>NC_059216.1:27552386-28152386 GCF_020615455.1 Coregonus clupeaformis | reverse complement strand
TGGACTGGTTCAGGTCCTATCTCACTAATCACTGCCAGTTTGTAGCCATCAGTCCTAGTAGGTCAGAGACAGTTGTGAGGACAGGGGGTCCCTCAAGGTTCGGTCCAGGGCTACTACTGTTTTGTATCTACATGCTGCCACTGGGAAACATCTTGAGGAAACACGGACTGGCATTTTACTTTTATGCTGACAACACTCAGCTGTAGGTCTCCACAAACACTGACACTGTCAATGCCACTGCACTCCAGGTCAGCTGCCTGCAGGACATCGAAGCGTGGATGCAGTTGAGTTTCCTGCAGTTAAACTGCAAAAAGACAGAAGACATCCTGATTGGCACTTCCACCATCAAAAATAACACCAGTAGCTACAGCCTCAATATTGATGGTGTCAAGGTCCTCCCCTCCAGTGAGGTTCGCAACCTGGGTGTGATATTTGACAGTCAGCTCTCGTTTGAAGCCCACATCAAGAGTATGACCAAAGTCAAATTTTTCCATCTACGGAACATTGCCAGGTTATGACCTATGATATCACAACCTGCGGCTGAGGCCTTTATTTAGTCCCGTCTGGACTATTGTAACGGCCTGTTTGACGGCGGATCTGCCAAGTGCTTAAACAGGCTACAAAATGTCCAGAACTGTGCTGCACATGTCCTCACCCACACCTCCCCCCGCGAGCACATCACTCCAGTGCTGTTCAACATCCACTGGCTCCCCATATGCTCATGCATCGACTACAAAATCCTAGTTCACACATAACAAGCAATCCACAACTCTGGACCCAAGTACCTGTCTGACCTCATTCTACCCTCCTGCCCCACACGCACCCTTCGCTCCGTCTCCCTTCAGCAGCCCCGCAGTAGACTGAAAGCTATGGGTGACAGGGCTTTCAGTTGCGTGGCTCTATGGAACACACTTCCAGACACTTGGCTGGAGAGTCTCTGTCCTCCTTTAAGGCACAGCTCAAGACTGTGCTGTTCAGAAAAGCTTTCAAGGACCCTTTATAATTCTGTTCTCATGTCCTCTGGATCTGAGGACACATGTATATAGCTTTGTTTATTGCTTGTTCTATGTACTGTGTTTGATTGTTTTTATTATTATAATAAAAAAAATGTACTTGGCCGCCCGCCACTTCAATGGATACTGAACATGCAGAGGGGAGAAGCAGAGCAAGGGTAAGGAGTAGGTCATTCTCACAGAATCATTCAGTCTCACTCACGGCTAATCGTTTGTCCCCATCTGGGAAGTGGCTTGAGTTGCAAAAGTCACATCTCTGTGTCATAGCACATCGGTTGCTCCGGTTCGGTTCGGTTCGGCTCGGCTCAGCCCTGTGCTCGCCATCTGGGTCCAGGCGGTAGCAGTGGCAGAAGCTCTGTGGCAGTCGTGTTTCCCCAGGAGCAGCTCTGCAGAACTGAGCACTCAGCTCCCCTTTCAGCATTGGCTCATTAAGGTGATTGCGCACAGGTGCGCCAGTCCATGGGTAGGTATGTCTCGAAGGAGACCAGACAAAAAGGAGGAGTAACTCAATTAATCAATTAGTGAAATACAAAAAAAGAGAACAGCAAACAAAAAGGATCATGCATAATACAAATTAAGCACACATTAATTAATTAAGGTTACTGCCACTCAAAATAAGTATATTACACAAAAAGGCTGATCTATATAAAGTGCAAAGATAAACTGACTGGAACCTCCCAACATTAAAACATAGTTTAAGTTAAAAGTCACACTTGATTAACATTCAAGTCATTTAGGTGGCTGGCATCTGAATGTTTTTACTTTTTTTATAAACATGGATTGAATACAGTCAGGAACAGGATAGGGAGAGGATACATTGCATGTGTCCCAAATGGCACCTTATGACCTATATAGTGCACTACTTTTGACCAGAACCGTATTCCCTATATAGTGCACTACTTTATATGGGGATAGGGTGCCATTTGGGATGGAGCCTCTGTAAACTGTTGTCTTTACCGGCTGCCTTACCACCTATTATCAGGTCACACTGTAAATACTGCTATATACACTAACCTATTGTGGAAATGGAGAAAAGTATAAAAACATATTCCCTGCAGCGTAAAAAATATAATGTAATAATGTGATAGAGTGTGGATGTGATTATGTTTCTAGCCAGGGAGCTATCCAGCCAAGTATCTCCCCTTTGCCAGGCATGGGTGCAGCCAAACGATAACGGTCCGGAGCCTGAAGGAGGCTTTGTTTGCTTTCTCAGGCTGTTTGTTTGTTTCTGCTGCTGCTACCTGGCTGCCCAGCGCACCAAACAGGGGAACACTTTTTATTTCATTTTCATTCGCGTGAGTGGAAGTGCCTTGCAGCACTTGGTCTCTCAATCACAGGAGAACTGAACGCAGAACACAGAATACTGTCTGTTACTACTAGTCATCAATCAGAATGCCATATTATAACACTCACTGATACTGTTTACATTCATCGTAGCGAACCGTGCATTGACATTTAGAGGAAAATATTTTATGCCCACCAACAAAATAACATTTAAATCTTGTCTTGGAAATACCACTGTTTCAATTTTACAATGTATTAATGCACTAATGCATACTTGCATGTAATCAGAATATCACAATAAGATTCAGCTCAAATTTGCATTAAAAGGTTCAACATTAGAAAAAAGCAAAAGGCAAAATCATGTTTTCATTTAATTGGGTACTAAAATAATTAATTTACTGACTACTAATTCTTAAACATCTAAGCCATTGGGAGGGGTGGGGGTTGGGGGGTTCTAAGCTGACATATGGAATTGTTTTAAGGTCATGCCATGGATCATTTAGCTATTTGATTTAGAATTTTAGGACCCCTTTAGGTATAAAAACATACAATAATTGTTGATAAAATATTGAATTTGACTATAGCCCATAGAAACGCATTGAATAACACATTCAAAAATTGCAAAAAAAGACTAAGGAATAAGGTTTTGAAGTGTCTGTCCTATATGTAGGAGATATAAGAAAGCTCAGGAAATGCACTATATATACAAAAGTATGTGGACACCCCTTCAAATTAGTGGATTCAGCCATTTCAGCCACACTCGTTGCTGACAGGTGTATAAAATCAAGCACACCGCCATGAAATCTCCATAGACAAACATTGGCAGTAGAATGGTCATACTGAAGAGCTCAGTGAATATCAATGTGGCACGGTCAAGTCAGTTCATCAAATTTCTGCCCTGCTAGAGCTTGCCCAGTCAACTGTAAGTGCTGTTAAGTGGAAATGTCTAGGAGCAAGAACGGCTCAGCTGCAAAGTGGTAAGCCACACAAGCTCACAGAATGTGGAGAACTTGATAAGGAAGCTCAAGCTGAGAATAGGTTTTTATTACCAGCATAAGGCTTGTTTTTCTATGGAGGCCAGGAAGGAGCTGGTACGATGTACATTACTGGCGGATTTAGATTTTAGTGATGTTATATATATGCAGGCCTCAACCACTAACCTGAGAGCACTTGATTCAGTAGATCATGCTGCCCTCAGGTTCATTACCAATCAAAAACGTCTAATACATCATTGTGATATCTACAGCGCCGTTGGCTGGTCGTCATTGACCTTGCATTGGCTTAAACACTGCTATACACTGATTTACAAGGCCATACTGGGTCAAATGCCACTTTATCAGGTCAGTAAATAAATATAAATTACGGTCCCATTCTCATTTGCTTTTAACAGTACCAAGAATTAGAACAGGTCATGGTAGAAATAGTTTTAGTTACTCAGCTCCGTGGTCCTGTAATTCTCTCCTGAACATTTAAAAATGTGATGATCTTGTCACGTTGGTGGATGTAAATATCATAGAAGAGTGTAATTGTCTTTAGGACAGCTGTTTTTTAGTTATTCGTGTTTCTTTACGTAATATGTAATTGTTGTACTGTATGTGTGTCTATAGTTTTGTTCAATGTTACGTTAGTGTATGTAAGTTGTTTTGTCTGAAACGTTGTTCCCCCTGCTGCTGTTGGACTCTCTTGAAAAATAGATTTTATCTCAATGAGAAAAACCTGTATAAATAAAGGTTATAAAAAAAAAGAACGGGAGTGCTGAAGTGCGTAGCACGTAAAAATCGTCTGTCCTCGGTTGCAACACTTGCTACCGAGTTCCAAACTGCCTCTGGAAGCAACGTCAGCACAAGAACTGTTCGTCTGGAGTTTCATGAAATGGGTTTCCATGGCCAAGCAGCTGCACACAAGCCTAAGATCACCATGCGCAATGCCAAGCATTGGCTGGAGTGGTGTAAAGCTCGCTGCCATTGGACTCAGGAGCAGTGGAAACACGTTCCCTGGAATGATGAATCACACTTCACCATCTGGCAGTCCGACGGACAAATCTGGGTTTGGTGGATGGCAGAAGAACGCTATCTGCCCCAATGCATAGTGCCAAATGTAAAGTTTGGTGGAGGAGGAATAATGGTCTGGGGCTGGTTTTAATGGTTCGGGCTAGGCCCCTTAGTTCCAGTGAAGGGAAATCTTAATGCTACGACATACAATGACATTCCAGACGATTCTGTGCTTCCAACTTTGTGGCAACAGTTTGGGAAAGGCCCTTTCCTGTTTCAGCATGACAATGCCCCCGTGCACAAAGCAAGGTCCATACAGAAATGGTTTGTAGAGATAGGTGTGGAATAACTTGAGTGGCCTGCACAGAGCCCTGACCTCAACCCCATCGAACACCTTTGGGATGAATTGGAACGCTGACTGCGAGCCAGGTCTAATCACACAACATCAGTGCCCGACCTCACTAATGCTCTTGTGGCTGAATGGAAGCAAGTCCCCGCTGCAATGTTCCAACATCTAAGCCTTCCCAGAGGAGTGGCTGTTATAGCAGCAAAGGGGTACCAACTCCATATTAATGCCCATGATTTTTGAATGAGATGTTCGCCAAGCAAGTGTCCACATACTTTTGGTAATGTATTGTATATACAGTGAAGGAAAAAAGTATTTGATCCCCTGCTGATTTTGTACGTTTGCCCACTGACAAAGAAATGATCAGTCTATAATTGTAATGGTAGGTTTATTTGAACAGTGAGAGACAGAATAACAACAAAAACATCCAGAAAAACGTATGTCAAAAATGTTATAAATTGATTTGCATTTTAATGAGGGAAATAAGTATTTGACCCCCTCTCAATCAGAAAGCTTTCTGGCTCCCAGGTGTCTTTTATACAGGTAACGAGCTGAGATTAGGAGCACACTCTTAAAGGGAGTGCTCCTAATCTCAGCTTGTTACCTGTATAAAAGACACCTGTCCACAGAAGCAATCAATCAATCAGATTCCAAACTCTCCACCATGGCCAAGACCAAAGAGCTCTCCAAGGATGTCAGGGACAAGTTTGTAGACCTACACAAGGATTGAATTGGCTACAAGACCATCGCCAAGCAGCTTGGTTAGAAGGTGACAACAGTTGGTGCGATTATTTGCAAATGGAAGAAACACAAAAGAACTGTCAATTTCCCTCGGCCTGGGGCTCCATGCAAGATCTCACCTCGTGGAGTTGCAATGATCATGAGAACGGTAAGGAATCAGCCCAGAACTACACGGGAGGATCTTATCAATGATCTCAAGGCAGCTGGGACCATAGTCACCAAGAAAACAATTGGTAACACACTATGCCGTGAAGGACTGAAATCCTGCAGCGCCCGCAAGGTCCCCCTGCTCAAGAAAGCACATATACATGCCCGTCTGAAGTTTGCATATGAACATCTGAATGATTCAGAGGAGAACTGGGTGAAAGTGTTGTGGTCAGATGAGACCAAAATTTAGCTCTTTGGCATCAACTCAACTCGCCGTGTTTGGAGGAGGAGGAATGCTGCCTATGACCCCAAGAACACCATCCCCACCGTCAAAAATGGAGGTGGAAACATTATGCTTTGGGGGTGTTTTTCTGCTAAGGGGACAGGACAACTTCACCGCATCAAAGGGACAATGGACGGGGCCATGTACCGTCAAATCTTGGGTGAGAACCTCCTTCCCTCAGCCAGGGCATTGAAAATGGGTCTTGGATGGGTATTCCAGCATGACAATGAACCAAAACACACGGCCAAGGCAACAAAGGAGTGGCTCGAGAAGAAGCACATTAAGGTCCTGGAGTAGCCTAGCCAGTCTCCAGACCTTAATCCCATAGAAAGTCTGTGGAGGGAGCTGAAGGTTCGAGTTGCCAAACATCAGTCTCGAAACCTTAATGACTTGGAGAAGATCTGCAAAGAGGAGTGGAACAAAATCCCTCCTGAGATGTGTGCAAACCTGGTGGCCAACTACAAGAAACGTCTGACCTCTGTGATTGCCAACAAGGGTTTTGCCACCAAATACTAAGTCATGTTTTGCACAGGGGTCAAATACTTATTTCCCTCATTAAAATGCAAATCAATTTATAACATTTTTGAAATGCGTTTTTCTGGATGTTTTTGTCGTTATTCTGTCTCTCACTGTTCAAATAAACCTACCATAAAAATTATAGACTGAACATTTCTTTGTCAGTGGGCAAACGTACAAATCAGCAGGGGATCAAATACTTTTTTCCCTCACTGTATAATGAATGGTGATGTATTTTCCAGAATGTGAAATGTTTTCAGTAGCATCCAGTGTGCTAAAACAAGCTATTGGTAAACTACGTTAATATTGTCAAATCTGTTGACTGTGTCTCTGGTCTCCAGTGTCTCTGGCCAGAGAATGACATCTGCCATCAAGCCAATTAAATATTAAATCTACGTGCCTGTAGGAGTGTTATCCATTTTATTCAATTTCAGTTTTAGGCGGAAATACTAAAGCCTATCTGTGCACCTTTCAGCAGCTGAAGGAAGACCACCATTACGATTCCCAGCATGATCCCAGCAGGGTAAATGGAGAGCGATTAAATGAACTGTCGTATTCTTAATTTCCCCCCTTTCAGAAAAGTGAATTGGATTGCAGTATTGAGGTTTGTTCGGTGACAGAACAAAAATTGTCAAATATTAGCCTCCCAATGCCTGCTTTGCCTGCACTTTCATTAACGATGAGACTGCATTTAATGAGAAAAAATAATTTGTTTCATCTCTGTGGCAGGAATGAGTGATTTAATTTTTGATACCGTACCTCTGGGACATAGTCATAATCAACACAAAACACTAAATGGGGCCTCAGAGCGTTTTTACAGGCCTGGAAACAGACTTTCTAAACTAGCTAAGGACAGTGTGGTTTTAACATTTAGAAGTAACATAAAAGCAGGAATTGTAGAATGAAGGGAAGCAACCACAATCCATACAACATACAGCACTCATAACATCTTTGCTATCACTAATATCTGACTGTCAATGCTGGAAAAGCTCAGCTCCTTCAGCTTTGAATAAACGTTTCATAATTTGAATCTCATGCAGCTCCCTATTCTGCAGAACATCTAAAAATGACCTTTGAAATTCTCTGACAGGCACTCGATTTCAGAAGTCAGGCTTTCTGCTTTGAAATGAGCAGAGAGGTCCATTATGTTCTATAAAAGGGATTGTTTTGGGTTTCCTTTGAAAATAAGCAAGATGGCCAGAAGTTCCTAAAAGATACCAGTATTTGCATAGTGCACACCTGCAGTTCTTTCTAATGCTAAAGTGCTTACTCTCGCCAAAAAATCGGGGAACTTCAAAATGTAGAAAAGCTACTAATAATGGCCCAGTGAAGGTTCTCTACCGCCTTTATCCCATAATGTCATAAGATAATGAAAAAGGTAGCCAGTTTACTTCAAATAGGCTGAATGACATTATTTTGTTAGAGCCTCCCTGAGACTAAATAGATATGGTATTCAATGCCATCCTTACACGTACCAAATTATTATCCAAACATCCGCTCGTTTTGCCCCACCAAGACTTCCACGCTAAAATTGCCACTGAACGGGTTATTACCGAGGTTTTACTTGGTTGTTGCCGTCTTTTTTCCCTGTTGTTTCCTGTTACTTTCCGGTCGTTATCCTGTTATTTCAGCACTGTAAACTAAAGTGCTACCCACTTCAACAACAACGGCCAGTGGCAAACCGAAGTCCTAAGTGACATTTTCTGTAACACTGAACTACTAGAATTCATCTTGTTTGCATCAGAGTTTGTCTTACTATAAGGATATCTGTTTCACTGGGGATGTTTGTATGTCATCCAAGTCAAGAAAGTGGTTGAATAACAATTAAATCCAATAACCGGTTTGAACAATACATTAAAGTGAATAATTTATGAATTATGTAATTTGTTTTATTCTTATTAAGTATACCTTGTTATAGAAGAAGAAAATGCTTTTCGACAAACTTTATTTAGCTCCAGTACCCTCCATTTTGAGCTCATGGACGAAATGTAACTAGGATGGATTCCTCTGATCCCGTGGGAGAGTAGTCTGTTATCTCATAACTCTTCCTTGATAAGACTGAGCTGTTGTTAAAACCAAAACAAGCTAGTCAATGTAGGACCACCGACAGTGTTTTGGACTAAAGCCTTGATTTGCCGATCTGAAGACATATAGTTTGAACAGTACTTTCATTACAGGCCCGAAAACATTTTAGCAAAACGACAACAACAATTTCCCAAAACAAGTTCTTGTTTTTCTCATGCCGAGACATTCTGTGAAGGCAATGTGAAAGCATTTATTCCCACTTTCTGTTGCTTCAAACCACATTTTCCTAATTCATCTCTATAGTACAAAAGACCCAGAAGGGTTCTCCTTTGTAAGCTCTAAGGGGATAGAGTGTCAAACAGACAAATTACTAATTGCTTAATAGGTCATGCAGCCATGTCACTTTGGAATTAACTGCAGTGTCATGTCATGCAACTAGCTTGTCCTTTTAAAATCCTTAAGCACCTGTGCGTCAATGTAAGTAACATACACTAAAAGAAAAATCCCCATTAAATCCATCAGTTTAAGTTAGAGATATTGTTTTGCATGGGCTGCGTCTCAATCCACCACATCTGCCTATGTCAGCCTTCCGCATCTGCGGTGGAAGGTGGTCGAGCTACAGTGGTGTTTGTCAGACCATGAGACATCCCAAGAATCGGTCTTCTCACGAAAACGTCTGTATCGTCCGAATGGTTTGGCCTAAAATATGACCACTCTATGGAAAGATGAGACTCTCATGAACATGCCCAAAAAAACTAAAATATTTCCTGAGCTTTCTTATCTCCTAGATATAGGACAGACACTACAAAACCTTATTCCTTATGATTTATTTTTTTACTGTCTTTTTTGCCATTTATGAATGTGGTTTTCAATGCGTGTCTGTGGGCTATAGTAGTAAAGGCCAAATTCAATAGTTTATCAAATAATACAAATATATAATAATTTTAACCTTAAGGGGTCCTAAAATTCCATATAAAATAGCTGAATTATCCATGGTATGACCATCTTTAAACAATTCCATAAGTTAGCTTAGTAGAACCCCCCCTTAGTAGAACCCCTGTTGTGTCTTGACCAAAGGTCAAGACACACAGTTCACCTGACATAAGACTGAATCCAGTCATTACACTGTTGATTGTATGTGCATTTTGCATTTACTGTACTTTTCGCCGCATTTGTCAATAACGAAATCTGAAAATACTCTGGATTCATTCAGTAACATTGAGGAACTGAAGCAAGCCCACTTGTAGATTTTTGTTTACCCAATCCAAAAATGGTCCATTACAAATCTCAATCTGGGTCAGGTGGGCATCATTTGAAAGCTTATTCTATTGTCAACATGACTAGGTAAATTATAAAATACGATTTTACAGTGTTAGGCTTTCACAAGGCACTTCAGAGAAACAGATAGTAATTTTGGTACGCATAGAATGCAGTCATGAGTGCATTGAAGTGTGGGCTGCATCAAATGTTCTTCACAATATGACAAATATAGGCTCATTCTGTTCAGAACAACCCAGGGTATGACACCGTGGTCCTCTGTAGCTCAGCTGGTAGAGCACGGCGCTTGTAATGCCAAGGTAGTGGGTTCGATCCCCGGGACCACCCATACACAAAAAAAATTATGCACGCATGACTGTAAGTCGCTTTGGATAAAAGCGTCTGCTAAATGGCTTATTATTATGTCATCCTCGTAACTGTACATCAAACATA
This sequence comes from Coregonus clupeaformis, assembly GCF_020615455.1. Classification (NCBI taxonomy): domain Eukaryota; kingdom Metazoa; phylum Chordata; class Actinopteri; order Salmoniformes; family Salmonidae; genus Coregonus; species Coregonus clupeaformis. The sequence goes on along the minus strand of NC_059216.1, from coordinate 28,142,330 downwards.
GCGATCATAAACGTAGCCAATTAGCAGGATGGATGGCGCCATCTTCTTGTGCTGCTTGATGCTCATGTTTTAGAACAGCTTTAAGTTAAATCCCATAGAGCACTGTAAATCAGAGACCCTGAGATCTGACATCATATAGCATGTTACTGTACAGTCACTGTGTTCCAATTTAGGTCCTTATCAGTGACCAAATCTGCCATTTTAAACCCATATTCGGGTACGAGTGCAAAGTCTATACATGTATATACATTACCAGTCAAAAGTTTGGACACACCTACTCATTCAATAGTTTTTCTTTATTTTTACTATTTTTTACATTGTAGAATAATAGTGAAGACATAAAAACTATGAAATAACACATGGAATCATGTAGTAACCAAAAAAGTTATATTTTACATTCTTCAAATAGCCACCCTTTGCCTTGATGACAGCTTTGCACACTCTTGGCATTCCCTCAACCAGCTTCATGAGGTAGCCACCTGGAATGCATTTTAATTAACAGGTGTGCCTTCTTAAAAGTTAATCTGTGGAATTTCTTTCCTTCTTAATGCGTTTGAACCAATCAGTTATGTTGTGACAAGGTATACAGAAGACCAAGTCCATATTTTGGCAAAAACAGCTCAAATAAGCAAAGAGAAATGACAGTCCTTCATTACTTTAACACATGAAGGTCAGTCAATACAGAACATTTCAAGAACTTTGAAAGTTTCTTCAAGTGCAGTCACAAAAACCATCAAACGCTATGATGAAACTGGCTCTCATGAGGACCGCCACAGGAATAGAAGACCCAGAGTGACCTCTGCTGCAGAGGATAAGTTCATTAGAGTTACCAGCCTCAGAAATTGCAGCCCAAATAAATGCTTCACAGAGTTCAAGTCACAGACACATCTCAACATCAACTGTTCAGAGGACACTGTGTGAATCAGGCCTTTATGGTCGAATTGCTGCAAAGAAACCACTACTAAAGGACACCAATAAGAAGAAGAGACCTGCTTGGGCCAAGAAACACGAGCAATGGACATTAGACTGGTGGAAATGTATCCTTTGGTCTGGAGTCCAAATTAGAGATTTTCATTCCAACCGCCATGTCTTTGTGAGACGCGGTGTGGGTGAACGGATGATATCTGCATGTGTAGTTCCCACTGTAAAGCATGGAGGAGAAGGTGTTATGGTGTGGGGGTGCTTTGCTGGTGACACTGTCTGTGATTTATTTAGAATTCAAGGCACACTTAACCAGCATGGCTACCACAGTATTCTGCAGCAATATGACATCCCATCTGGTTTGGGCCTAGTGGGACTATCATTTGTTTTTCAACAGGACAATGACCCAACACACCTCCAGGCTGTGTAAGGGCTATTTTACCAAGAAGGAGAGTGATGGAGTGCTGCATCAGATGACCTGGCCTCCACAATCCCCTGACCTCAACCCAATTGAGATGGTTTGGGATGAGTCGGACCGCAGAGTGAAGAAAAAGCAGCCAACAAGTGCTCAGTATATGTGGGAACTCCTTCTAGACTGTTGGAAAAGCATTCCAGGTGAAGCTGGTTGAGAGAATGCCAAGAGTGTGCAAAGCTGTCATCAAGGTAAAGGGTGGCTATTTGAAGAATCTCAAATATAAAATATATTTTGATTTGTTTAACACTTTTTGGGTTAATACATGATTCCATATGTGTTATTTCATAGTTTTAATGTCTTCACTATTATTCTACAATGTAGAAAATAGTAAAAATAAAGAAAAACCCTTGAATGATTAGGCATGTCCAAACTTTGTCCAAGTTCCTTACTTTTTCCCCCTTCCACCTGCCTCATCCATTTTTGCAGTAATGCTGTAATTAGTTGGTTGTAATTTTGGGTAGAGCAGACATTTCCATATATTTTTCTTAACTGCATGTGTGACATAACTCCACCAGTCCTATTTATGATATCATTTACAAAGATTATACCTTTTAAAAACATTTTATCGAGAGATAGAGTGTGTTTATCAATTAGTATATTTGAGTTTAACCACAATATTTGTTGTATTATTCGTTGTCTTTTCTGGTGGATTAAACTGAAATTGGAAACAACTTTCTACGTCTTTTTTTAAAAATAACGATATTTTGTAGATTATTTCGTTTTCAAATAACCGAAAGTGAGAGGTTGTAGTCTTAATAAAGGGAAAAAGGCCATTCTTGAACATGGGGTGAGACATTCTTACTAATTTGCTAGAGAACAAGTTCGGATTTAAGTATTACTTTTGTATGACTGACGCCTTTAATGAGAGGTCTAATGCTTTAATATTTAATCATTTCTACCCTCCGAATTCATATTCATTATAAAAATTGGCCCAGAGTTAATCAGGGTGATTTTTCCACAAATAGACAGGTATTTTCTTTTCCATGATAGCAAGATTTTATCAATTTTTGCTAACTTTCTATTAAACTTTATTGGAGTGACATTATTTATTTATTTCGGGATATGTATACCGAGTATGTCCACATCCCCGTCAGACCATTTTATTGGTAAACTACACAGTAATGTAAAAGTTGTATTTTTTTATGATCCAATACGTAATATGGATGCACGATATATCGGTAAGCATATCGGAATCGGCCGATATTAGCTAAAAATGTCAACATCGGCATCGGCTCTATGTATAGTTTAACGCTGATGTGCAAAACCGATGTCAAAGCTGACGTACATACCTGTATAACGTAGGTTGAGGACGTAATTACGCCACAAAAAATACAGCGCTACACGTGCAACACATTATTCCTTTGACCACAATGTCAGCTGTGTGGATCTATTTTGAAGTTTCAAAGGAAGATAACAGAAAGGCCATATGCCACGTTTGTGCTGCTATTATTTCCAGAGGAGGGGAGAAAGTGAAATCTTTCAATACAACAAACCTATTTACTAATTTGAAAGCGCATCACCCCCAGATGTTCAGCGACTACTTAGAACAAAAGCAGAAAAAAACTAAGCGCACACTTCCAACAACTAAACAAGTTCAAGTCAAGCAGTCGTTTGAAAGAGTAAGAACATTTCAGCGAGACAACTCAAAGGCGAAATCCATTAACAACAAGATAATGGAATTCATTGCCCTTGACCATCAACCATTCTCTGTCGTGGATGATGTTGGCTTTCGTCGACTGGTCGAGCACCTCGAGCCCCAGTACACACTACCAAGTAGGCACTATTTTTCAGATGTTGCCCTACCGGAGTTACACAGTATTGTTGAAACGCACATCCATGAGCTACTTGCTATGGGCGTCACTGCTATTAGCTTCACGACTGACATTTGGACCAGCGATATCAGCCCCATGAGCATGCTGAGTCTGACAGCACAGTGGGTCGACGAGGATTTCGTACTGAGGAAAGCCGTATTGCATGCTCAAGAATGTGCTGGTTCTCATACTGCTGCTGCCATTTCAATGGCATTTGAGAACATGTTTGAAACTTGGAAAATCCCCAAGAACAAAGTACACGCTGTGCTGCGTGATAATGCACGTAACATGACAAAGGCTTTGGAAGAATGCGGAGTCGCCAGTTTGCCATGTATGGCACACACGCTGCAACTGGCTGTAAACGAAGGTGTTTTGGCCCAACGCAGCATATCTGACAAAGTGGCAACAGGTAGGAAGATAGTGGGTCATTTGAAACACTCACAGCTAGCATACAACCGCCTGCAAGCAATACAGGAGCAGCTTGGAGTGAAAACGAAAAGGCTTAAGTAAGACGTTTCCACCAGATGGAACAGTACGTTATACATGATGGAGAGCCTGCTGGAACAAAAAGAGTGCTTGGCGTGTACGCAGCCGACTATGAGTTACCTGCAACAATCAGTACAAACCAGTGGACTCTCACTGAAAACGTGAACACGCTCCATTCGAACAACTGACTCGAGAAATAAAGCTCATCAACTGTGTCTGCAGCAGACGTGATACCCTCTGTCATGTTATTGAAACGCCTGCTCAACAAAACTGCCGACAAAGACTGTGAACAAGCGATTCGGTGGCATTCTCTCTGAGCCTCTTTACTGTGTCGCCACCATGCTCAATGCTAGGTACAAGTACCGCTACTTCGATGCAGACAATAAACAGGGTTTATGTGAAATGTTACAGACACAGCTGGACAAGATGGAAACGGACACAGTGACAGTGCGCACCGAGGAAGATGACCCACGACAGACAGAGCTGAAACTTCACTGCTTACATTTACATTTTACATTTTAGTAATTTAGCAAACGCTCTTATCCAGAGCGACTTTAGAGTTAGTGAGTACATATATTTTTCATACTGGCCACCCGGATAGTAAGAAGAGCCACCAACAACTTATCCATCTTTGTAAAATATTTGTGTCATGAATATCTGTTGTGCGATAAAATACATTCATGGTTTTGTCATTTTTCTCATTTACAAGTTAAACAATCTGTTCCTAACTAAACAAATGAACATATGACACTATTTAACTGTACTAGAATGCTTAAAAGAACACTACAATTATAAAAATCGGTTATCGGTATCAGGTTTTTTGGCAAGGAAAATATTGAATATCGGTAAAGGCCAAAAATGTCATATCAGTGCATCCCTAATACAGTGAGGGAAAAAAGTATTTGATCCCCTGCTGATTTTGTACGTTTGCCCAATGACAAATAAATGATCAGTCTATAATTTTAATGGTAGGTTTATTTGAACAGTGAGAGACAGAATAACAACAAATAAATCCAGAAAAATTAATGTCAAAAATGTTATAATTTGATTTGCATTTTAATGAGGGAAATAAGTATTTGACCCCCTCTCAGAAATATTTCTGGCTCCCAGCTGTCTTTTATACAGGTAACGAGCTGAGATTAGGAGCACACTCTTAACGGGAGTGCTCCTAATCTCAGCTTGTTACCTGTATAAAAGACACCTGTCCACAGAAGCAATCAATCAAACAGATTCCAAACTCTCCACCATGGCCAAGACCAAAGAGCTCTCCAAGGATGTCAGGGACAAGATTGTAGACCTACACAAGGCTGGAATGGGCTACAAGACCATCGCCAAGCAGCTTGGTGAGAAGGTGACAACAGTTGGTGCGATAATTCGCAAATGGAAGAAACACAAAAGACATGTCAATCTCCCTCGGCCTGGGACTCCATGCAAGATCTCACCTGTGGAGTTGCAATGATCATGAGAATGGTGAGGAATCAGCCCAGAACTACACGGGAGGATCTTGTCAATGATCTCAAGGCAGCTGGGACCATAGTCACCAAGAAAACAATTGGTAACACACTACGCAGTGAAGGACTGAAATCCTGCAGCGCCCGCAAGGTCCCCCTGCTCAAGAAAGCACATATACAGGCCCATCTGAAGTTTGCCAATGAACATCTGAATGATTCAGAGGAGAACTGGGTGAAAGTGTTGTGGTCAGATGAGACCAAACTGGAGCTCTTTGGCATCAACTCAACTCGCCGTGTTTGGAGGAGAAGGAATGCTGCCTATGACCCCAAGAACACCTTCCCCACCGTCAAACATGGAGGTGGAAACATTATGCTTTGGGGGTGTTTTTCTGCTAAGGGGACAGGACAACTTCACTGCATCAAAGGGACGATGGACGGGGCCATGTACCGTCAAATCTTGGGTGAGAACCTCCTTCCCTCAGCCAGGGCATTGAAAATGGGTCATGGATGGGTATTCCAGCATGACAATGACCCAAAACACACGGCCAAGGCAACAAAGGAATGGCTCAAGAAGAAGCACATTAAGGTCCTGGAGTGGCCTAGCCAGTCTCCAGACCTTAATCCCATAGAAAATCTGTGGAGGGAGCTGAAGGTTTCAGTTGCCAAACGTCAGCCTCAAAACCTTAATGACTTGGAGAAGATCTGCAAAGAGGAGTGGGACAAAATCCCTCCTGAGATGTGTGCAAACCTGGTGGCCAACTACAAGAAACGTCTGACCTCTGTGATTGCCAACAAGGGTTTTGCCACCAAGTACTAAGTCCTGTTTTGCAGAGGGCTCAAATACTTATTTCCCTCATTAAAATGCAAATCAATTTATAACATTTTTGACTTTTTTTTGTTATTATTCTGTCTCTCACTGTTCAAATAAACCTAACATTAAAATTATAGACTGATCATTTCTTTGTCAGTGGGCAAACGTACAAAATCAGCAGGGGATCAAATACTTTTTCCCTCACTGTATAAACCCCACTTGAGCTTGTAAAACGGTGTCCATCCAGTACAGCACCATCTTCCATCACTTCCAGCTACATCTGGTCTCACATACAGGGACAGACCATACACGACTGACCTTGGAGACTAACTGAAGGCTGGACCTAAAGGTATGGGACACTCAGAGAAGAAGTCCTACCCTCAACAAAGTCCCCTGAGGAAATATAATGGCAAATTGTATTTAATGAATCATCCCTTACATGTCGTTCATTTTAACCACCACTTCTAATCGATCTTAAATCCATAAATGGAATGTTTGTTTCTTTTTCTCCCAATGTGTCATCGCTTCAAAAGCCCTGTGTCCATTTCTCTGGGGTCTGAAGTCAAACACTGAATGCCTGGTTTGTGTCAGATGAATGAATGCTGTGGTTTATTTCTATTTGGAGCACATTGGCAATCACCCTTCCCCCTTAATCCTCCCTCCCTCTTAACCCTCCCTTCCCCTTTGCCCCCTTCTCCTCCCAAGCTGACACACACTCATTAGGAAGGCATTCTGGACAACAGTGGAGGGAATAAATAATGATGATATGGCTTGTTAAAATCTCATTGCCCTCAGCTCTGTTTTGATGCTGAAAACATTTGCAAGGCCTGGAGGTGTGGGTGTTCTTATGTGCCTGTGGAGAGAGAGAGAGAGAGAGAGAGAGAGAGAGAGAGAGAGAGAGAGAGAGAGAGAGAGAGAGAGAGAGAGAGAGAGAGAGAGAGAGAGAGAGAGAGAGAGAGAGAGAGAGAGAGAGAGAGAGAGAGAGAGAGAGAGAGAGAGAGAGAGAGAGAGGAGTACAGGCAATGTGATTTCTGTTGATGGGGAAATATTAAATATGTTGAAGGGTATATTAAATGGCAATAAAAACTACATTAAAAAAAAGAGAGAGAGAGAGAGAGAGAGAGAGAGAGAGCCGGAGTGGGGTGTCGCACGTGTCTATTCTCCGCTCTGTCTTACTGTGTCCGATGGTGGAGGAGGAGAAGAAATCCTTACAAAACTACTTCTAATTAAGTGTTTAGTACTTAAGAATGCCAGAGCAAGGTCAGTAAAGTTGTGAAACACGGCTGTTATTGTCACCATTGGCTGATTCACCGGAGCGCTGATGGGAACAGTAAGACTGCATGAAAAGCAGAGTTTCTCTGTAAAATCGGATCTGCTATATTCCTGTGAAATTTGAGGTGCACGGTCGTGGGTGGAAATTTTCCAATGCGAGTGTGCAGACTCCTGTAGACTCCCGCACATCCCTGAACACTTGTGTGATACAGGAATTTCGGGGATAGTAAATTCCCAGTTATGCATTAATACGTTACTGGAAATTGACGAACCGTGCACGTCACGTAAATTCTCAACTGTTGGAAGAGAAGCCCAGTGAAAAGAAGCCAACTCTCCGTGTCTCCTTATTTATCCTGTTTTCAGGTTTGTAACATTTATAAGCATGGTTTCATTTTCAAAATCTAAAGTATGATGCGTTTTCTGGTCATTTTGATATATAATTTCAGTGTTTTGACCGAGTGAAAGATGTGCGAGATTTTCTCATTCATATGAGTGTAGCCAAGCTAAGCTAGCTAACTTTGTATGTAAGTTAATGAGAACAAGATGGCGTCTCAGATTATTTTTATTTCTGTTATAAACGTTTGTACATATGAACAACACTATTGATATGTATTTTAGTATCTAACGGTTGCATGCTAATTGCTAACCACTAACGTTTCTAGCTCAGCACTAGGGATAGCTAGCCAACCATTTCTTCCTACAAGTTAGCTTATGTTGTTGTTGTCTAGCTTTTCATGATTTTTTTTTACATTTACATTTTATACTCTTCTATAATTTGTTTGTACTGTTGTACAAACTGTTTTTGCTCATACAAGGCATGGGTGTCTATTTAGTGGTTTTGCACACCACCATCTTTAGCGATAAACTAGCTAACACTAAATAGATAACTAGCTAACTAGCTAACTAACTAACCTGGTTCAAACCTTGATGCGTCATACATACAAACTTAGTAAGCAGTGTTGGTTACTTTAAAGTAACTTGCTACGTTACAACGTTACTTACTATGGAAAGTAATTCGTTAGTCGTTACATTACTTTTGCGTTACCAAAAACTGAAAACCCTCTGAAGACGTGTTGGTAATCTTTATGCCCAGTAGAGGGTGCACACTACCTTTGAATGGCTTATAGCCTACGTCCGTATCACTCTAGGCTATACCAACTCATGTAACAATATCTTCTTTACAATACTTGAAAACCATTATTTTGTTGAGGTATTTACACCTAAGTAAATACATATATAAAACCAATTGGGCACAGTGAAAGGAGAGCTCAAAGAGCTACCAATCTGTTTTACAGATCAAATCAAATCAAATCAAATGTTATTGGCCACATGCGCCGAATACAACAGGTGCAGACATTACAGTGGAATTATTACTTACAGCCCTTAACCAACAGTGCATTTATTTTTAATAAAAAATTCAAATAAAACAACAACAAAAAAGTGTTGAGAAAAAAAGTAAAAGTAACAGTAGGGAGGCTATATATACAGGGGGGTACCGGTGCAGAGTCAATGTGCGGGGGCAACGGCTAGTTGAGGTAGTTGAAGTAATATGTACATGTGGGTAGAGATAAAGTGACTATGCATAAATGATTAACAGAGTAGCAGCAGCGTAAAAAGATGGGGTGGGGGGTGGGGGTGGGGGGCCAGTGAAAATAGTCTGGGTAGCCATGATTAGCTGTTCAGGAGTCTTATGGCTTGGGGGTAGAAGCTGTTGAGAAGTCTTTTGGACCTAGACTTGGCACTCCGGTACCGCTTGCCGTGCGGTAGCAGAGAGAACAGTCTATGACTAGGGTGGCTGGAGTCTTTGACAATTTTGAGGGCCTTCCTCTGACACTGCCTGGTATAGAGGTCCTGGATGGCAGGAAGCTTGGCCCCAGTGATATACTGGGCCATACGCACTACCCTCTGTAGTGCCTTGCGGTCGGATGCCAAGCAGTTGCCATACCAGGCGGTGATGCAACCAGTCAGGATGCTCTTGATGGTGCAGCTGTAGAATTTTTTGAGGATCTGAGGACCCATACCAAATCTTTTCAGTCTCCTGAGGGGGAATAGGCTTTGTCGTGCCCTCTTCACGACTGTCTTGGTGTGTTTGGACCATGATAGTTCGTTGGTGATGTGGACACCAAGGAACTTGAAGCTCTCAACCTGTTCCACTACAGCCCCGTCGATGAGAATGGGGGGCGTGCTCAGTCCTCTTTTTTTTCCTGTAGTCCACAATCATCTCCTTTGTCTTGGTCACATTGAGGGAGAGGTTGTTGTCCTGGCACCACACGGCCAGGTCTCTGACCTCCTCCCTATAGGCTGTCTCATCGTTGTCGGTGATCAGGCCTACCACTGTTGTGTCGTCGGCAAACTTAATGATGGTGTTGGAGTCGTGCCTGGCCATGCAGTCATGGGTGAACAGAGAGTACAGGAGGGGACTGAGCACGCACCCCTGAGGGGCCCCCGTGTTGAGGATCAGTGTGGCAGATGTGTTGTTACCTACCCTTACCACCTGGGGGCGGCCCGTCAGGAATTTTGTGCACCAGCTGTTGTTTACAAATATACACAGACCGCCACCCCTTGTCTTACCGGTGTCAGCCGTTCTATCCTGCCGATGTAGCGTATAGCCCGCTAGCTGTATGTTGTCCATGTCGTCGTTCAGCCACGACTCGGTGAAACATAAGATATTACAATTTTTAATGTCCAGTTGGTAGGATAACCGTAATCTTAGGTCATCCAATTTATTCTCAAATGATTGAAGATTGGCTAATAGGATTGATGGGAGAGGCAGTTTACTCGCTCGCCGTCGGATCCTTACAAGGCACCCCGACCTACGTCCACGATATCTCTGTCTCTTCCTCATGCGAATGACGGGGATTTGGGCCTTGTCGGGTGTCTGTAAGATATCCTTCAGGGCCGCCTCGTTGAAGAAAAAATCTTCGTCCAATACGAGGTGAGTAATCGCTGTCCTGATATCCAGAAGCTCTTTTCGGTTATAAGAGACGATGGCAGAAACATTATGTACAAAATAAATTACAAATAACGCGCAAAAACACACATAATAGTACAATTGGTTAGAGGGCTGTAAAACGGCAGCTATCTTCTCCGGCGCCATTCTTTCAAGATACGAACTGGGCAGAGAGATTCTATGTAAAACTTCACATTGTGCACTTTTGGTGCCCTTTCCTTTATGTTTATGGCAAAGATGGAGCTGGAGTAATGTCCATTATTATTAACTGAGCTTAACTTGATCACCTACGTTGTTAGCTATTACCACTTGCCTGAACCCGAGCCATCTGAATCCTGCAAGTAGCGTCAGTCAATATTCAAGGGCTAACATCTGTCCTTTTCTTCTACCAATTCAAAATAGTTCGACAATGTATTCTCTGCCATCCCGCTAGCTATCTAGCTACCAGCCAGCTACCCACCACAATGTCCGTGCAGAAACAGGAAGAGTGCGAACCACAGGGAACATAGTCTAGGGGGAGGGATTTACATGTTTTATTTGCACCAACAAAGAAAAAGCAAAATAATATTGTAAACGTAACGACTTGCTTATTTGAAAAGTAACTAAGTAACCAATTACTTAAATTGAAAACCAAACACGTTAAGTTACTTGTTACCACAAAAAAAGTAATCTGAGTACTCTAACGTGTTACTTTTTAACGCATTACCCCCAACACTGCTAGTAAGATATAGATTTTTGCAAAGGCAATTAGCTAGTAAAGTAAATTATTTTAGAGATTGTTGAATTGAGTAGTAACATTTACACACATGTAACACTTTTGCATTCTCTCTGACACACAGATTTAACTCCCAGCACAATGTGTCTGTGCGATGTCAAAGATTACAAACACGTCAACGAATGTTAATGTTGTACTACATTTCTCTGTTCATTCAATCACTGAAAAAGAGTGATACTCTCAAAGGTATGTTTAATGCTCTTTTTACATACGATAGCAAGGCTCTGCACCAGTGGCCTGGCCAACAAAACAACATAAAATTAATATTGTGCCTATATCCATTGGAGGTTCTTGTGCCGCCGAGACATGCATATCTCTCAGGTTTACCTGAGAACATAGGGGACACAATCTTGGAGAGCCATGCAAAGAAGGGTCGCCAGAGGAGAAAGCGGGTAAGCCTTTTTGTAAAAGTGGTTTCTGTGTAACACTAGGTTTATTACTCCTGTATTACTCCTGGTCCTTGGAATACGAAGTGCATACATGACCCTATTACATGTTTCAAGTTATATACAGTGGTGTGTATTCATGGATGCCAAGGGAAGCCAGTCTTCCCCAGATATTTGACCAATAGTTTTTTTTAAATTATAAAATAATTTATATTTTGTCTCTTAAAAATTTTTCCAGCAATTCGCAAGAGGCTGAATCTCACCGGACAAATCATCCGAACGAGGGAAACATCGCCTCTCTGTCTCAGTATGTGTAGCCCATGTATCTGATGCTGTCTGGACCAAAAGAGTATGACATGTTGCCTCCGTAGCATTTGATTGATTGATGCCAGCAAGCATTTGGCCTCCATTGATAAAAAAATTATAAAATAATTAGCCAATCAGCATTGAGCTGAGCTCAACTGTGGGTTGCCCTGGTGCCGCAAACCCCCACCTAACAGGTGTGGCATATCAAGAAGCTGATTAAACAGCATGGACATTACACAGCTGCACCTTGTGCTGGAGACAATAAAAGGCCACTCTAAAATGTGCAGTTTTGTCACACAACACAATGCCACAGATGTCTCAAGTTTTGAGGGAGTGTGCAATTGGCATGCTGACTGCAGGAATGTCCACCAGAGCTGTTGCCAGAGAATTACATGTTCATTTCTCTACCATAAGCCGCCTCCAATGTCGTTTTAGAGAATTTGGCAGTACGTCCAACCGGCCTCACAACCGCAGACTACGTGTAACCACGCCAGCCCAGGACCTTCACATCCGGCTTCTTCACCTGTGGGATTGTATGAGACCAGCCACCCTGACAGCTGATGAAACTGAGGAGTATTTCTGTCTGTAATAAATCCCTTTTGTGGGGAAAAACGAATTCTGATTGGCTGGACATGGCTTACCGGTGGGTGGGCCTATGCCCTCCCAGGCCCACCCATGACTGCGCCCCTGTCCAGTCATGTGAAATCCACAGATTAGGGGCTAATTTATTTATTTCAATTGACTGATTTCCTTATATGAACTGTGACTCAGTAAAATTGATGAAATTGTTGCATATTGCATTTATATTTTTGTTCAGTATAATTACCTGTTTGTGGGTGATACATCGAGCGCATGTAGTCAAAGCATGTGGACCCCCTTTCAACCAGGTGGATGGAATTCAACTATTTTTTTCACAATAGTCCAATAATCTCAGTCATTTCACACGATATCAAAACCTGCTTGAGGGAACTACAATCAAGGTAAGTGATAAATGTCAAGGGTTGGAATTCCCCTTTACTATTTCTCAATCTGTGGTTGGTGGGGTAAAGTTAAAATTGTATATTAATTATATGAACATGCATGACTTGAGATTGATTTATTGTGTCCTATAGGTTCTAGATGCACGGCCCGAGAGTGCTTGCAGAGGATGAGAGAGACATTTGGAGAGGAGCTAATGTGGACCTGATGAGTGATGAGGAGGATGGCATGTAAAACGGCAAACCAGTGTAGTTCGTCAAGCCCCCCTACTTCCGGAGTGAGGTGCTCACTGCGCTTAGTCAAGAACTAAAGAGCCGCTTGGAGAGGGACCAGAGCTACTTGGCAAGCCACACCACACGGATCATGTCTGGGGAGTTTTCATCAAGATCCCATGGACTCCTCAACCCTCAACTCTATAGCACTCCCAATGGATGTAGCCAAGCTGGATGACTCCTGTCAGTACTGTGCTTGATTCTTTAAAAAACACTTTTGTTGATCTTTGAATTTGTAATAGACTCGTTCATATTCCTCAATATGAGGTATGCCCCCCCCCCCAGCCCCCTTTAACACTAGAACCGCTAAAGCAGTCATTTTGACTGCTTATTATTTATTTATTTGTATTACTCCCCATCCGTCCTTAACTTTTCCTAGAGACAGTGCCAGTCAAAAGTTTAGACACACCTACTCATTCAAGGGTTTTTCTTTACTTTTCTACATTGTAGAATAATAGTGAAGACATCAAAACTATGAAATAACACATATGGAATCATGTAACCAAAAAAGTGTTAAACAAATCAAATATTTGAGATTCTTCAAATAGCCACCCTTTACCTTGATGAAAGCTTTGGACACTTTTGGCATTCTCTCAACCAGCTTCATGAGGAATGCTTTTCCAACAGTCTTGAAGGAGTTCCCACATATGCTGAGAGATTGTTGGCTGCTTTTCCTTCACTCTGCGGTCGAAATCATCCCAAACCATCTCAACTGGGTTGAGGTCGGTTGATTGTGGAGGCCAGGTCATCTGATGCAGCACTTCTCCATGCTTCACGGTGGGAACCACACATGCAGAGATCATCCGTTCACCTACTCTACGTCTCACAAAGACACAGCGGTTGGAACCAAAAATCTCAATACAGAAAAACCCTGGAATGAGTAGGTGTCCAAACTTTTGACTGGTACTGTAAGTCTATATAACACACTATCAGTGTTAGAATCTTAATTTCACACACAGAACTGGAGTTATAACCAGTTTTAAGAGGGCATGTCATTTTTTAAAAAGGTTTTCCCCGTTGCCCCTCAGTCTCCTAAAAGTAGGGCCTGCTCCGCTCCTTCTTCCAATAGTCGAAAGTACAGTGCCCAGCTGATAATCACCCCGATAATTGCTCCGACACTGAACCTAAAGTATACCGAAACTAATTTCACAGATATAACAAAATATTAAATCAATTAAGTAAAGTATTATTGGAAGAAAGGGTGAGCTGATGAGCAAGGGGAAGCGAATTATGCATAATTATGTAATCACCAATTGTGAATGAAGAACAGGGGGAGCCAATCTATTGTATTGATCCATTCTAATTATAATCTTAAAATTGTATGTACCCTATATCAGTCCACCGAATCAAAGCAGTCCAATCAGTCTACTCTGGCCTACTTGAAGTAGGCTACACAGTGAGAGTGTGCGTAATTGTACATGCTGAACGACTTTCAATTCTGGGAAAAGTGGCAATAAAGCTTGCGGAACCTTACTTTGGGAAGGGGAGAAATGTCACAATGGATAATTTCTTCACTTCACTGTCATTGGCGAACAAGTTGTTCTGGGTAGCCTTTGAGAATAACATTGACGTATCCACGGACACAGTGACTGAGTTAATCAGGACGTGTATAGGGGATGTTGTTTCCACTGTGACTATTAAAACCTACCCAAACCAGAAACCGTGGATAGATGGCAGCATTCGCGAAAAACTGAAAGTGCAAATCACCGCATTTAACTATGGCAAGGTGACTGGGAAAATGGTTGAATACAAACAGTGTAGTTATTCCCTCCGTAAGGCAATCAAACAGGCAAAACGTCAGTACAGAGACAAAGTGGAGTCGCAATTCAACGGCTCAGACACGAGACGTATGTGGCAGGGTCTACAGACGATCACGAATTACAAAGGGAAAACCAGGCACGTCGCCGACACCGACGTCTTACTCCCGGACAAGCTGAACACCTTCTTCGCCTGCTTTGAGGATAACACAGTGCCACCGATGCGGCCCGCTCCCAAGGACTGTGAGCTCTCATTCTCCGTGGCCGATGTGAGTAAGACATTTAAGCGTGTTAACCCTTGCAAGGCTGCCGGCCCAGACGACATCCCTAGCCGCGTCCTCAGAGCATGCACAGACCAGCTGGCTGGAGGGTTTACGGACATATTAAATCTCTTTCTATCCCAGTCTGCTGTCCCCACTTGCTTCAAGATGTCGACCATTGCTCCTGTACCCAAGAAAGCAAAAGTAACTGAACTAAATGACTATCGCCCCGTAGCACTCACTTCTGTCATCATGAAGTGCTTTGAGAGGCTAGATAAGGACCATATCACCTCTACCTTACCTGACACCCTAGATCCACTTCAATTCAAAGTTCGCACTGCACACTGCCCTACCCCATCTGGACAAGAGGAATACCTATGTAAGAATGCTTTTCATTGACTATAGCTCAGCCTTCAACACCAAAGTACCCTCCAAGCTCATCATTAAGCTCGGGGCCCTGGGTCTGAACCCCGCCCTGTGCAACTGGGTCGTGGACTTCCTAAACTGGCTGCCCCCAGTTGGTGAAGGTAGGAAACAACACCTCCACTTCACTGATCCTCAACACAGGGGCCCCACAAGGGTGTGTGCTCAGCCTCCACCTGTACTCCCTGTTCACCCATGACTGCGTGGCCACGCACGCCTCCAACTCAATCATCAAGTTTGCAGACGACACAACAGTAGTAGGCTTGATTACCAACAATGACGAGACAGCATACAGTGAGGAGGTGAGGGCCCTGGAGGAGTGGTGCCAGGAAAATAACCTCTCCCTCAACAAAACAAAGGAGCTGATCGTGGACTTCAGGAAACAGCAGAGCACATCGACGGGACCGCAGTGGAGAAGGGGGAAAGCTTCAAGTTCCTGGGCGTACACATCACTAACAATCTGAAATGGTCCACCCACACAGACAGTGTGATGAAGAAGGTTCAACAGCACCTCTTCAACCTCAGGAGGCTGAATAAATTTAGCTTGGCTCCTAAGACACTCACAAACTTTTACAGATGCACAATTGAAAGCATCCTGTCAGGCTGTATCACCACCTGGTACGGCAACTGCACCGCCAGCAAATGCAGGGCTCTCCAGAGGGTGGTGTGGTCTGCCCAACACATCACCGGGGGAACATTGCATGCCCTCCAGGACACCTACAGCATCCGATGTCACAGGAAGGCCAAAAAGATCATCAAGGACATAAACCACCCGAGCCACGGCCTGTTCACCCCACTATCATCCAGAAGGTGAGGTCAGTACAGGTGCATCAAAGCTGGGACCGAGACACTGAAAAACAGCTTCTGTCTCAAGGCCATCAGACTGTTAATTAGCCATCACTAGCCAGCTACCACCCAGTTACTCAACCCTGCACTTTAGAGGCTGCTGCCCCATATACATACAGTGAGGGAAAAAAGTATTTTGATCGCCTGCAGATTTTGTACGTTTGCCCACTGACAAAGAAACGATCAGTCTATAATTTTAATGGTAGGTTTATTTGAAAAGTGAGAGACAGAATAACAACAAATAAATCCAGAAAAATGCATGTCAAAAATGTTATTAATTGATTTGCATTTTAATGAGGGAAATAAGTATTTGACCCCCTCTCAATCAGAAAGATTTCTGGCTCCCAGGTGTCTTTTATACAGGTAACGAGCTGAGAATAGGAGCACACTCTTAAAGGGAGTGCTCCTAATCTCAGTTTGTTACCTGTATAAAAGACACCTGTCCACAGAAGCAATCAATTAGATTCCAAACTCTCCACCAAGACCAAACTCTCTTGGCCAAGACCAAAGAGCTCTCCAAGGATGTCAGGGACAAGATTGTAGACCTACACAAGGCTGGAATAGGCTACAAGAAAATCGCCAAGCAGCTTGGTGAGAAGGTGACAACAGTTGGTGTGATTATTCGCAAATGGAAGAAACACGAAAGAACTGATAATCCCCCTCGGCCTGGGGCTCCATGCAAGATCTCACCTCGTGGAGTTGCAATGATCATGAGAACGGTGAGGAATCAGCCCAGAACTACACGGGAGGATCTTGTCAATGATCTCAAGGCAGCTGGGACCATAGTCACCAAGAAAACAATTGGTAACACACTACGCCGTGAAGGACTGAAATCCTGCTGCGCCCGCAAGGTCCCCCTGCTCAAGAAAGCACATATACAGGGCCGTCTGAAGTTTGCCAATGAACATCTGAATAATTCAGAGGAGAACTGGGTGAAAGTGTTGAGGTCAGAGAATACCAAAATCGAGCTCTTTGGCATCAACTCAAGGAGGGATGCTGTCTATGACCCCAAGAACACCATCCCCACCGTCAAACATGGAGGTGGAAACATTATGCTTTGGGGGTGTTTTTCTGCTAAGGGGACAGGACAACTTCACCGCATCAAAGGGACGATGGACGGGGCCATGTACCATCAAATCTTGGGTGAGAACCTCCTTCCCTCAGCCAGGGCATTGAAAATGGGTCGTGGATGGGTATTCCAGCATGACAATGACCCAAAACACACGGCCAAGGCAACAAAGGAGTGGCTCAAGAAGAAGCACATTAAGGTCCTGGAGTGGCCTACCCAGTCTACAGACCTTAATCCCATAGAAAATCTGTGGAGGGAGCTGAAGGTTCGAGTTGCCAAACGTCAGCCTCGAAACCTTAATGACTTGGAGAAAATCTGCAAAGAGGAGTGGAACAAAATCCCTCCTGAGATGTGTGCAAACCTGGTGGCCAACTACAAGAAACGTCTGACCTCTGTGATTGCCAACAAGGGTTTTGCCACCAAGTACTAAGTCATGTTTTGCAGAGGGGTCAAATACTTATTTCCCTCATTAAAATGCAAATCAATTAATAACATTTTTGACATGCGTTTTTCTGGATTTTTTTGTTGTTATTCTGTCTCTCACTGTTCAAATAAACCTACCATTAAAATTATAGACTGATCATGTCATTGTCAGTGGGCAAACGTACAAAATCAGCAGGGGATCAAATACTTTTTTCCCTCACTCTAGACATGAAATCACTGGTCACTTTAATAATGTTACATTTGCTTTACACATTTCATATGTATATACTGTATTCTATTCTACTTTATTTTAGTCAATGCCACTCCGACATTGCTCGTTCTAATATTTATATATTTCTTAATTCCATTATTTTACTTTTAGATTTGTGTGTATTGTTGTGAATTGTTAGATACTACTGCACTGTTGGAGCTAGGAACATTTCACTACACCAGCAATAACAACTGCTAAATATGTGTATGTTACCAATAAAATTTGATTTGATTTGCGAAGAAAAACAAGTCTGGCCAGCACATGAACAAAGTGAGGCAGGAGCTCCCTCCCTCTGCGCAAAATAAGGCACCTGCACAGCTGTTGTACCCCACAACAATGCTGAAGATTGACAAGAGGAAGGGGCACAATAAAGAGAAAACTGTTTACTATTACGCACTACAACCAAACAAAGGTATGTCAAAGTGTGTCAAACAAGTGAAAGTTATGAAAATGTTACATGCTGACCACACCGCTCGTGCACGTGCATGTTGATTTTGTCCACTGTTACGGATACAGGTATCCTGTGTTTTTGTGTGTTTCTACTCTTTCTGCCCTAATCACAGGTGTCCTGTATGTTCCTGATTGGTGGTCGTTGAGGTGTCTGCTGATTGGACCAATCAGTGAACATTCCTGTTAATTGCACCACCTGTTATTCGTTTGTTCAATCACACATCCCATTTTATAAAAACCAGACTTGTGTTTGTTGCAAGAGAGAGACTTTTTCCATATGTGAGTATGGACACGGTGGTGTCCTGTGTGTTGTGTACTCGCTTAGTTGCTGATTACCCTGTTTAGTAGCTTTGTGTGTTTTTTGGGAAAAGGGGGTTTAAGCTAGTTGCCCTTGGGCGTACATTACCCGTAGGAAGAAATCTGTCTATAAACACCAGTTAGACCTGAGCGGACCACCCACTGTATTTTTGTATGGTAGCAGTAGCCTAGCGGTTCTTCAGGCAGGCTAGATCAGTTTAGGGGGTTTTACACTATTGTTTCATTTCTTGGGTCCTGCTCAGCCCTTTTTCCCAAACCCTTACCGTGTGTTCATAAATAAACACTTTGTGTTTGACGGTAGTTCATGGTTGTTGTGTCAGTTATGTTCTCACTGTTCCCAGCCACACTTATAATTTACATGAATTTATGTTACGGGTCTCATGTCCATCCACCCTAGATGTTTAGAGCCACGGGGTTCGTAACATAAAGTGGGGGCTCGTCCGGGATCCTATCTATCCCATGCTACTCATGTAAATTAGTCAGTGTCTGGTTCAGTGTTGAGCTTGGCAGCTGTAACTACCTGTTTTTTTTTGTGTGTTCAGTAGTCGACGGCTCGTGTTGCTAGTAGGATGGCTACTTTTGAGTTAGAGGCATTTTTGGAAAACCCTACGTGGGGGGTTTTTGAGAATTGTCGTAGAGTGGATCTACAGGCTTTGGCTGACCACTTTTCTTTACCCATACCGAGGGGTTTAGTGAAAGCAGAAGTTAGGGAAGTAGTGTTAGCGATATTGTTAAACGAGCGAGTGCTTGAGTTACCGCCGCCTGAGTCTGCTGCTCCTGTAGGGGATGTGGTTGCTGTTCCTGTAAGCCCATCAGTGTCTGAGGACGAGACTAAGGCTCCAGCCACATTGCCCCGTTATGACCCACTCTCCCCACTGACTGACAGTGATGCCAGGATCGATGTCCGCTCGACACGGCTCCAAATGGAGGCGGAAGAGCGGGCACAAATCAGGCAAGACAAGCTGGAGATGCGTAAGCTAGAGGCAGAACAGGAGACGCGTAAGATGGAACTGGAGACGCGTAGGCTTGATCAAGAACTGGAGACGCGTAGGCTTGATCAAGAACTGGAGACGCGTAAGATGGAACTGGAGATGCGTAAAATGGAACTAGAGGCAGAAACAGCGAGGTTAGTCTCTGCTAATACTATGCCTGCTAGTGAGCCATCCTCACCAGCTGTGTCATCTGCTACGTTTGATATTAGTAGGCAGATCACCTTGGTACCTGTGTTCAGGGAGTCAGAGGTTGATTCCTATTTCAGTGTGTTTGAACGTATAGCGGTAGCATTGAAATGGCCCGAAGAGGTATGGTGCCTATTACTTCAGTGTAAACTAACAGGTAAAGCCCAAGAGGTTCTGGCAGCGCTACCTCTTGAAGACAGTTTGAATTATGAAGTGGTCAAAGCTACTGTTCTTCGTGCCTATGAGCTTGTTCCTGAGGCATATCGACAGAGATTTAGGTCTCATAAAAAGTCTCCTACTCAGACTTATGTGGAGTTTGCTAGAGACAAAGGAAATCTGTTTGACAAATGGCACAGTGCTAGTAAAGTAACTGATTTTAACTCTCTACGGGAGTTAATCTTGTTAGAAGAGTTTAAAAATTGCTTACCGGAACGCATTGTAGTTTATCTGAACGAACAGAAAGTATCCTCACTGTCGGAAGCGTCTGTTTTGGCAGACGAGTTTGTGTTGACGCATAAGAGCGTGTTTTCGGCTCGTACGGAGAGCAGGGCTGCGGAGTTGCTAACTTTTAGTCCTAGTCGACCAGCAGTACATCCAGCACGCCCAAAAGATGTGCGTCACTGTTTCTATTGTCATAAGGTGGGACATATGGTTAATGATTGCTTTCTGCTAAAACGCAAACCGGGGATACCTCAGCACGCCAGGCCGCCAACGGGTGTTGGGCTGATTCGTACGGTTGTAGGGCCGGAATCAAGACAGAAGCCTCATAGTGAATGTGGTTTGAAAGTCCCTGTCCCAGATCACAGTTATGAACCGTTCATTTTTGAGGGGTTTGTTTCTATATCAGATGATGAAGCGTCTCAGCGTCCAGTTAGAATCCTCAGAGATACTGGTGCGGCGCAGTCGTTCATACTAGCTGATGTGTTGCCCTTGTCTAATAATACATATTGTGGTTCCAGTGTGTTAGTACAAGGAATTGAAATGGGTTTCGTCCCAGTGCCATTGCACTTTGTGAACGTACACTCTGAGTTAGTCAGTGGATTGTTCAGAGTTGGCGTACGTCCGATGTTGCCAGTAAAAGGGGTGACATTTATAATGGGCAACGATATTGCCGGAGGAAAGGTAATACCCGTATTGGAGGTAATGGATAAAAGTGACCAGTCTCTCTCCGAGGAGCTGGCACAGGGTTATCCAGATGTGTTCCCCGCTTGTGCTGTCACACGTGCTCAAGCACGACAAGTGGGTGAAGTGATAGATTTGTCGAACACGATTCTATTCAGAGAGTGTGACCCAGAGGATAGTTCGGGTGCTACCTCTGGTAAGCTGGTGCAGTCTGACCAACAGCCCAGAGAAAGGAAGAAGGATGTGGAACTTGTTGCTGAGGCAATACAGTTACCAGTTACTCGTGAGCAGCTGATCGCTAACCAACAGGTTGACATTAGTCTGGCTAACTGTTTTTCTAGTGTTGTCTCAGAGGACGAGCTAAAGAAGAAAAACATGGCATACTTCATTGATGGTAATCTCCTCATGCGTAAATGGACATCCCATGTTGACGCTGGCGGAGATTGGAATGCTGTTTACCAAATAGTGATTCCTACAGCCTTTCGACAAAATGTTTTATCCTCGCTCATGATCACCAGTGGTCCGGACATCTGGGAGTCACCAAGACTTATGATCGAGTTTTGCGACATTTCTTTTGGCCTGGCTTAAAACAAGATGTGGCTCAGTTCTGTCGGACTTGCCACACCTGTCAAGTAGTTGGGAAACCGAACCAGGTTATTTCCCCCGCGCCTCTTTGTCCCATACCGGCCATAGGTGAACCATTCGAGCATGTGATGGTTGATTGTGTTGGACCATTACCAAAAACAAAATCTGGTAACCAGTTTATGTTGACAATTATGTGTGTGGCCACCAGGTACCCAGAGGCCATTCCTCTGCGAAGGATTACTGCTCCAGTGGTGAGTAAAGCGTTGATCAAATTCTTCTCAACTTTTGGATTACCTAAGGTGATACAAACTGATCAGGGTACGAATTTCCTTTCTAAACTTTTCAAACAAGTGTTAAAATCCTTGTCAGTTACACACCGTGTGTCAAGCGCATATCACCCAGAGTCTCAGGGTGCGCTTGAACGTTGGCATCAGACACTGAAGTCTATGCTCCGTAAATATTGCTTGGAATCTGAGAAAGATTGGGATGAGGGAGTTCCTCTAGTGTTGTTTGCTGTCCGTGAGACAGTACAGGAATCCCTAGGGTTCAGCCCAGCTGAACTGGTGTTTGGACACACCATGAGAGGACCTATGAAAGTCCTTAAGGATCAGTTTTTGTCACAAGAGTTGTGTGTGAAAGAAAATGTGTTGGACTACGTTAGTCGCTTCGTGAGCGCCTACATGCTGCCTGTGCTCTAGCAAAGGAAGCGCTGTCTTCCTCACAGAAACGGATGAAACGACACTATGACACACAGGCTGTTTCTCGTTCACTGCAGCCAGGTGACCGAGTTCTTGTGTTGTTGCCTGTGCCAGGAGCGTCATTGTCAGCACGTTTCTCTGGGCCTTATGTCATTGAAAAGAAACTAACTGGAAACTGACTATGTGATACAGACTCCTGATAGAAAACGCCAATCTCGTGTGTGCCACGTTAACATGTTGAAGACATACCACAACAGACCCGTCACTCAGGTAGACAGTCCAGAGAAACTGGCCGAGTCGGCTGTCTCTGTTGCTGCTACGGCTGTAGTGGGAGGTAATGTTAATGATGTGGACGGAGATGGTTTGGAGTTGCGCAATACTCAGCAGCAGTGTGCTAGATTGCCCAATTCAGAGATGCTGTTGTCTCTCCCGGCAAGCCTGATTCATTTAACGGACAGACAGTCAGATGATATTGTGAGACTATTACACAGCTTTCCATGTCTTTTTAATGATGTTCCTACATGTACAAATGTGTTAGAACATGACATTAATGTTGGAAGCGCTGCACCTATCAAGCAACATCCGTATCGTGTCAACGTCGCTAAGAGAAAGATAATGAGGGGTGAGGTCGGTTATTTGCTGGAGAATAACCTGGCTATGCCAAGTTCAAGTCCTTGGAGTTCTCCGTGCATTCTGGTTCCTAAACCTGATGGGACATCCAGATTATGTACGGACTATCGGAAAGTCAATGCTGTCACAGTGCCCGACTCGTTCCCGTTACCCAGACTGGATGACTGTATTGATACTGTTGGTGCTGCTACTTATGTAACCAAACTAGATCTTCTAAAGGTTACTGGCAGGTGCCGTTAACCCCACGTGCCTCCGACATCTCTGCCTTTGTGACCCCAGATCACTTCCTACAATATGCTGTCATGGCATTTGGGATGCGGAACGCACCAGCCACTTTCCAACGCCTGGTTAACACAGTATTGGCTGGAGTTCCTAATTGTAGTGCTTACCTGGATGATCTGGTCATTTATTCAACTGAGTGGTCTGATCATGTTAACACTCTAAGGGTAGTGTGTGAACATCTAGCAACCGCTTCTCTAACCCTGAACTTAGCAAAGTGCGAGTTTGGGAAGGCCACTGTTACGTATCTTGGTAAACAGGTCGGCCATGGTCAGGTGCGCCCTGTAGATGCCAAGGTCTCAGCTATAAACGCATTTCCCGCACCTACCACCAGAAGAGAGCTACGCCGTTTTTTAGGGATGGTTGGCTACTACCGTAGTTTCTGTAAAAATTTCTCTGCGGTAGTTGCTCCATTAACGGATTTGCTCAGTCCGGCGAGGAAATTTGTATGGTCTGAAGATTGTTGTACTGCTTTCAACACTGCTAAAGCACTCTTGTGTAGTACTCCTGTTCTTGCTGCGCCAGATTTTGAGCGGCCGTTTAAACTGGAGGTAGATGCAAGTGCCAGAGGTGCTGGTGCTGTTCTACTGCAGCAAGACCAGAGTGGAGTGGACCATCCTGTCTGTTATTTTTCACGGAAATTTAACCAATGTCAGACAAACTATTCCACCATTGAACAAGAAGCTCTAGCTTTGTTGTTAGCTCTGCAGTACTTTGAAGTTTATGTTGGTTCCAGTGCATTACCAGTGGTAGTGTATACTGACCATAATCCCTTAGTTTTTCTCCACCGGATGTACAACCAGAACCAACGCCTTATGCGTTGGGCACTTGTCGTGCAAAATTATAACTTGGAGATCCGCCACAAAAAGGGGTTGGATAATGTGTTGGCAGATGCTTTGTCTCGTGTGTAATGATCTAGGTTTTTTTTTGTTATCCCGGCAGGATGATTTGTGAATTTGGGTGTTGTGATACCACGTGTGTCGCAAACCATTGTGGTTTGCTCTTTTAAGGGTGGGAGTGTTACGGATACAGGTATCCTGTGTTTTTGTGTGTTTCTACTCTTTCTGCCCTAATCACAGGTGTCCTGTATGTTCCTGATTGGTGGTCGTTGAGGTGTCTGCTGATTGGACCAATCAGTGAACATTCCTGTTAATTGCACCACCTGTTATTCGTTTGTTCAATCACACATCCCATTTTATAAAAACCAGACTTGTGTTTGTTGCAAGAGAGAGACTTTTTCCATATGTGAGTATGGACACGGTGGTGTCCTGTGTGTTGTGTACTCGCTTAGTTGCTGATTACCCTGTTTAGTAGCTTTGTGTGTTTTTTGGGAAAAGGGGGGTTTAAGCTAGTTGCCCTTGGGC
This sequence comes from Coregonus clupeaformis, assembly GCF_020615455.1. Lineage (NCBI taxonomy): Eukaryota > Metazoa > Chordata > Actinopteri > Salmoniformes > Salmonidae > Coregonus > Coregonus clupeaformis. Next base: position 28,117,763 of record NC_059216.1, on the reverse strand, counting down.
GTACATTACCCGTAGGAAGAAATCTGTCTATAAACACCAGTTAGACCTGAGCGGACCACCCACTGTATTTTTGTATGGTAGCAGTAGCCTAGCGGTTCTTCAGGCAGGCTAGATCAGTTTAGGGGGTTTTACACTATTGTTTCATTTCTTGGGTCCTGCTCAGCCCTTTTTCCCAAACCCTTACCGTGTGTTCATAAATAAACACTTTGTGTTTGACGGTAGTTCATGGTTGTTGTGTCAGTTATGTTCTCACTGTTCCCAGCCACACTTATAATTTACATGAATTTATGTTACGGGTCTCATGTCCATCCACCCTAGATGTTTAGAGCCACGGGGTTCGTAACACCACCCACACCAGACGCGATCAGGACACGCAGGTTGAAATATCAAAAAAAACTCTGAACCAACTATATTAATTTGGGGACAGGTCGAAAAGCATTAAACATTTATCGCAATTTAGCTAGCTAGCTTGCTGTTGCTAGCTAATTTGTCCTGGGATATAAACGTTGGGTTGTTATTTTACCTGAAATAAACAAGGTCGTCTACTCCGACAATTAATCCACAGATAAAAGGGTAAACAAAGTTAATTTCTAGTAATCTCTCCTCCTTTGAGCTTCTTTTTCTTCTTTGGACTTTATATGGCAGTTGGCAACCAACTTTAAGGTGCATTACCACCACCAACTGGAGTGTGGACCTCAGTTCATCTTTCAATCACCCACGTGGGTATATGCTCCTAAAAACCAATGAGTAGATGGGAGAGGCGGGACTTGCAGCGCGTCAAGCGTAACAAATAGAACCAAGTTCTATTTTAGTGCCTGCTACGCAGACGCTCGTTGACCCGCGCTAGCAGTGTGGGTGCAATGATTTAATAATATGTATGTGTCCATTTATTGTTAGAACAAGGGGTAACAGCTAAATGAAATCCAACTGATGCCATTGCGTGAAGATGCACACAAGCTGACAATAAACAACCATTTTTGACTGTACTATTTATCAATGCCACTTGGCGCTTATAATGATGTTTAGGCTACTGATGTTTTCATCATTTGACCGCAAGTCTTGACCGTGCGTCTTGGTGGTTGGGGTATTTTTTTTATATATTTTGTCGTTATAAAAAGAAGCTGTTACTGTGTTGCAAGACATATGCTTTCTTTTTCACAGTTGTATCAAAGTCACTCCACAAATAAAATTGATTAAACACTTGAATTGTTGTGCTTTTAGTGTTTTTTTGTTTTTACATATAGCCTAAAGTTACAATAACTAATGGAAATGCTATTGGGTTATTTGAAATAACATATAAATAGGCCTTCATAAACACAACCCAATTATTATTTTTCTATATCATATATGAAATGTATTAACCCTTGTGCTTTGCTGGAAAAAAATGACATCCATTATGTTACGGGTCAAATTGACCCGCACAGTTTAAACACACTCAAGACAGTCAAAGAATTAAGTAAAAACAGAAACAACTTTATTTTGTCTTATCAGACATTTCAGAAAGAAGAAATACAATACTTTTTATTTTTTTTTAACAATATTTAAGAACTATTTGTTAAACATATTTCCTTTCTCACAAACAAGATTTTTCAGTTTCCCCAAGTAGGTTTTTTCCCCCCCTATTGGTCCATATTATCCCTTCAGTCTTTCTCTCTACATGTTGAACACAATGTGTGTGTGTGCTTTCTGCAGATGTATTTATTGCATTCTACACAAGTGGTGCTTGTTTTACTGTCTTGTCGAGGGGGCAGAGCTGGCATCTTTTCCGTTTCTTGCCACTGCCTGTATCCACTGGATCCATTTCTGGTTGATTGGAGGCATGTGTTGATGGTCCAGCTTGAATTTTCTGGACGACAGATGCAGCTGCTGTCGACCGAGGAGGCCGGACTCTCCTCTGGATCTTGGGAGTGATGAGAGCTTTGCCGAGCTCCTCTAGGAAAAGCCGGCGTCGGTACAATTTGCCACCATTCCATTGCTGGTTGATTTCAGTCCACAGGACATAGGCATTGTAAGCAGACACATCCACAATGTTGTAGAAAATCACCAAAGGCCAGCGGGCAGTCATGCGCTGACAACTATATGTTGCTGTGACTTTATCCAAATTGTCAACTCCTCCTTTGGTGGAATTGTAGTCCAGTATTATTTGTGGCTTGATGTCCTCTCTTGCACTCAGCGATGCATCTTTGTGCATTGTGCTCATTACAAGAACATTCTTGTTCTTCTTTGGGCAGTATGAAACAACAGTTGCATTTTCAGAGAAAGCAAATTTAGAGGAATGCACAGTTCTGCCCTGCATTTTCAGAAGCTCACTGGGAAGTTCAGGTTTGTTTTTTCTGATTGTTCCAACCATGGTCAGCTTTCTCTTCTGTAGTTCAACACCAAGGCGGTAGGATGTGAAGAAGTTGTCACACGTGATGTTATGACCTTGCAGCCCTTCACTCATGTCCAGCACCACCCGCATCCCCTGGTTTTTCTCAGGCACTCCGCCGGGTGGCTTCCCAGTGTAAACTTGCATATTCCATGCATAGCTTGATGTGGCATCACATGCTGCCCATATTTTGATGCCATATTTTGCAGGCTTGTTTGGCATATACTGTCTGAAGGGACAACGTCCTCTGAATGGAACAAGGCGTTCATCAACTGTAACATGAGGACTGGGATTGTACAGTAACGGTAGAATTTCCACCCATTTATCCCATACATCTCTGATTGCAGCTAGTTTGTCTCTTTCACGTCGACCGGTCTGGTATCACGGTTATCAAAGCGAATCACCCGAGAAATTATGTGGAATTCTTGTAGAGACATTGTTGCCCGAAATATTGGCCTTCCATTCTCTTCATTCCACAGGCTGGCCGTTGCTTCTCCGTTTGACCGGTAGACTCCAGCTAATATGAGCAATCCAATGTATGCATGCAAGTCAATCCGATCCAGTGGCTTCCAGTTCTCTTGAAACACACGGCTCCCCTCCAAGTTGGTCATGTCCAGAACAATCTTCTCTATTGCTTGGGGTAAAAAGAGCTCAAAAGCTGATTGTATGTCATGGACTCGAGTGACAGCAAATCGTGTAGGTCCTGGAACCATTTTTATTACATTGGAAGCTGAGAGTCTACCTTGACCTCGTTGTGGTGACGGTGACCATTCAATATGACCATCTTTAGACTTCCATGTCTTCTCTTCTCTTGATGATGCTTGTTGCATGCTCTGTCTCTCATCTGATGTAGGGGATGGTACGGCAGACTCCTCCTCTGAATCCTCTTCAATGAAGACAAAATCTGGATCATCAACAGCATTGTCCTCTATCTCTGAAATATCCTCTGTCTCTGAAACCTCTTCTTCTTTTTCACTGTCACAGTCCAGAATTTGTGATAAGACTTCATTGATTGAAAATCTTTTGGAGCTCATTTTTGAGTGTCTGTGTCAGGGACCTGCTGCTCTCACACTGAGGAGAAGCTTGGGAAAGCCCTTTTTAACCCAAACACAATTCTAAAAGTGCAACCAGGACCAGTCAAAACAAAATACATCAAAGACACTTTTTTGTTTTGCACCTGTGCAAATATATATACACATGAAAGCCTCCGGGTCAAAATGACCCACAACATCATGTTTGTATACAAAATGTACACAGACATTCCACAACACATCAGTGTGTCCACATTTTGCAGTTAGGTTCATGACCCTAAATGTGAAAAGTCATGTAATTTCATGGCGAAAAAGAGTGGTTAACTAGTATTTTAGACAACGCAAAAGTGGAAACGGGTCAAATTGACCCACAACATAACAGGAGGGTTATTTACACTGTTAGAATGTTGCAGTCAGAACGACTGCTCATTAGCTCGAAGGGGGGTCTGTTGAGGCCCAGCGGTTCTAGTGATAATGGCTGTGATAGGAGAAAGGTGAGAACGGATCAACAACATTCTAGTTACTCCACAATACAAACTTAATTGACAGAGTGAAAAATAGGAAGCCTGTACAGAATAAAATGCATGTAATCGTTAAGGACTGGGGAGATTAAGGACTGGGGAGTAAAAAAAAATAAATAGAATGGAGCTGGTTCAGTCTGCTTTCCACCAGACACTGGGAAATAAATTCACCTTTCAGCATGACAATAACCTAAAACACAAGGCCGAATCTACACTGGAGTTGCTTACGAAGAAGACAGTGAATGTTCCTGAGTAGCTGAGTTACAGTTTTGACTTCAAAATCTATGGCAAGACCTGAAAATGGTTGTCTAGCAATGATCAACAACCAATTTGACAGAGCTTGAATAATTTTTTTAATAATAATGGGCAAATGTTGCACTATTCAGGTGTGGTTAGCTCTCAGAGACTTACCCAGCAAGACGCACAGCTGTAATCGCTGCCAAAGGTGCTTCTACAGTATTGACTCAGGGGTGTGAATACGTGCAGTACCAGTCAAAAGTTTGGACACACCTACACATCCAAGGGTTTTTCTTTTTTTTGGACTATTTTCTACATTGAGGAATAATAGTGAAGACATCAAAACTATGGAATAACACATATGGAATCATGTAGTAACCAAAAAAGTGTTAAACAAATCAAAATATTGTTATGATTTAACTGGATAAGAACCCAAATGCAGACAAGTACACGAAGCCATAGAAGTTATAACAGGTTTATTTACAATGTTCAAAGTCCAGGTTTCCAAATATATGGGAAGAGCAAGTCCAGGTTACAGGGAGGGTAACAGATCCAGATCAGGGCAGGTGTGGTACCGTAATGTCCTAGTGTCCGTGATGAGTCCAAAAGAGAGGTCCGGTATTGGAGAGCAGGATGGTGGTGGCAGGAGTGAAGCGGAGGCAGGAGTCAGGTTCCAAATATCTGTGGCACAGGAGAAAAAGTAAATAGAACAGACCAAAAACACAAAGAGCAAAAATAACCAGGTTGAGTCGGCAGCGAGACTAACATGGTCGTCTTGACTATGATCTGACGATGAGTGGTAAGTTTGACCGGGTCTTAAAGGCTGAGGTGATTATGGTGAATGAGCTGCAGCTGGAACCCTGACTCCCGCACACCAGACTTCACTCCTGCAATCAAGGACAGACAGAGGGGAGGGAGAGAGCAGAGAGAGCTACCTAGCAGCAGTAGGCCTAACAGTACCCCCCCCCTCTACGGACGCCACCTGGCGGCCGACGGGGTTTATCGGGATGTAACCTATGAAACTCTCGGACCAGAGCAGGATCCACAATGAAGCTCCTGGGCACCCAGGAACGTTCCTCGGGACCATAACCCTCCCAATCCACCAGGTACTGGAAACCACGACCTCGGCGGCGAACATCCAGAAGTCGCCGGACAGTGTAGACCGGACCCCCACCCACGATCCTGGGCGGAGGAGGGGACGAGAGGGCGGGCACAGAGGGCTAACCGACACAGGCTTAATCTGGGAAACATGAAAGGTGGAATGAACCCGTAGGGAGGCAGGAAGCTGTAGCTTAACCGCGCAGGGGTTAACAATAGACAGTATCTTGAACGGTCCTATAAAACGAGGCGCCATCTTCTTAGACTCCACCTTCAATGGAAGGTCCCGTGACTTCAGCCATACCTCTTGACCAGGAGAGTAACCGGGAGCCTGGGACCGGTGACGGTTGGCTTGCCTCTGCATGTACGCCGAAGCTCGGGACAGAGCTACCCTGGCCTTCCTCCAGACCTTGAAGCAGCGGCGCATGTGGGACTGCACCGAGGGTACCGCCAGTTCCCTCTCTTGGGAAGGGAACAGGGGAGGTTGATAACCCAGAGCACACAGAAAAGGAGACAAACCAGAGGAAGCGTTAGTCAAGGTGTTATGAGCATATTCCACCCAGGGGAGCATGGAGCTCCATGACCCAGGGTTAGACCCAGTGACACAGCGAAGAGCGGTCTCCATCTCCTGGTTCGCTCTCTCGGCTTGCCCGTTGGTCTGGGGGTGATATCCAGAGGACAGGCTGGATGTAATGCCCAAAGCTTTACAGAAAGCTTTCCACACCTGGGAGACAAACTGGGGACCCCTGTCAGAGACAATATCCGTGGGTAGACCATGAGAGCGGAACACATGTTCAACCAAAATATCAGCCGTCTCTCTGGCAGTAGGCAGTTTAGGTAGGGCCAAAAAATGAGCGAACTTAGAAAAACGATCAATCACCGTAAGAATGACAGTCTTACCAGACGAGGGGGGAAGTCCAGTGACAAAATCCATAGCGATATGCGACCAGGGCCGGCTGGGTATAGGTAGAGGTCGTAGATGACCAGCGCTGGCCTGGGTGGAGTTCTTACTTCGTGCACATACCGTACAAGCAGCAATGAAGGCTCGAGTGTCCGCCTCCATCGTGGCCCACCAGAACTTACGTCGCACAAAGTCAAGGGTCCGCGAAACTCCAGGGTGACAGGTAAGGGGAGACGAGTGAGCCCACTGAAGTACCTGGGAGCGAGCAGACTCAGGGACAAACATCCGGTTAGGAGGACCCCTCCCAGGGTCAGCTTGATGATGTTGAGCCTGTCTAACAATCCCCTCGATGTCACATGTGATGACTGCAATACTGCAGGTAGGAGGCAAAATGGGTTCAGGGTTACTACCAGTATCAACAGCCGAATGAACACGAGACAGGGCGTCAGGCTTGACGTTGCGTGACCCAGGACGGTAAGACAGAGAAAAATTGAATCTCCCAAAAAATAGTGCCCACCTGGCTTGACGGGGGTTGAGCTGCTTCGCTGACTGGAGGTAAGTCAGATTCTTATGATCCGTCCAAACGATGAAGGGTTGTTCCGCCCCCTCCAACCAATGTCGCAACTCCTCGAGAGCCAGCTTAACGGCGAGCAGTTCACGATTGCCAACATCATAATTCCTCTCTGCCTGAGAAAGTTTCCTTGAGAGAAAAGCACAGGGATGCAGTTTGTTATCTTCAGGAGAACGTTGTGACAACACTGCACCTACCCCAGTGTCGGATGCATCCACCTCCACGACAAACTGGCGGTCGGGGTCCGGCTGCATCAGAATGGGAGCCGAGGCGAAGCGATGTTTCAGTTCTTCGAACGCTGATTCGGCCCCTTCATTCCAAGCGAACGGTCGTGAGATGGAGGTGAGAGCGGTGAGTGGCGCCGCAATGCGGCTGTAGTCCTTGATGAACCTCCTATAGAAGTTCGCAAACCCCAGGAATCGTTGAAGTTGTTTGCGGGTAGAGGGAGCTGGCCAGTCCGTGACAGCAGAGATCTTAGCTGGGTCCATCCGCAACTCCCCCTGAGCTATGATGTAACCCAAAAAGAGGTCTCAGACACATGAAATTCACATTTCTCCATCTTCACAAACAGTTTGTTCTCCAACAACCTTTGCAACACCTGGCGCACATGTAGTTCATGTTCCTGGGAGGACTCTGAGAAAATCAAGATATCATCCAGATAGACAAAAACAAACCGATTCAACATGTCCCGAAGGACATCATTGACTAGTGCCTGAAAAACAGCAGGGGCATTGGACAACCCAAAAGGCATAACCAGATACTCAAAATGTCCCAAGGGTGTGTTGAAGGCAGTCTTCCATTCATCACCCCTTACGAATGCGCACCAGGTGATACGCATTTCGTAGATCCAGTTTCGTAAAGATGGTAGCACCATGAAGGAGGGGAAAAGCAGAATTAATCAAAGGCAGAGAATACTTGTTCTTAATGGTGATGTTGTTAAGTCCACGGTAATCAATACAGGGTCTGAGGGTCTTATCCTTCTTAGCAACAAAAAAGAATCCCGCTCCTACAGGTGACGAGGAAGGACGCATAATACCTGCCGCCAAGGAGTCCCGAATGTAGTTCTCCATAGCCTCCGTCTCCGGCCGGGAGAGATTGTACAGGCGACTGCTGGGGAGCGGGGCTCCTGGCTGGAGGTCAATGGCGCAGTCGTAAGGCCGGTGAGGAGGAAGAGAAGTAGCTCTGTGTTTGCAGAAAACGGATGCCAGGTCATGATACGCGTCAGGGAGAGCAGAGAGATCCATGGACTCCAGTGGAGGTTGAGGCACAGTACTGGCAGGAGTCTGAGCAGAACACAAACAATTCACATGACAAAATGTGCTCCATGAAACAATGTTACCTGTCACCCAATCAATGTGTGGATTGTGTCTTATGAGCCAGGGGATACCAAGGACCAGGGGTGTCTGTGGGCAGTCGATAATATGGAATTGAATGTTCTCCTGATGATTTCCCGACACTCTAAGACAAACAGGAACAGTTTGATGGGTAATACGGGTCAACAATTGTCCATTTAGACCCTTAGCCTGCAGCGGACAGTCCATAGGAACAGTCTCCAAATCCATTTGTTGAGCCCACTCTCTATCCAAAAGCTTTCGTCGGCACCAGAGTCAATCAGCGCACTAACAGAGAAATTCTGGGACTGCCACTGGAGGGATGCCTGGAGCAGAATGCGGGGAGAAGAGGAAGAATCCGCTGCTCGGCTCACCAAAACTTCTCCCATTAATGATGAGCCGGCCCTTTTCCCGGACGAACTGGGCAGGAAGGAACGAAATGACCAGCTTCTCCACAATACAGGCAGACCCGAGCCTGAATACGACGTGCACGCTCCTCTGAGGACAACCGTGCACGACCCACCTCCATGGCTTCGGGTTCAGTGCTCCTCGTATCGACTCGGGAAGACACGGCTTTCTCCGTAGGGAAGATGCAGGGAGGAGTTTGTTGATGACAGACAGGTTGCTTGGAACTAACACTCCTCTCCCGGCGGCGCTCCCGAATCCGATTATCCAACCTGATAGTGAGTGAAATAAGATTATCCAGCGTAGCCGATTCATCATATGACACCAATTCATCTTTTAAAGTCTCAGACAAAGCATTGATGAACACTCCTTGTAATGCCTCGTCATTCCAACCACTCACTGCTGCTAAAGTCCGAAACTCCACTGCCATCTCCGCCACACTACGAGCCCCCTGTCGAAGAGAGAACAACCGTTTCGCAGCCTCCTTGCCTCGTACGGGGTGGTCAAAACCTTCCTCATCTCCGTGGTGAAGGCAACGTAAGCGTTGCAAATGTCCGACTGACTCTCCCATACCGCGGATCCCCAGGCACGAGCGGAACCGCTAGTAGAGTTAATAAGGTAGGCAATACGGGCTCTTTCTGAGGCGTAGGTGAGGGGCTGTTGTTCAAACACTAACGAGCATTGAGTCAAAAAATCGCCACAGGTTCCCATGTTCCCGTCATAGCGCTCTGGAGCAGGAACAAAAGGCTCTCTGATCTGGGCTGAAGGGGTAGTAAGGGCAGACACTTGATTGGTGAGTAATTGAACCTGATTAAGCAGCACCTGACTGTCCTCAGCAATCGTCTTAAACAGGGTATCATGTTGGCCAAGTAAAATGCCCTGATTGGCTATGGCAGTCCAAATTTCAGTGCACTCTGGGGTGGTATCCGAGCTACTGTCTGCTGGGTTCATGTTGGTCAGATCATACTGTTATGATTTAACTGGATAAGAACCCAAATGCAGACAAGTACACGAAGCCATAGAAGTTTTAACAGGTTTATTTACAATGTTCAAAGTCCAGGTTTCCAAATATATGGGAAGAGCAAGTCCAGGTTACAGGGAGGGTAACAGATCCAGATCAGGGCAGGTGTGGTACCGTAATGTCCTAGTGTCCGTGATGAGTCCAAAAGAGAGGTCCGGTATTGGAGAGCAGGATGGTGGTGGCAGGAGTGAAGCGGAGGCAGGAGTCAGGTTCCAAATATCTGTGGCACAGGAGAAAAAGTAAATAGAACAGACCAAAAACACAAAGAGCAAAAATAACCAGGTTGAGTCGGCAGCGAGACTAACATGGTCGTCTTGACTATGATCTGACGATGAGTGGTAAGTTTGACCGGGTCTTAAAGGCTGAGGTGATTATGGTGAATGAGCTGCAGCTGGAACCCTGACTCCCGCACACCAGACTTCACTCCTGCAATCAAGGACAGACAGAGGGGAGGGAGAGAGCAGAGAGAGCTACCTAGCAGCAGTAGGCCTAACAAATATATTATATATTTGAGATTCTTCAAATAGCCACCCTTTGGCTTGATGACAGCTTTGCACACTCTTGGCATTCTCTCAACCTGCTTTACTTGGAATGTAGAAAACTTAGTGAATTGAGACAAATGGGAGCGTGTAAGAAACCTGACATTATACTCATCCCAGGAGGCAAATGAAATAATTAAAACAAGTTGATTATTATATAGTTGTAATGACTTCATTTCAACAAGTATTCATTCGACTACCACCAATAAGTATGACATAGGTAACATGAAATATTTGTATTATGTTGAGTGTGCAATGGACTGTGTTTATTTGTATACAGAAGTACTGTGTGTCTAAGACAATTTTCCCCTTGGGATATTAAAGTAAATTATATTACTCCAATCCTATGTCACCGACCACATTATGAGTTCATTAGCATTGTACCTCAGGCCCAGGCTCAGGTATCTGGGTTTCGTGTGCAAGAAATGATGAACCCCTTCCTGAATTGTACTAAAACATGTAAATCCTTTTCTACTGGTACAGTACATGGCAGGCTTAGAGCTTAATGCATCTGGCATCAGATTCCTTAGGTAGCGTGAATGTGATGGATTGGCTACTGAAACATTAACTTGAGTTCCTATGCATCAGTAGTTATTAAATATACTTTCCTGCAACCCGCCTCACCCAATGTGGAACGGATTCTATTATTACTTTCTTTTTATCAAGAACCTATGGCTGAAACTAGCCAGCTAGCCAGCTAACTAGCTACTTGCTATTAGCCACCGTTAGCGGTCTTCACCACTGTCCGTGGCCTGCACTACCTACCAGCCAGCTCTAGCCTGGACAATTATCGGCCAGTCTGCACAGCGTGCTATCGACCCAGAGCATATCGGATTTTCTGCCGGAATCACTGGACCTTAACACCGGACCGTCGCAACAAGCTAGCTGCAACCGAATGGCTGTTGTTGGCTAATATCCACTTCCCGACCTATCAGTTAGCCTTGAGCTAGCCTCGAGCCAGGCCCATCTCCCGGCTATCTACCTCTCTGTCAACCGGACGGGACCTTCTAGTGTCGACACGGAGTCCCGCCGATCCATCACGTCTGGTCTGCCGATGTAATCGTCTGATGTGGTTTCAACAGGCTTCCCGTTGCGACGACCACGAAGATCCATCTGCTAGCCCCGGCCCGCTATCTGCTCCCTTTCTCTGTACCCAACGCACTAGAAGACCAGTTCTTAAAGCCTTTAGCCGTATCCTTATTATATTCCTCCTCTGTTCCTCTGATGATGTAGAGGTTAACCCAGGCCCTGTAGGCCCCAGTATCACTCCTACTCCCCAGGCGCTATCATTTGTTGACTTCTGTAACCGTAAAAGCCTTGATTTCTTGCATGTTAACATCAGAAGTCTCCTCCCCAAGTTTGAGTTACTCACTGCGTTAGCACACTCTGCCAACCCTGATGTTCTAGCAGTGTCTGAATCTTGGCTTCAGACACTGCAGAAATGTCCATTCCGAACTACAACATTTTCCGTCTAGATAGAACTGCCAAAGGGGGCGGTTGCAATCTACTGTAGAGCTCTATCATACTATCCAGGCCTGTGCCCAAACAGTTTGAGCTTCTACTTCTAAAAATCCACCTTTCCTGAAATAAGTCTCTCACTGTTGCCACTTGATACAGACCCCCCTCAGCCCCCAGTTGTGCCCTGGACACCATATGTGAATTGTTTGCCCCCCATCTATCCTCAGAGTTTGTAGTGCTTGGTGACCTACACTGGGATATGCTTAACACCCCGACCATCCTACAATCTAAACTAGATGCCCTCAATCTCACAAAGATTATCAAGGAACCTTCCAGGTACAACCCTAAATCCGTAAACATGGGCACCCTCATAGATATCATCCTGACTAATTTACCCTCTAAATACACCTCCGCTGTCTTCAACCAGGATCTCAGCGATCACTGCCTCATTGCCTGCGTCCATAATGGAAGTGCAGTCAAACGACCACCCCTCATCACTGTCAAACGCTCCCTAAAAAAATTTAGCGAGCAGGCCTTTCCAACTGACCTGGCCCGGGTATCCTGGATGGATATTGACCTCATTCCGTAAGTAGAGGATGCCTGGATGTTCTTCAAAAGTGCTTTCCTCTCCATCTTAAATAAGCATGCCCCATTCAAACAATTCAGAACTAAGAACAGTATTAAAAATGTATGCACTCACTAACTGTAAGTCGCTCTGGATAAGACCGTCTGCTAAAAGACTAAAATGTTAAATGTAACAGATATAGCCCCTGGTTCACCCCAGACTTGACTGCCCTTGACCAGCACAAACACATCCTGTGGCATACTGCATTAGCATCGAACTGCCCCCGCAATATGCAACTTTTCAGGGAAGTCAGGAACCAATATACACAATCAGTTAGGAAAGCAAACGCAAGCTTTTTCAAAAAGAAATGTGCATCCTGTAGCACTAACTCCAAAATGTTTTGGGACACTGTAAAGTCCATGGAGAATAAGAGCACCTCCTCCCAGCTACCCACTGCACTGAGGCTAGGAAACACTGTCACCACCGATAAATCTACAATAATCGAGAATTTCAATACACATTTTGCTACGGCTGGCCATGCTTTCCACCTGGCTACCCCTACCCCGGCCATCAGCTCTGCACCCTCCGCTGCAACTTGCCCATGTCCCCCCCCCCACCCACCCCGCTTCTCCTTCACCCAAATTCAGATAGCCGATGTCCTGAAAGAGCTGCTAAATCTGGACCCCTACAAATCAGCTGGGCTAGACAATCTGGACCCTTTCTTTCTAAAATTAGCCGCCGAAATTGTCGCAACCCATATTACTAGCCTGTTCAACCTCTCTTTCGTATCGTCTGATATCCCCAGAGATTGGAAAGCTGCCACGGTCATCCCCCTCTTCAAAGGGGGTGACACTCTAGATCCAAACTGTTACAGACCTATATCCATCCTGCCCTGCTTTTCGAAAGTATTTGAAAGCCTAGTTAACAAACAGATCACCGACCATTTTGAATCCCTCCGTACTTTCTCCGCTATGCAATCTGGTTTCCGAGCTGGTCATGGGTGCACCTCAGCCATGCTCAAGGTCCTAAACGATATAATAACCGCGATAAAAGACAGTACTGTGAATCCGTCTTCATCAACCTGGCCAAGGCTTTTGACTCTGTCAATCACTGCATTCTTATTGGCAGACTAAATAGCCTTGGTTTCTCAAATGACTGCCTCGCCTGGTTCACCAACTACTTTTCAGATTCAATGTGTCAAATCGGATGGCCTGTTGTCTGGACCTCTAGCAGTCTCTATGGGGGTGCCACAGGGTTCAATTCTCGGGCCGACTCTATTCTCTGTGTACATCAATGATGTCGCTCTTGCTGCTGGTGACTCTCAAATCCACCTCTACGCAAACGACACCATTTTGTATACATCTGGCCCTTCATTGGACACTGTGTTAACAAATCTCCAAACGAGCTTCAATGCCATAAAACACTCCTTCCGTGGCCTCCAACTGCTCTTAAACACTAGTAAAACTAAATACATGCTCTTCAATCGAACGCTGCTTGCACCCGCCCGCCCGACTAGAATCACTACTCTCGGCGGGTCTGACTTAGAATATGTGGACAACTACAAATACCTACAGTGGGGAAAAAAACTATTTAGTCAGCCACCAATTGTGCAAGTTCTCCCACTTAAAAAGATGAGAGAGGCCTGTAATTTTCATCATAGGTACACGTCAACTATGACAGAAAAAATGAGATTTTATGTCTCCAGAAAATCACATTGTAGGATTTTTAATGAATTTATTTGCAAATTATGGTGGAAAATAAGTATTTGGTCAATAACAAAAGTTTCTCAATACTTTGTTATATACCCTTTGTTGGCAATGACACAGGTCAAACGTTTTCTGTAAGTCTTCACAAGGTTTTCACACACTGTTGCTGGTATTTTGGCCCATTCCTCCATGCAGATCTCCTCTAGAGCTATGATGTTTTGGGGCTGTCGCTGGGCAACACGGACTTTCAACTCCCTCCAAAGATTTTCTATGGGATTGAGATCTGGAGACTTCTTACGAAGCCACTCCTTCGTTGCCCGGGCGGTGTGTTTGGGATCAGTCGTCCTGGTCCCTTTGCAGAAAAACAGCCCCAAAGCCTGATGTTTCCACCCCCATGCTTCACAGTAGGTATGGTGTTCTTTGGATGCAACTCAGCATTCTTTGTCCTCCAAACACGACGAGTTGAGTTTTTACCAAAAAGTTATATCTTGGTTTCATCTGACCATATGACATTCTCCCAATCCTCTTCTGGATCATCCAAATGCACTCTAGCAAACTTCAGACGGGCCTGGACATGTACTGGCTTAAGCAGGGGGACACGTCTGGCACTGCAGGATTTGAGTCCCTGGTGGCGTAGTGTGTTACTTTGGTTCCAGCTCTCTGCATGTCATTCACTAGGTCCCCCCGTGTGGTTCTGGGATTTTTGCTCACCGTTCTTGTGATCATTTTGACCCCACGGGGTGAGATCTTGCATGGAGCCCCAGATCAAGGGAGATTATCAGTGGTCTTGTATGTCTTCCATTTCCTAATAATTGCTTCCACAATTGATGTCTTCAAACCAAGCTGCTTACCTATTGCAGATTCAGTCTTCCCAGCCTGGTGCAGGTCTACAATTTTGTTTCTGGTGTCCTTTGACAGCTCTTTGGTCTTGGCCATAGTGGAGTTTGGAGTGTGACTGTTTGAGGTTGTGGACAGGTGTCTTTTATACTGATAACAAGTTCAAACAGGTGCCATTAATACAGGTAACGAGTGGAGGACAGAGGAGCCTCTTAAAGAAGAAGTTACAGGTCTGTGAGAGCCAGAAATCTTGCTTGTTTGTAGATGACCAAATACTTATTTTCCACCATAATTTGCAAATAAATTCATAAAAAATCCTACAATGTGAATTTCTGGATTTTTTTTCTCTCAATTTGTCTGTCATAGTTGACGTGTACCTATGATGAAAATTACAGGCCTCTCTCATCTTTTTAAGTGGGAGAACTTGCAAAATTGGTGGCTGACTAAATACTTTTTTTCCCCACTGTAGGTGTCTGGTTAGACCGTTAACTCTCCTTCCAGACTCACATTAAGCATCTCCAATCCAAAGTTAAATCTAGAATTGGCTTCCTATTTCGCAACAAAGCCTCCTTCACTCATGCTGCTAAACATGCCCTCGTAAAACTGACTATCCTACCGATCCTTGACTTTGGCGATGTCATTTACAAAATAGTTTCAACACTACTCAGCAAATTGGATGTAGTCTATCACAGTACCATCCGTTTTGTCATCAAAGCCCCATATACTACCCACCATTGTGACCTGTACGCTCTCGTTGTGTCACGCCCTGGCTCTGGGGACACTTGTATGTTGAGCCAGGGTGTGCGTTTCATTTGTTTATCTAGTAGTTGCATTTCTATGTTGGCCAGATTGGTTCCCAATCAGAGGCAACGAGTGTCAGCTGGTGCTGGTTGTCTCTGATTGGGAACCATATTTATACAGGCTGTTTTCCCACAGTTGTTGTGGGATCTTGTTTCTAGTTGGTTTGTGTTAGACCGTGAACTGTCACGTTATCGTTTTGTTTATGTTGTCGTAATATCGCTAAATAAAGAGTATGTTTGCCTGCAACGCTGCGCCTTGGTCCTCTGTTCCCGACGATCGTGACAGAAGATCCCACCAAAACTGGACCAAGCAGCGTGTCCAGGAGCCATCGCCAGGGGAATCGCTAGCAGATCTCCGTGGCAGCCTCGACTGGGTCAAGCCTAGTGAAGAGCAGAGAGGGTGGACTTGGGAACAGTGGAGGAAGAGTCTCGACTGGGTCAAGCCAAATGAAGAGCAGAATGGCTGGAGTTGGAAGCAGAAGAGCGAGAGTTGGGCGAGAACTATAGAGGCCTGGCCCACGGGGAGGAGAGACCCCCAGAAATTTTTTAGGGGGGGCTCACGCCGTGGACGACGGGGCAGCAGGTGGCCGCGATGGAGCGGTCCAGCGGGTGTGCAGAGGAGGCCGCCAGGTTAAGGGGGCCACTGGTCACAGAGGAGAGGGAAAGTGTGGAGGCACGGCGAGAGGTACTGGGGTGTGTTACCAGTCCGGTCCGGCCCGTTCCTGATTCCTGCATAGGGCCAGTGGTGTGTGTCCCCAGTACGGTCCGGCCTGTTCCTGTTCCTCGCATCGAGCCTGTGGTGCGCGTCGCCAGCCCGGCCCGGCCTGTTCCTGCTCCCCGCACCGAGCCTATGGTGCGCGTCGCCAGCCCGGCCCGGCCTGTTCCTGCTCCCCGCACCGAGCCTATGGTGCGCGTCGCCAGCCCGGTCCGGCCCGCTCCTGCTCCCCACACCAAGCCAGTGGTGTGCGTCGCCAGCCCGGTCCGGCCCGCTCCTGCTCCCCACACCAAGCCAGTGGTGTGCGTCGTCAGTCCGGCACGGCCCGTGCTTGTTCCCCACACCAAGCCAGTGGTGTGTGTCGCCAGCCCAGTCCGGTCCGCTCCTGCTCCCCACACCAAGCCAGTGGTGTGCGTCGTCAGTCCGGCACGGCCCGTGCCTGTTCCCCACACCAAGCCAGTGGTGTGCGTCGCCAGTCCGGTCCGGCCCGCTCCTGCTCCCCGCACCAAGCCTCTGGTACGCATCATCAGTCCGGCACGGCCCGTGCCTGTTCCACCGGTGCCTGGTCCGGCACCGGTCAGCTGCTTCACGCCGGAGCTAGAGCAATCCGCTCCACCAGTGTGCAGTCCAGCTCCGGTCAGCGGGGCCAGACCGGACCAGGGGTACTTTGGGGGGTTGGAGTGGGGATCAGGTCCGGAGCCGGATCCGCCGCCAAGGCGGAGTGCCCACCCGGTCCCTCCCCTGTGGTATTTAGTTGACGCGGTCGGAGTCCGCGCCTTTATGGGGGGGTACTGTCACGCCCTGGCTCTGGGGACACTTGTATGTTGAGCCAGGGTGTGTGTTTCATTTGTTTATCTAGTAGTTGCATTTCTATGTTGGCCAGATTGGTTCCCAATCAGAGGCAACGAGTGTCAGCTGGTGCTGGTTGTCTCTGATTGGGAACCATATTTATACAGGCTGTTTTCCCACAGTTGTTGTGGGATCTTGTTTCTAGTTGGTTTGTGTTAGGCCGTGAACTGGCACCTTATCGTTTTGTTTATGTTGTCGTAATATCGCTAAATAAAGAGTATGTTTGCCTGCAACGCTGCGCATTGGTCCTCTGTTCCCGACGATCGTGACACGTTGGCTGGCCCTCACTACATATTCGTCGCCAAACCCACTGGCTCCAGGTCATCTATAAATCACTTCTAGGCAAATCCCCGCCTTATCTTAGATCATTGGTCACCATAGCAACACCCACCCGTAGAATGCGTTCCAGCAGGTATATCTCACTGGTCATCCCCAAAGCCTTTGGCCCCCATTCCTTCCAGTTCTCTGCTGCAAATGACTGGAACAAACTGCAAAAATCTCTGAAGCTGGAGACACTTATCTCCCTCACTAACTTTAAACATCAGTTGTCAGAGCAGCTTACCGATCACTGCACCTGTACACAGCCCATCTGTAATTAGCCCACCCAACTACCTCATCCCCATATTGTTATTTACATTGTTATTTATTTTGGTCATTTGCACCCCAGTATCTCTATTTGCACATCATCTTCTGCACATCTATCACTCCAGTGTTAATACGAAATTGTAATTATTTTGCACTATGCCCTATTTATTTCCTTACCTCCATAACTTACTACATTTGCACACACTGTATATAGATTTTCTATTGTGTTATTGACTGTACGTTTTGTTTTTGTTTATTGCATATGTAACTCTGTGTTGTTGTTGTTTTTATCGCACTGCTTTGTTTTATCTTGGCCAGGTCGCAGTTGTAAATGCAACTGGCTTACCTGGTTAAATAAAGGTGAAAAAATAATAATTTGATTTAATGTGCCAGTAAAATATGCATACCTACTGTAGTATCGTGTTAGAATAAGTCTGCAATTTTCTTGTCTTGGTATAGATAATTCCATATGGATTCTGTTAGTGTTTCCCCTAATGGTGGATCCTGTCTGAACCTTTTAGGGTTGTGGCTAAAGACTACAGATTGAGTCTAAAAACATTTGCTTGGTTTATCGGGTAGGTCAGAGGAACATTTTTACAAGCTTTGGGAACACCACAGGGTTAGGTTACACTGAACAGTATCGGATTGTGTAGGTATGGTAGGGCTTGTCTGAGAATATACCTGTCTGGGATGAAGATATTACCAATGTATTTATCAACGCAAAACCATCAAAACATACTTGTTTCATTTTTATTTTATTTTACACAACATAACAACACAGCAGATGTTGTTTCTCTGTACAGGGCTTTTTTGTGCCTTAAAACAAAGGCAATATCAATGTCACTGAAAAGAAAGCTTGAATTGTTCTTTAAAAAATATCAATTTAATAAGAGGTCCAGTAACAAGTCTTTGATAGTTGTTTTTTGTGTTGTCTCTATATGCAGGAAAGTATTTCCTTGTAATAGAAAGGCTTTTTGTGAAATCTCTCTCTTGTTCCTGTCGATCCCACATCCGCTGTCAGGGACAACTGAAATCCTATTGGTGCTCCTTGCAAGAGGACAACTGTTGTGCAGAGGAAGGCACCAATGCTTTTCTCTTGCCACAATGATAACAATGGGTGTATGTACTGTATAAGTGGATGGGTGTGTTGGATTTATTTTTTGCATGGGTATGAAAACACTGCATGGACTGCCGAGCACTGGGCTCCGAGCCCTGCTGGAGATTCTCCACATCAGAGGAGAACATTGATGACATTCGGATTACTACAAGGCAAGCATCCGTTTTACTGTTGGTTTTAGAAAAACTGAAACGCCAAAAAATAATAAAATAACATTCAAAAACAGATGTCCCCACTCACTCACACACACACACACACACACACACACACACACACACACACATCCATACAAACAGAACAGTCACACAGTGCTTTCTAGAATCCACTCTGAACTGGAAAAGGTGGCCTTGCCACTGTCTATATTTTCCTGTTGAAGTAGCATCCCATTCATCGACATACTCCGCTTAGACCACATATTCCCAAGTTTTGTTGCCCCAATGTAGCAGTGGTGCTTGGACGAGTCCTCGTTTAGAGAGTACCTACGTTTGGCCCTCACCCCTTCCACCGGTAAGGTCAGGTACTTGGAGGATGGTCTGGGGTGTGCGCGTCTTAATATGGGCGTGTCCGTAATGCGTGAGTAGGGTAGGGTGGAGTGGAATACCGGGGCGGGGGGCTGCTGCAGAGCGGTGGAGTTGTTGCGGTTGGTGTTCTGTGTCTCAGCGTTGGGGAGGGCCTCTATCTTGGGCTCAGGGGTGACAGAAGCAGCAGCGGAGGGCTTTGGCGCAGGCTTGCACTTTGGCTTCAGAGACCCTGAGGAGCCAGGCGTGTTCCAGCTCTGGCTCACCAGGGATGTAGCAGTGGAGCAGTCTGGGAGAGAGGTCTCAGACGAGTCCGTCAGCGTGTCCGACGCGTGCCCAGTGGCCTTTAGACACCCTCTGACCCCTCCCTCTGACCCTCCCATGGCCTGTTTGGACACAGAGGGATTGACGGTACACCCCTGAGACTGCGCCCCGTTGGTCTGTGAGTGGACGTTGGTGACCAGGGTGCCTTTGCCTGAGTCACTGGTGTTGCAGACCTTGTAGCGGATCATGAGGATGATGATGAAGACGAGGACGGAGGCAACGATGATCCCGCCGATGATGATGATCATGGTGCCTCCCAGGAACTGGGACTGCATGAAGTGACAGCGCAGGTACTCAGACTCGGTGGTGAACTGGATGCAGCCCACCACGCGGGTGGCGGTGAGGGAGGTGATACCGTCGTCGTAGATGGCCAGAACACACAGGTCGTACGACGTCCCAGCAGCCAGGTTGTTGACTAGGAAGTTTTTGCTCGTGGGGGGAATCATTCTGAGGGGAGAGAAGGACAAAGGAAAGAAATCAATGTGGATTCAAATAAAAAGTGTTATAAGGACAGTTCATGTCATTCATACATTATCTTTTATTACCAATTGCTCAAAATGTGCTTCTGCTGCTGAGAAGCATTTTCCTATATTCTTAAAACAATCCTAGTTGCTGCATTAAAAAAAATATTATCCCAAAACGACAATGCTGTGTTTCATAAATGAAAAGGAATATATTTTTAGAGAGTAATGAAACCTAAAATATTCAAAGACAACACAAACAAGTAACAACTTCAAGATGTTATAACGTGTGTGTGCAATATTCCTGTATAACATTAGACAGCATACATTGACTGGGTGAATGCTAATGTCATTCATACTCCTGAACATTGTTTGACCTCTAATGTACCAACACCATGGTACTTGCCTACGGAGCAGCAAGAGGAACTGCCTATCCCTACCTTCAGGCTATGCTCAAACCCTACACCCCAACCTGAATACTCCGTTCTGCCACCTCTGGTCTCTTGGCCCTCCCACCCCTACAGAAAGGGCAGCTCCCGCTCAGCACAGTCAAAGCTCTTCTCTGTCCTGGCACCCCAATGGTGCCCCTGAAACTAGGACAGCAGAGTCCCTGCCCATCTTCCGAAAACATCTGAAACCCTACCTCTTCAAAGAGTACACTACATGACCAAACGTATGTGGACACCTGCTCGTCGAACATCGCATTAATATGGAGTTGGTCCCCCCTTTGCTACTACATCAGCCTCCACCCTTCTGGGAAGGCTTTCTACTAGATATTGGAACATTGCTGTGGGGACTTGCTTCCATTCAGCCAAAAGAGCATTAGTGAGGTCGGGCACTGATGTTGGGCAATTAGGCCTGGCTCGCAGTCAGTGTTCCAATTCATCCCAAAGGTGTTCGATGGGGTTGAGGTCAGGGCTCTGTGCAGGCCAGTCAAGTTCTTCCACACCAATCTCAACAAACCATTTCTGTATGGACCTCTCTTTGTGCACCGGGGCATTGTCATGCTCAAACAGGAAAGGGCCTTCTCCAAACTGTTGCCACAAAGTTGGAAGCACATAATTATCTACATCTAAGGTTTCCCTTCACTGGAACTAAGGGACCTAGCCCAAACCATGAAAAACAGCCTCAGACCATTATTACTCCTCCACCAAGCTTTACAGTTGGCAATATGCATTGGGGCAGGTAGCGTTTCCCTGGCCTCCGCCAAAACCAGATTTGTCCGTCGGACTGCAAAATGGTGAAGCATGATTTATCACTCCAGACAACACATTTCCACTGATGCAGAGTCCAATGGCGGTAACCTTTACACCACTCCAGCCGAGGCTTGGCATTGCGCATGGTGATCTTAGGTTTGTGTCTTGCTGCTCAGCCAATGAAACTAATTTCATGAAGCTCCCTACGAACAGTTAATGTGCTGACGTTGCTTCCAGAGGCAGTTAGGAACTCAGTAGTGAGTGTTGCAACTGAGGACAGACGTTTTTTTCGCGCTACGCACTTCTACACTCGGTGGTCCCGTTCTGTGAGCTTGTGTGGCCTACCACTTCGCGGCTGAGCCGTTGTTGCTCCTAGACGTTTCCACTTCACAATAACAGCACTTACAGTTGACCGGGGCAGCTCTAGCAGGGCAGAAATTTGACAAACAGACTTGTTGGAAAGTTGGCATCCTATGACGGTGCCACGTTGAAAGTCACTGAGCTCTTAAGTAAGGCCATTCTACTGCCAATGTCTGTCTATGGAGATTGCATGGCTGCGTGCTTGATTTTATACCTGTCAGCAACGGGTGTGGCTGAAATAGCCAAATCCACTAATTTGAAGGGGTGTCCACATACTTTTGTATATATAGTGTATCTTAACTAAGCCCAAAGCTTAGAAACGCTAAGCTGCTAGCCATCAAGCTTACGAAGTTGGTACCAGATGAGTTTAGCAATGGAGCCCTCTTTGTCTGGAGAACTAAATGAACGGTTCCAGCGCTGTAGGAGTTGTATCTATTATGCTTTGTTTCGGGACAATCAACGATGGTCGCATGTCATGAGCCATGGAAGCCGAAGACAGCGACCTCCCGCAAAGCAGTCTACACTCCCAACAAGAGGCCTGGAGCGGATACAAACAACTAATAGTTTCGCCGTCCTGGAGCCTGATCTTCCTGCACCTTCGTCGCTTGGGGTGCCTGTGTCTGCGGCCGCAGTGCCTACTACTACGATTTCAAAGTCGACGTCGGCAACATTCCGTCCCTGCTCTGGATCAAGCAGGGATTCTCCATCTGTCGGAGGCCTGCATCCTGTGAAGCGTGGGAGTGGGCAGATTTCCTCATCCTTCTCGCCAGCCTTGATTTTGGGCAGCTCCATGGTAAGAAATGTGACCGTTCCTGGTGCAAAAACAATGTCCTATCCCGGAGCTCGAGTAAATGACATTACTAAGCTGCTCCCGATAGTACTACGTCAGGACATGGAAATCGATTCTATCGTAGTCCATGTGGGTTTTAATGACATTATGAAGGGCAGCTCTGAACAGTTGAAACTGGATTTTAAAGAGCTGATTGACTCTCTGCTAGACACTAACAAAAAACCCATCATATCTGGCCCTGTGCCCTCTCTGAATCGTGGCATTGAACGCTTTAGCAGGATTCTTGCTCTTCACAACTGGCTGATTATTGTAGCTCAATGACTGTAACTTCTGTTGACAATTTTGATACCTTTTGGAAACAAAACACGTTTTACAAGGAGGATGGGATCCACCCAAATCATTTGGGTTCCTGGATCCTTTCACAGCATTATAAGGCTGCGTTGAGATAATGACTTAGCGATGACCCAAGCCCAGCTCAGCTAATCCCTACCATTGTGACGCAGAGTTGTCAAAATGCTTCAGCAAATATACATTACATCAGGGGTGTCGGTAGACACAATGTGGGTAACCTGGTTTGTGTCCCTCTAGCTGCCCTGGGTGCCTCTGCTGAACCTGCAGCTGTTGTGTGCAGTGATCATGTGCCTACGAGCATTTGACATATGTAGCTTAAGAAACAAGGTTAATGATATCAATAATTTGCTAGTAACAGATGACATTCATATTCTGACACTCTCTGAAACTCACTTAGATAATACCTTTGATGATACATTGGTAGCAATACAAGGTTATAATATTTACAGAAAATATAGAAATGCCAATGGTGGAGGTGTTGCTGTTTATATTCAGAACCACATTCCTGTGAAGATTAGAGAGGATTTCATGTTAAATACTGTTGAAGTAATATGGCTACAGGTTAATCTGCCTCACTTAAAGCCAATTCTGGTGGGAAGCTGCTATAGACCACCAAGTGCTAACAGTCAGTTTCTGGATAACATGTATGAAATGCTTGATAAGTATGTGATATCAATAGAGAGGTATACTTTCTGGGTGATTTAAATATTGACTGGCTTTCATCAGGCTGCCCACTCAAGAGAAAGCTTCAAACTGTAACCAGTGCCTGCAACCTGGTTCAGGTTATCAGTCAATCTACCAGGGTGGTTACAAACAGTACAGGAATTAAATCATCAACATGTATTGACCATATCTTTACTAATGCTGCAGAGATTTGTTTGAAAGCAGTATCCAAATCCATTGGATGTAGTGATCACAATATAGTAGCCATATCTAGGAAAACCAAAGTTCCAAAGGCTGGGCGTAATATTGTGTATAAGAGGTCATACAATAATTTTTGTAGTGATTCCTATGTTGTTGATGTAAATAATAAATGTTGGTCCGTGGTGTGTAATGAGGAGAAAACAGACACTGCACTAGACACATTTATGAAATTGCTTATTCCAGTTACTAATAAGCATGCACCCATTAAGAAAATGACTGTAAAAACTGTTAAATCCCTATGGATTGATGAGGAATTGAAAAATTGTATGGTTGAGAGGGATGAGGCAAAAGGAATGGCAAATAAGTGTGGCTGCACAACCGATTGGCAAACGTATTGCAAATTGAGAAATCATATGACGAAACTGAATACAAAGAAGAAAAAACAACACTATAAAACAAGGATAAATGACATAAAGAATGATAGTAAAAAGCTTTGGAGCACATTAAATGACATTTTGGAAAAAAAGGCAAACTCAGCTCCATCATTCATTTAATCAGATGGCTCATTCATCACAAAACCAACTGATATTGCCAACTACTTTAATATATTTTTAATTGGCAAGATTAGCAAACTTAGGCATGACATGCCAGCAACAATTGCTGACACTACACATCCAAGTATATCTGACCAAATTATGAAAGACAAGCATTGTAATTTTGAATTCTGTAAAGTGAGTGTGGAAGAGTTGAAAAAAATTATTGTTGTCTATTAACAATGACAAGCCACTGGGGTCTGACAACTTGGATGGAAAGCTGTCTAGGCCCCTTGCTTTTTCTGTCTTTACTAACGACATGCCACTGGCTTTGAGTAAAGCCAGTGTGTCTATGTATGCGGATGACTCAACACTATACACGTCAGCTACTACAGCAACTGAAATAACTGCAAAACTTAACAAAGAGTTGCAGTTAGTTTCGGAATGGGTGGCAAGGAATAAGTTATTCCTGAATATTTCCAAAACTAAAATAATTGTATTTGGGTCAAATCATTCACTAAACCCTAAACCTCAACTACATCTCATAATGAATAATGTGGAAATTTAGCAAGTTGAGGAGACTAAACTGCTTGGAGTAACCTTGGATTGTAGACTGTCATGGTCAAAGCATATTGATACAACAGTAGCTAAGATGGGGAGAAGTATGTCCATAATTAAGCGCTGCTCTGCCTTCTTAACAACACTATCAACAAGGCAGGTCCTACAGGCCCTAGTTTTGTCGCACCTAGACTACTGTTCAGTCGTGTGGTCAGATGCCACAAAGAGGGACTTGGGAAAATTGCAGTTGGCTCAGAACAGGGCAGCACGGCTGGCCCTTAAAAGTACACGGAGAGCTCACATTAATGACATGCATGTCAGTCTCTCCTGGCTCAGAGTGAAAGAGAGATTGACTTCATCACTGCTTGTTTTTGTAAGAGGTGTTGACAAGCTGAATGTACCGAGCTGTCTGTTTAAACTACTATCACACAGCTTGGAAACCCATGCATACCCCACAAGACATGCCTCCAGAGGTCTCTTCACAGTCCCCAAGTCCAGAACAGACTATGGGAGGTGCACAGTACTACATAGAGCCATGACTACATGGAACTCTATTCCACATCAGGTAACTGATGCAAGCAGTAGTGGTGTAATAATGTCATATGATGGACTGTTTTATATTTTGTTTTATATGTAATGTAAGTGCTTTAATATGTTTGGACCCCAGGAAGAGCTAATGCGGTTCCCTAATAAATACAAATATAAATACAGAATACCAGTAACTACTGTATCCTTTTTCTTTGTTGATTATTATTTTGCGACACTCAAACCCATATGGGACTGATTGCATTGCCAAAGCAATTAAATTAATTGAATCATATCATGCAGAAAACTTAGACCATAGCAGACACATGATGTGGCTCTCTACCAGTGTACAGTACTATATACTTATTATACAAAACGTTAACACCTGCTCCTTCCATGACATAGACTAACCAGGTGAAAGCTATCATCCCTTATTGATGTCACTTGTTAAATCCACTTCAATCAGTGTAGATGAAGGGGAGGAGACAGGTTAAAGAAGGATTTTCAAGCCTTTAGACAATTGAGACATGTATTGTGTATGTGTGCCATTCAGAGGGTGAATGGGCGAGACAAAATATTTAAGTGCCTTTGAACGGGGTATGGTAGTAGGTGCCAGGCGCACCGGTTTGTGTCAAGAACTGCAACGCTGCTGGGTTTTTCATGTTCAACAGTTTTCTGTGTGTATCAAGAATGGTCCACCAGCCAAAGGACATCCAGACAACTTGACAAAACTGTGGGAAGCATTGGAGTCAACATGGGCCAGCATCCCTGTTGAATGCTTTCGACACCTTGTAGAGCCCATGCCCCAACGAATTGAGTCTGTTCTGAGGGCAAAAGGGGAAGGGGGGTTGACACTCAATATTAGGAAGGTGTTCTTAATGTTTGGTATACTCAGTGTACATTGTCAAGAAAATGACTGCGTAAAACTCTTAAAATGTAAAAGATAAAAACAACAGCGCCCAAAAAGTAAACAACACTTCTACTGATTTATTTACCATTAACATTTACTGAGCCTGAGGGTCTCAAACCAAGATAACTTCATGCAGGGTGACTTCACGTTCAGGTTGACCTCCCTGACATCCACCAACAGGCATATGGCAAAGTGCCTTACTAATAGTTTTGAAGGCCATGGCACAGTGGAAAATAGCACAGCACAGCTCCATCCAGCCATGTCATCGAAATCTAATGGAATATTTGTATTATTTTAGTTTGAAACCATTTACAATCACGTGAGAGACAGATGACATAAAATGTCAACAATATTGTTGTTAGCCTGAGTGTGTTTATTGGACATACAGTACAATGGAAATTGGGACCATATCATTTGAATAAAGCGGTTTATTTTATACCTTAAGCAGATCTGAGCCAGGTATTACCTGTGCCCTAGTTGGAGTGCTTTAAAAGAGGTTCATTCTCCTGATTTGTGTGCACATAAAACTTGTCGCACAATTTGTTTGATGCCCAGATTTTTTAATTAATGAATAATGTTGAAAGGGAAATGTGTGGGGGTGAAATAACAATGGAAAACACTACAGTAAAACCGAAAAGGCCTGTGATTGTAGGAGATATTGACAGGAGATATGCTATTCAAAAGGTCAAGGTACTCCAGAGACCTATGGTGATCCTCAATATCAACACAAACACTGTTCTTATAGGAGGGAATATTGAGGCTTTTTTAGACGTGTGAAGCTTTTAAAACACAATGTTTTATTAGCGTGCCAGCAGCATACCACCCTGCATTCCACTGCTGGCTTACCTCTGAAGCTAAGCAGGGTTGATCCTGGTTGGTCCCTGGATGGGAGACCAGATGCTGCTAAAAGTTGTGTTGGAGGGCCAGTAGGAGGCACTCTTTCCTCTGGTCTAAAAAAATATCCCATTGCCACAGGGCAGTGATTGGGAACTCTGTGTAGGGTGCTGTATTTCCTGACGCTCTGTGGTCACTAAAGTTCCCATGCCACTTATTTTAAGAGTAGGGGTGTTAACCCCAGTGGCCTGGCTAAATTCCCAATCTGGCCCTCATACCATCATGGCCACCTAATCATCCCCTGCTTCCAATTGGCACATTCATTCCCTCACCCCTGTAACTATTCCCCAGGTCATTGCTGTAAATGAGAATGTGTTCTCAGTCAACCTATGTGGTAAAATAAATTGTAATACTGTTCTGATTAATCAATGGATAAGCTAATGTTAGAAACCCTTTCAAAACAAGCCTGGTGTTCCCTGCTCTCTGAGGATAGATGCTGTTGACAGCCATTACACACATTACATGTTCCTCTGATGAAGTATTGATTTCCATTCATGCATCTACAGGCAATGAAAGCAAAGGGATTGATCCTTCCCTATTAGATCAACACAAAAAAGTGACAGATGTACAGTATTTGTTAATGAACCAAATACCGTTTGCTCCTGCCCATTGGAGTTCCAGCTAATTGTTTGTTATTGAGACCGAATCAATTTATATGCCCATTACAGTGCCAGTTAATTGTAGTTCAGACTGAATTAGTTTGTGTGGATCTGACTAAAATGGGCCATTTCACTGACGACCTCGTCGAAATCCAATAACCTCCTATTCACATCACAGAGAATACACGGCGGTTATGTTCTGCTGCTTCACAATGCAGAGTTCAGCTCATCTTAATCTATATGAGATCATGACTGTCTTTCTTTGATCCCTCTGTCACACGGCCCGCCTGCTGAGTCCATTTGGGGTTTTTGCTTTGCGGGGGTTTTACTAATGAGTTTTCAAGGATTACAGATGATCTAAAAAACAAATGTAATAACATTGGGATTTTAGATAAATTATCCTTTTGTTTTTGTAAATAATGTTGTACAAATAGAATCGCTTCACAATTTAGAATCAGCTACTAGCTAAACAGCTTTCAAATCTCATTTTGTGGCTATTGTAATTGCTTTGCAATTGAAACTTGATTTGGTTGTTTAGTTTATTGCCTTTGCTTAGTTAGGGTGGTCACCATCATTGATTTTACAAACAAGTGGTTGAAAGCCTATAAAACATAATTTAGGGTTTGCATAGTGTGTGAACGTGATTGAGATTAATCTCCATCAAAAATGATCCATAGATGAATCTCCATACAAAACATAAAATTAAAAAAAAGCTGCAAAACATCTCTGAACCTAAACTATAAGTGCACTTGATGATTGAAATTAAATCCATTAGGGCCATTATGCATTTCACCACACATTTCATACACAAATCATACACAAATAATTAGAGGGGATTGAATGGAACCTACCTGTAAACAAGAGAGTCATCATAACTGCCATTGTACTGAATCTGGAACATGCGGATCCCAGGTATATTCCTCTGGAAGTTGAACTTAATGAGCGCAGTGGAGGATGTGGCCTCAGCGATGACCACCCTCTTATCTGGGCTGGTTTTGGTGTCCCCAGTGTGGTTGCTGCCATTGGCCCCAGCCCTGGTTGACGTGGAGATGTCAGAGGAGCCAGGGTCAGGCTCCTGGATGTTGTTGGTGCTGTTGGAGATGTGTGGGAGTTTGATAATCAGCAGCTCCACAGTCTGATGTGCCTCACCCGCCGGGTTGGACGAGATGCAGGTGAAGGATCCTGTGTCCTTCACAGTGCTGATCAGAATGTCCAGGGTGCCATTGGTGTAGACCAACGTCCGGGAGGAGTTCGACACCAGCTTCCCCTCTGGGGAGATCCAGTGTATGGCAGGCTCAGGGTCCCCCCTGGCCTTGCACCTCAGGGCCACCCTCTGGCCCTCCAGCACCCGCATCTCGTGGGAGTACCGGGTGATGAGAGGAGGTTCACACAGGAACTCCTCCTCCGGGATGGACCAGAAATAGCGTCCAGAGAGGTGCTGCGGCGATGCGCATGTCTCCAGATCATCCTCTCGGCTCAGGCGCCTCAACCACAGCAGCTCACAGTTGCAGTGCAGTGGGTTCCCGCCGAAGCTCAGTGCGAATGAGGAAGGGTTCATGATCCCAGACGTGGCCAAAACCTGGGCCCGCTGGAACAGAGGATCTGGAGGAAGCTTCTGTAGCTTATTTGAGGTTACGTCCAAGCGGTTTAGCTTTTGGAGAAGAGAAAAGGTCTCCTCAGGAATGTAGTCGATCATGTTGTGGTCCAGGCTGAGGGTGTGGAGGCTCGTCATCCTCTGGATAGCCTCCCAGGGGATGGACTCCAAGTTGTTGTAGGACAGGTCCAGCTCCTCCAGAGCCAGCAGGTCATTGAAAGCCCCCAGGTGGATCAACGTCAGCTGGTTGTTGTTGAGGATCAGGTGGTGCAGCTTGGACATGCCGCTAAAGGTGTCGTTGGCTATACGGGTCAGACGGTTGCTGTTCACGTGCAAGGCACGGAGGTTCTCCAGGTCAGCGAACGCGTGTGGCGTGATGAAGCTAATGGTATTCCTTGACAGGGTGAGGTCCTGCAACCTGGTCATGTTGGCAAAGTCTTTCCTCTTGATGCTGGTGACGAAGTTGTCTGCCAGCCGTAGCTCCACGGTGTGCCTGTCAATGTTCGGGGGGACGAAGAGGAGCCCTTTTTTGGCACAGAGGGTTGCAAGGTTGGGAGATAGTATTTGACAGACACAACGCTTCGGACAGATCTGGGCCTTCACTGCCATTCCAATAACCAACAGACAGACAAGCAGTTTTTCCATTGTAAGTCAGGTTCAAACACCTGCAACATAAGACAGAGAGAGGGAGAGAAAAAGAGAGAATTACTCATTTGAACTGGATCATGACATTCACCACCAGAAATGACACCAGCAGTGACATTAACATCTTGAGTGAAGGTGATTTGAGTTAAATTCCACCCCAGTCTTGAACATTTATCAGTTTCCAGTATAATGGGGCCATTTAGTAAGAAATACCCAGGAATCAAAACTGGTTGAAATGACGTCAGTACAACTAGAAACTGGTTACAATTAAGTCAATATGTTGTCATTTCATATCCCTCGGTGTGTCCTCTGTGACTTCTAGGAAGATTTCACCATCATTGTAAAGCCCTAGTTATTTTGATGCTTTGACAAAGTCATTTCAGAAGATTATTATTTATTGCATGTTATTAGTAATTAATTTTAAGGAGAAAAAAAAACTGTTCCTCATTTTAAGGTCAACCCTTTTATGTGATCTGAACTCTCATTTTAATATGGTGAAACCATTCCTTTAAGATTTTTTTTTTTTTTACAAAAGAAACATTGAACATCTAATTGGCAAATCATAGTGTAAAAGCTGGTTTTTCTCTTTTTGTCAATTTTCTGGTGTTTTGTGGTGGAAAACTGAGCGGGTCGAGCATAACACGTCAAGCCTGTTACCCATAGCTAGACAGACTATAAATGTTAAAAATAAAAATAAATGTAAAAAAGTGCATTCAATTGCCCTTCCCTGTTCTACACAACAAGCTTCCATTCCCCCTGTCACAAGGTGATTTATTGATGGTTTAAGATGAGGTTGTCAACCCTGTTACTGTCAACCCTGTTACTTTATTTGGCACTTAACAGACACTACTAGTCATTTTTATTTATTTAACCTTTTGAGATGGTAAAACATGTTGTTTATTAAGTTGAACATGTGGTCTTTATGACAGAATGTTAAAATTAGATGAAATAAAACTTTTCTTTACCACGTTACACTACTCAAAAGGCACCTAATTGGTGGAACGAACCAGAATGCATAACCACAAATTCTAAATTCTAACAGAAATAATAAATGTGTGTTTACATGCATCACTAGCCCTACCATACTTCAGAACAGAGCTTTTTACTTTTAAACACATCCCTTGCTGCTCTCCTCTCCTCCATACCCAGAATGATTCATGCTATCCCTGTGTTGGGTCACTCACTCAGCATTACAAGTGTGTGGGGGTGCAGAACAGAGGAGCTGTTTCACAATGCTTCAGCCTGAACTGCGGACTGCATCGGACATATCTGACACGTGGGAAGATATCACCGCTGTAATTATACTGAGGAAAGTATGTAATGAGAAGATAAGTGTCTCGCTACTCACTCAGCCTGCCTGCCTGGCTTCAAACGAAGGATGATGGGCAAATTAAATAAAATCAATGTAATGAGGTTGAAAAAACCTGACAGGAGAATTTGATTTTGTGCCGTAGAGTGAATGTGATCATGTCGACATAACGGTCTATCATCATAGCCAGCCAGAGCATACATGATACTTAAACTTGCCAAAACCACAGGCCTGCCTAACATATACAGGTACTATATGATTACTTCCCGTTTGATGGAAAAGGCCTCATTTAGCCTATAGTATGATCTGGCATGACATGTAATTTCGATTAAGGAGAATAGGTACTCGTCACATGACACGTTACTAATAACATGACAGGGGCCCTTGAAAGGTAGGAATAGAGTCAATATCTGTGTCCCAAATGGCACCCTATTCCCTGTATAGTGCACTACTTTAAACCAGGGTCCATAGGGCTCTGGTTAAAAGTAGTGCACTGCATAGGGAATACGGTGCCATTTGGGATACAATGAATCACATGACATGCAGCTGTGTGATTTTCTAATTACGGGGAGTCTTGTCTCCAGAGCACACCGGAAGGTCATACCACCACAGGGTAATGAAAGCAACACTGCTGCCCACTGACAAAGCATACAGCAGGATCATGTTGATTACCACACTGTCATTTTTTACCATTGATTTTCCATTCCAGGCTATACATACTGCTGTTTGTGTGTGCGTGGGCGACCAGAAAGAACGAGGATGGAGGGAGAGTAGAGGAGAGAAATATGATATTTTAATGGATTTATGTGCATTGGATTGCAAACAAAGAATGTCCCACCCATGCAAATATACTCATGCATGTAAATTAATAGCTATTTTTACTGAGGCTAAAACCTCAATGCAATCTCTCAGTGACAGCTACGAGTGATGTTTTTTACACATAGACAGAGAACCTTCAAAAAGCACTTTTTGATGATTCCCCAATTCCCTATTTAGTGCATTGCTTTTGACCAGGACCCATAGAGTTCCATATAGGTAATATAGTTCCATACAATACTACTACCTCTTCTATTACTTCCATTACTTGTTGTTTTTGACTTGACTTTTTTATTGTTATTATTGACGTTGATTACGTTAATGTACTGCATTGTTGAGGGAGCTAGCACATAAGCATTTCGCTGCACCTTTTATACCTGCTGTAAACTGTGTATGTGACGAATAACATTTGATTCGATTTGATTTGATTTAGGACACAGCCTTTTATCTGTGCCACAGATCTCAGGAAGTGACTACTTTTCTGAAACTATTGGATTGACTGCCTTCAACTGATGGCAGGGCTGTATCTGGAATGGCATGTTGAAGATAGAAATAGAATGAATAGAGCACACAATCTCCTATACTATTCCAATCTATCTGACAGTCATATTTGGTCTACAAATTCTCCTGAATGTCCATTGCTCCAGGTGGACATAATCAAGTCAAACCAATTAACCAATTATATTTTGTACAGATTCTGTAAGTATAAATAAGTTGTGACGCTCAACTACCGTATGACTCTTTCAACATGCACTGAAAAGGTAAAAAGCTGCAATTAATTGTATTATACCTGAAAATACTGCAGAGGAAGGCAGCTGAGGGTAAGTGCTCTTGTTTCAAACACATGCTATATCATCTTTAAAGGGATAGTTTACTCAGAATACAAACTAACATGATTTTCCACCTACCTTGGCTGTAGTTGAATCAATAAGGCAGTTTTGGGATATTTGGTTTGCTTTCGACACTTAATAGCCATGTTTTGTTACTCTTTGTTACATTCTCAGTAACACTTAACATTAAACTGTTATTATGCCTGTGTAATACAACTGTGATTACTTTTGGAGATACATTTTATTAGCATGTTGTTACCATAATACTTTGGTAATTGCATTTTAATTGCAGAGCAATAAGCTAAGAGTTTGTATAACTACTGTACACAAGAGGAATAGTGACTGCTCCTTTTTCCACTTATGTATTAACTCCATTATTATGTAATTAAATAAAGCAATTTCCAAATGTAACAACAATGTTGCTATTGTAATAATCACAAAGTTACTATACATGTATAAGAACTTGATGTCAAGTGTTACTATATTACCTTATGTCTCATTCTTTATGAAAATATATTTGCTAGTCATTTTGAAGCTGCAAAAGTGATATACTCTAATGTTGAGGTGATTCCATGTCCCTCGTGTATTTTATTATAGGCTATAGGCTATAAGATTAATATCTAAGAGCCCTCCAAACCAGGTGCTTATCGTCATATATTTAGAGCAATTCAACTAAGTGTTGTAGTTTTTGGTTCTTCATCAAATATTTGGCCGCCATCAAATATATATGTTTTTTTCTTTTCAAATAACTTACATAAAATGTATATTCAAATACCTTCAAATATTATTTGTTTTTCTGAGACCTGTATTTGAATATCAAAGAAAATAGTTGTCTTTTAGTTTAATCTCAATATAAACTATGTTCGACTATCTCGATTATTTGAAAAGTTGGTATTTTCAAATAAACTACAAAATACAACTATTTCCTGCCCAGGTCTGCTGAGGAGACAGACTGGGTGGCATATAGCCAGTTATGCAGCCAGGAATGATTGTTAGTATAGCAGTGAGGTAGTTGAGCTGAGCACACTCTATGACGCCCTGATCAACGTTGAGGTGTAGAGAAGTATGCTAAGATCATCTTTGGATGCACATAGACAGTATTGGAGCATTTTCATGATGTACACTTGATATTGATATTACAGACAGTTAGACATAATATATATATATATATATATATATATATATATATATATATATATATATATATATATATATATACAGTATCTCACAAAAGTGAGTACACCCCTCACATTTTTGTAAATATTAGAGTATATCTTTTCATGTGACAACACTGAAGAAATGACACTTTGATACAATGTAAAGTAGTGAGTGTACAGCTTGTATAACAGTGTAAATTTGCTGTCCCCTCAAAATAACTCAACACACAGCCATTCATGTCTAAACCGCTGGCAACAAAAGTGAGTACACCACTAAGTGAAAATGTCCAAATTGGGCCCAATTAGCCATTTTCCCTCCCCGGTGTCATGTGACTTGTTAGTGTTACAAGGTCTCAAGTGTGAATGGGGAGCAGGTGTGTTACATTTGGTGTCATCGCTCTCACACTCCCTCATACTGGTCACTGGAAGTTTAACATGGCACCACATGGCAAAGAACTCTCTGAGGATCTGAAAAAAAGATTTGTTGCTCTACATAAAGATGGCCTGGGCTATAAGAAGATTGCCAAGACCCTGAAACTGAGCTGCAGCATGGTGGCCAAGACCATACAGCGGTTTAAAAGGACAGGTTCCACTCAGAACAGGCCTCGCCATGGTCGACCAAAGAAGTTGAGTGCACGTGCTCAGCGTCATATCCAGAGGTTGTCTTTGGGAAATAGACGTATGAGTGCAACCAGCATTGCTGCAGAGGTTGAAGGGGTGGGGGGTCAGCCTGTCAGTGCTCAGACCATACGCCGCACACTGCATCAAATTGGTCTGCATGGCTGTCGTCCCAGAAGGAAGTCTCTTCTAAAGATGATGCACAAGAAAGCCCGCAAACAGTTTGCTGAAGACAAGCAGACTAAGGACATGGATTACTGGAACCATGTCCTGTGGTCTGATGAGACCAAGATAAACGTATTTGGTTCAGATGGTGTCAAGCGTGTGTGGCGGCAATCAGGTGAGGAGTACAAAGACAAGTGTGTCTTGCCTACAGTCATGCGTGGTGGTGGGATTGTCATGGTCTGGGGCTGCATGAGTGCTGCTGGCACTGGGGAGCTACAGTTCATTGAGGGAACCATGAATGCCAACATGTACTGTGACATACTGAAGCAGAGCATGATCCCCTCCCTTCGGAGACTGGGCCACAGGGCAGTATTCCAACATGATAACGACCCCAAACACACCTCCAAGATGACCACTACCTTAATAAAGAAGCTGAGGGTAAAGGTGATGGACTGGAGAAGCAAGTCTCCAGACCTAAACCCTATTGAGCATCTGTGAGGCATCCTCAAACGGAAGGTGGATGAGTGCAAGGTCTCTAACATCCACCAGCTCCATGATGTCGTCATGGAGGAGTGGAAGAGGACTCCAGTGGCAACCTGTGAAGCTCTGGTGAACTCCATGCCCAAGAGGGTTAAGGCAGTGCTGGAAAATGATGGTGGCCACACAAAATATTGACACTTTGGGCCCAATTTGGACATTTTCAGTTAGGGGTGTACTCACTTTTGTTGCCAGCGGTTTAGACATTAATGGCTGTGTGTTGAGTTATTTTGAGGGGAGAGCAAATTTACACTGTTATACAAGCTGTACACTCACTACTTTACATTGTAGCAAAGTGTCATTTCTTCAGTGTTGTCACATGAAAAGATATACTGAAATATTTACAAAAATGTGAGAGGTGTACTCACTTTTGTGAGATACTGTGTATATATATATATATATATATAGCGAGAGAGTGTATATATATATATATATATATATATATATATATATATAGAGAGAGAGAGAGAGAGAGAGAGAGAGAGAGAGAGAGAGAGAGAGAGAGAGAGAGAGAGAGAGAGAGAGAGAGAGAGAGAGAGAGAGAGAGAGAGAGAGAGAATGACATTGTCGGTAGGATATGTCCTTGAGGCAAGTGGAAGCAGGAAACATGAACACTATAATTAACACTGATCACATTTTACACACACGTTAATTTTTTAAGTGCCCTAAAAGGAGACATTACCATCGCACCCAAAATATGATCATACATGTTTTTGAATATGTCAATACACACACACCCGGCCGGCGGGTGCACACAGAAGAGGGGATGAGGAGAAGGATGAAAGAGCCGTGTGGCTTGGCAGCTGGCCCTGAGGACAGTGAGAGCGTTGACTTGAATGTCAACTGGAGTTAGGCTGGAATTGTGTCACGATGCTTAAAATACCCACAGTAGAATCACATCAACGTGCCAACGTGTAACCTGTAATAACCTGCTCACACGTTGTTTTCATCACATCACCACCTTTGTAATTTTCAACGTGTTATGGATCGTATTTACTTTTAACCTTGATCTAACCTAAGCCTAAGTATAACCTTAAAACCCCTTAACCCCTAAACCCTAACCACTACACACTGGGCACAGACGTCAATTCAATGTCTATTCCACATTGGTTCAACGTAATTTCATTGAAATGACATGGAAACAACGCTGATTCAACCAGTGTGTGTCCAGTGGGTAACCACTTAACTCTAAACCTTTTCCTTACCCTTAACCCTAAACCTAATATAATCCTGAGCAAAATATTATAAAAGATTTGACAACATTGTCAATACTATATGAAAGATACCGAAGTGAAGATTTGACACAAGTGAAACATTTTTTTAAATGTTGCTAAAATAGAAAACCAATGCAAATATAGTCACCGTTCTGAGAAATGTTTTTGGCAACCTTGGAGCAGCTTAGACATACAGTAGAAGGGAATCATCTGGTGAAGGGGTGCTAAAGGGTTCTTATCTCAGCTTGGCAGCTTTGCTGTGTAACCTAGAGTCATCGTTTCACCTGTACTCACGGGTGAAAGGATGTCCTAACTAGCTGGGCTCCTCCAGACACTTTCCTCTAATGCAATACATACTTCAAATATCCCCACCACAGCATTATCATTATCATTCTCTCTCTCTCTCTCTCTCTCTCTCTCTCTCTCTCTCTCTCTCTCTCTCTCTCTCTCTCTCTCTCTCTCTCTCTCTCTCTCTCTCTCTCTCTCTCTCTCTCTCTCTCTCTCTCTGGACTGGAGGGAAAGTGGGGTGGACAGTGTATGGATGCTTTCTTTATCCTAATAAGAGTGGTCAGCATTTAAGCAAAACAAGTGCATGTGTGCATGCACGCGCACACCCACACACACACACACAAATACACACTCATGCAGATGCAGATGCACACACACACTCACACATACACACGCACATTGAGATAGCAGCTAATGGCCATGTCTCCAATAAGAACATTTCTGTCAAAACAATGTATTCTAAGTTATTTGTATGCATGACCTGTGGTAGTATTTTTTTCCACTATTCCTGGCTTTTGCTTTTGTTGTTGACAAAACAAGACATACAAATCTGATTCATTCTGTCCTTGTTGTTGACAAAACAAGACATACAAGTCCCTGAATAAGTGACATGTTATTTCTTTCAGTTTCCTTTGGAGGAGCATTTGCAATTTTCTGTTGTCTCTCCATATGTAACTCTGTGTTGTTGTTGTTTTTAATCGCACTGCTTTGCTTTATCTTGGCCAGGTCGCAGTGGTACATGAGAACTTGTTCTCAACTGGCTTACCTGGTTAAATAAAGGTGAAATAAATTAATACATTTAAAAAATGGCTTTGACACCATTTTGCATTGTAAATTAGAATAGTTTGATGTGCGAAAAACACATTTTACTATTCTATTCCTATCTTCCCCAGAGTGAATGTAACTTCAAGCTGCTTCAACACAGCTAAGACCTTCTAAAGAGCTACAGTATATGTATTTATCTATTTTCAAACAGCTGAAGATGTAGCTTTACTAAGGTGATGACTTACGAGGTGAAAATTCATTTTTCCTAAGCGATAAATGGTGGCGGCAGCATTTTCAGCAGAATATTTCACATAAATCAGCATCTTAGAGAGGAAACATGAGATGAAACCCAGAGCTGGATGCTACAAAAGGCTGCTCCCCCTGAGAGAGTCAGCATCCGTCATTGTGCTGTATAAAGCAGGAAAAGCTTCTGCCTACCCTGCTCCCTCAGAGACTCTGATCACAAGGAGTCAATGGCGCATTCTGGAAGGAAGGCGCTCTGAGTCACAGACACTCTCTTTTCCCTCTCCTAATTTTTCTTCCTTTATCCCTCTCTCCATCTCTCTCTCTCTCTCATGCTCTTACTGTCTCGCATTCCATATTTGATAGTCGAAATGTACTACGGTTGTATTGTCAGCGATTTGTGATGGTAAGTCGGGAGGCCAAAATAAAGGAAACACTTCAGTAAATATATTGAAAGCAGGTGCTTCCACACAGGTGTGGTTCCTGAGTTAATTAAGCAATTATCATCCCATTACGCTTAGGGTCATGTATAAAAATGCACAGTTGCCCATTATTTTGGCTACCATGGCTAGAAGAAGAGGGGTCTCAAAGGAGCATAGGGAGGATAAAGGGTGTGTGTGTGTGTGTGTGTGTGTGTGTGTGTGTGTGTGTGTGTGTATGTGTGTGTATGTGTGTGTGTGTGTGTGTGTGTGTGTGTATGTGTGTGTGTGTGTCTCAGTCACCAGATCTCAACCTACTTATAAGAGATTCCGGAGCGGTGCCTGAGACATCATTTTCTATCACCATCAACAAAACAAACAATGATGGAATGTCACGACTTCCTCTGAAGCTGCCTCCTCTCCTTGTTCGGGCAGGCTTCGAGTTCGTCGTCACCGGCCTTCTAGCCACTGCCGCTCCTCATCTCATCATTCCATTTGTTTTGTCTTGTTTATTACACACACCTGGTTCATATTCCCTCATCAGTACCTGTATAAGTATTCCCTCTGCCCCCCTTGTCTTTGTGTGTGATTGTTTATTGTGGAGGTTACATTAGCTCGGTGGAGCTGTATTGTATTGTGTATCACCGGGATATTAACCCGTATGCCTTGTTTTCCCCAGGGCGCCGTTTTACCGCACTGGAGTTGTCACCTCTCCTCCCGTTGCTTCCCTCCGGCACTATCATTCTCTGGTCTACTGAGCCACCGGTCTGAGCCCACCACCTCGGCAACACCATAATGGAAACCCAACGCATCCTAATCACCTCCAGCGCACCTGCACCTCATTATCTCATCACCACCTCTATATAGCCCTGGACGGTTCAATGTTGTGTTGTGTGTGATTGTTAGTGTCTTGTCGTGTACTCGCTCTTTGTTGTTCTCTTGCTCAGTGTTAAGTAAACCTTTACATTGTTGATTCCTGCATCTGCGTCCTACCTTTTCGCATCCTCAGTACTCGTCACAGAATCACACACCAATCACGAAGATGGATGCAGCAGGTAATCCTCCTGGAGTTTCCCAGCGCCTCGACCAGTACCAGCAGCAGATTGCCCAGCTGAACGCCACCATGCAGGGAGTGCTCCAAATGCTGCATAAACTGACAATCACTCCGGTTCCACCTCAGGGAGCGTCGAGTGCATCCAGTCCACCTCTTCCCGTGCTATCACCAACGTCTGACGGACCCCTCGCCCTGCCGGAGCGCTATGACTGGAAAAAGACTGAATGTAGAGGCTTCCTGCTACAGGTTTCACTGTATCTGGCGCGTCAGCGTGGGGCATCTCCATCGGACCAAGCCAGGATAGCGCTGGTGGTTTCGTTACTGAAGGGAAAGGCACTGGATTAGGCTACGGCAGTCTGGGTAGGAGGTGAGGCCACGGCGCTTCCCTACTCCACCTTCCTAAATCGGTTCTGGGCGGTGTTCGATCATCCCACGGAGGGAAAGGATGGGGATGATCGAACTACAACCGGGAGAGGGGGCCGCATGCGAGTACACCCTGAGCTTTCGCACGGTGGCGGCGTCTTCCGGCTGGAATGAGCGTGCTCTGCGCACAGCCTTCAGGAGATTGTCTTGGGATTGCCTTGGCTCAGACTACACAACCCTATCAATTGGATCACCAAGAGAATCACAGCCTGGTCCCCCTCATGCTGGAGGACCTGCCTGCCGGTGGTGTGTTGTTCCACGTCAGTGGAGAGTCCGGTATCCGCCCTCCAGCCCAACATTCCACGTGAGTACGCAGATCTCTCCAATGTCTTCTCTGCCTCCAAGGGTCTCCCTCCTCACAGGCCCTGGGACTGCGCCATTGACCTGCTGGAGGGACAACACCCCCCGAAGAGTCGCATTTACTCCCTCTCCATCGCGGAGACTGAGGCCATGGAGAAGTATGTGTCGGAGACCCTGAAACAGGGGTTCATCAGATGCTCTACCTCTCCTGCCTCTGCCAGCTTCTTTTTCGTGGCCAAAAAAGATGAAGGACTGAGGCCGTGCATTGACTACCGGGGGCTGAACGCAGTCACCACCAAGTACTGGTACCGCCTCTCTCTGGTTCCGTCAGCCATCGAGCAGCTGCAAGGGGCCTGGTACTTTACCAAGTTGGACCTGAGGAGTGCCTACAACCTGATCCGAATCCGGGAAGGAGACAACTGGAAGACAGCATTCAGCACTACCTCAGGCCACTATGAATACTGTGTCATGCCCTACGGCCTCGCCAACCGCACATTACGTGTTCCAGTCCTTCGTCAATGATGTTTTCCGAGACATGCTGAGTAGACAGGTGGTGGTGTACATCAACAATATCCTGATCTACTCGGCTACGTTTGAGGAGCACATCAGGGATATCAGAGCGGTCCTACTCCGCCTCCGGGAACACAGCCTGTTGGTGAAGGGGGAGAAATGTGAATTCCACCAACAGGCCATCTCCTTCCTGGGATACAGGATCAGTCCTCAGGGGGTGTTCATGGAAAGAGCGAAGAAAGACGCCGTCAGGTCATGGCCAATCCCCACCACCATCAAGGGCCTACAGAGCTTCCTGGGCTTCGCCAATTTCTACTGGCGTTTCATCTGGTCCTTCAGCTCCATAGCCGCCCCGCCCACCTCTCTCCTTAAGGGGGGGCCTCAGAAGCTGGCCTGGAACCCTGAGGCTGACGCTGCCTTCAATAGGCTGAAGGAGAGGTTCACCACAGCGCCCCTCCTAAAACACCCAGATCCAGCTCGTCCTTTCATCCTGGAGGTGGACGCATCTGAGGAGGGCGTGGGTGGGGTCCTCTCCCAGCGGCAGGGTAAGCCAGAGAAAATGTATCCCTGTGCCTTTTTCTCGAAAAAGCTTACCCCCGCAGAGAGGAACTATGGAGTTGGAGACAGGGAGCTGTTGGTGGTGGTCCTCACTCTGTAGGAATGGAGACACTGGCTGGAGGGTGCTGTCCATCCATTCCGGATTCTCACTGACCACCGGAATTTGGAGCACATAAGGGCAGCGAAACGCATGAACTCTCGTCAAGCCAGGTGGGCCCAATTTCTTACTCCCTTTCAGTTTATTCTGTCCTATCGCCCAGGATCCCAGAATCTGAAAGCCGACGCACTCTCCATGACCATACCGGAAAAAGGAAGGATCTGGGGGGTCCTATCCTGCCTCCATCTCTCATCGTGGCACCTGTCGTTTGGGATGTGGACAAAGACATCCGCCTGGCAGCTCAGGAGGACCCAGTGCCTGCTAACGCCCCTCCGGGGCGCATGTATGTACCCACCAGGGTCCGTGACCACCTGCTGATCTGGGCGCACACCACCCTTATGGCAGGGCACTCCGGTATGACGCGCCCACCTAGGCTACTGATGTCTACCGATTTATCAACTCCTGTTTCGTATGTGCCCAAACAAAGACACCTCGGAACGCCCCGGCAGGCAAACTAGTTCCTCTCCTAGTGCCTCAGCGACCTTGGTCACACCTGTCCATAGACTTTGTCACCGACCTCCCACGTTCTGACGGCTTCACCACAGACCTGGTGGTCGTAGATCGGTTCTCCAAATCATGCAGTTTTTTGCCACTAACTGGTCTTCCTTCTGCTCTCCAGGTCACTGAGGTCCTGTTCCAACAGGTCTTCCGGCATTATGGACTTCCGGAGGACATCGTCTCGGACCGTGGCCCCCATTTCACCTGTAAGGCTTTCCTGGAGAAGATCGGGGCCATGGCAAGCCTCCCTTCCGGGTATAGGCCTCAGTCGAATCGGCAGGTGGAGCGCATGAACCAGGAGCTGGGGAGGTTTCTTCGTTGCCACTGTCAGGACCGGCAGGGTGAGTGGGCAAGGTTTTTTCTCTGGGCAGAATATGCCCAGAACTTGCTCGTTCACTCCTCCACAGGGCTCACTCCCGTCCAGTGCGTCCTGGGGTACCAGCCAGCCCTGGCCCCTTGGACACCCAGCCAGACCGATGCGCCCGCTGTCAACGACTGGTTCCGCAGGGCCGGACAGGTCTGGGATGCCGCCCATGTCCATCTCCAGAGGGACCAAGCCGACCGCCACCGCAGTGAGGCCAGTGTCTTGCTGTCCACTAAAAACCTCCCTCTCCGCCTGCCCTGCAAGAAACTGAGCCCCCGGTTTGTGGGGCCATTTAAGGTCCTCCGGCGGATAAATGAGGTATCGTACCGGCTGCTCCTTACCCCTCACTACCGTGTCTCACCCACTTTTCATGTGTCTCTCCTCAGGCCGGTGGTTCCTGCTCCTCTGGCTGATGCCGTCCCCAGGGTACGCCCCCTCCGCCCCTGGACATTGACGGGAGTCCGGCGTATGCGGTGAGGGACCTACTGGACTCCAGGTTCCGTGGGGGACGGCTTCGTTACCTGGTGGACTGGGAGTGGTATGGTCCTGAGGAGAGGAGCTGGGATCCGGCTGGGGATGTTCTGGACCCCAACCTAATTCGGGACTTCCACCGTCGCCGCCCTGACCGGCCTGCTCTTCATCCTCGGGGTCGTCCTCATGGCCGGCGCCGTCCTGTGGCAGGAGCCGCGCGTCCGGGGGAGGGGACTGTCACGTCTCCTCCCATTGCTCCCCTCCGGCGCTCTGATTCGCCGGTCTACTGAGCCACCGGTTGAGCGCACCACCTCGGCAACACCGTAATGGAAACCCAACGCACCCTAATCACCTCCAGCACACCTGTACCTCATCATCTCATCACCACCTCTATATAGCCCTGGATGGTTCAGTGTTGTGTGTGATTGTTAGTGTCTTGTCGTGTACTCGCTCTTTGTTGTTCTCTTGCTCAGTGTTAAGTAAACCTTTACATTGTTGATTCCTGCGTCTGCGTCCTGCCTCTTCGTATCCTCAGTACTCATCACAGGAGTGTTTTACGCATTGCTGCGTACCACTGTATTGCTGAATAAACCATTTATTCTGTGAATTACCCTCCTGCACCTGACTCCGTCCAAAATCACCCGCTACATGGAATTTATTGTGGAAGAATAGTGTCGCATCCCTCCATTAGTGTTCCAGAGACTTGTAGAATCTATGCCAAAGTGTAGTGGAAAAATAAAGAGAGTGAACAAATGTGAACGATGATGAAGGCCAGTGATGAAGATTCATCTAGCGACTTGCTGGCGCCGGGGCCCAGCGTGATGACTCAATCACGATGTATGTCCCACAGTAGTCCTAGGGTCACTGAAGCCAGGATGGGTGAAGACTGATAAAACTTCAATCAACTAAATTAATGTTACTGTGTGAAATAAATTGTCATGTTTGGATTGTTTCAAGAGTTCATAAAGAGCTATGAATTTTAATATGTTTCATTGTACTGTAAGTGGTCTGGATTTATTGTTACAGAGAACTGTGTTATTCTGTTCGTCGGACGGCGGATAGTTCAAAGAGGAGCGACACAGGGGTGTGCCCGTATAATTTAGATAAGAGTTGTGATGATTAGATCCAAGAATGTGTGTGTTGTTTTCATGCCTTGGTTTTAATGTTTTGGGCCATGCAAAGTTATGTTAATTAGTCGATAGGAGATACTGGGATTTGGCGCTCTTGATAGAATAAAAGCTGGGTTTAAACGTTGATCATGGGGTCATTGATAAACCGATCTCCTGAAATACGCTTGTATGTCAAAGTGGTGTATGTTCTATGCTGTTAAAAGACTTACAATATTTTGTGATATGATGAAGATTTCTGGTATGTACCATTTGTTAATTGTATTCTTATTGCGTAACTGTAATATATCTGATTATTTTTAAATGGAAACTAACCGTAGTCCTCACATTTCTGAATAATATTCCTTGAATTCTTATTTGGTGAAATGTCTAATGGTAAATGTTATTCACAATACACGTAGCATATATGCTTGGTCTCTAATTGTGTATCTATGAGCCATGGTTAACTTAATCATTTAATGCTAGGACATTGACTGCAAGATATTAGCTCTTTGTCCCTTAGCCTCTTAATAATTGCATTGTAAACCTAGATATGCATAGACACGTGCATCTTATAGTATTCGGAGTGGTGACGCAAGGCTCACAACCTTGGCTATACCCACTGGATACGATTATGGGCCTATAGCATTCACATGATAATGGAGTCAGATAGTACATCATATTAGGGTCATAGACCCTCTACGCTAATTATCTGTATTCCTCAGACAAAGTGAATTTCCACTATTTTACAATAGTGCATTGAAGCTGTTCTGGCAGCTTGTGGTGTCTCAACGCCCTATTAAGACACTATGTTGGTGTTTCCTTTATTTGGGCAGTTACCTATAGCTGACAGTAGACCCATATCATATTTATATTGCACAACTTCCCCCTGTTCTGCAGCCATGCCTGGGGAAAAGCATGGTGGGAAAAGAGTAGCAGTAACAAGAGAGGAATGACACTGTTCAGCATGAGTAACACTAGACGGCACAGTTTCAATGTGTTTGTGTTTGTGTTTGTGTTTGTGTTTGTGTATTACATGCGTGTGCCTGTACGACTGTGTATGTGTGTGTGTGTGTGTTTTTGTGTGTTTTTGTGTGTGTGTGTGTGTCTGTGTGTGTGTGAGTGTGTGAGTGTGTGTGCGTGTGTGTGTGCGGACGTGCGTGCTTGTGTGTGTGTACATGAATTAATGCATGTTTGCA
Organism: Coregonus clupeaformis; assembly: GCF_020615455.1. NCBI lineage: Eukaryota > Metazoa > Chordata > Actinopteri > Salmoniformes > Salmonidae > Coregonus > Coregonus clupeaformis. The sequence goes on along the minus strand of NC_059216.1, from coordinate 28,072,985 downwards.
TGTGTTTGGACGTGCATGTTTGCCTCTCCACTCAGGCCTTTTAATTGGAGAGGAACATGAATCCAGCGCTGCCTAAAATGAGATGCATATTAATAAACTGGGTGAAGCAGCTCATGACACTGTGAAATCAATGAGCTACCAATCAGATTTCCCGTGGTTCCTTAGACATGTTGTTTACTGGTCACTGAATCGCAGGTTGTCATCCAGAACAATAGAACCTGTCCCCTTCCCCCTGGCTGTGTTTCACAGAGGAGAAAATGCTCCCATCTGTTGTGCACTGTGCTACTGTAGCAGCTGCTGTAGACAGGCCACTGGCTATATAACCTGGGTTTGTATGTTTAATGCAGCTGAACTTAAGATCAGTTCCTCTAGCAGCACTATACTGTTTATGGGCTTGGTGGGAGCTGATGAAGTGTGGTGTGCATGTGTGCATGTGTGCGTGTGTGTCAAATCAAATCATCAAATAAATAATCAAATCATATTTTATTTGTCACATGCTTCATAAGCAACAAGATTAGACTAACAGTGAAATGCTTACTTACGGGTCCTTTTCCAACAATACAGAGCTAAAGATAAAAAATAGTGACACAAGGAATAAATATACACGCGTGTGTATGTGTCTCTGTGTGTGCATGCCTGTATGTGTGTGTGCGTGTGCATGTGTGTTTGTGAGGCTGTGTGTGTGAGCGCTGGGGGATGTTTAGCTGTTGTGTGGTACAGGGCATCCTGCAGTAGACGAGAGTCAGTGGAGATGCCGGAGGCACAAGCAACCTCCAGCGGGCCCATATGCTAAGCAGCCGAAACCCATTGAGAGCCGTGGAGAGGGCAGGGGGAGCAGGATGCCTAGTGATCCGCATGTACACTGAACAAAAATATAAATGCAACATGCAACAATTTCAAAGGTTTTACTGGGTTACAGTACATACAGTGCATTCGGAAAGTATTCAGAACTCTTCACTTTTTCCACATTTTGTTACGTTACAGCCTTATTCTGAAATGGATTAAATAAATACAAAATCCTCATCAATCTACACACAATAACCCATAATGTCAAAGCAAAAACAGGTTTTTAGAAATGTTTGCAAACAAATAAAAAATAAAACTTATTTAGATAATTATTCAGACAGTTTGCTATGAGACTCAAAATTGAGCTCAGGTGCATCCTGTTTCCATTGATTATCCTTGACATGTTTCTACAATTTGATTGGAGTCCATCTGTGGTATATTCAATTGATTGGACATGATTTGTAAAGGCACACAGCTGTCTATTTAAGGTCCCACAGTTCACAATGCATGTCAGAGCAAAAACCAAGCCATGAGGTCGAAGGAATTGTCCGTAGAGCTCCGAGACAGGATTGTGTTGAGGCACAGATCTGGGGAAGGGTACCAAAAAATGTCTGCAGAATTGAAGGTCCCCAAGAACACAGTGGCCTCAATCATTCTTAAATGGAAGAAGTTTGGAACCACCAAGACTCTTCCTAGAGCTGGCTGCCCGGCCAAACTGAGCAATCAGGGGACAAGGGCCTTGGTCATGGAGTTGACCAAGAAACCGATGGTCACACTGACAGAGCTCCAGAGTTCCTCTGTGGAGATGGGAGACCCTTCCAGAAGGACAACCATCTCTACAGCACCTCCACCAATCAGGCCTTTGTGGTAGAGTGGCCAGACGGAAGACACTCCTCAGTAAAAGGCACATGACAGCCCGCTTGGAGTTTGCCAAAAGGCACCTAAAGGACTCTCAGACCATGAGAAACAAGATTCTCTGGTCTGATGAAACCAAGATTGAACTCTTTGGCCTGAATGCCAAGCGTCACGTCTGGAGGAAACCTGGCACCATCCCTACGGTGAAGCATGGTGGTTGAAGCATCATGCTGTGGGGAAGTGTTTCAGAGGCAGGGACTGGGAGACTAGTGAGGATCGAGGAGAAGATGAACGGAGCAAAGTACAGAGAGATCCTTGATCAAAACCTGCTCCAGAGCACTCAGGACCTCAGACTGGGGCGAAGGCTCACCTTCCAACAGGACAACGACCCTAAGCACACAGCCAAGACAATGCAGGAGTGGCTTCGGGACAAGTCTCTGAATGTCCTTGAGTGGCCCAGCCAGAGCTTCAACCCGATTGAACATCTCTGGAGATACCTGAAAATAGCTGTGCAGCAACACTCCCCATCCAACCTGACAGAGCTTGAGAGGATCTGCAGAGAAAAATGGGAGAAACTCCCCAAATACAAGTGTGCCAAGCTTATAGCGTCATGCCCAAGACGATTTGAGGCTGTAATCGCTGCCAAAGGTGCTTCAACAAAGTACTGAGTAAAGGGTCTGAATAATTATGTATATGTGATATTTCCGGGGGGGGGGTTATACATTTGCAAAAATTTCTGAAAACCAGTTTTTGCTTTGTCATTATGGGGTATTCTGTGTAGATTGATGAGGGGAAAAAACAATTTAATCAATTTTAGAATAAAGCTGTAACGTAACAAAATGTGGAAAAAGTGAAGGGGTCTGAATACTTTCCGAATGCACTGTATAAGGAAATCAATTTATATAAATTAATTCGGCCCTAATCAATGGATTTCACTTGACTGGGAATACAGATATGCATCTGTTGCTCACAGATACCTTTAAAAAAAGGTAGGGGCATGGATCAGAAAACCAGTCAGTATCTGGTGTGACTCCTATTTGTCTCATGCAGCGCGACACATTTGATGATGTGTTGATTAGGCTGTTGATTGTCAGCATGCCCAATTGCACGCTTCCTCAAATCTTGAGACATCTGTGGCATTTTGTGACAAAACTGCAGATTTTAGAGTGACCTTTTATTTTTCCCAGCACACGGTGCACCTGTGTAATGATCATGCTGTTTAATCAGCTTCTTGATATGCCACACCTGTCAGGTGGATGGACTATCTTGGCAAAGGAGAAATGCTCACTAACAGGGATGTAAACAAATTTTGTAAACAAAGCTTTTTGTGCATATGCAAAATTTCTGGGGATATTTTATTTCAGCTCATGAAATATGGGACCAACACTTTACATGTTGCATTCATATTTTTGTTCAGTATATATATACCCTGAGTGTACAGAATATTAGGAACACCTGCTCTTTCCATTACATAAACTGACTAGGTGAATCCAGGTAAAAGCTATGATCCCTTATTAATGTCACCTGTTAAATCCACTTCAATCAGTGTAGATTTTTAAACCTTGAGACAATGGAGAAAAGGATTGAGACATGGGACCAACACTTTACATGGTGCGTTTATATTTTTGTTCAGTGTAGCTGTCCTCCAGGCTCAATGAGCGGCCAGGCCTCCCTAAGCCCATCTTTCATCTCCCCAGGAGAGCACAGCCCTATTGCTGCCAACCTCAGTCTGGTGGGTCTGATCAGAACAGAATGACACCACACTGCCAGTGTTCTGTGCCCGGGAGGAAGGAGATGACGACGAGGCGAGGGGTTTCCAGAAAACTGCTGCCTCAATCACTACGAACCGCCATGACCCCTGTGCTTTGAACAGCGCGGGGGGGACGGTGCTCAACAGCAGCATTCAGCTGAGTCGCAGGCCAAAGACAGAACACTCCAGCTGAGAGGCAGGTGGTGCAGAGATGGTTAACCGCGAGGGTGATGGGTTCAAATACCCTGCCTTCACACTTTCTCTCGCTCTTTCTACATTGGCTTGTAAGACACACTCCCTGAACTACTCTTGTGAAGTTGAAATAATGTCACCAAGTTGAGTTGATCAGCCAGCAGACAACATACATGGATAGGATGATCTGATGTGTGAATCTGGATGAGGACCCAGATGAGAGGAGGAGGGGATGGAGATGGAAGGAAGCCTCCAGCTACAGTGAGGGAAAAAAGTATTTGATCCCCTGCTGATTTTGTATGTTTGCCCACTGACAAAGAAATGATCAGTCTATAATTTTAATGGTAGGTTTATTTGAACAGTGAGAGACAGAATAACAACAAAAAAATCCAGAAAAACGCATTTAAAAAATGTTATGAATTGATTTGCATTTTAATGAGGGAAATAAGTATTTGACCACCTCTCAATCAGAAAGATTTCTGGCTCCCAGGTGTCTTTTATACAGGTAACGAGCTGAGATTAGGAACACACTCTTAAAGGGAGTGCTCCTAATCTAAGCTTGTTACCTGTATAAAAGACACCTGTCCACAGAAGCAATCAATCAATCAGATTCCAAACTCTCCACCATGGCCTAGACCAAAGAGCTCTCCAAGGATGTCAGGGACAAGATTGTAGACCTACACAAGGCTGGAATGGGCTACAAGACCATAGCTAAGCAGCTTGGTGAGAAGGTGACAACAGTTGGTGCGATTATTAGCAAATGGAAGAAACACAAAATAACTGTCAATCTCCCTCAGCCTGGGGCTCCATGCAAGAGCTCACCTCGTGGAGTTGCAATGATCATGAGAACGGTGAGGAATCAGCCCAGAACTACACGGGAGGATCTTGTCAATGATCTCAAGGCAGCTGGGACCATAGTCACCAAGAAAACAATTGGTAACACACTACGCCATGAAGGACTGAAATCCTGCAGCGCCCGCAAGGTCCCCCTGCTCAAGAAAGCACATATACAGGGCCGTCTGAAGTTTGCCAATGAACATCTGAATGATTCAGAGGAGAACTGGGTGAAAGTGTTGTGGTCAGATGAGACCAAAATCGAGGACTTTGGCATCAACTCAACTCGCCGTGTTTGGTGGAGGAGGAATGCTGCCTATGACCCCAAGAACACCATCCCCACCGTCAAACATGGAGGTGGAAACATTATGCTTTGGGGGTGTTTTTCTGCTAAGGGGACAGGACAACTTCACCGCATCAAAGGGACGATGGACGGGGCCATGTACCGTCAAATCTTGGGTGAGAACCTCCTTCCCTCAGCCAGGGCATTGAAAATGGGTCGTGGATGGGTATTCCAGCATAACAATGACCCAAAACACACGGCCAAGGCAACAAAGGAGTGGCTCAAGAAGAAGCACATTAAGGTCCTGGAGTGGCCTAGCCAGTCTCCAGACCTTAATCCCATAGAAAATCTGTGGAGGGAGCTGAAGGTTCGAGTTGCCAAACGTCAGCCTCAAAACCTTAATTACTTGGAGAAAATCTGCAAAGAGGAGTGGAAGAAAATCCCTCCTGAGATGTGTGCAAACCTGGTGGCCAACTATAAGAAACGTCTGACCTCTGTGATTGCTAACAAGGGTTTTGCCACCAAGTACTAAGTCATGTTTTGCAGAGGGGTCAAATACTTATTTCCCTCATTAAAATGCAAATCAATTCATAACATTTTTGACATGCGTTTTTCTGGATTTTTTTGTTGTTATTCTGTCTCTCACTGTTCAAATAAACCTACCATTAAAATTATAGGCTGATCATGTCTTTGTCAGTGGGCAAACGTACAAAATCAGCAGGGGATCAAATACTTTTTTCCATCACTGTATGTTGTTATCATGGCAGCCATGATGATTCCCAGGCAGGCAGACCTCTTAGATGGGCCGATAATGGGCTGAGTAGCTTCCCACTATCCCCAGGCCTGCTTATCGCCAATTACACAACTCTATCTCCTGAGATAGAACAATTAAACAAGACAGCATCCATGCCAATTGCCTGGGTCTGAGCTGGGACAGAGCTGGGACTGACTGGCTGAAGAGGATTTGAGAAGTAGCCTGCAGTACAGTAGGCCCACATTATGCTCTTTTGGCAAATTCTGCTTTGGTTGCAAATATTATAGGGGCTCTATTCAATCTGTATCGTTGAAGAGTTACAGATTGCGCTCTAGAAATGTAAAGGTAATTTCCGGTTGAGCCGACATATGCAGCATTTACCGTGAATGCAGTCTCTGGTAACGCGGGAACATTGCATTTACATTTTAATCATGCTGTAACAATGAATTTATGCGATATGGATTGAATAGAGCCCTAGGTTTAAGGCTGACAGACAGCATGAGTCTGACTGCAAATGGATCCATTTGATTGTGTGACAGGGTTTAGCAGCTTTTTGATATTCCTCTTTCAGAGAGCTTAAATTAATTGCCCAGGATTTGTAATGACTAGCATGGAAAACAGCTTAGCTCACCATTATCATTACTAAAACAAATCCATAAGCAGTTTGTATGATGGCATTACACTTATTAAAGCAAAATGGAGACAATTACCCATTTGTAAAGTAGGTATGCCTCGTTACCAAAGGGTAAATCAATAATTAAGTATCATTATATATATTTACATTTTGTAAAATGCTATTATGGTCTCACATCATTTTACTTTTCCCTGCTGTTGTTTTCTACTCATGCCACTAATGCAACACCATACTTTTCTAAACATCATATTATTTCGTCCAAAGTCGCAATTTGTGTTCACTATCTGTTTGTTTTTCTACCCAGCATTTTGTGCCACACCAACTTTACTATCAACAACCAAATATTTGATGTATGCGACAGTAACTTACAGTCTCTCTTGTGCCCTGTAAAGGAACCTCGCATGCTGAATATATACAGTAGAGAGCAGAGCAACATATAATTTACTTTAGTCTTGTCATAGAGACGAGAGGGTGAGGAGTGTTTGAGGATCAATAGCCAGAATGGCTTTGATATTTATAAGACAGGGGAAGAGGCAGCAGCACACCACCCATCAACTGGAGCTGATAAGCTCATGCAGACAACTCTACTGAGAGCCTGGCAAAGCATTATGGGATTATAAAACAATCACTAGAGAAAAATAAAAGATAAGATTTGAACCCTAAAATTGAACTTAAACAACATTACGTATCAGGACAAGTATAGAGTTGTGTTATGTTATCGCATGAATAAAGTGACTTTGCCTGAACCTTTTTGTTTACCTTAAGACCTAACAATCAGTTCAAACTAATGTACCACAATATGCTATTAATACAGACTTCAACTGAATCTCCCCAAAGCTCCAAGATATGGCAGGACTTTTTCCTGATGTTGTAAAATCTTAGACACTTTCATTATGCTCTGAAATGAGGTAGAGTAATGGATTTGTCAAGCAGGGCTTTAATTCCTTGCCTCAGCAACTTTAAAGAAACAACAACGACTGCTGCACTGGTCCAGTGCCGCTCTCTTTTACTGAGTAAAGCCCATCTGAGGATAAATGATATATGAGTAAACCCTGCCAGGTAAATGTTCACTGACATTCTGGCCTGTGACATTTTCCCTGTGTGGATTCCCAGCTGAGATGAACCGCTCTCTGTTGTGATCAATAAACTTGATCTCAACACCTGCCAATGCTAGCACAATAATAATTTCTCCACAACGGAAGTGCTGTCTGTTTGTGCTTATTATTTTCCCCCTTGTTATATCTTGCTACATTGGTGGAAATGTCCTGAATGACCTGAATGACCTTTCTCTCTGTGCATCGCCTGGTTAAACTCAAAGAGAAAAAAGGCCAGCCAGTCGCAACCAATGAATAATTCAAACAGTGGAATAAGCAGGACAGTAGCTATATTATATCAGGAGGCCTGTGCAATTAAACAGACCTGAATAATGCAAAAAACTAATAAGCACTTAGAAATGCATGGAAACTTTTTAATGGGAGGGTGGTGGGGATTGTGAGGCAATTAAATCTGTCCATTCATTTTGGATTTGTTTTTGTTATCGATGAGGTGGGCTGGCTTACGACCCTCAACAGATGCAGCAGACAGAGCGTTCTGCTTATGTAACAATGTGTGTTCACTCTGCCGTGCATGCAGCATAACTTTGGAGTTAACCCCAAATGTCTAAACGGAGCGGACCATCTACAGAGGCCATCTGTCTGTTTGTAGTGCTTGTGGCTCTCCCTCTAAAACACCGGCTGCCTCCCTGCCTGGCCTGTGTCTGCCATGATGCCAGGGATATATGAACATAAAACGTGCAACAGATGGACGGGTCCAGAGTTCAGAGCTATTTCTACAGTTGGACTGGCAGCAGCACATACATATATAGTGGCTGCTGCTCTGCTGCTCTCATGAAACTTGTATGGGATCCAGAAAGAGAGAAATGACCCAATTCCTGTGGACTCATTACGAGACGAGACAAAGCAGACTGATTGTTGCGTGATTATAGGATATTATTATAGCTAGGTGGAAGACCATGATGTCTATTGAATGTGCTGTGTTTTTGTTTTTCCAAGACTTATTCCAAGATGTATTGGATCTCCCTTTGGTACTGTAGCAAGCAGCAAAGGCACCTCTTTCCAAACGGGGTCAGCAGCCCTGGCTTAATTATTTGTGCTGGTATAGGATGCCAGGACTATACATTTGGATAGGCCTACAACACTAGGCCCATATTAGGTACAGTGTAAATTTCACATGTCCCTTAGCTACATGGATATGGATGGTAGAATGATCTACACTACAGTATACATAATATGCAGAGTGCATCTACAGTACGAGGCGTCTACAAGCAATTACATGGCACTGACTGACGAAACGTAGCCTACTGCTTTTTGACTCCATATTCTTTGGGAATGAGATTTAATCAAAACATATGCATAGGTATATTGTTAATAAACTATGAATTTGGCTTTCAGAAATGCTGCTTTTCAACATCAACAAGCATGTTTTATAATACAATAATTAAGTGCAGCTGCAACGATTACGGGTCTATTTTTAATTGATTTCTATTTGATCCAACGGCAAGCATACTGTATAGCCTTTACCTGATTTCTCTTTCCACTCTCATTTCACTTCCTGTATTGATTTCACATTTAAGGATTAATGCAGGGCCTAGTGGGCAATCACTCCAAATCTCCCTCCTCCTCCGTCTGTGTGCCCCTGGGCCTGCTGATACAAGGCGATCACACCTATAATCAGTCTATGGCTGTTCCTGGAACTACAGATTCAAGGCAACCAGCTACAATCAGTTTGTATTGTCTATATAGTTGTTCTTTCCAGCTGATATTGTTTTGGTTAAATCTCAACCTCAATGCTTTCAGGTCAGCTCTATTGTTTCTGTCTGAGCTGCTGCTAAGTCGCTCTGGATAAGAGCGTCTGCTAAATGACGTAAATGTAAATGTTATAATAATATGGTGTCATTTGCATACAGAAGCAGCTACTATAAATCGGAATGACATGGTTTGTTTATAATGATGGAGGCAGGTTTAAAGATGTGTTCCAGAGCTTTTTTATACTTTTTAGCCAGTAGGTCTGAAAGTAGCACTCACGAGTCAAAACGGGTCCCCAGAAATTGCGTATGATATGTTATATCCTGATGATACAGTTGAAGTCGGAAGTTTACATACACTTAGGTTGGAGTCATTAAAACTTGTGTTTCAACCACTCCACACATTTCTTGATTTTCCCATGATGTCAAGCAAAGAGGCACTGAGTTTGAAGGTAGGCCTTGAAATACATCCACAGGTACACCTCCAATTGACTCAAATGATGTCAATTAGCCTATCAGAAGCTTCTAAAGTCATGACATCATTTTCTGGAATTTTCCAAGCTGTTCAAAGGCACAGTCAACTTAGTGAATGTAAACTTCTGACCCACTGGAATTGTGATACAATGAATTATAAGTGAAATAATCTGTCTGTAAACAATTGTTGGAAAAATTACTTGTGTCATGCACAGAGTAGATGTCCTAACCGACTTGCCAAAACTTTAGTTTGTTAACAAGAAATTTGTGGAGTGGTTGAAAAACGAGTTTTAATGACTCCAACCTAAGTGTATGTAAACTGCCAACTTCAACTGTACATCCTGCAATTTGTATGATATGTTACAAATTCCAATAAAAAAAATAAAGTATTGCTCACATATACATATTTTGCATATTTTATTGCAGGTGCAGCGAAATGCTTATGTTTCTAGCTCCAGCAGTGCAGTAATACCTAACAATACACACAAATCCCCCCCAAATAAAAATAAATAAATAAATAAACATGAGAACAAGCAACGTCTGAGTCCAGAATATATATATGCTGTATATGTATATAATGGTGGGTATAGACAGTATGGACAGTATATGAATAGAAAAGGTGTGTACAGCAGTAGTTATATAGGATGAGCCATGACAGAAAGTATTCATACCCCTTGACTCATTCCACATTGTGTTGTGTTTCAGCCTGAATTCAAAACAGATTAAATATATTTGTTTCCTCACCCATCTACATACAATACCCAATAATGACAAAGTCAAAACATGTTTTTAGAAAGTTTTGCATATTTATTGTAAATGAAATACAGAAATACCTCATTTACATAAGTCAAAACATGTTAAAATCACATTTGACAGCGATTATAGCTCTGAGTCTTTCTGGGTAAGTCTCTAAGAGCTTTTCACACCTGGATTCAACAATATTTGCACATTATTATTTAAAGAAATTCTTCAAGCTCTGTCAAATTGGTTGTTGATCATTGCTAGACAGCCATTTTCAAGTCTTGCCAAAGATTTTCAAGCTGATTTAAGTCAAAATTTTAACTAGGCCACTCAGGGACATTCAATGTCATCTTGGTAAGCAACTCCAGTGTATATTTGGCCTTGTGTTTTAGGTTATTGTACTGCAGAAAGGTACATTTGTCTCTCAGTGTCTGCTAGAAAGCAGATGAACCAGGTTTTCCTCTAGGATTTTACCTGTGCTTAGCTCTATTCCATTTCTTTTTATCCCAAAAAAACTCCGTAGTCCTTGCTGATTACAAGTATACCCATAACATGATGCAGCCACCACCATGCTTGAAAATATGAAGAGTGGTGCTCAGTGATGTATTGTGTTGGATTTGCCCCAAACATAACGCTTTGTATTCAATACATTATTCTGTACAGGCTTCCTTCTTTTTACTGAATCGATCCTCAATTCTCCTATGACAGCCATTAAACTCTGTAACTGTTTTAAAGTCACCATTGGCCTCATGGTGAAATCCGTGAGCGGTTTCCTTCCTTTCCGCCAACTGAGTTAGGAAGGATGCCTATATCTTTGTAGTGAGTGGGTGTATTGATAAACCATCCAAAGTCTAATTAATAACTTCCCCATAATCAAAGGGATATTCAATGTCTGTAGGTTTTTTTGTTTACACATCTACCTATGGGTGCCCTTCTTTTTGAGGCATTGGAAAACCTCCCTGGTCTTTGTGGTTGAATCTGTGTTTGAAATTCACTGCTCGACTGAGGGATCTTACAGATAATTGTATGTGTGTGGTACAGATATGCTAAACACTATTATTGCACACAGAGTGAGTCCATGCAACTTCTTATGTGACTTGTTAAGCAGATTTCTACTCCTGAACTTATTTGGGCCCTTAAGAAAGGGGTTGCATACTTATTGACTCAATACATTTCAGCTTTACATTTTTAATTAATTTGTCAACATTTCTAAAAACATAATTACACTTGGACTTTATGGGGTATTGTGTGTAGGCCAATGACACAACATTTAAATGTAATCAATTTTAATTCAGGCAGTAACACAACAAAATGTGGAAAAAGTAAATGGTGCGAGTACTTTCTGAAGGCACTTGAAGTGGGTAAGAAAGTATGTAAACATTATTAAAGTGACGAGTGTTCAATGACTACGTACATAGAGTAGCAGTCTCTAAGGTGCAGGGTAGAGTACCGGGTGGTAGCTAACATTAATAATATGCATGTAAATCTCTCATGGCTCAAAGTGGAGGAGAGATTGACTTCATCACTACTTGTTTTTGTAAGAAGTGTTGACATGCTGAATGCACCGATGTGTCTGTTTAAACTACTAGCACACAGCTCGGACACCCATGCATACCCCACAAGACATGCCATCAAAGGTCTCTTCACTGTCCCCAAGTCCAGAACAGACTATGGGAGGCGCACAGTACTACATAGAGCCATGGCTACTTGGAACTCTATTCCACATCAGGTAACTGATGCAAGCAGTAGAATCAGTTTGAAAAAACAGATAAAAATACACCTTATGGAACAGTGGGGACTGTGAAGAGACACACACAGGCACAGACACACATACACACGATAAGGCACGCACTCTACACACACGTACACATGGATGTTGTATTGTAAATATGTGATAGTGGAGTAGTGGCCTGAGGGAACACACTAAATGTATTGGGTAAAGTGTTATGAAATGTAATGTCATGTAATATTTTAAATTGTATATAACTGCCTTAATGTTGCTGGACCCCAGGAAGAGCAGCTGCTGCCTTGCCAGCAGCTAATGGGGATCCTTAATAAATACAAATACAAATTACTTTCTACATGCCTCAAGCAAACAGAGCCGCTGATTCTACAGTCTGTGTCTGTGCTATCCCTAGCGACCATCTTCAAAACTCCAGTCGTGAGTTGAATTCAAAGTGTCCCCCATACAACAGCCTCTGCTACATAGGCCTTCAACGGAGTGAGGTGTGCAGATAACATGCTCTCACAGAAAGGTAAGATAGACAGTGATAGATAACGACAGCCATGCACAGACTCTGGCACAGCTACCGTTTTACATAATTAGAATCATAACGATGCGATGCTATAGCGAAGTTCTGTATCGTATGTAAGAGATATAAAAAAAGGCACTCGCACATTTGAGCTATTTTCTTGCAGGTGCACGGTAACAGTGAGATAACTTGAAAGAAAAAAGAAACCCGCAAAGAGCAATGTGCGGGTTTCTCTTTTCTTTCAAAATGTTAAGATGAGAAAACATTCTTGATCTTATCAACCACAGAGCAAAACCCACGCAGCGAAAAACAATAGTCCTGGGGTTGATTGGATCTGTGTGTGATCCAATTCCACCATATCACCCTATTTGACTTTCTACTGCGGCTGAGGTTTCTGGTCGAGCAAGGCAAGCATTGTGATCTAAGGTCGAATAATAAATGCAAACTACGCAGAATTCACGACCTGTATTGATCTTCATATAGCACCACATTAATACAAGCTGAGAGTTAAGATCCCACCAAATATTTTACCTTTCTGAGACATATTTTTGGCTGCCATGTTGGGTTCTCTGTGCGTGATGGAGAGAGGTGTGATGATTAATAAGGATCCTGTCTTTAATGGCCCTCTGTTCAGCTATGATGTACGATGTGCATCCTGTTCAGGTTACATAGCCTGAACATGTATAAAAGCCATAACATTTGATGACAGGTAACATATTCCACCTGTAGTGTGCTCTGCCTCCGCGTCTGTCACTGAGAATACGATGTGCCATTTTGTAACTCCCATTAAACATATTAAACAGTGTATGCTGAGCAAGAACACATACTGTTATTATTATAAATTCAGGAGAGAAAAAACAGAGAATTTGTCCACCCTGCGTGAAAATGCTGCTAGGTCTGTCCATTTATCTGAGAAAACAATATGGAAGTATATTTTTGTACGAAATACTATTCCCATGTTTGTGCCCTTAAGTGTTGTTTTCCTAGCACTATGGTTTGATAGTTTGCTGCTGTTCATGCAATACAATATTATTTATGTTAATTCCGATGCTAAAGGCTTAGCAACGTCATGAGCTACTGAGACATTTTTGTAATTAACTGTGTTTGGAAGAGTTTGTGACTGACTGCTCAGATCTAAGAAATGTCGTCCTTGTGTTTCACAGTATTGGGCCTGAGCAGTGCTAAATGTGCTAAAAGGTTTCTCTGTCATCCTGGCGTGTACAGGCAGCCACAACTCTCTCCCTCCGTGCCTGGCGCACAGACACAGCACACCATGCAATGCTGATGTCCCATCCCAGCATGCAATGTGTCACAAAGATTCCCCTCTCGAGTCATCACACATGCCCCAAACCAACACCAACACACCAACCAACCAACCCAGCTCATCAATCTGCCAGTCTCCCCACCCATCCCACCAAGCCTGGATCAAGCTCAAAAGCATACTACCGTCTGCACTGCAAAACTATTTCTCAGCAAAGCCCACTCTCTCTCTTAATCAATAAAACTGGTGCATGCTAATGATTACCTTTCTATGAAGGTCAAGCAGACAACCTGCAAATGACTGGCGACAGAAAGCAATAGAAAGCAGTGAAGGAGGAGAACAGAGATGGATGCACTGTGGGCTTATCCAATACATGCAGGGCCTCATTAAAGGGTCATTATGGGCATAATGGCACTCTCTCTCTCTCTCTCTCTCTCCTCTCTCATTGTTTCTCTGTCTCTCTCTGCCATGAGACTCTCTCCTGCTGAAGGAGGGAGGGAGGGATGGAGGGAGGGAGGGAGGATACTAATTTGCCAAGCTCTCCTGCTGAAGGAGGGAGGGAGGATACTAATTTGCCAAGCGGCTGAGATAGATAGCCAATATTCTCTGTCTCTACTGCAATGGCATGGTTATATTCTCTGTTTTAGACCCATTCAGCCTGCCAGCTGTGGAAAGGTGTGTTTGTCATTGGCATATTTAATCTCTCTCTCTCTCTCTCTCTCTCTCTCTCTCTCTCTCTCTCTCTCTCTCTATCTTCTGGCTACTCTTTTTTTCTTTTTGTGTGTATTTTTCTTTAAGTGCATCGGGGAGAAATTAATACATTACATACGGTATTCTATCGAACTGTAACTCGGGTCACAGAAAGAGAATATTAACCTGTTTCCATAAGATAGCATGCTCAGAGGACCTAAAACAATTAGATTTTTTTTCTCAATAGCAACCATACATAAACAAAATACAATAAACAGACGAACACACATTTCAACAAACATCAATGACATCATACCTGCTCATACCCACATGTTCCCACCGCAACCATACACATCATATCTCACAACCACACTCCCCCTCATCCTTCATCCCCCGGAACATTCCATCAACCGTCTTCAAATGAGAGAGATAGTGCAGGGACCTACATTTGTACTCAGCACTACTGTCTGCAGGCTAATGGTACACTACATGACCAAAAGTATGTGGACACCTGCTCGTCGAACATCTCATTCCAAAATCATGGGCATAAATATGTAGTTGGTTCCCAGCCTCCACTCTTCTGGGAAGGCTTTCCACTAGAATATTGCAGCGGGGACTTGCTTCCATTCAGCCACAAGAGCATTAGTGAGGTCGGGCACTGATGTTGGGCAATTAGGCCTGGCTCGCAGTCGGTGTTCCAATTCATCCCAAAGGTGTTCGATGGGGTTGAGGTCAGGGCTCTCTGCAGGCCAGTCAAGTTCTTCCACACCGATCTCGACAAACCATTTCTGTATGGACCTCGCTTTGTGCACCCGGGCATTGTCATGCTCAAACAGGAAACGGCCTTCCCCAAACTGTTGCCACAAAGTTGGAAGCTCAGTGTCCTATTGAATGTAATTATATGCTGTAACATTAAGATTTCCCTTCACTGGAACTAAGGGGCCTAGCCCAAACCATGAAAAACAGCCCCAGACCATTATTCCTCCTCCACCAAACTTTACAGTTGGCACTATGTATTGGGGCAGGTAGCGTTTTCCTGGCATCCACCAAACCCAGATTCGTCCGGCAGACTGCCAGATGGTGAAGCGTGATTCATCACTCCAGAGAACGCGTTTCCACTGCTCCAGAGTCCAATGGCGGCAAGCTTTACACCACTCCAGCTGACGCATGGCATTGCGCATGGTGATCTTAGGCTTGTATGCAGCTGCTCGGCCATGGAAACCCATTTCATGAAGAACAGTTCTTGTGCTGACGTTGTTTCAGTTTGGAACTCGGTAGTGAGTGTTGCTACCGAGGACAGACTGTTTTTATGCGCTACGCACTTCAGCACTCGGCGGTAGCGTTTTGTGAGCTTGTGTGGCCTACCACTTCGTGGCTGAGCCGTTGTTGCTCCTAGACGTTTCCACTTCACAATAACAGCATTTACAGTTGACCGGGGCAGCTCTAGCAGGGTAGAAATTTGACGAACTGACTTGTTGGAAAGGTGGCATCCTATGACAGTGCCATGTTGAAAGTCACTGAGCTCACCAGTAAGGCCATTCTGCTGCCAATGTTTGTCTATGGAGATTGCATGGCTGTGTGCTTAATTTTATACACATGTCAGCAATGGGCAAGCCTAAATCTAAAATAGCCAAATCCACTAATTTGAAGGGGTGTCCACATACTTTTGTATATATATAGTGTATGAGCCCATCCTCATTGAAGCAATAGACACCATTATAGTATTACACTCTGGTTTCTATATTGAATACAGATGTGCGCAAAGCTATTCCAATTCATTACTGTGTGTGCAGCAATATGTGGGCTGGCTCCCAGAGAGCACTCAGATGCACCATAAAACCTAAAACCCAACCTTCGTTATCACAACACATCAGGAATATCTAAGTATCTTTGGAATCTGTAGATTAAACCTCTTATTTTACCTTTATGTTGTTATCCGATCTCATCTCTGATAAACACACTGCATGTCTGCATTATGACAATTCCCAACAATAATCCAACAATGAGTATGGTATAGGTTACATCGCCTCAGAATGAGATAGCCATTCTGTCAATCCACAACAGGCATGAATAATAGAAGATGAGCCAGCCAGGGCAGATGGCTGCCACCTCATAGGAGTTGGGGATTAGGGTTGCATGCTCCATCACACTAAACATGATATATGACAGACATACAAACGGTACACTGTACCAGGCTGGCTACCTGCTCATTACAGTGTCCTGAGTACAGTGCCAAGGAACACCACTATTCATTCATGTATTCATATCCACCAGGCAAGCTCAATCAAGCCCAGCTGAAGTGTTTGAAAGAAACCCATTTGAAGGTCCGGTACAGTGCAGGTCTGGACTGTACCTGGTTAATCAATAGCAGTGTCTTGAGTATGGTTCCAAATGATCATCCCTAATCACACTGATATACACACACAGCTATATATAGCTATTTATCAGCTGTGTTAATCACACCAAACTGTTCTGGGAACAGACACCAGGTGGTCCAACCAGCTCAAAGCACCATCAATGATCCATATGGTTTCAACCACTGGTGTCTGTTGGTTGTTTGGAAAATGCAATACATACATTTGTGGTTTGGCTAATTGCGTTGAAACTGAAATCACAAGAATACTAAAAATATATTTAATCTGCCCTTTAGAGTAATATAGTTTAGAAGATGAGGTGGCATCAGCTGGGAACACTGTGTGACGGTGCTGTAGTGAGCCAGAATGGCTCTGTACAGTAGTTTCATGTAGCTCTGCCTCCATCACAGCCAAAGCCTTGTAACTGTACAGAACGGCTCTGCCAATTCAGTTTTTGTAGCTCTGCCTCTGTCACAGCCAAAGCCTTGTAAAGGGCTTATCCCATCAGTGGTGTGTATAGTCTTGTCAAATGTGTCATAGCAGGGTAGGGCAGGGTCCATGTGTGTCCCTGGGCAGATTAAGGCCAGGCAGAGGAGACCATATCCCCACCTATTCACTCTAATCTCATCATACTACAATCACATACTACAGGAAGTCAGCTCAGGGCCTTACAAACTACAATTTACACAGACACACAAAAAGCTGTTAGCTGCCTACAATACAATGAGATTAGATATATATTATTATGATATGTTTGTATTTACAAACACCAAAGAGTCTCAGAGAATATTGTGAATATTGATATTTTTGTAACTAATAGTAGCTAGACCACAAGTCATGAAAGATTCTACATTACCTTGAAATATTATCATTTTTGCTTGTTAAAACTTCCAGATCTTCTTGATTAATATTCACTTTTTCAAACAGGAACTGTAAGATTTTGAGTCTGCGATTTTAAACCAATTATGAAATTATTGACTTCCTGAGAAGTCCCAGTGATGTGTCATGTCATTTAGCTTTTTTATTAATGTATACATCTGCCTATTTGATAGCATATCATTGTTTTATCCATTCTACTATAGCTCCACTAAATACAATCTTACATCCATAAATCTACTTCTGGCTATTTTTTCCCAAAGGCAAATTGCCCAATAATTTACCACCAGGCAGCTTTGCTGATGCTGTGTAATAAAATGATAGCTATAACCCTAAAATATGAGTTTTGGGAATCCTTTACTAGGGTTTCAAAATTCCGGGAACTTTCAATAAATTCCCTGGTTTTCCCGAAATCCTAATTGGAGGATTCACGGAATCAGAAGGGAATAAGCAGGAAATCCGGAATAATCCAAACAGGATTTCTGGAAAACCATGGAATTTATTGAAAGTTACCGGAATTTTGCAACCCTATTCTTGACACTCCTTGGTAAATACTGTAATTACAAAGTCTGGGGATATTACATAAACCATTTCCCTCTTCAGGGTTGATTAAGATAGATTAACTATACTGCCCTGTAAACAGAATCCATATGTTTCTTAGTGGGTTTAAATGTAAATTTCCTATGATTAGCTGATGCTATAGAACAGTGACTCCCGAGTGGCGCAGTGGTCTAAGGCACTGCATCGCAGTGCTAGCTGTGCCACTAGAGATCCTGGTTCGAGTCCAGGCTCTGTCGCAGCTGGCCGCAACCAGGAGACCCATGGACGGCGCACAATTGGTCCAGCGTCGTCCAATGTAGGGGACGGTTTGGCCGGCAGGGATGTGGGTTCATTTCCCACGGGGGGCCAGTATAAAAAAAAAAAAACACCTGGTGTCCCAGGTCTTGATCATTCCTTGATTAGAGAATGAAAATCATCAGCGGAACTCGCTTAACTTTCCCTTTCCTATACTTAGCCCATAATATACATCCAAACATCCCACTGCTCTTGTGTTTGGTAGGTCTTCTGAGTTACCTTTGGGGTCTCAATCAATAATTATTTCATGGATCTTGTTCCCATAGACTCACTTACTGTGGTTTCACATGTTGTCTGTATGTGCAAATCCCTGGTGTCTCTGCCGTGAAAATAATCTAAAACATGAAGTTCTATTTTCATTTCATTTGGGATTTACCCTAGTGCATATAAATCTATCTATATTTTAGTAACTAGGGATCAGTCCCTCCAGTCAAATACGTAATAGAATTACAGACTCACTGGCCTTCACCACAGAAACTATTACCATTCCTGACTACCATTTTTCACCTGTTTAAACCAGCGGGTTTTATCGGGATCCAAACAACCTGCCGCTGTCCCCTTGACAGCTCATTATCACAGACAAACACCCCTCAAAGTCCCTTCCCCTCACAGACAGACAGAGGAACTCATTCTAGTCACTCCATCACACTGACACACTGACAAAGATCTCACCCTGCATCAAGAACTTGAGGAACACCAAATTAAAGAAAATAAAACATTGAAATACCTGGTGGTTTTAATTAGTTGTTACCAGCTGAAGTTCTCCTGCACTAATGAACACTAACTCCTGATTTGGTTTTGGATCATCCACAAGCCTTAGGACTCCAAAGCTTCCTATGGCACTATCTACAGTATGCCGGTCTGATTCTATGCTGTCTTTAAAAGAAGATACATTGTTTTGTCTATACTATATGCAAAAACTCCCCCAAACACTTGCTTCATTATATATCACAAACCACTATTGAAAGGACAACATGTATTATGTAGCATAGTTTTGTTTGATAAAAACAATTGTTATATTCAAATATAGGAACTGGGTTAATTTATAATTTCTAGAATGTTTTAATTATATGTCCGGTCTTCACTGTATTTTCCAATGAGGCTGAGAGAATGTTTTAATTTTGCAGTTTTACAGCTAATTTCCTGTAATTCTATATATTTTTTGACATGGCTAATTACGTGTTCATATGCTATCTAGTACATCCAGGGGGGCTCCGAACTACACAAAAAGAAAATAAGTATTTTTTATTTTTTGGGTTGGGGGCCCCCAGAGTCCGGGTGTGTGGTACACCAGTGCGTCTGTGTGGTTGTTCCTGAGGATTGCTAGTAATAGTGGATCATAGTAGGATAACATATTACAAGTTGTGCAATAATGGACATGTAGCCTATTTGAATCATTATGGAACACAGACCATACGTAGCAGTTTTAACCTGGAGCCTGGTGCACGGTTCACGACAACTGTTATCACAGTTCCATGATTAGTGAGAATTATTAGGGTAGATTTATAGGACTACTCTTCAACCCCTATTGTACACTTTTCTCACCATCCAATATGTAATGGTTTGAACAATTGAATATGGCAAATTTCAGGATGAACCCAACCACTATATTTTTGATTCATCAATATATTTAGTGCGTATAGTGCTCTCCAAACCGATTTTTTTATTATTATCCATAAATACTTTCCTAACCCTAAATAATATACAAGATCAGAGTATTTTAAAATCTACCAATTGGTGCTGAAAAGGAGAAGAATATGTGTGTATTTACATGGCTTTCTTTCATTGATCCCTAATATTCTGAACTGTTCTCTCCATCTATTCTAGTGAGTCTGTTGAGAAAATTCAAATTAAAGGTACACCAAATTTAAAGGGATGGCTTTAGATCAATGTACTGAAAACCCTATTGAATGAATACTCCATGAAAAAATATGTTGGCCAGCAAGTGGGAGGGTTTTCAGTGGTTGAATTAAATGTATTCAGAGCGCACAATGGAACCACGCCTGCAAAGCCCGGTACCATCTGCATACGGTAAGTCTGAATGCCAACTACTGAGACATGCGTAGGAATGGTGTTCATAGTAAAGGTGTACATTTCCTAAGTCTGGATTGGGCCCCTAGTGCTTAAATGCAATGCTGCCTGGTGACTTTTAGAATTGACTCAACAATCAACAATTGACAAATCATACAAAATAAGACATCCTTAAAATCAGTAAACACAGTATGCTAACAGATTATTATCACAAAATCCAATGAGAACATAACATAAAGGTCACAAACATTATAAATTCACCCTTTGCTCATAAGCATCATATCAAAGCTGTTTTGGGAGCAGCAAAACCTACAGTATATTCAAGCAAACAAAGAAAATGGTTGCTGTCCATGGTGCTGATTTGATGAATGAGTTTGAAAACACTGTTGTGTGTACTCCACCATGCAGAACACAGATCAAGAGTGAGGGGCTGTCCATGGTTCTGACACAACAATAACACTTCTAGCTTCACAAGCTTCTGACACAATCTCACTTGTAACTGTTCATGGAGCTGAACTCTTGGCCAAACTAGCAGCTGGTTTCTTTGACACCATATGGTGACTGCATAACACAGCATAGAGCATATACCACATCATGGTAAAACATACTATGCTAACACCTCTAGAAAGGAAACACAGGCATGTTGGGTTAAACTAACTCACCAATCATGGATCACATGACCTTTAGCTGAGTGCTATGTCTAGTCTAAAGTTCAACCCTATCCAGGTTTCATCCCACCAGAGCTGTCAAGTATCTGCTGACACTTATCTGTCTCAGACATACATGTCTTGTCTCAGGTATCAATAAATGTGTTCAAACCTGTCATGTTACGTCCTCACAGACTCACAGGGAAAAAGCACACACATATCAAAGGTGTAAAGACATTGTAGAAGAGGACTGTAAGTACTTGCTGATCGTATGCTCTCTGTATGAAGTAATATTGGGCACCAGTGCTCTGCCTGTAAATGTAATAAAATATGTAATGGTAACTCCTCACATGCACCCAGAGGGCATATCAAAGGCAAGATTTTATAGTAGACTATGTACTTGTTGAGCACCCAGGTATGTGGTGCTAATGCTGCCTGGGGGAGGATGTAGTTTTGCAGCGTTTGATTCCCTCGGTCCCCATATCACACTAACAGCAGGATCCTCATACCGTGCTCTTTGATTCCTTGGCTCGGGCTCACAACATCACAGGGTCTTAAGCTCTGCTAGTGTAATTAAAACAAGTCTCAGAGTTACAGGGATCGCTGCCACGCCATCTCCAACGTGCCAAATCCCACCCTGATTTTAAAAAGATATATATCACAACAACTGAAGAGGTCCATGGGTCTAAAATTAATACCTAATGCACTAGACATAATATTTGACTACATGCTACTTTATTTACCAAAGGTGCATTCCACTCTCCACTCCACCCTAATAGGTGTACGGTAAAGCTGCGGTTGGGCAGTCTCCCCGCACCATCCTCAGTGCTTCCCAGCCCTTCAGAGCTGCAGCAGGCAACAGTATGGAGGGAGAATACATTGAATTATAGCACCACCAGCCACTAGAAGTGGAGCTGCAGATCAGTTTGCCTATATAGCTTGTTGTTCATAGGATAAGAATACAGAATACCCTTACATACATAATATTGTACATTACTGTACATTACATAATAGTACTTTTTATCAAGTGAAATAAAGTAGATAGCATATCACACTGTATGTAAAAAACAAATGACTCAATCGTTTTTCTAAGAGCGATTTAAGAAAGATTGGCAGGAGCTGAACTATTTGTTTTCTATTTCCTTGACTTGTCTAGAAGTAGCCTAAATGTGTATATCAACTTAATGTATTGTAGTAACAGTGCTTTGTCCATATGCATGAGATAATGGGTAACATACGCAGGTAAACCGCATCAGAACACAGATACGTTTCATTGTCTCCTTATAATGACGCCAAACATAGCATAATGTTAACTCTAAAGTACACAAAAAAAATACATTGTCGAAACCAATACCATGACAGCTACCCTGCCCTATTAAGGATGACATGTCGTGGGGTCTGAAGAATTGAAATATGTCTTGTTTATCAGATTACATTCATAGAAGCGCACGTGCATAAAGATAGCCTACCTGACAACCAACAATGATGAAATCAAAGAAACGCCTTGTTAGAATAATATAGAATTCAAATGGGAATTGATGTAGCTTATTGCACTCACTAGATTCAATAGTTTTGATGTGCAAATGGTACCATAAATACAGAAAGATAGCACAAACACAAATACGCGCGCACGACCACTGCGTTGATGTGAATTTCCTTTAGGACACATCATACTTTGCCATTCTAAATCACATCCATACATTGCCTTTACCTATACAATGGAAATATAAACTCCAGTTAATTTGCATCACCACATGGTTATTATAGCATAATTTTGACTAATTTACATATGATCTCTATACATATCATTCCAGTGCATCAAGAATATGTGGGTATGGTTATAATTATATCATAGAGCATCTTTAGCAGTCATTGGTGCCATGGTAGTGAGCATGATATATCGCTTAGGACGGGGCTAGAAGATGACGACGCCTGAATACTTTATCATCATTTGAGCATATGCCAAGGTTGAGGACTCTTGTAACCTGCCTGGGTAGCCTACATTTATAAGGCTATACACACTTCATGGAGGACATTTAGCGAAGTTATCTATCAGGCTGAATTAGCATGGGAACTCAGCTTCCAGAGGTGATTTCAATCTAGCCCCTCATGACCGGGTGAGGCAGTGAAAGAGGGTGTCTACGTTAACAAACAACCGCCCCTCCCCCCTTTCCACACACACACACACACACACACACAGACACACCATCATTACCACCACCCAAGTATACCATCACATTCACCCAAATCAATTAGAGCTAGAACAGGTCTAAGGATAGGCTACACAGCACTGCAATTTATCCTATTTATACAATTTCAAGCAGTGACCTGGCCAAATAAATGATCCCACTGCGTAATTTTGATCTACGCCCAGACACTCAAATTGATATGCAGTCAGACAGCCTGAATTCCTTCAAACTAACCATTATTTAAGGCTCGTTTTTTACCTTGCGATGTACCTGAATAACCGGTAATACTGCTCCCACATGCTTTTCAACAACGTCCTGTAGGTTATCTGACTTTAGAACCCAATGGGTTCAGCCTTGACAATCGGTCAACGAACAATGAAACGAACACAAAAAGGACTGATGAAAATGTACAAACATGTACAAACATTTAAACAGCAAAAGTTTACCTTGAAAAATGAACGCCAGCCCTGCTCTGAGCACCGACGGTCAGGGGAATCGAATTTTCTCACATTTCATATTTTCCCATGTTCCAATTTTGTTTTGCCCCATTGGATTATGGCTAAATTAAGCTATATCAATACAAGGTGTGCTGGATTTCAAAGCGCACAACTCTGCACAGCCCATCTCTTCAGTGTGCCCGAGTAATTTGCCATTGGTTGGTGCCTCTCAGAACCCAATCCACTTGTGCTCCTTTTCTTTTCAGTGTAAAATAAAGATCCAAGAACACCAACACGAAGAGACAGTCAAATTCCAACGCGGTTCGACAGAATCCTTTGGTGAAAAACGGGCGTTTGCTTTCCCGTCAGACTCGCGGAAGACCTTGCCATTCTCCTGCTGCTCGTCGACGCGCAGTAATACCGGCTTGCTCTATTTAGCTGAGTGCACGTCTCTACAGCCGAGTGCGATAAAGTGGCTGCTATGGGGAACTCAGATCAAATCTCAGCAGGTAGACCGTTGAACCGCTGCACTTTACGCGCACTTCCCCCGCTCTGCCTCCACCCCGTAATCCACAGTGACTGAGTGCCTATAGCACGCTTGCCTTCCATCCAAGTTATCAAAAGGCTAGCTCTTTCCGATCCTCTTCTCCAGTTTATTCTCAGCTATTTAGCACCGAAAAAGCGCTTTATCATCCAAATATATGCTGCTCAATAGTGTTTCGATTTAAAACCTCGACCAAAAAGAAACGTCCATTATGAGGCACAATTAACGGTTCACCCCCATTGCCATCATTGTGCTTTTTCCCAATGCTCAGTTCTACCATTCGAGAATATTTAACAAACTAAAAGCTTTAGCAGCAGTTACTGGGACATGTGATGGTAGCTATTTTCCCTCTCTTTGTTCGTTCGCACTCCTTGATTCAGCCTCACTCCGTGGGACCTGCTAAGAAGTGCTGGCGGTAGAGCCTTTGCAGGGAAGACGGAATAGCATTGCAATGAACAGAAGAGGGAAAGAACGACGCCTGACGGGCAATAGGACCATCTCTGATGTAAAATAATAGGAGCCCACGCGTAGGGCCTAATCTTGTAGAAAACCAACTACAGGCACCCGACTATTTTGTTGCATAACTTTTACAATTGAGTATGACTAATAAAGTGCTGTATTTTTGCACTAACAATTAAGAGGTATACTGACTAGAATATATGTTTATAGTCTACTATGTAGACTCAATGCCTTTACATAGTTGATAAAAAATGTGCAATGGAAACTGAAGTATATTGGGTAACTGCACTGAATATTGCAAGAGTAGGATATTGGCTCCTCTAACATAGTAGGCTACCTGATGTTTATGTATAGCCTGCCATATCATATTTATATATGCACAGCAACGCTGATAAAATGTGCGACGTCATTGTTGAGTGGGTTACCAGATTTCAGGTGTTGTTTTCTAGTGTTGTAGCTACAAGAGGTTGAAACATTTTGACAACACATATTTTCTGTTTTCAGTGGAAATAAAATACAGCTATTGTAATAGCTCAAGTTTTTGCTTCTCAGTCAGCTCTTACAATAGCAACACATACCATCGGATGTGACTCGGTGCCCTCAAGCCAAGGCCTCTCCACTCAGAAGGAACATGCAGCCGATAACTACATCTGAAGTAGAGTTATTATGACCATAGAGTCTAGACTTGTTGTACTAAGCTATTTTAAACAGTGTACACGCTACAGTTCATTCGGAAAGTATTCAGACCCCTTCACTTTTTCCACATTTTGTTACGTTACAGCCTTATTCTAGAATTGATTAAATCGTTTATTTTCCTCATCAATCTACACACAATACCCCATAATGAGAAAGGAAAATTTGATTTGTATTTATTTAAAAAACGGAAATAAGACATTTACATAAGTATTCAGACCCATTACTCAGTACTTTGTTGAAGCACCTTTGGCAGCGATTACAGCCTCGTCTTCTTGGGTATGATGCTACAAGCTTGGCACACCTGTATTTGAGGATTTTCTCCCATTCTTCTCTGCAGATCCTCTCAAGTTCTGTCAGGTTGGATGGGGAGCGTCGCTGCACATCTATTTTCAGGTCTCTCCAGAGATGTTCGATCGGGTTCAAGTCCGGCCTCTGGCTGGGCCACTCAAGGACATTCAGAAACTTGTCCTGAAGCCACTCCTGCATTGTCTTGGCTGTGTGCTTAGGGTCATTGTCCTGTTGGAAGGTGAACCTTCGCCCCCAGTCTGAGGTCCTAAGCGCTCTGGAGCAGGTTTTCATCAAGGATCTCTCTGTACTTTGCTCCGTTCAGCCATGCCTATATCCTGACTAGTCTCCCAGTCCCTGCCGCTGAAAAACATCCCCATAGCATGATGCTGCCACCATCATGCTTCACCATAGGGATGGTGCCAGGTTTCCTTCAGATGTGGCGCTTGGCATTCAGGCCAAATAGTTCAATCTTGGTTTCATCAGACCAGAGAATCTTGTTTCTCATGGTCTGAGAGTCTTTAGGTGCCTTTTGGCAAACTCCAAGCTGGATGTCATGTGCCTTTTACTGAGGAGTGGCTTTCGTCTGGCCACTCTACCATAAAGGCCTGATTGGTGGAGTGCTGCAGAGATGGTTGTCCTTCTGGAAGGTTCTCCCATCTCCACAAAGGAACTCTGGAGCTCTGTCAAAGTGACCATCGGGTTCTTGGTCACCTCCTTGACAAAGGCCCTTCTCCCCCGATTGCTCAGTTTGGCCAGGCGGCCAGCTCTACGAAGAGTCTT
Organism: Coregonus clupeaformis; assembly: GCF_020615455.1. NCBI lineage: Eukaryota > Metazoa > Chordata > Actinopteri > Salmoniformes > Salmonidae > Coregonus > Coregonus clupeaformis. The sequence goes on along the minus strand of NC_059216.1, from coordinate 28,046,520 downwards.
GGTGGTTCCAAACTCTCTTCCATTTAAGAACGATGGAGGCCACTGTGTTCTTGGGGACCTTCAGTGCTGCAGAAATGTTTTGGTACCCTTCCCCAGATCTGTGCCTCGACACAATCCTGTCTCAGAGCTCTACGGACAATTCCTTCGACCTCATGGCTTGGTTTTTGCTCTGACCTGCACTGTCAACACTGTCATGTTTGCCTATTGTAAACAAATATTTGATGATGTTGGCTTCTAAGACTCTGCAATCACCAAACTTGTACATTCTACGTCAGTGAGCTTCAAGGGCCTCTATTTGTATTGATTACATGGTCCCTCTACTGAGGATTCTCAAGTCCGTCAAAAGACTATCCATTGAGTACTGTTAAATACACATAATAACACGATTATTGTGGAGAGTCAGATTACTATAATAGTTCATTTCAAATGTGTACTTGCTTTTTAAGAAGAACGATTTCCCTAATAATCCTATTTACATGGACACATCTGAAATCAGGCTACCTGATGGAACTTTTGTAATACTAAAATCGCCAATAAAAATAAACTTTCTACCACAGTGGCCATGTTATTTTTGCAAAGCCTATTTGATTCTGAGTTCGGACACATAACATTTTTATGTGAAAACTATTTGTAGCCTAACATGGAATCTTTCAGTTTTCCCGAATTCCATTCACTTGAGGGAGGCTTGTGCTACAGCTGCTGGCACATGACATGCACAGCTGGAAAGCCGATTAATCTGTTTACATGTCCTAATAATTTGAAAGATTGCTCAGAAAACCAGGTGTTTCAATCGGGTTGCTCTTACTTAGATTTTGACGTTACTCCAATTAAAATAAGCAGAATAAGGTGTGACCATTACTATTTCCACACTCCACCTACTGCCATAATCCGTTTATTATCGAATTAGTAGTGTGCATGTAAACGTTCTCAATAATGATTGATGGTTATTCTTTTATTTTTATTTTATTTTTATTGAATATTAAAACATAAAATCTACCTGCAATGAAGGCGCTCAACATTTACATTACATTCAATCATCTAACCTTCTCCCACAGGATCAACCAGGGTCAAGCGCCCTGCCCAAATGCACGTTGACAGACCTCCCACCAAGTCAAAACGGGGACCCAAACCAGCGACCTATCGGCCACCGGCCCAAGCTCCCAACAGCCAGGCCACCAACCATCCAAGATCTCCCCACAGTTCCCCGAGAGCTGCCCCTCAACCATCCGAGGCTACCTGAGGGCAATACCAGAACAAATGGTCTGTATCCTCACAACAAAATCTACAGAGCTGCGATGATGGTTTGTCCCAAACCATTTTGTTGGTGGCAAGAATTCTGTACAATAATTTTAGCTGAAAGGCACGAAGTCTTGAATCTTGCATCGTTTCATATATCAACTCATACACCCTGTGCCATGGAATCGGTACATCAAAAATCTCTTCCCAGCTATTTTGCAATCTGTATGGCACAGCTGTCAACATCCTGGTCCTCAAATGAAACTGGTATACTTTCCTATTTATGCTATTTCTTTCCTCCGCCAGTTTTGATCCTTTATATTGGGCAGACAGCCAGTTCCCTACCTCCTCCCACTGCCACCTGCCTCCTCCATTTTTGGGGTAATGCTGTAATCAATTGGTTGTAATCTTGGATTGAGCAGACCTTCCCATACAATTCCGATAACTTAATGAAAGACATAACTCTACCATTCTAATTTACAATATCATTTAAAAACAAAATACCCCTTTCAAACATATTTTCCATAAATACAGGTATCCAGCACATTTGAGTTCAACCATAATTCTTGTTGTAAAGTTTGTTCTATCTTTTCTGGGGGATGAAATTGAAATTGATACTTTGAACAAGGTTTCATTTTCAATAAAAAAAGGCCATTATTAAACAATGGATGAGCTTTTCTTAGTAATCTACTAGATAACCATTTTGGGTTCAAGTAAAACTTTTGAATAAATGAAGCTTTTAGAGAGAGGTTTGGTGCTTTTATATTTAATCATCTCAACACACCCAGTTCATATTCATTATATAAATAGGCACGCTTTATCTTGTCTGGTTTAGCATCCCAGATAAAGGTAAATATTTTTTGCTCATATGATTTGAAAAACAAATAATCAGGAATAGGCAGTGCCATAAGTAAGTGAGTAAACTGAGATATGAGTGATGGTTATTCTAATGAGTTACCCTGGGGTCTGTCTCAGTGTCGGTCAGTCCTGCCTGCAGCTGACAGATGTGGTGAGATGGGGGAGCCGTTGTAATATGGAACACTGGGCTGGCTCACAAAGAACATTTCCTGGAAGAAATTAAATGTATTGGTGTGACATACCTGTGATCAAACTGATGTATGCCAACCTTTGGTGTCTTTCTTTAAAGACAGTACACCAGAATGCAGACCTCTGACACAAATCACTGAATAATGTGCAGAAAATGATAGTTGCAATTTACAAGACCTTCACAGCTGATACAGACTTACTGATATAAACATGTTGATTATTTTGGGAATTATATTACAATTCCTAGACAATGATTAAAAGGAAAGGGGCCTTTTCCAGATGGATAGAAACGTACATTACAGACCACCTCTTCTCAGAGTTCCTTTGTGTAGTTTCCATACAACATGATCTCAAGACCATCATCTCCACACAGATGGAACAATAGCAGCCAAAAACAACAACATCTGAAGTGGAGTTATTACGGCCCTGTAGTCTAGACATGTTACATTACCTACACTCTAAAAAATGCTGGGTTAAAAACAACCCAATTTGGGTTATTTGGTAACCCAGGGTTGCGTAAATGTTTAGTTTTTTTTGTTTTGTCTTCCACTTAAAACAAAAAAACTTAAATAAAGTATTTGAAAGAGGACAGAACACATGCTGGGTTATTTTAACCCAGCCAGTTGAGTTGCGTAAATAACCTAACATGTTGGGTTAATGGGATTACCTAAACATGGTTTAATTCAACCATCAGTTGGGTATTTTTTACTTTCATGCTGGGCTGACCTAGCAGCTGGGTCTTTTGTAATGTAATCCTTGGGTTATTTTCAGGAAGTGTGGCTTATTAGGGGCGTGGCTTTCAGATAGATCTTATTGGCCACCTATGAGAGTAAATGTCATTCCTGTTCATCTTGCTAACTTTGGACAGGACAGCACACATGTGCTTCAGGCTTTCCTCACAGCAGGTATAGGCATTTAATGATGGCATATTCTACATGCAATGTTGAATACCAGCACCACCATAAAACTGATAAGAGTTATTTAGTTCTATGCCTCCAACATGATCTCATGATTATGGCAGCATACAGGCTTTCCACACAGCATAACAGTTATGTTATGTATACGGTGAAACAGATACTGTGAAACGTGAAACTTCTGATCATATGAACTATACGGAAATCCCCAATTAATCATTCTCTAACCCAAGTGGATTTACAATAAAGGTATGAGGGCCCCAATTTATCCTCTTCAGAGGGAAAACCCATTCAATCACATATCCAGCATTGTGATGTAATAGTGTATCAGTATAAATTACATTTGTATTCTTATACACATCCTGAAAGAGATCACGAGTTAACTTACCGTAGGTAATTGACTGTAAATCATTTTGGGTTTTCTCTCCCATTCTATACATTGGAGATACAATGTAAATGATAACCCATACGTTTTTCTCAAGACAATTGCCACAAGGTTATGGTGAATTACATTGTAACGACTAGTGAGAGAAAAAATACAGTCTAATTGTATATACAATACTGCAGAGACAAAGTGCATGGCTGTTTTAAAGTAAACTGTTTCATTTAGATAACTAACCACACTGACACCAATATATGAAGTGGTTAGATCAGTTATACTGCTGCAACACCTTCACCTGATGAAATACAGCCATATTAGAATTAATTACACTAACGTGTGTGTGTGCTGCTCTTGGTAAGACATATCACAACCACGGATGTAGATTGGGAATAATAATCCACTCGCCCTGTCATTCATGCACCTGTTCTATTAAATCAGACACACCTGGTGCCTTCATTCACACACCTGTGGTATTCCGACACATTTCATCTGTAATCCTTAAACATATTATGATCTTGACAGGCGATCAGAGAATGTATACAATATTCCCTCTGGGATTTATTTCGTGGTGCATATTTGGATAAGCTCCATGTTACGTTGGTTTATCTTTGCATTGGTTGTTTTTCCTCTATTAGGTGGTCTAAATTTAGAGGAGAACATGTAAAAGAGGGCTAATTTCCCTGATGGAGATTAACCACTAACTTTAATTTTATGCAACAACCGAACAGGAATACATTAGTGACAGCCAGGTCACCCTCCCGCATGTTTTCTAGATAATGAAGCTACTGTTTTAGAATTGTTGCCTTCATAAAGCCTTCATAAGCACTACATACATGTGTCACAAATCATCTATAACCCTACATCATGCTTTATAAAGGGTTAATAACTGTGGCATAACTGTGTTATATAATCAAGACAAGTTTAAACTATACTTTCCCTTTTACTTGTACATTTGAAAACCCTTACCATTAATACCCCCCCCCCCACAATACAAATACATGACCTTTCAAAAAGTCCAGCAAAACAACTACATTAACATTACACAGGTCTGTGAACAGTGTAGCGTGTCCCTGAGCTGGCGGACGAATGGTTCTTGCCTTTACGCCTGCTGGAGGTACTGCATGGTGGTTCCTAAAAAGAAAAAGAAAAAGTAAAAAGTAACTACAAAGAAAGTTAGCAGGTCTGTTAGGAAATGCCTTTGTCACATCATCTGGATCAGGGCATTTCTGTGCTGCACTGATAGGACAGGTTGATCGCATTGTAGACATGGTCCTATTATGTGTTATTATTTAGCCTGTATACTTACAGGTTGTATATCAGCAGCAAATCATTTCCCCATCTATTCTGTATGACGATGGAGGCAGGATGCAGGCATCACATTCAGGGTCATATCAACAAATTATTCTATAGGGGGAAAAAACATTTCAAACGAATCAGAAATTATGAATGTGATCAGGAAAACATATTGGATAAGGACATTGGTATGTACAATTCCATAATAAACAAATATGGCCTAGTATATTTTTAATGTTGTCTTACCATCAGAAGGGTTTCAGCATCCTCCTTCTCTGGAAGACAACAACTCAGGTCCGATGCCACTCCATCACAGGTTACCCCTGCATTTAAAGAAACACAAAAGCTACATATTTAAACTTCAATCATTACAGTGGGGAAAAAAAGTATTTAGTCAGCCACCAATTGTGCAAGTTCTCCCACTTAAAAAGATGAGAGAGGCCTGTAATTTTCATCATAGGTACACGTCAACTATGACAGACAAATTGAGAAAAAAAATCCAGAAAATCACATTGTAGGATTTTTTATTAATTTATTTGCAAATTATGGTGGAAAATAAGTATTTGGTCACCTACAAACAAGCAAGATTTCTGGCTCTCACAGACCTGTAACTTTTTCTTTAAGAGGCTCCTCTGTCCTCCACTCGTTACCTGTATTAATGGCACCTGTTTGAACTTGTTATCAGTATAAAAGACACCTGTCCACAACCTCAAACAGTCACACTCCAAACTCCACTATGGCCAAGACCAAAGAGCTGTCAAAGGACACCAGAAACAAAATTGTAGACCTGCACCAGGCTGGGAAGACTGAATCTGCAATTGGTAAGCAGCTTGGTTTGAAGAAATCAACTGTGGGAGCAATTATTAGGAAATGGAAGACATACAAGACCACTGATAATCTCCCTCGATCTGGGGCTCCACGCAAGATCTCACCCCGTGGGGTCAAAATGATCACAAGAATGGTGAGCAAAAATCCCAGAACCACACGGGGGACCTAGTGAATGACCTGCAGAGAGCTGGGACCAAAGTAACAAAGCCTACCATCAGTAACACACTACGCCGCCAGGGACTCAAATCCTGCAGTGACAGACGTGTCCCCCTGCTTAAGCCAGTACATGTCCAGGCCCATCTGAAGTTTGCTAAAATGCATTTGGATGATCCAGAAGAGGATTGGGAGAATGTCAGATGAAACCAAAATATAACTTTTTTTGGTAAAAACTCAACTCGTTGTGTTTGGAGGACAAAGAATGCTGAGTTGCATCCAAAGAACACCATACCTACTGTGAAGCATGGGGGTGGAAACATCATGCTTTGGAGCTGTTTTTCTGCAAAGGGACCAGGATGACTGATCCGTGTAAAGGAAAGAATGAATGGGGCCATGTATCGTGAGATTTTGAGTGAAAACCTCCTTCCATCAGCAAGGGCATTGAAGATGAAACGTGGCTGGGTCTTTCAGCATGACAATGATCCCAAACACACCGCCCGGGCAACGAAGGAGTGGCTTCGTAAGAAGCATTTCAAGGTCCTGGAGTGGCCTAGCCAGTCTCCAGATCTCAACCCCATAGAAAATCTTTGGAGGGAGTTGAAAGTCTGTGTTGCCCAGCGACAGCCCCAAAACATCACTGCTCTAGAGGAGATCTGCATGGAGGAATGGGCCAAAATACCAGCAACAGTGTGTGAAAACCTTGTGAAGACTTACAGAAAACGTTTGACCTGTGTCATTGCCAACAAAGGGTATATAACAAAGTATTGAGAAACGTTTGTTATTGACCAAATACTTATTTTCCACCATAAATTGCAAATAAATTCATTAAAAATCCTACAATGTGATTTTTCTGGATTTTTTTTCTCATTTTGTCTGTCATAGTTGACGTGTACCTATGATGAAAATTACAGGCCTCTCTCATCTTTTTAAGTGGGAGAACTTGCACAATTGGTGGCTGACTAAATACTTTTTTTCCCCACTGTATATCAAAACTCTTTAATGACAGGTCTCTGTCTGACCTAACCTGTCAGCAGTCAGTGCAAAAGTCTGGGGATGAAGTTCTTGAGGAATGGGATGAGGAGGAGGACATTTCAAGCACTTGGGTTTATGGCGACAGCTTGTGGCTCAGTGCCTTCCTTAACTGTCTACCTCGAGAGCTTAATAACAGAGATAAGAGTCAAGGCAAAATAACATTAGAACCAGTGCAATAACAACCAATACAAAGCAATTAAAATGTTACTCAGTATATATACAGTATCAGTCAAATGTTTGGACACACCTACTCATTCAAAGGTTTTTCTTTAGTTTTATTATTTTTTACATTGTAGAATAATAGTGAAGACATCAAAACTATAAAATAACACATATGGAATCATGTAGTAACCAAAGAAGTGTTAAACAAATCAAAAAATATTTTTTATTTGAGATTCTTCAAATAGCCACCATTTGCCTTGATGACAGCTTTGCACACTTTTGGCATTTTCTCAACCAGCTTCACCTGGAATGCTTTTTCAACAGTCATGAAGGAGTTCCCACAGATGCTGAGCACTTGTTGGCAGTGGCGGCTCCTGAAAAAATTCTCAGGGGGGGCAATTTTTCTGATGATTTAGGTGACCTACACACATTTTAAAAAAGATATGTCCAGCAACAACATGAAGACAGGGGCAGCATATAAGTCAATACTGATATACACATTACTTGCTTCAAAAAGGCCTCATGGTTTAATTGGAAATATGTGCACCTGAGCAAGCAGGAGCTTTTGATAGAGGCTACTGAAAACATTGATGCAAGTTATTGGTAATAAGAAATTTTTATAGACTTCCATATTCTGCCCTCTTGTATAGATTTGTGAAAATGAACAGTGATAGACATTTTGCCTGAAAACAGAATTTGAAAATAATTTCTAGAAAAGGTAAACACAGCTATCTGTATGGCTTTGTAAATATGAACAACCATATGCTGGCCAATTGTATAGATTTGTAAAAAAAATTGTTTACTTTTTTTAAAATGAAAAATAACTATTTTAAACAACATCAACTGTGAACTGATTTGGGCGTGTGTGTGTTAAAGAGACAGACAGGGAAGGACAAAGAGAGAGAGAGGCTACATTACTTGTACTGAAACTGTTCTCTTCTCTCTTTCAATGCAGCAAAGCGGTCAATGACTTTCTCATTGAAATCAGGCATGCTGAGGACTAGTTTACTAGTTACTTTTTTAGCTTGCTGCATGATCAAATTCAGCTGATGCGCATAGCAATGCACGTAATGGCCTTTCTTGAAATGCTCACGCACCTTTTGCCTTCTCTCGCCTCATCACACTGGCTCCATCGTAAGCTTGCGCAATGAGTTTGACTTTCACGTCGTCGGCAAAAAGACCGTTCAGTCTCTCCAAAAGCACACTGGCGATTGAGACTGAGGTTGATTCCGAGATGGGAAGGAACTCAAAAAAGCGCTCCTGCACTTTGTGGTTGTCTCTTTGATGTGAACTTCTTTCAAAGAGACAATCGAAGTTGCACTGAACGCTATAGCCATCTTGATAGTAGTACGTGAATTGATTGATGCTGCTACCCGCTCTTTTCTTAGTTACGTTCATGGTTACGTTACGTATGACGAAAGCGCGTAAGTGCAAGCCCTCAGAAACCCATAGAGATTGTATTGAAAGCTCTGAAATTTGAAAAAAATAGATTTTACATGGGAGTCTATGACAGACTTCTGGGCGATTTTCAACCTGACTGAAATCGCCCCAAAAGGGGGGCATTTGAAGCACGACTTTAGCCTGATTGGACATTTAGTGGCAGTGTGGCACTGTGGCAGATCAGACGTCTAGATTACAACACTGATAACTACTGTTGCCGTGATATAATTGATTAGAAAAAAAATCCCTTCCTTTTCCCGTTTGGCAGTGCGTCGCCCATATCGCCCTATTGAACACACCGCCCCTGCTTGTTGGCTGCTTTTCCTTCACTCTGCCGTCCTACTCATCCTAAACCATCTCAATTGGGTTGAGGTCGGGGGATTGTGGAGGCCAGGTCATCTGATGCAGCACTCCATCAGTCTCCTTCTTGGTAAAATAGCCCTTACACCGCCTGGAGGTGTGTTGGGTCATTGTCCTGTTGAAAAACAAATGATAGTCCCACTAAGCCCAAACCAGATGGGATGGCGTAACGCTGCAGAATGCTGTGGTAGCCATGCTGGTTAAGTGTGCCTTGAATTCTAAATAAATCACAGACAGTGTCACCAACAAAGCACCCCCACACCATAACACCTTCTCCTCCATGCTTTACTGTGGGAACTACACATGGGGAGATCATCCGTTCACCCACACCAAGTCTCACAAAGACACAGCGTTTGAACCAAAAATTTGGACTCCAGACCAAAGGACAAATGTCCACCAGTCTATTGTCCATTGCTCGTGTTTCTTGGCCCAAGCAGGTCTCTTCTTCTTACTGGTGTTCTTTAGTAGTGGTTTCTTTTCAGCAATTGACCATGAAGGCCAGATTCACACAGTCCCCTCTGAACAGTTGATGTTGAGATGTGTCTGTTACTTGAACTCTGTGAAGCATTTATTTGGGCTGCAATTTCTGAGGCTGGTAACTCTAAAGAACTTATCCTCTGGAGCAGAGGTAACACTGGGTCCTCCATTCCTGTGGCGGTCCTCATGAGAGCCAGTTTCATCATAGCAGAGCCAGTTTCATCATAGCGCTTGATGGTTTTTGCGACTGCACTTGAAGACACTTTCAAAGTTCTTGAAATGTTCCGTTTTGACTGACCTTCATGTCTTAAAGTAATGATGGACTGTTGATTCTCTTTGCTTATTTGAGCTGTTCTTGCCATAATATGGACTTGGTCTTTTACCAAATAGGGCTATCTTCTGTATACCACCCCTACATGATTACTACATGATTCCATATGTGTTATTTCATAGCTTTACTATTATTCTACAATGTAAAAAATAGTACAAATAAAGACAAGCCCTTGAATGAGTAGGTGTGTCCAAACCTTTGACTGGTAGTGTGTGTATATATATATATATATATATATATATATATATATATATATATATATATATATACATATATACACATACACAGTGGGGAGAACAAGTATTTGATACACTGCCGATTTTGCAGGTTTTCCTACTTACAAAGCATGTAGAGGTCTGTAATGTTTATTATAGGTACACTTCAACTGTGAGAAACGGAATCTAAAACAAAAATCCAGAAAATCACATTGTATGATTTTTAAGTAATTAATTTGCATTTTATTGCATGACATAAGTATTTGATCACCTACCAACCAGTAAGAATTCCGGCTCTCACAGACCTGTTAGTTTTTCTTTAAGAAGCCCTCCTGTTCTCCACTCATTACCTGTATTAATTGCACCTGTTTGAACTCGTTACCTGTATAAAAGACACCTGTCCACACACTCAATCAAACAGACTCCAACCTCTCCACAATGGCCACGACCAGAGAGCTGTGTAAGGACATCAGGGATAAAATTGTAGACCTGCACAAGGCTGGGATGGACTACAGGACCATAGGCAAGCAGCTTGGTGAGAAGGCAACAACTGTTGCCGCAATTATTAGAAAATGGCAGAAGTTCAAGATGACGGTCAATCACCCTCGGTCTGGGGCTCCATGCAAGATCTCACCTCGTGGGGCATCAATGATCATGAGGAAGGTGAGGGATCAGCCCAGAACTACACGGCAAGACCTGGTCAATGACCTGAAGAGAGCTGGGACCACAGTCTCAAAGAAAACCATTAGTAACACACTACGCCGTCATGGATTAAAATCCTGCAGCGCACGCAAGGTCCCCCTGCTCAAGCCAGCGCATGTACAGGCCCGTCTGAAGTTTGCCAATGACCATCTGGATGATCCAGAGGAGGAATGGGAGAAGGTCATGTGGTCTGATGAGACAAAAATAGAGCTTTTTGGTCTAAACTCCACTCGCCGTGTTTGGAGGAAGAAGAAGGATGAGTACAACCCCAAGAACACAATCCCAACTGTGAAGCATGGAGGTGGAAACATCATTCTTTGGGGATGCTTTTCTGCAAAGGGGACAGGACGACTGCACCGTATTGAGGGGAGGATGGATGGGGCCATGTATCGCGAGATCTTGGTCAACAACCTCCTTCCCTCAGTAAGAGCATTGAAGATGGGTCGTGGCTGGGTCTTCCAGCATGACAACGACCCGAAACACACAGCCAGGGCAACTAAGGAGTGGCTCCGTAAGAAGCATCTCAAGGTCCTGGAGTGGCCTAGCCAGTCTCCAGACCTGAACCCAATAGAAAATCTTTGGAGGGAGCTGAAAGTCCGTATTGTTCAGCAACAGCCCCGAAACCTGAAGGATCTGGAGAAGGTCTGTAAGGAGGAGTGGGCCAAAATCCCTGCTGCAGTGTGTGCAAAACTGGTCAAGACAGGAAACGTATGATCTCTGTAATTGCAAACAAAGGTTTCTGTACCAAATATTAAGTTCTGCTTTTCTGATGTATCAAATACTTATGTCATGCACATTAATTACTTAAAAATCATACAATGTGATTTTCTGGATTTTTGTTTTAGATTCCGTCTCTCACAGTTGAAGTGTACCTATGATAAAAATTACAGACCTCTACATGCTTTGTAAGTAGGAACACCTGCAAAATCGGCAGTGTATCAAATACTTGTTCTCCCCACTGTATATATATACTGAGTGTACAAAACATTAGGAACACCTTTCTAATATTGAGTTGCACCCTTCAGAACAGGCTCAATTCGTCGGGGCATGGACTCTACAAGGTGTCAAAAGCGTTCCACAGGGATGCTGGCCCATGTTGACTCCAATGGTTCTCACAGTTGTGTCAACTTGGCTGGTAGTGGATCTCTACTCCAAATAGCTTGTTCCATCTCACCCCACAGATGCTCAATTGGATTCAGATCTGGTGACTGGGAAGGCCACTGCAGTTAGCTGATTTCACTGTCATGGTCATGGAACCATTCCTGGATCAATTTGCAGATGGATACATTGCTGCCATGAAGGGATGCATCTGATTGGCATTGATGTTCAGATATCCTGTGGCATTCAAACGTTGCTCCACTTTTATCAAGGGGCATAATATGTGCCATGAAAACACACCCCACACCACCACCAACAGCCTGCAGTGTTGACACGCGAAATGATGGATGCATGTACTCACGTGGTTTTCTCCATACCCTAGTCCTCCCATCAACGTGAAAAAGCAGGAACTGGGATTAATCAGATCAGGCAATGTTTTTCCAATAATGCAGTGTCCAGTGTTTTCGTTCCTTAGCCCACTGCAACCGTAGTTTCTTGTTTTTTGCTGAAGGAAGTGAAACTCTGTAAGTTTGTCGACTGCCATACGCAATTCGTGTCAAGGTGCGACCATTGTTTTATGGGTCTGTGGGCGCTAATGTTGTACTGGACTGTCAGTTGACTAATTGTAGCACGTCTGTTGCTCTGCACAATTCGTGTCAGCCTCCTTTGTCCTCTTTCATCAATGACTCGTTTCCGACCAGTGGCCTGCCATTGGCTGGATGTCCTTTGGGTGGTGAACCATTCTTGATACACACAGGAAACGGTTGAGCATGAGAAACCCAGCAGTGTTGCAGTTCTTCACACACTCAAACCGGTGTGCCTGGCACCTATTACCATACCCCGTTCAAAGGCACTTCAATCTTTTGTCTTTCCCATTCACCCTCTGAATGGCACACATACACAATCCATGTCTCAATTGTCTCAAGGCTTAAAAATACTTATTTAACTTGTCTCCTCCCTTTCATCTACACTGATCAAGTGATATCAATAGCTTTCACCAGACACTTTTATTCGAAGTGACATAGTCATGCATGCATATGTAACCATTGTATAATGGCTAGCTAGTTAACGGTGCGTGCTAGTAGCGTTTCAATTGGTGACGTCATTCGCTCTGATACCTTGAAGTAGTTGATTCCTTTTCTCTGCAAGGGCCTTGGCTATTGTGGAGCGATAGTTAACGATGCTTTGTGGGTGACTGTTGTCGATGTGTTCAGATGATCCCTGGTTCGAGCCCAGGTTGGTGCAAGGAAAGGGACGAAAGCAATACCTTTACATATACATTTTTACGTAAGGGTGATCCCGGGAATCGAACCCACTAGCACAGGTTTATGTCACATTTGACATCGGTTGTTATGTCACACAGTTATGCCATATTTATGAACCCTGTATAGAGCATCACATACGGTTATAAATGATGTATTACATTAGTATGTAGTGCTCATGAAGGTTTTATGAAGGCCTTATGAAGCCTTAATAAGCTGCACTTCATTTAAAGCGGGACCACATTTTTACTTTGCCCTTGTAGGTTAGTAACTAATTTATATGTGCCAGGGATGCAGCTTGAACTGGAGCTGGAGCTTGGTATATCCAACTATCCAACTAGGACCCTCAAGGCATAGCCATGCAGTCCATAAGTCTCCATATCATAACACTCTGTCTGGGTTTGATGTCTAACGTTATTTGAATAGGAAGATGAGATTACTTTTACACTGTACTCATTTGCATTTTGTCCTCCTGCTGTGCAGTCTCCATGCTCTTTCATGATGTGCCTTCATTGTAGCTGCGCAGCAGACTGTACAGCCCCAATAAACCATGTACTACAGTGGTGTTACATTGGCTGAGCGACTGAATATGAAGTGTTTACGATAGCAGGTCATGTGTGGTCTGATTTCTGATTGAGGGTGTTTTTAGCTTAATGTGACACAGAGGCCATTTTGTTCAGTTTTTCCGTCTGCACTTTGTTTGTCTCCCTGCATGTGCAGCACACACAGAGACAGACACACACACGTGCTGGTAATCCCTCAGTCTTCTGATCTATCTATCTAGCTAGCTGGCTGGCTGGCTGGCTGGCAGGCAGACAGACACAGAGAGAGAGAGAGAGAGACCCGGCATAAACCTCCTTCAAGTGATATAATCACACACTTCTCTGTGACATAGACAGCAGGCAAAAACACAGCACCACTCCCTGAAACAATGGAAACACAATCCCCAAGTGGATTCCAAAAACTGAAATCTGCTGCATAATGCTATCCACCATCCATCCCTCCCTTTTCCCTCTCATTGCTGGCCAATCTGTCACTAAGCCAAACAGTTACTAAACATTTGTGGATATTTTTTGTCTACATGATATTTTGGGAAACACTCGTTAAACGTTGTGCACATCAGGAGCGGTGCATCATTTATGAAAACATAAAGAAAGTCGAAAGTCACTATGTATGCTCCCAATAAATTAATGGGTATAAAACACCAACATTTTGGCACACAGTGCCTTCTTCAGGGTTGGAGTGGTGTATCATTAAAATCATTGTAGTGTCCAAAGCTCCATTGAATGCAACAAATGAGATGCTGATCATACAGTGGAACATTGCATAAAAAAACACACCTTTCTCAGTCATACAACACAGCTTTATTTACCCCACACATACAACATGACACAGAAGACTGAACTCCACTACAGACATAACAAGATGGATAGTTCTACTGTTAGGTGAAGCCTGTGGCCCGTCTGTAATCAGCTCAGTGCTGTGTTTGCCAATGGGATATGTCATTGGAGATGTCTGTCTTCATTACAGGGCAGATGAGGAGGCTGGGGCCTGGACTAACACATGCAAAAGCACACACACGCACACACACACACACACTGGAGAGAGGATAACATCACATCAGAACATTACAGAGCACAGAGGAGAGAAGAGGGGCTGACAGCTAGGTTATATTATATCACAGGTACTGTATGCTTCTTTCAAACTGACTGCACAACACATACCAGAAACATTGTTACTGCAGCTAACTATGAGAAACACAACTGATCATCACCCCACACTACCTTGTTCTCTTTTTCACAGATGTAAAAACCACTTAGACCACTTCTTTAAATTCAGAGCATTGTGCCATAATAACTACCCCATGTTGTACTTGTTTATACAATCTCAAGCCATTTCATTTAAGCTTGTGTTTCTTGGTGATCGATCATTTCAGACTGCCAAGATTTGGTTGATTTAGTGATGCAGTCGAAATCTGCAGCAATCTGAGGATGTATTATGAAACACAATGGGACATGACTTTGCTACACTCAGATTAACTAGACAAAAATGGCTTATGAGACAAACAATGTTCAATTTAATACTAATTCTGCATTTTGAAATCTGGTAAATGGTGTGAAAGAGGGAACAAAGACTTTGGTCACACTTTAACCCGGCTGAAATGGAAGAGAAAGCAAGCAGAGAAACGACTACTCATCTGTGTGACTTCTTCTGAGGGTTTTGTTGTTTCACAAAGTATGTGACCAGTTTACATAATAGACGAGAGATCAACGTGACACAGCACAGCACAGCACTGAATAAAGCAACACAATGTCTACTTCACTAGCTATTTCCTAATGTCCATATGCACATTCAAAGCTGTATTAGTGTTGTTCAGACATTTTCCATGTTCCATGCATTCAGGGAAGGGGAGGCAGCTGAGACTGTCATGCATCTTTGAGTCTCAGTGGAGAAGGCAAGCTGTTCCACCTCCATCAAAGACAGGGTCTGCGTCTAAAATGGCACCCTATTCCCTATGTAGTGCATTACTTTTGACCAGGGCCTATAGCTAATAGGTAATAGGGTGCCATTTTGGACGCAGACTGGCCTTGGGACTTGCTTTTGTTTCTGCTCCTCCTGCCTCTCCTCCTGCCTCTCTCCATCCCTCTTGCTTTTCATTTAAGGTCTTGTTCATTACCCCTTTGTAATTAAAGCTTCCTGCTCCTCTTGCTTTGTTTAAGCAGAGTATGGCTCTGTACCAAGGTTCCAACATAGTCCACTAGCACACTACTTGGAATGAGGTAAGGTATTCGGGCATGCATTTGGAATAGTATGCTAGTAAGGACATTGTAACGTGATAATCAGAGAAAATGACATAACAGGAAGGCTAACATATGTACAGGGAAGAGTTGATCTCTCCGCTTTTTTGTTTTATGTAGTGATAAAGAGCAGAACATGCGTGCCTTAGTACACAAAGCAGACCCCCTTTGACTCTGCATATAACTCCCCCAGCTTTAGAGGATATGCTAACAGCGAGGACCATTAAGCTGCTGCTGGGTGTCGAACTGCTTTGACAGACAGGTGGAATTGTTTCCTTAGTAGTTTTTGGATGGGTTTGTTTTTTATTCTAGGAGGCAGCATCATGTGTTCCTGGCTCTGGAGATAAAACAACAGGAGAGTGTGTCCGTGCTGAAATCACATTTTATTCCTCACAGAGAACTGAGCGTCAGATTGACCATTGTTGTGCATTGGCTGTGTAGACCGTTTTAATGTCAATGCCAATTCACTTTAGTCTCACACGCCAACAGCACATCTTATACTGTACCAAATCCTATATTGAATTTTGAACAAGAGAATACATGCAGTGGAATCTGGAGATAAATAACCTAAGCCACAGATTTAACACCATGCAACCACATGACAAAAGCAGGAAGCATGCGAACGAACAGAGCTCAATGGGAATGATAAGGAGAGGCATCGCATTACAGATATGTTTAGACTTTGTTTGTTTTAGTTACTCGGTATCAAGGAGTGTAAAATACACAATATCACAGGTCATGTTATAAGGTGTTAATAGACATTGTCGCATGTCACTCATTTCACATCCCTTATTTGCCTATGAAGCTGCCGCATTCTTTCTTACGACTAAACAGGTATGGCTGGTAGTCTATTCTTGAACTTTTTTTAAACCTTTCAGATAATCCACATACAGATAGATCTTTTTACAGGCATCCCGGCCAGCAAGTGTTTTTTTTACAACATCTCAAAAAAGAGTGGTGTGGAAAAAAAATTAGTTTTCCCAATGAAGAAAAGCGGCTTATTATGATAATATTGGTGCAGCCTGGTCGATCACAGGAGCTCAGTGTTAACCAGCCCTGCCCACTCTATGTATGAAGACTAACACTGTGCATTAAACAGCGATGCAACAAAGACCCTTCCTCCTTCAATAGGAATCTAGGGTGATTTAATATGGAGATATTGTCTCAATTCATCCATGAGTAAAGGGGTTGATAAGAGGGGCCACTGAACACAGCGTGTGCTCTGCTATGCACTTAACACATCTGGTTGAAGCAACATTTGGATGCTCAACAAAGCACCATCCAAAAAAATTAGTGGCCAGTGAATGAGTCTCATTCAAATGGAGCCGTCCATTCAGACCCCTGGGGCAGCTGTCCTGAGCCACATTTAACTGGAGAGCTGAAGAAAAAAACAGAAAAGAGAACTGGAGAGAGAGAGAGAGAGAGAGAGAGAGAGAGAGAGAGAGAGAGAGAGAGAGAGAGAGAGAGAGAGAGAGAGAGAGAGAGAGAGAGAGAGAGAGAGAGAGAGAGAGAGAGAGAGAGAGAGAGAGAGAGAGAGAGAGAGAGAGAGAGAGAGAGAGAGAGAGAGAGAGAGAGAGAGAGAGAGAGAGAGAGAACAAAAAGAGAATTACTTGACACATTGGAAAGAACAAACAAAAAAACTGAGCAAACTAGAATGCTATTTGGCCCTAAACAGAGAGTACACAGTGGCAGAATACCTGACCACTGTGACTGACCCAAACTTAAGGAAAGCTTTGACTATGTACAGACTCAGTGAGCATAGCCTTGCTATTGAGAAAGGCCGCCGTATGCAGACCTGGCTCTCAAGAGAAGACAGGCTATGTGCACACTGCCCACAAAATGAGGTGGAAACTGAGCTGCACTTCCTAACCTCCTGCCAAATGTATGACCATATTAGAGACACATATTTCCCTCAGATTACAGCGATCCACAAAGAATTCGAAAACAAACCCAATTTTGATAAACTCCCTTATCTACTGGGTGAAAAACCACAGTGTGCCATCACAGCTGCAAGATTTGTGACCTGTTGCCACAAGAAAAGGGCAACCAGTGAAGAACAAACACCATTGTAAATACAACCCATATTTATGTTTATTTATTTTCCCATTTGTACTTTAACTATTTGCACATTGTTACAACACTGTATATATACATAATATGACATTTGAAATGTCTTTATTCTTTTGAAACTTCTGAGTGTAATGTTTACTGTTAATATTTATTGTTTATTTCGCTTTTGTTTACAGGTCCCTATTTGTAAGTCGCTCTGGATAAGAGTGTCTGCTAAATGACGTAAATGTAAATGTAAATCTACTTCCCTTGCTTTTGCAATGTTAACACACGTTTCCCATGCCAATAAAGCCCTTAAATTGAAATTGAATTGAATTGAATTGAGAGATACAGACAGACAGGAAGAGAGAGAGAGAGAAAGTTTTAGGTTTTATAAAACCTTTATTTTATACTCAAGTGTTAACATAAATAATGGCACACTGCCTTTTCAGAAATTAAACAACAAATGTCATTCCTAAATAAAAATGAAAACAAAAATAAAAATAAATTAAATAAAAATACAAAAAAACATATACATCAACAAAAAATAGTTTCCCCTCCTCCACAAAACAAACCGCTCTTTCGTAGGCCCACTTCTCCTCAAACAATGGGAGATCTTTTACAGCTGAGAAGAACTCAAAATCCACTTTTATTCTCGCTTTCACTAATCCTTTAAAAACACATCTTACATCCTGCCCATATCCCGTTTCTATCTTATGTTTCCTACTCAGAAAAATTGAGATCTTAGCTTGTCCCAAAATACAATTTAACAGTTTACATTTTATTTTCTGTTGCTTACTATATTGAAACCCCCCCCCCTGTTATTGAAAATCACCCCTACAGCTTTAAACAAAGACTCCAGCATTTCCAAGAGAGGTTTTATCCTCTCACACTCCATAAAACAGTGAAAAATTGTTTCTCTTATATTACAAAAAGGACATCCATCTCCAACATCTGAGTTAATAACGGATACAAAAGCATTACCTGCAATGATGCCTTGTAAAACCCTCCATTGCATATCCCCAGTACCCTTTTGTAACGGTGGCTTGTACAGTGCTCTCCATGCTGGCTTTACCTTGTCATCAATGCCCAATTTTACCCTCCATAGAGTGTCTTTTCTATTTTTCAATGTATCTTTATTCAACACCTTGACACACCCCCTATATAAGTATTTCCCATTCACCTCATCCAAACCCACCTCTTCCAACCCTCTCAAATCCAGTAATAACGCCTTTCTTTCTGACTCTGGGATATTGGGTGTAATCCCTAGTCTTGGAAATGAGACGTTTTCATCTTGTACCTTGTTCTTGTGACTATCCAGCATACCCCACTCTTCTGCTGACAGAGCCTTCCTGCAGCTTCCCAGCAGTTGTCCGACAATCCTTTCCGACCTCACCCCCAAATGTTCAGCCACCCGTCTTCCATCCATTAAGGCGGGCCCAGCCATGGCCATTAACTGTTTAAGGTGATGATTTTGCACTTCACCAGAATCTTGGAGAAATGTGGAACAGCTGCAGTTGTACAATCCAGTCTTGCCCCATACACCAGAGATTCCTCCAACAGCCAATGCACTGACTCCGCTGAAGTTCGTCTGGACACCTTCATTATGCTCCACACCCTAAGAAGGCCTCTGTAAAACGGAGGTACTCCCTCCCTAGAAATCTGGCTACTATCAACCAAAAATAAAGCCTTCTTTAAACCTAATCCTCCAACCTGCTGTAATACTAGACCTGCCACCCCTCTCCAAACCACATTTTCCGGTACAAGACCTTGTCCCCCCTCCTCTTTTGATGAATACAAAACACTTTGTGGAACCCAATGATATTTATCCCAAAATACATCTACAATAATCGCCTGTATCTTAGCCAGAAGGCCAGATGGTGGCTCTAAAACTGACAACCGATGCCACAGCGCAGAGGCAATCACATTGTTAACTATAATTGTGCGCCCCCTATATGACATACGAGATAACAACCAACGCCATCTCCCCATCCTCGCTTCCACCATTTCAACCACCCCAATCCAATTTTTTTCCATTGTCCCCTCATCTCCTAGGTACACTCCAAGATACTTAAAACCTCCCTTACACCATTCCAGTCCCCCTGGCAAAGCCATGAGAGCCAGCGGCTGACACACAAGGACAGTCTGATGGTGGACAGGGAGAAAGAGAAAGACAGACAGAGAGAGAAAGAGAATATAAAAACAGAGAGAGGGAATGAGGGCAGAAAAAGAGACACACAAGCTGGTGTTTGATGGGCTCTGATGGATAGCTCCACGCTCTCGTACCAATCTGTCAGGCTGCTAGGGTTTGAACACCACAATACAACATGGGTCAGATCAGGCGTTGGCTTTGATGGATGCCTGCCTTGCATGTTGACATAACACATCCCTCTTAACACCCCCTTCCCCTCCCTCCCCACTTCTAAACTCTAAAATAAATCCCTATGAAATCCAGTGATCTGTGCAATCAGCTCAACCCTACTGGGACCACACAGCAGGATAATCAAATGACCAGCACCCTCACACGATAGTCAGACAGCATAACAGGCAAATTACCATCACTGTCACAAGATAGTCAGCATGACATGCAGTCAAATGACCATCACACTTAGTTGAGAATCCACATGACATAGAGTCAAATAATCACAGTTATCAGCCAACCCACAGTCTCCTCCACTTTAAGCATGCTTAAATTTACTGTAGTGCTTCATTGGGCCATAGGAAATAATTGACAGTTTGACTAAATAGTGCACTGCATGTACTTTCCCTCCCTTCCTTGACATATTCTAAGCAAAACATAATAATGTGTTGGAATGTCTGATTATGTGTTGGAATTCCAAGGTGGCCTACTATAATCAAGTATTGTAGTCATTGTGTGACATTTCAACAGATGGCCAATCAGAAAGAGACGAGCTGTTGGCAGGTGTCACCCATAGAAATATAATTATATTTATGTGGTGCCACCTGCATGGCATCCAGTGGCTTGTGGTCTGTAGCTAATACCACAGTAGCCTCTCTCCAAACTACACACAAACACACACACACAGAGAGAGAGAGAACTAACATCAGGGGTTCAGTGGCATTGGACTCACCCCTGGAGGATTGACATACACTTTCTGCTAATGAGCAGTTCAGGTGGCAGACTAGAGAGAGATGGATGGATGGAGAGAGAGATACAGGGGGAGAGAGGGAGATGGAGAAAGAGAGAGATCCAGAGAGAGAGAGAGCTAGAGGGTAAGTTGGAAAGAGATGGATGAAGAGAGAGAGAGAGAGCGAGAGGGTGAGAAATAGTTATGGATGGAGAGAGGGAGAAGAGAGCACCCACAGCATGCCCTGTCACCTGTCAGTCTTCCCCGGACCCGGTGTGATTTTTAATGAACAGCACCCGGTTTGTGGGTGGGTCGGTCGTCAGGCAGGCAGGAAGGTTGCCGTCGGTGACAAACAGGCAGACTGAGCCATCCTGACAGCCACAGTCATCCCGTGAACCCCTCTCATCGACAACCTGTGTCACAGAAAAACAACAGTCTACGCTCCAAGCCTTCACACACACACACACACATGCATGCACACCCTTGAAATAGATCAGCTAAGCGTGTAAGGAGGAGAAGGGGTATGGGGAGAGGGGGTTAGGGGAAGAGACCTCCTGTCCTATTCTAATCTCGGACCGCCTGTTTCTCAAGCTACATTGCTCCCCTCCTTCAGCCAGTTATAAATATAAGATTTTAAATAATGTCAACTAGTCTGCAGCAGATCTGCTTTAATGAGCCCACACAGAGTTGAGTGCTGCCCTGTGCTCCTCTCTCCTAATAAGTGGTGAGGCCTTTCTCCGGTTTAACCGCTGTGCTCTGCTACTGAGATGTTATGACCGGACCAGCAGTGAGCCAGGTTGACTCAACAATGAAGACAAGGGGCTCTGCTCTGACTGCCTGCATGCCAAATGGCACTCTATTCCCTGAATAGTACCATACTTTTGACCAGGTTTCAAATACACTACATGACCAAAAGTATGTGGACACTTACTAATCAAACATCTCATTCCAAAATCATGGGCATTAATATGGAGTTGGTCCCCCCTTTGCTGCTATAACAGCCTCCACTCTTCTGGGAAGGCTTTTCCTATTCCTCCTCCACCAAACTTTACAGTTGCCACTATGTATTTGGGCAGGTAGCGTTCTCCTGGCATCCGCTAAACCCTGATTCGTCCGTCGGACTGCCAGATGGTGAAGCGTAATTCATCACTCCAGAGAACGCGTTTCCACTAATCCAGAGTCCAATGGTGGCGAGCTTTACACCACTCCAGCCGATGCTTGGCATTGAGAATGGTGAACTTAGGCTTGTGTGCGGCTGCTCGGCCATGGAAACCCATTTCATGATGCTCCTGACGAACAGTTCTTGTGCTGACGTTGCTTCCAGAGGTAGTTTGGAACTCGGTAGTGAGTGTTGCAACCGAGGACAGACCATTTTTATGAGCTACGCTACCATTTTGCGGCTGAGCCGTTGTTGCTCCTATACGTTTCCACTTCACAATAACAGCACTTACAGTTGACTGGGGCAGCACCTTTCAGCAACAGGTGTGGCTGAAATAGCCGAATCCACTAATTTGAAGTAATGTCCACATACTTTTGTGTATATTGTGTAGCTCTGGTCAAAAGTAGTGCACTATGTAAGGAATAGGGTGCCATTTGCGACACATCCTGTCTCTCTTTCTCTGTCTGTTTGAAATCCACAAATCCTTAAATCCTCTTGGTTAAACTCAGAGTAGACATACACAATTGCATGGAATTGCTTATTGCTTCTTCTTGAGTGTTCTGCTTTCTTTTTCATTTGTATAGCTTATACAAATGCCTTTCGTTAGTCAGTACCTCAGCTAAAGGGTAAGCATCGTACTGGGCAAACACTGGTTGAATCAACATTGTTTCCAAGACAGTTCCCGCCAATGTCCCAGTTCCCGCAAGTATCCAGCAACTTCGCACGGCCATTGAAGAGGAGTGGGAGAACATTCCACAGGCCACAATCAACAGCCTGATCAGCTCTATGTGAAGGATATGTGTCGCGCTGCATGAGGCAAGTGGTGGTCACACCAGATACTGACAGTTTTTCTGATCCATGCCCCTACATTTTTTTTAAGGTATCTGTGACCAACAGGTGCATACTGTATCTGTATTCCCAGTCATGTGAAATCCAAAGATTAGGGCTAATAGATTTATTTCAATTGACTGACGTCCTTATATGAACTGCATGTTGCATTTATATCTTTGTTGAGTATAGTGAGTTTAGCACCTCTATATTTTGTAGTCTTTGGACTCAGCTCAACTCCAGCTCTGACTAGAGCCTGGAAGTTGGCAAACAGAAGCGTGAAGCAGCTGTAGCTTCACCTGCACAGGAAAACCTAGGTCTTGCCTGTGTGTGCATGTAAGAGGCAGCCAGGAGAGAGCCAGGCAGAGAGAGAGAGACACCTGGCAAGGAAAACGAGTGTGTTGGGTTGGCCCAGCAGTTGGAGGCTTAACAGCATTGGAGTGGAGGCAGCGGTATGGCGTCACTATTGGTTTATTTACAAAGATTGTGGAGTTCCAAAATCCAGTGAGGAATATTTGCAGTGCAGGATAAAAACAGAAAATAAAATTAAAATGACAAACTTGAAAATCATGAGACTAGATTTAACTGTGTTTTTTAGGCTACGGCCATATGTCTTGGGCCCTAAACATTACATGCTTCCGCATCAAAGGTCCATCATGGTCTGCAGGGAGGAGCTCTACCCCAGCCTTTAAGTTGCCTTAGCCCCTCCTATAGAGACAAACCAAAAATAGTTAATCCAATAAAAAATGAACACAATATTCTAGATTACATAATGTAAGGTACCAATAATGAATCAAAGTATTGTTAGTATCCCGGGAGGTCTACCCCGGGGGTTGGTGATAGAGGGGAGGTACGTGCCGCGATGTTGGCTCCCTCTGCTGGGAGTACATGGGCTGGGCACCCCGACACTGATGGACCCCAAGTAGAGGTAATTAGGGGAGAGTGCCAACCAGCTGTGCAGGCCACATAAAGGGAGCACCATGGCACACCACGAGGAAGACAGAGAGAGAGGCAAGGAGTGAGCCTACGGAGGGGAACGAAGCTCCTGGAGGCACGGAGCCGAATCTGAGAAGAAGGACCGAGCAAAACCTAAGTTATTTTGTTGTTATGTTTATTTTGTTACCTAGTAAAGTCGTGTTTTCTGACTAGAACCTCCCTGTCTCTGTGATCATCTCTGCAAGCTCAACCCAACACCCCATGGTTTACCACTTATGGTGGAGAATGCGGGCAACTCAGTAGCTTTGGGTGCCGTGGGGTCGAGCATACGGATATTACAATGGTGGAACTGGTGGCTGTACAAAACCTCAGACTGGTAGCGGAGGTAGCCCAGTTGAAGGATGGGATGGCTCAGGAGTCTAGCCGAATCAGTTCCTGGTCAAGCTAATGGAGGAAGATGATGTGAATACGTATTTGTGCACCTTTGAGAGGACGGCGCAGACGGAAGGATGGCCCAAGCCCAAGTGGGCCAGCCTTTTGTCACCCTACCTCTCCGGGAAGGCCCAGAAGGCCTACTTCGACTTGAACGCTGACTAGGCAGCGAATTATGAGGGACTCAAACGCGAGATCCTGAGCCTCGCACACCATGCACAACGAGGGGAGGGGGAAGAAAACAGCACCGAGAGAGGCAAGGGGCTGAAGGGGGCCCGGACGGAACCAGCCGAGGCCGTGAAGCAGGAGGGCGACCTGAACGGACGACGACGTCTGCTGCTAGACTTAGATCAGAGGCGCTGCTATGAGTGCGGCGAGCTGGGACACCTCGCGTGGAGCTGCCCTTGCCGGAAAGAGTCCATGCCCTCCGCATCCCCCAGCTCCGAGGTAACCCGGATGGCGAGTTATGTCACCTCCTGTTGGGAACACACCCCTAGACGGCCCATCCAATGGTTCCAGTACTTTTATTTGGCGTCAACACCAGCGCTCTGCTGGACTCCAGCAGCATGGTGACCCTGGCCCAGCCGCAGCGGATCACACGTGAGGGAAAGACGAACTGGGGGACGAGGAGATGACAGTGTCCTGTGTACACGGGGACACAAAGAGGTACCCAACCATGCCGGTGTGGGTAACCACCCCAAGGGGGGAGTGCCAGATGCGCGTGGGGGGCTGTTCCTAACCTGCCCGTGCCCATTCTCCTCGGTAGAGATTACCCTCTCTTCCAGGCACTGTGGAGGAGGGACGTGGGGAGGTGCGCGAGGTAGGAAGGAGAGGAAAAAGGACAGTGACTGTGTCGGTCCGAGTCGGTCCAGGAGAAGGGAGACGACCCCGCGCCGGGAAGCGAGCCATCGTCTGAGGCCCAGTTAAAGGACCCCTACCTCCAGAACGCGAGGGGCCAGGTGATTGCAGTGGATGACACGCTATTACCCGGGCTAAGTGAGTGGCGCTACCCACACTTCGCCATCAAGCGTAATTTGTTGTATCAGGTAGTAAAGCACAATGGGGAGATGAAAGAGACTTGTTACTCATACCCACCCAGTATGTTAGGACTGTCTTGCAGTTCACCCACACCCACCTGCTCGGGGCACACCTGGGGATTGAGAAAATCAGGCAGGGGATCGGGAATCGGTTCCACTGGCCCGGAGTCAAGTGTGCTGTGGAGGACTACTGCCGTACCTGCCCGGAGTGCCAGATCACAGCCCCGTGGGCACATTATAGAAACTGGGCACATTATAGAAACACTTTGTTTCCCTTGCCCATTATAGGGGTGCCGTTTGAGCAGGTGGCAATAGATCTGGTGGTTCCGTTGGTGAAGACCGCAAGGGGACACCAATACATCCTGGTAATCGTGGATTACGCCACCCGGTATCCGGAAGCAATCCCGTTACGCACGGCGGCAGCGAAAGGTATCGCACGGGAGCTCTTCCATTTATTCAGCTGGGTGGGTATTCCGCGGGAAATCCTGACGGGCCAGGGCACCGCATTCATGTCTCATGTAATGAAAGATGTCTGCAACCTTTTACGAATCAAACAGGTGAGGACCAGTGTGTACCATCCACAAACGGACGGGCTAGTCAAATACTTCAATAAGACCCTAAACAGATGCTGAAGAAGGTCATCGAGAGAGACTGGAGGAACTGGGACCAGCTTCTGCCCCACCTGATGTTCTCGGTGCGCAAAGTACCCCAAGCGTCCACTGGGTTCTCCCCCTTTGAGCTCCTGTATGGCCGTCGGCCCCGCGGACTGCTGGACCTAGCCAAGGAGGTCTGGGAGGACCAACCGACCCCCCTACATAGCGTGGTGGAACATGTGGAGGAGATGAGGGAGAGGATGAAGGCGATTTGGCCAGTGGTGAGGGAGCACATTGCCCAGGCGCAACGTGCCCAGGAGCGTGTATACAACCGGGGTGCCCAACCACGAGAGTTTCACCCAGGTGAGAACAGAGATCAAGTTCCTGGCTACATGGTATGGGCCCTACGACATCGTAGAGCGGGTAGGCGACGTCAATTATAAGGTCTGCCAACCGGGGCGGAGAAAACCCCTCCAGCTTTACCATGTGAACCTGCTGAAAAAGTTGCATGCACGAGAGGCGCTGTGCGCAACGTGGACCCGGCCACAGCCGAACCCGCCCTCTGTTGAAGTTTCCATGGGGGAAGACCTCAGCCCGACCCAACGACAAACGCTCCGAGAGATGGTCCAGCGGAATACGGGCGTGTTCTCCGAGGTGCCGGGGCGCACGGATCTCGTGGAGCATCATATCCACACACGTCCGGGAGAAGAAGTGCGTAAATGGCCATACCGGATACCAGAAGCCCGGAGGGCAGCGGTCCAGCGGGAAGTGATGACAATGCTAGAGAAGGGAGTACTGGAGGAGTCCCACAGTGAGTGGTCTAGCCCTATAGTGCTGGTACCGAAACCGGACTGAACCGTCCGCTTCTGCAATGACTTCCGGGGCCTGAACGCGGTCAGTAAATTTGACCCCTACCCCATGCCCTGGGTGGATGAACTGATCGACCGCTTGGGGAAGGCAAGATACGTCAGCACCCTGGACCTAACGAAGGGGTACTGGTAGGTGCAGCGGCTTCCCAGGAGAAGACGGCCTTCTCCACCCCAGGGGGGCTATACCACTACCGTGTTCTTCCTTTCGGGTTCTTCCTTGCATCCTGCGCCCGCACCTTGTGTACGCTACTGCTTATTTGGATGATATAAATCGTGCACAGTGACAGCTGGGAGTCCCATCTCTGTAGGGTACAGGCGGTGGTGGATTCGCTAAGGGATGCGGGGCTGACCGCGAACCCCCACAAGTGCAAGCTGAGCTACACCGAGGTCGAGTACCTGGGCTATAGAATTGGGCGGGGAAATATGAAGAAAGGCTGGTGAAGTCATTCCTGGCGTTAGCAGCCAACTACAGTCGATTTGCGCCTAACTTTTCCGCAATAGCTTCTCCCCTCACAGACATAACGAAGGCATGCCTAACCCAGACGGTGCGATGGACAGAGGACACAGAGGTGGCGTTCCAGGCCCTGAAGGACGAGCTATGTTCGCAATCCCGGTACTCGTCACCCCGGACTCAAAATACCTCCTGGTCCAGACAGACGCGTCTGACACAGGGGTAGGGGCCGTCTTGTCCCAAGAGCAGGAAGGCGAGGAGCACCCCATCATGTATGTCAGCAGGAAGCTCCTACCGAGGGAGAAGAAGTACTCGATTGAGTACTCGACTGAGCAAGCTTCCCTCCCACTCAGGGCTAAGGGGTGAGGGGGGGGTGGTATCCCGGGAGGTCTACCCCAGGGGTTGGTGATAGAGGGGAGGTTCTTGCCGTGACATTGGCTCCCTCTGCTGGGAGTACACGGGCTGGGCACCCCAACGCTGATGGAGCCAAGTAGAGGTAATTAGGGGAGAGTGCCAACCAGCCGTGCAGGCCACATAAAGGGAGCACTGTGGCACACCTCGAGGAAGACAGAGAGAGAGGCAAGGAGTGAGCCTACGAAGGGGAACGAAGCTCCTGGAGGAACGGAGCCAAACCTAAGTTATTTAATTGTTATGTTTATTTTGTTGCCTAGTAAAGTCATGTTTTCTGACTAGAACCTCCCTGTCTCTGTGTTCATCTCTGCACGCTCAACCAAACACCCCACGGTTTCCCCAGTATGTTCATGGAAATAAATCAACTTACTAAAAACAGTGAAATCAATTCCCCACTGTTCATAAATTCCCCTCCCTTCTACTTTATCACATTTGCTTTGAACCCGGGAACCCCTCAACAATTGTCCTTGGACTCTCCCAACTCGGGTTCGTCATTCCTGTTGGACAGACGCAGACTACAGACAAGTGAGTTATAAATGGCGAACAAACAATTCTGATTTCAATGATTTCTAATAAATAGAACATGATTTGCAAATATACATTTTGTCTGCATATTTCTTATAAATAGTTGCGATAAATAGATGTAACTACTGTATATATATGCAACGATAAGATTTAACAATGATATGCGCTAGGATGCTGTTACCAAATGAATGCACGCTGGTAGGCCTTTCCAGACTGCAAACAAAAGTTACAAATGACAATGGAATAAAGTATGTGGATGCGTGGGTTATGTGAGCAGCGCTACACCACAAGGGTAAGTACAACACATATGTAATCTGATGTGTGCTGGCATGATGTTACTGAGATATATCTGAACTAAATGACTCAGGTGTGTGTGTGTAGGTGACCACTACTCTTATTCTATAGGGCACTAGAAACATGAAGGATAGGAAAATGTCATCGGGGCAGATAAGTGGGAACTCATTTTCAAACTGTAATTAATGGCCATGTTCCAGCCAGGCATTCAAGAGGAATGGCTATTTATGTGCTACATATTACACATGCAACAAAGCAACAGTCGTGAAATAATTTAGAAGAGGGATCACCACAGCCTTGGAAAACGTCCATCAAATTAGAACACTACATTTAGCAAATTATAGTGGTAGATATCCAATTTAAATTGGATGGCTGACCTACTGTACAGTACATTTCAAATGTAACAACCTTCTCAGACTATACAGTTGAATAATGTAATTGTAATTGTGATTGTGCCCCGTGTAGCTCAGTTGGTAGAGCATGGCGCGTGCAAAGCCAGGGTTGTGGGTTGGATTCCCACGGGGGGCCAGTATGAAGAAAAAAAATAATTATAATTATAATTATGCACTCACTAAGTCGCTCTGGATAAGAGCGTCTGCTAAATGACTAAAATGTAAAAATGTGATTGCCAAACATTGGCATGGATCTTATTCTTAAACAGCAATTTACTGAAAATGTGACTGTTTATTTAAGAACCATCTCAGGTTCATTTGAGACTCCTTACAATCACATAATATAATACATATTTCTTAAATGGGAAAATATCTGTGTAGTTTGTAGCGGACAGAGTTTGCAGTTAATCATCTCATCTTAGTAACAGACAGTGGATAAGAAAATATGGATATTATTGCAGCCAGACTAGGTTCCTTACTAAAAAATTTGAGACAGCCCACTATACAAAGAGGCACTGCAAAGCAGAACAGGCAATGTGATTACGAGGATTCAGTAATATGGTGTTATTTTGCGGATGGGAGAAGAAAAGCAGTGACTGTGACAGAGAGGAGATCCGAGGCCAGTGGAAGAAGAGGTTTTGATGCAGTATAAAACCAAAACCTATTTCTCTGAGATATAAGACCCATCCCCTGACCTGAGGGATTGTAAATTGCAGAGAGAGGGGTACATTGTTCCCCCTCTCCACACATTTCACTCGCTCCCAAAAGGGAGCCCACACACATTTTCTTCCCCCTTGCTTCAGGAAAACAGTGAGTAATAACCCTAATATGTGGAGGATTGGACAGGGAAAAAAAGTGAGAGAGTGCCACCCACCACCAACTAAGCTAGCTCTGTCAAGGAACTTTTGTCAAAGACTGGGTATCACAACTAATCTCTATAGCTTCCAGTCTGTAAGTGCCAGTCAGCAGCTGAGCTGTCTGTCCATGAATGCCAATGGACTTGTCATCTGACCTCACATTTCAGACTGGTCTCATAGACTAGACGTAGCATAGTAAATGTAAATCCGGGACACTCAAATTAGTATGATATGTTACGTATGGTGTGGTTCCATAAGATATAAGGTTACTTAAGGTAAAAACTAAAGGAGTGATTGGTCTGGGTGGATGGGTTGGTGTATAACGCGAACGTCTAGCAACCCAAAGGTGGCGTGTTTGAATTTCATCACGGACAACTTTAGCATTTTAGCTAATTAGCAACTTTGCACTACTTACAATTTTTTAGCTACTTTGCAAATAAATTACTTAGCATGTTAGCTAACCTTCCCCTAACCTTAACTCTTTAACCTTACTCCTAACCTTAACCCATAGTTAACGTTAGCCAGCTTGCTAACATTAGCGCTAGCCACCTAGCTAATATTAGCTACAACAATTTGGAATTCGTAACATATAACATGTTTAGCAAATTCTTAACATATTGTACAAATTGTAATTCGTAACATATCATACGAAATGGATGATGGACATCCACAAATTAAAACATTCTATACGAAACGTAACATATCATACTAAATGGAGTGTCTCGGATTTACATAGAGAATAATATGAAATGCTCGGAGACTACGTTGCACATTTACCCTCTCTTCTATCTTTATTTTAATCAACAAGTTAGATTTTTGCTATATTTTTTTGTCTGATGAAAACAAGCATGGGGATTCAGTTAGTTCCTTCTGATGCTTAACTGTGAACTAGATAACATGATTATTTACGTGTGTAATAGGGGGATATGAATTAAATATGTTAACTTATTTGTAAATCTAAATACATACATAAATACTGCTCCATGATCCTCAGGTTTCACAGCAGTTGTGGAAATATGTGTGCCTACAGGCTCGGCTGCTTGACTACATGAACAAGACGGAACATACTTGAGAACCTGAGGGACATGTGCACATTTATTCATGTAGCTCTGTCTCTTTTCAAGGCATAACCAACACTTACATTGTACATGTTGAGTGTGTAAAAATGTGCCTTGCCAGTGGGATCTATTGTGTCTGCAAAGTAATTATCGCTACGAATTCAACTTTTTTTATTAGGAAAGATGCAATCAGAATTCATACAAATAATTAATTAATTAAAATCGATATAGATATTGACAGAAATGCTGATAAAACAGAGCGAGGTTATTCAGCTGATTAATAGATGTGTGGGTTAAAAGCTGTGACACTAAAGCCGATACAGTAAAACCTTAGATGGTGTAAAGATTTCATGCATCTGAGAAACCATAAAACCATCAAATGTACAACAACGTTGTCTGTTCAAAGGAGTCAGAAATGTTTAGTTTAACACTATTAGAGCTGAGATGACATGAATATAAAGGATTGATGGTAGTAATGAGCTTGTTGTGTTTTACAGGCAATCTGAGAGCCATTAAAGGATTTGCCTGAGCCTCTTTGTAGAAATACACCTCTGGTAATGGACTTAGAGTTAGCCTGGATGGGAACGTTGCTCAAATTGTACATTACAGACTTAACACTTTTCAGGTCCAATATTGGCTGTGAAGGACCGTGGCATTCCATTGGCTTCCTAAAGAGATTCCAAGAAAGATGTGCGGCACACGGCTTGTGATTGCTTTCAGAGATTCTTTAGATTCAGAAGGCTGCGGTGAAGTAGTCATTAAATTGCTGTAGGTGCAGCAACGTGTGATTGGAATCTATGGCGTCATTTTCGTCTTACAATTCGAAGAAGCAGGGAGGCATGTTGAGAACGCTGAGAATAATTTTGAGCGTGCGTGGAGAGAGTTGAGATAAAAAATTTTGAATGCGCAAAGGATCACGTTGAGGAGCTGCGAGATGGTTGAGAGCTCCGAGACAATTGTTGCGGGCCCAGAAATTGGAATTGAGAGCAAGAACTTAAGTGTCGAGCACGCTCTCTGCTCATGGTATACTTACCTGCGCTCTCTCGAAATTAACCTGTGCTTGCACGATATGATCTCTGTGTGCTCACAAATCTACAATAGCATGTTACTCAAATATGATTGCCAGCCTTATTGACCAATCATAGCACTGCTTTTTGTTACAATGCAATTGATTGGCTAGCTAAATGGAAGGCGGGACCCTTACGACGTGACGTTTACATGCCCAAGTAGCTAGCATTGCAATATGGCGGAATCTCAGCAAGGTGCTTCTTCTCAGGTAAGAAAGCTAGCTAGCCAATTCTGCATAATACCATTTTAATGTGTTTTTGATGATCTCATTTAAGTGAAGATTTGCCAGTGGACATTCGTAAAGGTATACTCAGTAATTCCAGTTTAGCTATCCTTTTTAATTCCTTTGGATTTAATCTCACTCAATTATCTAATGTCGCCCGGCCATATAGCCACAGAACAATGATCTGAAAATATTTTATATAGCTACTAATGTCACACTTTGCATTCATCCTAGCTACTGTACTATGAACTGGCTTGCTATATTAGGCAGCTGTAGATGCGAGGGGAAAACTAATATATTTATATTATCTATAAAGATTTTCAAAAGGCCATTAGGTAGCTAGCTAGCTTAAAGACAATAGGGTCAGGCTGTCTGGTCTGGTCTCTGTTTCATTGCAGTTTAAGCCTGTTGGATGAGCTAGCCAGCTAGGTTGAAACTGCTGGGGAAGAGCTAACTTCCGCCATCAGCTTAGTTCATCAATGTAGCTAACTAAAGATTTTAGAAAATAAAAACTATTTTCTAGCTATATTTTAAAGTCTTGCTACTGACTGTTGAACACTTTTCCCCAAACTAGTTACCTAGTTCCCCTGACTGTTTATTGATGAATTGGTAACTGAGAAAGTAGCAAAGAGGCTGTTTTGGTACAATTTGGCTGATAAAGAATAGGCTTGTACACGTACACATTAGAGTTTCATAAGTTGGCTAAGTTACTGACTGAGTAATCACGTCGTTATTCATGTTTTTGTTGTTATTGCATTTCAGGTGGAGAGGGAAGATCACTAGAAAGGAGCATGCTGATAGACCAGGAAGAAAGCTGTTGTTGTACAGCAAAGGTACTACAGTCAATGCAATATGGTGTGAATTGCCCATTTATATCATTGGCTCTATCAAAAGGGTTGGATTGTTCAGCAACACGAGCAGTAAATACTAACAGGGATTTGGTTATGGAAAGTACAGTATGTCACGGAGGTGACTGTGAATCTATTAGAAGCTGCTGCGAACACTGGATTGGATCCCTCCGTGCGTGCCTGCCATGGGGGGACCACAGAACGTTCCTCAAGGACTTTTACATATTATTTTTGGACTTGTCCAGTTGGGAATTATAGCCATTGTTAAACAAAGATTGTGGAACACCCTTCTGTCTGTGTTTGGAAGGTCTACATATCTTGTAACCACACATTCATACAAACTGATACAAACATTCACTTGTCCGTGTCCCATTCTTCAATCTAGTCTTTGATATACAGCGTATACAAAACATTAGGAACACCTTCCTTGGCTCGATGTCTTTTGGGTGGTGGACCATTCTTGATACACACAGGAAACTGTTGAGCATGAAAACCCCAGCAGCGGGAAAGTTATTGACACACTCAAACCGGTGCACCTGGCACCTACTACCATACCCCATTCAAAGGCACTTACATCTTTTGTCTTGACCATTCACCCTCTGAATGGCACACATACACAGTCCATGTCTCAATTGTCTCAAGGCTTGAAAATCCTTATTTAACCTGTCTCTCCTTCATCGACACTGATTGAAGTGGATTTAACAGATGACATCAATAAGGGATCATAGCATTCACCTGGTCAGTCTGTCATGGAAAGAGCAGTTAGTTAGTTTTATTAAAGTCTGGGAGACTTTTAGAGGGAGCATGAGTTTTGAACTACAGTAAATCCAACCACTGACCCTTGATTGTATGCTATGTCACACAGACACAAGGACAGCACTAGTGAAGCTCTGTGCTCTGGAGAGATTGCAGCTAGTTGGTCAGAAGGCTCTGGAGGTCCTTGAAATACCACCTGGAGAGGGAAGGATAGAAGTACTAAGTGTGCTTGAAAGAAAGCAAAATAGTTAACATGTAACAAGTATTACATTGATTGAGGACTTTAAAGGGGCCTTTAATTCAGACAAATGGATGTGTAAAAGATTCAGCATCTCAATGTGAGGAGTGTGTTGGGGGAGGCCGTCCCATTAGAAAAGTTGTAAAGACGTATACATTGCAACGTAGAGCAGTGGGCCATGTTAAATGAACTTGTCCACTCTCTGACCCCCAAGCCCTCACCCGTGACCTCCCATTGGCCCAAGGCCTTCTGTCTAACCCTCTAATCACACTTTATTTTATTTTTTTTGTCATTTAGCAGACGCTCTTATCCAGAGCGACTTACAGTTAGTGAATGCATACATTATTAATTTTTTCCTACCCCCTGTGGGAATCGAACCCACAACCCTGTCATTGCAAACACCATGCTCTATCAACTTAGCTACATCCCTCTAATAACCTGAATGAGGTTCCTCGTGGCCGACTCAACATCTCCTCTTATATACAGTATGTCGCAGATTCATCTTGACAGTGTTGGGTTCTATTTTTCTCATAATTGGATCTGTATGTGATGAATAGCTTAGAAGGAATGCATTAATGAGGAGCATAGGTTTGAACTATACTGATATAAATTGTTTCACATAACAGGCTGTGATTCATGTGAGGAACGTTAGGGACTAGGATGAGATAAAACTTGCATTTCTTATAGATAAGACTTGTATTTCTCACAGATACGAACACTGCCTCTTTGTTGTCTGTAAACCGTCCTTGTACGTAGTACAGTGGAATGGTGTCTTTTGGGTGCTGACTCTACAGGTTATTATGATAGCAACTTATGCCTGGGAACGGTGGAGCGCCAAGGGGTTGGGACTAACCCGTGCGCCAACGGATTGGCTGAGTAAAGTCTAAACCACACTCAGTCCTTTACTCTGATTGGCCAACAGAAGAGGTGGGAACTCTCTGTCAGAGTATTTGAGAAAGAACCTGTAAACAATGGTTTAGTTCTCTGTCTGCCCTGCGTGGTTTTTCAGTGAGCCCGTATACGAACCTTCATACTTATCATACATACATTTTGCATATAATAAATTTAGCTTGGATTGAAGATCTCTTGATTCTTATTCCAATACCAGATTTGAATTACGCAATTTCTAACAATTGGTGACCTCCGACTGTGATCTGGTAGCGGAACTTCGCTGGAATTCACCCAGCCTATTGGACATCACTGTCGTCGAACTGTGTGTTTCACAAAGTGCCCGGGCTTCTAAAAACACTGGTAAGCAGACACCTATTGTTTATATAACTAAAGTTCTGCATATTGGCTTTATCCAAATTAATTTTGTGAAACACCTGTTTGATGTAAGTGAACCCTATTGTACTATAAATAACGATTACAGTATACTATTTCGATTTCATAATATACTATGCAAATGTTTGATAATTCTGATGGTTAAACCCATGGAATAGTAGAGGTGGCTGTGTGCCCCATAGTAGAGGTGGCTGTGTGCCCCATAGTAGAGGTGGCTGTGTGCCCCATAGTAGAGGTGGCTGTGTGCCCCATAGTAGATGTGGCTGTGTGCCCCATAGTAGAGGTGGCTGTGTGCCCCATAGTAGAGGTGGCTGTGTGCCCCATAGTAGAGGTGGCTGTGTGCCCCATAGTAGAGGAGGCTGTGTGCCCCATTGTATACCTTTGTTATCTGTGTGTCCTAAGAAACTTTAGTTGTGTGACAAAGAATTACGATTGTGTGTCGAGTGTAAGCGTGACATATTTGACTGTGTGATAGGATTATGACTGTGTATTGTGAGTGAGTGTGATAACTGTGTACTATTTTTGCTGTGTGATAACTGTATACTACGTTTAACTGTGTAATAACTGTGTACCATTTTGGCTGAGAATACAAACAATATTTTAAAACAGTAAATAATGAGAATTACAATTAGGAAATAAAGTTTAAATTGTGCAAACGTTAACAAAAGACACCCATAGGAGGTACTTTAAATAAATAGGCAGTGCGACGCTATGGCACATATCAGTTCAGACTAGATATGACTAGGTTCAAAGGAGACACTTAAAATTCTTTAAGACAGGGATGACGTGTGAATGATAAACCTGTATACCTTGATAGAAAACTAATTGGGAATCAAAGACGTCTGTGCCTGTCAAAACTGTATAATTTGGGGATAACTGTTGGGTTTGTGGTTGCTTAAAACCGTATAACCCGTTATTGATGTTTGACCCTGCAAAATACTGGTTAAACAATTCGACTGAAATAATTTGGTTTATCGTTGAAATATAAATATGCACCAACTTTAACTAATTAGGTGGGAATAATTTGATTTAAATAAATAGATTAAAGTACTTTAAATAATGACAGAATATTGGAATCACTAAAACGAGAAACAGCTCCTCAAGAGCCTACTCCCACTGGACACGGAAAGAGAGAGAGTTGCGAGGGGAGGGGCTGGAGACAGCAAGAGTGTGGCTTTTGAAGAGTCAGGAGAGAGAGAAGGGGGGTGATTTAGATTGATACAAACAATTATTGATGGGTTAGGACTGGGGATATCTGTATCATGTTTTGTGTGTACTACCATTTTTAGATTATAACCAGGAGAAGGAGAGATAAAGTAGAGAATATTTATATTTGCATTTTTGGTCATTTAGTTAAATAAAGTGGTCTAATGGTATTACTATTACCCATTTGAGTTTTAAACTAAAAATATTAGACCATTAACATTAAAAGCACTTTTTATACAAAATATTGGAGTCAGTAAGGTTTT
This sequence comes from Coregonus clupeaformis, assembly GCF_020615455.1. NCBI lineage: Eukaryota > Metazoa > Chordata > Actinopteri > Salmoniformes > Salmonidae > Coregonus > Coregonus clupeaformis. The sequence continues at coordinate 28,009,921 of NC_059216.1, read as the reverse complement.
AAATTACAATTAAGAATAAATAATAAAGTTCTTAAAACAAAAGTATAGATACAACAACATTGGCAAAAATGACAGATAAAGTAATTAAAGTGTTGAAATCCGCCCTCGAGATAAATGGGGGAAAAGACGGGAAGGAATGGAAGAGGAGAGGAGAAAAGTTATACAAAGAATGGATAGCAGATGGATGGATAATGGCAATGAATGGAATCCCAGGGGAAGGAGAACCGAGGACAATACTGACAGCCCTGAAGAAGAGAACAGAGAAGGCAGTAAGTGAGTGGAAAGAGGAAGGGGAGCCCCTCAAAGGGAAGTCCAAAGACGCGATGGAGAAAGCCAGGTTAAAGGAGCGGATTGGTTTGGCTATGTTGGAGAAACTGAAGAAAATGTGGGAAGACAAAGCACCACCCAAGATAACGAATTGGTTGTATCCAGCCCTGCCATCGGTCCCACCGCCGTATGAAAACCCTCCAAAAACAATGGCACCAGTGCTGGAACTGACCAGGCAGGTACAGTATCAGCAGAAAGATGGCGTGCTGCAGGATACATGGGTGGGAGAAGAAGAGGAAGAGTATGAAGACACAAAGCTGACAAAAATGCTCTATGGAGCTTTCCATGGAGACATTTGGGATGAGGAAGGGCCTGCACAACGCACACGGGCCAAAACTCAAGAGAGAGGGGGTAACTGTGGGGGTCAGTATCCTCTGAGAGAAACAACAGGGGGAGCTTCAGTATACAAGCCCTGGCCACACAGGGATGTGCAAACTCTGGTTGACAGTTTACCCCAGCCTGAAGAATCAGGACACAGGTGGGTGAAGGCTTTTGAGAGCCTTACTGCAGCAGATGAACTCACCATAGGGGATATGGTGGCAGTGATGAACAGGTGCATGGGAGATCATGAATGCAAAGAGATACTCATACAAGCAGGCCTGAGAGGAATAGTAGGAGCAGCAACTGGTTTTGATCGATACCGAACTGTCATATGGGATGCAGTTAGAAGGAAGTATCCCACTCAGGCAAGGCCAGATCTCATGAGAACACTGACGCTGAATGATGATGAAACCATACCAGCCTACATGAAGAGGGCAAAGTGCCTCTGGAGACAAGCATGGAATGAAGAGCCCACCAAAAATACAATGAGTCACCTCTTCCTTGCAAACTGCCTGGGGGGACTCCCAGACCAGGCCCGGGTAGAGTGTGAAAAGGTTGTGGCACTCACAGCAAAATCCATCCCAGAGTTCACAGAGATAGCCCAACATCATGTGGAGCGATGGAGGGAAGGCAAGAGGAAGGAGGAAGATGAATTAAAGCAGCTACAGAAGAAAGTTTTGAAAAAACAACTAGCTGAAGACAAAACAGGCAAACAGATGGTTGTAACCAGTACCCCGAATCCACAGGGTGTGCCAGGTGTTGATCCAGCTGCAGCCGCGGCTGCTGCAGTAGTACAGGCAATGGCTGGGATGATGGCACCCCAGATGATGGCTCCTGTGGGGCCAAATGGGTATTTCTCTGTCGGGATGTACACAGAACCAGATTTACCCCAACATCCTGGCTACGTACCCCGTCACAGGAGGTGTTTCAACTGTGGCAAGGACGGACACATGGCTAGAGACTGTCGGTCACAACCCTCAAACAACCAAGAGGACGAGGTTATGGAGGACAGCAAGAAGGGGGTGGGCCCAGATACCCAGGTCAAAGGCCAACCTGGCAAGGCGCCCAACAATTCCAACCACGACACTTCCAACCAGCACCCCAATATCCTGGAGGGTCAAATATCCAGCCACAGCAACTACCCAACCCTGAAATGCTGCCAAGTATGTCATGGATGGGAATGCAACACCCCAACCAGGACCCCCAATGAAGCTGCCCTGAAACCCAATATAACCACACCACCAACATCTACTCATTTCCACCAGGGTTAGAACCGGTAGTGTTATGTTTAATTGGAGGAAGCTATTTGTGGTTGTTGTTTTTCAAATTGGGTTTTTCAAACAAAAAACAACACACCTAGTATGATGTTTATAAAGCCTTGTTGTTTCAATTTTGGGGGGGTTTCAGCAGGTCAAGGGTGATAGGTAGGATTAAATAATAACTATATATGAAGGAGAGGACAAAATACTTTTTAAAAAAAGATTAGAAATTGAGAGCTGAACATGTATGTGTGAAGATAATTTATTAACCACACCTGTATGTCAGAGGTTTTGTGCCCCACAGGTGAACTAAAGGAGAAGGTGACCCACTCTATCTAACCAGGAGACTGAAGCAGGCCTGGCGGGAAGGGCCCTACCAAGTACTGCCTTTGCCAGCAGAATAGCTGAGAGATCCATCTGGGTGCATGTCACTCACTGCAAAAAGGTAAACCCAGCTACACCTGACGAACAAACACAGAGTTAGGAGAAAGAACCGATCACCACTAGGGCTCGGGGGTTGGCTCCTTAACGAAGATTCCCTTACCCTGTCTGATCATCCCTGTGTGAGTTCGATAGAAGGTGAAGCAATGGGTTGGCCTCTGGCGTCTGACATGTTCTCAGGGCGAGGGTGGGGATTCACAGGTCTCCCGATGGTAGGTAGCTGTCTGATTGTGGGGGCCATATTCCTAACACACACAGACCCTCCTGATCAGCCAGAAGTAGTAGTTAGGAATGGATTCAGTATACGGTCTAAAGAGGACTGTTATGCCTGTAAGACAGCCAAACCAAGGTTGACAACTACTCCATTCCCCTTGACAGGCTTTAACTCTCTGTCAGGTTTATCCTCCATGCAAGCCACCTGGGAATGTGGTGAAAGAGTCTTATGGTAACTTGCACTATCTGTTTCCCCCGATAACAAAGTCATCCCGACCTGGGTTGCCTCCATTTGAAGTCACAGGGGAGTCTTATTATTTTTCTAGGACTAATAAGATAGGATACAGGGTAAGGCATCTTAGCTCCTGCTCCCACACAGAGAATATAACAACTAAAAGAGACCATGACTAATCTCTCCTCTTTGTTGCAGCCAGAGGATTTTAGGAACCAAAACCAGGCCCGTGCTGACATCTGATGGTTGTGTGGTGATAACTGATTGTGAACTCACCTACATACGCAAACAATCAAACGTGTCAGAGACTGGTGAGTTGTCACGTAGAAAGTAGAACCTCCTCCCGGGATCCTTTGATGAAAAGATATATACAGTGGGGGAAAAAAGTATTTAGTCAGCCACCAATTGTGCAAGTTCTCCCACTTAAAAAGATGAGAGAGGCCTGTAATTTTCATCATAGGTACACGTCAACTATGACAGACAAAATGAGAAAAAAAAATCCAGAAAATCACATTGTAGGATTTTTAATGAATTTATTGGCAAATGATGGTGGAAAATAAGTATTTGGTCAATAACAAAAGTTTCTCAATACTTTGTTATATACCCTTTGTTGGCAATGACACAGGTCAAACGTTTTCTGTAAGTCTTCACAAGGTTTTCACACACTGTTGCTTGTATTTTGGCCCATTCCTCCATGCAGATCTCCTCTAGAGCAGTGATGTTTTGGGGCTGTCGCTGGGCAACACAGACTTTCAACTCCCTCCAAAGATTTTCTATGGGGTTGAGATCTGGAGACTGGCTAGGCCACTCCAGGACCTTGAAATGCTTCTTACGAAGCCACTCCTTCGTTGCCCGGGCGGTGTGTTTGGGATCATTGTCATGCTGAAAGACCCAGCCACGTTTCATCTTCAATGCCCTTGCTGATGGAAGGAGGTTTTCACTCAAAATCTCACGATACATGGCCCCATTCATTCTTTCCTTTACACGGATCAGTCGTCCTGGTCCCTTTGCAGAAAAACAGCCCAAAAGCATGATGTTTCCACCCCCATGCTTCACAGTAGGTATGGTGTTCTTTGGATGCAACTCAGCATTCTTTGTCCTCAAAACATGACGAGTTGAGTTTTTACCAAAAAGTTATATTTTGGTTTCATCTGACCATATGACATTCTCCCAATCCTCTTCTGGATCATCCAAATGCACTTAAGACGGGCCTGGACATGTACTGGCTTAAGCAGGGGGACACGTCTCGCACTGCAGGATTTGAGTCCCTGGCGGCGTAGTGTGTTACTGATGGTAGGCTTTGTTACTTTGGTCCCAGCTCTCTGCAGGTCATTCACTAGGTCCCCCCGTGTGGTTCTGGGATTTTTGCTCACCGTTCTTGTGATCATTTTGACCCCACGGGGTGAGATCTTGCGTGGAGCCCCAGATTGAGGGAGATTATCAGTGGTCTTGTATGTCTTCCATTTCCTAATAATTGCTCCCACAGTTGATTTCTTCAAACCAAGCTGCTTACCTATTGCAGATTCAGTCTTCCCAGCCTGGTGCAAGTCTACAATTTTGTTTCTGGTGTCCTTTGACAGCTCTTTGGTCTTGGCCATTGTGGAGTTTGGAGTGTGACTGTTTGAGGTTGTGGACAGGTGTCTTTTATACTGATAACAAGTTCAAACAGGTGCCATTAATACAGGTAACGAGTGGAGGACAGAGGAGCCTCTTAAAGAAGAAGTTACAGGTCTGTGAGAGCCAGAAATCTTGCTTGTTTGTAGGTGACCAAATACTTATTTTCCACCATAATTTGCAAATAAATTCATTAAAAATCCTACAATGGGATTTTCTGGAATTTATTTTCTCAATTTGTCTGTCATAGTTGACGTGTACCTATGATGAAAATTACAGGCCTCTCTCATCTTTTTAAGTGGGAGAACTTGCACAATTGGTGGCTGACTAAATACTTTTTTTCCCCACTGTATATTGATGGGATAGGAGTACCTCGAGGGGTTCCAGAACAATTCAAAGCTAGGAATCAGATCGCAGCTGGGTTTGAATCAAGTATTTTCTGGTGGTCAACAATTAATAAAAATGTAGATTGGATAAATTATATTTAATATAACCAGCAAAAGATTTATAAACCACACTCGTGATGCAATAAAGGGATTAGCTGAGCAGACAGCGGCAACTAGCTTAATGACATGGAAGAATAGAATAGCTTTAGATATGCTTTTGGCTGAGCGGGATGGGGTTTGTGTTCTGTTTGGATATATGTGCTGTACTTTCATCCTCAAACAATACAGCACCGGACGGGTCCGTGACCAAAGCGCTTCAGGGAGTGACCACGCTGGCGAACGAACTGGTTGAGAACTCTGGTATTGATAGCTCCATAAACGGTTGGTTTGATAACATATTTGGTAAATGGAAAACTATTGTTGTAACTATTCTGGGTGAAGTTATAGCTTCTATGGGTATACTTGTTCTTTGTGGATGTTGTCTTATTCCCTGTGTCTGAGGGTTGGTGAGAAAAGGAGATGGAGAAGGTGGTTTCCAAACAGATGGTGAGATACGGCCCAATCCCGGACTCCGACCTAAGGAATGAAGGATATGACCTACCAGGCTTGGTGGAGTGACACCCTAGAGGGTGTCTAAAGGGGGCCAAAATTTACTTCCCTGTTTGTATATTATGCTTTATTAATCAAGCTAACCATTGTGAATGTTTGTCTTTCCTTACGTGAAGGTTTGAAGTTCCTGGGTGACTGGTAGCCAACCGTTTGCAAGTTGGGTGTAGATGGAAGGACTGAGGGTTTTTATTTTTCAGTATCATTATTGCCTATTAATAAAAGTGATTATTTTTGTTTGTATTGTATTTTAATGACTGACATCCTGTGTTTTCTTATTTTGGGTTCACACCCTAGTGGGTGTGAAAAGGGGGATTGTTGGGTTCTATTTTTCTCATAATTGGATCTGTATGTGATGAATAGCTTAGAAGGAATGCATTAATGAGGAGCATAGGTTTGAACTATACTGATATAAATTGTTTCACATAACAGGCTGTGATTCATGTGAGGAACGTTAGGGGCTAGGATGAGATAAAACTTGCATTTCTTATAGATAAGACTTGTATTTCTCACAGATACGAACACTGCCTCTTTGTTGTCTGTAAACCGTCCTTGAACGTAGTACAGTGGAATGGTGTCTTTTGGGTGCTGACTCTACAGGTTATTATGATAGCAACTTATGCCTGGGAACGGTGGAGCGCCAAGGGGTTGGGACTAACCCGTGCGCCAACGGATTGGCTGAGTAAAGTCTAAACCACACTCAGTCCTTTACTCTGATTGGCCAACAGAAGAGGTGGGAACTCTCTGTCAGAGTATTTGAGAAAGAACCTGTAAACAATGGTTTACTTCTCTGTCTGCCCTGCGTGGTTTTTCAGTGAACCCGTATACGAACCTTCAAACTTATCATACATACATTTTGCATATAATAAATTTAGCTTGGATTGAAGATCTCTTGATTCTTATTCCAATACCAGATTTGATTTACGCAATTTCTAACAACAGGAATAAAAAATAAAATATGAAAAAATAAAATACAAGAAAATCTTGACAGCAGCAGTCTACACTCCTATAGCTACTTCAGCTATACAATGTAGTATAGGTGCAAAGGTAGTGGGCTGAGTTAGGTAGATGTGGCTACTTGGGGATGTCAGACACTTGACTTCATCCATGTTTTATTGAGTATATGGGTGATATTAGATAACTGAGTGAGATGAAATCCGAAGGATTGGCTCTACAGCCACGGGGTCTAATGACTGAACGGGAGCTAATGACTTTAATCTAAATTACACTAATGGTTTGTAAATATGATGACATTGCTAAAGTAGGCAAATATTTAGTAGGAAATAACCATCATCATCATATCAGTAAATTTACTTTGAACAGATGGCGATGTTGTCATTAGCTAGCAAAGTTCGTCAAAAATAGCTAGCAATACTAACATTAGCTAGCTAAAATCTGTTGGTCTCCCCTCCATCTTAGCTAGCTAGCTAACGTTATACTGCATCTAAAGTCAATCTGACGACATCAAAATTATGACAAAAGGTTTTCCTGCTAATTATTTGCCTTCTTTATAAATGTAATCGTGTTTTCAAGACACAGTAATGCACTTTAGACCGAATCAGTCCTAAAACAATCATTCAAAACAATTTTGTGACAAAACGCGCAACTGAGTCTACCAGATATCTACTGGAAAATCTTTACAGAAATTAGATCATCAAAAACACATTCAAATAGCATTAGGCTGAATTAGCTAACTAGCTTTCTTACCTGAGAAGAAGTGCCTTGCTGGGGGTCTGGCATGTTGCAACTTGGCTAGCTAACTAGAGATGTAAACATTACGTTGTATGGATCCCGCCTTCCATTTAGCTAGCCAATCAATTACATTGTAACAAAAAGCAGTGTTATGATTTGTCAATAAGGCTGGCAGTCATATTTCAGTACCATGTCATGGTAGATTTGCGAGCACGCAGACATCATTTCGAGCAAGCACAGATGAATTTCGAGAGTGCAGGCAAGTATATTGAGAGAGTGCAGGCAAGTATACCATGAGCAGAGAGATGCGTGCTCGACACTTAATTTCTAACTCTCAATTCCACTTTCTGGTCATGCAATATTTTTCTCTGAGCTCTCAACTATCTCTCAGCTCCTCAACAAGATCCTGTGCGCCTTTGACATTTTTTATCTGAATTCTCAACTCTCTCCATGCACGCTCAACATTATGCTCTGTGTTCTCGACATGCCTCCCTGCTTCTTTGAATTGTGAGACAAAAATGACGCCATAGGAATCGTATATAGTCACTCTGACAGGCTTAATTCAGGACTACATCTGTTTTTCCCAAACAAGCGTATGGGTATCCACAAGGGTATAGAAGCAAGCTCCAGGGGGTAGTTTCGAGAGGCAATTTATGACAGATTTTGTGCCTAACTGTAGCAATATTTTGTTTATATTTATATTTGTTTATATTAAGGAATTTTTTTCCTCATGATGTACTGAGCTGTATGGACATTATTTTAAGTAAAATGGTTTTCCCGAAATCCTAGTTGGAGGATTCACGGAATCAGAAGGGAATAAGCAGGAAATCCGGAATAATCCAAACAGGATTTCTGGAAAACCATGGAATTTATTGAAAGTTACCGGAATTTTGCAACCCTATTCTTGACACTCCTTGGTAAATACTGTAATTACAAAGTCTGGGGATATTACATAAACCATTTCCCTCTTTAGGGTTGATTAAGATAGATTAACTATACTGCCCTGTAAACAGAATCCATATGTTTCTTAGTGGGTTTAAATGTAAATTTCCTATGATTAGCTGATGCTATAGAACAGTGACTCCCGAGTGGCGCAGTGCTCTAAGGCACTGCATCGCAGTGCTAACTGTGCCACTAGAGATCCTGGTTCGAATCCAGGCTCTGTCGTAGCACAATTGGCCCAGCGTCGTCCAAGGTAGGGGAGGGTTTGGCCGGCAGGGATGGCGTTTGCAATGCCAGGGTTGTGGGTTCGATTCCCATGGGGGGCCAGTGTCACGCTCTGGCTCCGGGACTGTGTATTTTGAGCCAGGGTGTGTTCATTTGGTTGTGTTGTGTTTCATTGTTTGGTCGTGTGACTCCCAATCAGTGGTAACGAGTGTCAGCTGTCGGCTCGTTATCTCTGATTGGGAGCCATATTTAAACTGTCAGTGTTCACCTTAGTGTTGTGGGTTTTTGTTCCTTGTCAGTCATTGTAACGGAGGACTTCACGTTTCGTCATTGTTTGTTGTTTTTGTAGTGAGTACGTTAATTTAATAAAGTCATGTTCGCTCAACGCGCTGCGTATTGGTCTGCTCCTTTTGAAGACGATCGTGACAGAAAAACCCACCAAGATGGGACCAAGCAGCGTGTCCAGGAGCCATCGCCAGGGAGATCCCTCACAGATCTCCTTCGCCTCCTGGACTGGGTCAAGCCGAGTGAGGAAGAGAAGGGCTTGACATTATGGCAGAAGGGCGAGAGGCTGGCGAGGGACATGGAGACCTGGTCCACGGGTAGGAGAGACGCCCCGAAAATTTTTAGGGGGGGGCTCACGACGTCGGACCAGCAGGAGGCCGCGATAGAGCGGCCCAGTGGGTTGCCGGAGAAGGCCGCCAGGTTACGGGGGCCACTGGTCGGAGAGGGGATGGAGGAAGTAGAGGCACGGCGAGAGGTACTGGCGTGTGTTGCCAGTCCGGCCCGTTCCAGATCCCGGTGTAGGACCAGTGGTGTGTGTCCCCAGTACAGTCCGGCCCATCCAAGCTTCCCGCACCAAGCCAGTGGTGTGCGTCGTCAGTCCGGCACGGCCCGTGCCTGCTCTCCGCATCAAGCCTGTGGTGCGTCTCGTCAGCCCGGTTCTGCCCGTTCCTGCTCTCCGCACCAGGTCTGTGGTGCACGTCGCCAGCCCAGTCCGGCCCATTCCTGCTACTCGCAACAAGCCAAGGGTGCGAGTCGTCAGCCGGATTCAGCCCATTCCTGCTACTCGCACCAAGCCAAGGGTGCGAGTCGTCAGCCGGATTCAGCCCATTCCTGCTACTCGCACCAAGCCAAGGGTGCGAGTCGTCAGCCGGATTCAGCCCATTCCTGCTACTCGCACCAAGCCAGGGATGCGAGTCTTCAGCCTGGTGAGGCCTGTTCCGGCTCACGCACCATGCAAAGGGTGCGTATCGTCTGCCAGGTCCGGTCCATTCCTGCCTCACGCGCCAAGCCAGGGAGTGCGCGTCGGCAGTCCTGATCCAGCTAACTGGGTCAGATCGGACTGGGGACACTACGGGGGGATTGTAGTAGGGTGGTGGTCAAGCCCGGAGCCGGAGCCGCCTCCGAGGAGCAATACCCACCCAGCCCTTCCCTATTTGGGGTGTAGGCGCGGTCGGAGTCCGCGCCTTTAGGGGGGGGTACTGTCACGCTCTGGCTCCGGGACTGTGTATTTTGAGCCAGGGTGTGTTCATTTGGTTGTGTTGTGTTTCATTGTTTGGTCGTGTGACTCCCAATCAGTGGTAACGAGTGTCAGCTGTCGGCTCGTTATCTCTGATTGGGAGCCATATTTAAACTGTCAGTGTTCACCTTAGTGTTGTGGGTTTTTGTTCCTTGTCAGTCATTGTAACGGAGGACTTCACGTTTTAGTCATTGTTTGTTGTTTTTGTAGTGAGTACGTTAATTTAATAAAGTCATGTTCGCTCAACGCGCTGCGTATTGGTCTGCTCCTTTTGAAGACGATCGTGACAGCCAGTATGAAAAAAATAATGTATGCACTCACTAACTGTAAGTCGCTCTGGATAAGAGCATCTGCTAAATGACTAAAAATGTAAAAAAAAATCATTTTAGTATCAGTTGAGATTAACTTACTCTTAAGCACCCTTAAAATTGGTTTTAGCTAGCAAACAGGTCAGCCAATGTATTTTGGTCAAGGGTGTAGTATGCAGGGAGCTGGTATAGGTCAAGTGTGCATAACAACAACCATTTTGGGAAAGCTTTCTGTACACCAACTTAACCTTTGCGAGGAGATGTCAGAGTATAGAAAAACATCCATCCAGCCTGCCTTCATATTCTGCCCTGATCCTGGCCTCGTGGTGATGGATGCAGTGTTGACCTTCCAGTGTCTGCCACTGATGCAGCCACACAGCCACTGGGGAGGTCTCACAGCAGCATCTGCTCCTGTCACACAACATCATAATCCTCTTCTCTCGTCCCCCTGCTCCTCCTGCCCCGGGGCCGGTCTGGGCAGGACAGGACCCACTGGCAAGGGACATAGAGGACACTAACTAAAAACTAAAGAGGCTGGATCAAACTTTAGTTGTTATGTGGAGTAGTGACCTAAAGTAATATCCATCCTACAGTGAGGCAGAATAGAGCTCTGTTCTGCTATTACAGATGTTTGAATAGTTTGCTTTCATAGGGTTATTATTGTGATTATACAATTAATTACAATCAATTTGACTCACAGCTTCCTCTAAACAGAATGCTTATATTATTGCTAAGCCCATTTTCATCCACTTTCTGTCATTTAGTTGATAAATCCCAGTCTTATTTTGGATCAGCTTTAATACTGCAGATAGAGTGTGGCTTTCATCAATGTAATTGTTAGCATTTCCAATCCCATATATATTTTATTTGTAAATATATATACAGTAACAGTCAAAAGTATGAACACACCTACTCATTCCAGGGCTTTTCTTTATTTTTACTATTTTCTATATTGTAGAATAATAGTGAAGACATTAACACATATGGAATCATGTAGTAACCAAAAAAGTGTTAAACAAATATTTTATATTTGAGATTCTTCGAAGTAGCCACATTCTCTCAATCAGCTTCATGGGGTAGTCACCGGGAATGCATTTCAATTAACAAATTAACTTCTTAAAAGTTAATTTGTGGAATGTATTTTATTCTTAATGCCAATCAGTTGTGTTGTGACAAGGTAGGGGGGTATACAGAAGATAGCCCTATTTGGTAAAAGACCAAGTCCATATTATGGCAAGAACAGCTCAAATAAGCAAAGAGAAACGACAGTCCATCATTACTTTAAGACATGAAGGTCAGTCAATCTGGAACATTTCAAGAACTTTGAACGTTTCTTCAAGTGCAGTCGCAAAACCCATCAAGCGCTATGATGAAACTGGCTCTCATGAGGAACGCGACAGGAATGGAAGACCCAGAGTTAACTCTGCTGCAGAGGATAAGTTCATTAGAGTTACCAGCCTCAGAAATTGCAGCCCAAATAAATGCTTCACAGAGTTCAAGTAACAGACAAATCTCGACATCAACTGTTCAGAGGAGACTGCGTGAATCAGGCCTTCATGGTCGAATTGCTGCAAAGAAACCACTACTAAAGGACACCAATAAGAAGTGTTTGGGCCAAGAAACACGAGCAATGGACATTAGACTGGTTGAAATGTGTCCTTTGGTCTGGAGTCCAAATTGGAGATTTTGGGTTCCAACCGCCGTGTCTTTGTGAGACGCGGTGTTGGTGAACGGATGATCTTCACATGTGTATTTCCCACCGTAAAGCATGGAGGAGGTATTATGGTGTGGGGGTGCTTTGCTGGTGACACTGTCTGTGATTTATTTAGAATTCAAGACACACTTAACCAGCATGGCTACCACAGCTTTCTACAGCGATACGCCATCCCATCTGGTTTGCGCTTAGTGGGACTATCATTTGTTTTTCACTCAAGGACATTCAGAGGCTTGTCCCGAAACCACTCCTGCGTTGTCTTGGCTGTGTGCTTAGGGTCGTTGTCCTGTTGGAAGGTGAACCTTCGCCCCAGTCTGCAGCAAGTTTTCATCAAGGATCCCTCTGTACTTTTCTCTGTTCATCTTTCCCTCAACCCTGACTAGTCTCCCAGTCCCTGCCGCTGAAAAACATCCCCACAGCATGATGCTGCCACCACCATGCTTCACCGTAGGGATGATGCCAGGTTTCCTCCAGACGTGATGCTTGGAATTTAGGCCAAAGAGTTGGTTTCATCAGACCAGAGAATCTTGTTTCTCATGGTCTGAGAGTCCTTTAGGTGCCTCTTGGCAAACTCCAAGCAGGCTGTCATGTGCCTTTTACTGAGGAGTGTCTTCCGTCTGGCCCTCTACCATAAAGGCCTGATTGGTGGAGTTCTGCAGAGATGGTTCACCTTCTGGAAGGTTCTCCCATCTCCACAGAGGAACTCTGGAGCTCTGTCAGAGTGACCATCGGGTTCTTGATCACCACCGCCCTTCTTCCCCGATTGCTCAGCATGGCCGTGCGGCCAGTTCTGGGAAGAGTTTTGGTGGATCCAAACTTCTTCCATTACGAATGATGGAGGCCACTGTGTTCTTGGGAATCTTCAATGCTGCAGAAATGTTTTGGTACCCTTCCCCAGATCTGTGCCTAGACACAATCCTGTCTCGGAGCTCTACGGACAACTCTTTCAACCTCATGGCTTGGTTTTTGCTCTGACATGCACTGTCAACTATGGGACCTTATATAGACAGGTGTGTGCCTTTCCAAATCATGTCCAATCAATAGAATTTACAACAGGTGAACTCCGTTCAAGTTGTAGAAACATCTCTAGGATGACCAATGGAAAAAGGATTCACCTGAGCTTAATTTCGAGTTTCATAGGTAAGGGTCTGAATACTTATGTAAATAAGATATTTCTGTTCATAATGTTTTATACATTTGCAAACATTTATATAAACCTGGTTTTGCTTTGTCATTATGGGGTATTCAGTGTAGATTGATGAGGAAAAAAAATAATTTAATCCATTTTAGAATAAGGCTGTAATGTAACAAAATGTGGAAAAAGTCAAGGGGTCTGAATACTTTATTAAACTGGTATACTTTTTTATTCATTACAGTTTTCTTTAACCAATTTTGGTCTTTAATGCAGGGCAGACAGACAAGTTCCTTACTTTCTCCCCCTTCCACTTGCCTTCTCATTTGTGGAGGCATTTCTGTCAACGCTATTAACGCTGTGATGTGTTCTCTCTTAGGACATAAACTCCTAGTATGTTGATGTGTTTATGACTTCTCTCCCTTCTCTAAGTGCTACTACAGTACTTAGTAACTATTTACAAGTCCTTCCTATTACTGTATGATTCATGTTTCTCAGGGGCACAGGTATGCATGGGTCTCTTCAGAGGTGTGGCAAAACTGAAATCCCTCAAATAAATCTTTAAAAAATATCCTGAGCTGGAAGAAGGCTTCAATCAGAATCAATGCTTTGAGTATGTGGTAATGTTGCATGTGTTTGATGACAGGACTGTTGCACTCTGAAATTAGAGCCAATACTGGTTAGAAAATACGCTGGCACTACGTTAGGAGACATGGGCCGTTGCTATGAGGCAATTTGATGAGCTTATAATTGGGATGTTGATCACATCTGTGGCAAATAATTCCCATTTCTAATGAATAAATGAAACCAAGCATGATGGATTTATGTATTATCCTTCCCAACTAATTTACAAATGCAGTATTGGTGTCTTTTGTTTACAAGACATAATCAACAACAAGAAATGATTTCGCAATTCATTGCAAATGCTTCTCTATGTGTATGTCAAGACAACAATCGTGAGGAACTTGTAGTGCACTCTGACACTCTTCTCTTTGTCAGCAAACTATTAAAGTGAAACATGAATAATTGAGTCTCTGAACATTGTTTCATCTGAGGCAGAGATAAAAACAGCCAATGTGAAGCGGTTTGTTTTTCGGGCTTATTTTCTCCTTAAACTCATCCTAGTCTCTTCCAGTACTTTTCAAACTGGGTGAGATAATATGTGGTGTTGACATAGTCTGGTGTTAAAGTTCAATCTTGTTTAGTCTAATTTACGTTTTAATTTCAAAGAGACACCCAGACTACAGCCATGCATCCATGTCACGGTTCAGACAGACGACAAGAGGACCACAATTGCGTCACACCAGAAAGTTTATTTAAACTTAAGGGGAAAGGGATGTAGGGAGTGAGTGAAGGCTCCAGGGGTTATCCCGTCCGATGTGCTGGGTCTGTGCCTCCCCCCAGTGGCAGCGATGCGTCCGATGACGCCGGTGGTTGGTGGTCCAGAAGTCCTGGGGGGGAGGAAACACAGACACAACGGGCGGAATGAAACCAGGCAGCAGTACAGTTCAAGGGAGATCCAAAATACGTAGTAGCAAGGCAGAAGGCTGGTCAGAGTTACCGGGATTGAAGAGTAGTCAGGAGTCGTAATGGCAGAAGCAGGTCTGGATCTCCTGAGGCAGAAGAGTATCCAAAAACCAGGCAGGTCCGGGGTCACAAAACCAGGGTGAGCCAGAAGCGCGAGCAAACAGGTTCCGGGTGTGAGCTTTGCAGACGATCTGACACAGGAGAGCTGAAAGACAGGGCTATAAATACTGGGAGAGGTTAGTGGGTAATGCAGCGCAGCTGGCAGAGTAATTAGAGCCGAGCAGAGCAGGGACAGGTGGAGCTAGTTAGGCTGAGTAGAGAGAGAGTGGTGAGCAGAGTGGAAACAACTTAAGGTGGTAACCCAGTGGAGTGAGAGGGCTCATGACAGAACCCCCCCCAAGGGGACGGCCCCAGAAGTCCCAAGAGCAACACCACGCCGGGCGGGAGGAGGGGAGCCGGAGGAGGGCTAGAACTCCTCCGAACGGTCCGAGCGAACGTCCTCATCCTCGGAGGAAGCCGGAGGGCCGTGGTCGGGAGATGGGACAGGTCCCGAGACAGGATCAGGCACAGGACAGGAAGCCGAGCGGGCAGGACGGTTAGAGACCCCTCTGGGGCGGCCCCTACGGATTGCAGGTTGATCAGGATGCCGTTGGTGGAAAGCGGTGATGAGAGTCCTATCCACAATCCGACTAGCTGGCACCCAGGTCCTTTCCTCAGGTCCATAGCCCTCCCAGTCAATGAGGTACTGGAGACCCCTACCCCTCCGTCTGGACCGAAGCAGGCGGCGGACGGTGTAAACCAGACCACCATCGACGAGCCGTGGAGGAGGAGGACAAGGCGCAGCAGGGACCAGCGGACTCCTGGGCACAGGCAGGGGCTGCAGCAATCCGGCTGGGGGCTGGCAGGACGACTTGTGTTGGTTGCAGATGGGGCAGGCTTGGACGAATTCCCGTACATCCTTCCTCAGAGAGGGCCACCAGAACCTCTGGGCGAGCAGGTTGTAAGTGCGGGTGGAGCCAGGGTGACAAGCTAGGCGGGAGTCATGTCCCCACTGAACGACCTGGGACCTCAGGTCTTCGGGGACAAAAAGGCGGTCAGCTGGGCAAGTGCTGGGACCTGGCTGGTTACGGAGAGCCTCCAGCACCTGTTCCTCAACAGCCCAGGTCAGAGCTGCAACGATGCAGGGACTTGGCAGAATCGACACAGGGTCCTTGGAGGGGTCAGGAGCGGAGTTAGTAGGTACTGGCCGAGGGGGTAGTGCGGCGGCAAGCAGGCAGGTTCGGTGGCAGTCCTCTCCCCACTCCCTGATCACCCCGGTCACCCAGTCGAGCTGAGGGTTGTGCCGGCGGAGCCATGGGTAACCCAGGATGAGGGGTTGGCCTGGAGAGGGGGAGCAGGTGAAACTGGATAGTTTCTTGATGGTTTCCCGGACAGACCCATCGAGACCGGGGCCGTGACATGAGTGACCGATCCGAGTAAGTGTCCGTCCAGTGCCCGGGCAGGAATAGGAGGTGTCAAACGGAGGTTCTCCAGTCCCAGTTGGCGTGCCAGCTTGATGTCCATTATGTTGGCTTCGGCGCCAGAATCCACCAGAGCAGCCAGGGTGTGAGTTGAGTCAGGGAGGCGGAGGTGAACTTGCAGCAGGGGTTTGCGGTCGGAGGACTGGATGGTCATTGAACTCAACCGGACTCCCCCTATGCCCGGTGAGCTTCGGCCCTTTAAAGGGCAGGTTACCACACGATGTCCATCACCTCCACAATAGAGGCAGAGGTTTGAGGTGAAGCGTCGCTGGCGCTCTGCAGGAGTGAGAGAGGCTCGCCCAATCTCCATAGGCTCAGACTGATCAAGCTGAACTGGGTGAGTGGCAGTAGATGACAGGAGCCCAGTCGGATCTCTCCGAATGCCGGTAGTAGGTGGACCTTGGCGCCCCCTCTCACGACGACGGGTCTGTATCCCTCTGTCGATCCTGACAGTCAGTGCGATGGCTTCATCAAGAGTGGAAGGCAGTTCATGGGAGACCAACTCGTCCTTGATATAGTCAGCCAAACTATGGAAGAAACGCGTCCACCAACGATGGTGTGTTCCAAGAACTTCGTCTAGCCAGGGTTCGGAAGTCGATGGAATGGTCTGCGACTGTACGTCTGCCTTGTCGAATACTGAACAGTTCACGAGACGCCTCTGCGGTTGGTGAATCCAGGTCAAACACCTTCAGCATCTCCTCGGCAAACCGGTCGAAGGTTGCACATGCGGGGGTTTGACGTTCGAACTCTGCTGTTCCCCAGAGTCGAGCTCGGCCCGTCAGGTGAGTGATGGCATACCCAACCTTAGCCCCCTCCGTGGCGAAGGTCCTTGGCTGCAAGGAGAACTGAAGTCGGCAGCTAGTCAGGAATGGCCGGACCTGGGTAGAATCGCCGTTGAACCGCTCGGGGTTTCCAATCTTGGGTTCGGAGCAGCGGCTGCAATGACCGGGGCAGGTAACTCGGGGGCAGGGCTGGTGGGCAGACTGGCTGGGGTCAGGTTGGTGAGGAGTTGAATGATCATGGCGAGTTGTTGTTGCTGCTGCTGGGACTGCTGCTGGTGCTGCTGGAACTGCTGATGCTGTTGGTAGCCGGCCTGAAGCAGAGAGGTGATGTCGCCGCTCATGCGGCCTAGCTCTCTCTCAGTGTGTTCCAGGCGTAGCATGGCGGTGGGTTGCTCAGGTTCTTCGGTTTCCATGTCGGGGGAAGTGTGCGCTGAGTCCATAATGGTCAGATCGTACTGTCACGGTTCAGACAGACGACAAGAGGACCACAATTGCGTCACACCAGAAAGTTTATTTAAACTTAAGGGGAAAGGGATGTAGGGAGTGAGTGAAGGCTCCAGGGGTTATCCCGTCCGATGTGCTGGGTCTGTGCCTCCCCCAGTGGCAGCGATGCGTCCGATGACGCCGGTGGTTGGTGGTCCAGAAGTCCTGGGGGAGGAAACACAGACACAACGGGGCGGAATGAAACCAGGCAGCAGTACAGTTCAAGGGGAGATCCAAAATACGTAGTAGCAAGGCAGAAGGCTGGTCAGAGTTACCGGGATTGAAGAGTAGTCAGGAGTCGTAATGGCAGAAGCAGGTCTGGATCTCCTGAGGCAGAAGAGTATCCAAAAACCAGGCAGGTCCGGGGTCACAAAACCAGGGTGAGCCAGAAGCGCGAGCAAACAGGTTCCGGGTGTGAGCTTTGCAGACGATCTGACACAGGAGAGCTGAAAGACAGGGCTATAAATACTGGGAGAGGTTAGTGGGTAATGCAGCGCAGCTGGCAGAGTAATTAGAGCCGAGCAGAGCAGGGACAGGTGGAGCTAGTTAGGCTGAGTAGAGAGAGAGTGGTGAGCAGAGTGGAAACAACTTAAGGTGGTAACCCAGTGGAGTGAGAGGGCTCATGACACATCCATATACAGAGTTGAAAGGGACTTTGGTGGTGCATTCAATAACTGGGACCATAGCACTAACCGCTGGCTAACCCCTAATCCCCTTGAAGCATGATGACACAACCGTGGCACGCCTAGAATCCGGTTCCTGTATGTGCAGCTAGCTAGCTCCTGGGCCTGTGAAATTGCCTCCCGAGCCTCCGGTGCTGGTCGGTGTTTAAAGGGAAGAGCTAGAGGAGGAGCAGGGCTATCATGGCTGTAGCTACTTGCTACACATTGTTTGTCTTCAGGATTAATGTCTTGTCTCCAGAGAGCTTGTGTGTTTGCTCAGCCAAAGCGGGGGAGAGGGGGGAGGTGGGGAGGGAGGAGGTGGGACATCAAGCCTGCTTGATGGGTCTGTGTGCCTCTATTTTCTAATACTAGGCTGAGAATGAAAGAGCATTCTAAATGTTTGAAGCAAGAAATGTGAGAGATGGTGGCACAGGCATAAAAAATAATGGTAAGTATGTTTACTGTACAGCTTAGCATTTAATCATTTTGCTTATTCTCCCAAATATTTTAAGACAACCTTATGTAGTCATTGTGATGTAGCATACCAATAAAGTGTTACTATGTGCAGTTCACAGATTCTAGTAGCTAGCAGGCTATCAAAGTTTCCTCCAACAAAGAAACACACTCAGGCATTTCCTAACAATGAGAAATGGCTGGAGCGTGCTGTAAAATGTGCCGTGAATAATATGACAGGCGAGAACCGCAGAAAAGATCCCCTCCTTACGTAAATGTTGAATTCAATTTCGAAAACGCATTGTCTGGTTCTAAAAAACATTTCTGAACTACACAGTCCCCTCACCATTCCCTTCATTGTCTCTGACAGGAGCGTGCAAAGAGATAGAACCCAGTCAATTACAAAACCATGAAATGTGACAATAGAGATGTGAAACATCTCCTAAACCTCATTACACACACATCCCACGAATCCACACCAATAAGGAAGTGAGAGGAAGGATGGGGATAGGGGGTGGAGTTAAGTTAAGATGTATTTTCCAAACTGGAAACCTTCTATGCGTTTTACCTCCTGATGTCTCTTTGATCATTAACAGCCACAGTACATTATGTGTGACACTGTTTCCCAACAGTGGTGGAGATCTCTTCATCAAGCTGCATGGCACAGAAAGCCACTGAGTCCCTCACATCTGTGGGCTTCCAATCCGATTTCTATTTTCAAAGAAGATACATTTTCATCAGAGGGGAATCAAAACCTCTGTCATGTTCCTCCGAACACTTTGACCAACACGGTCCCGCTTTAAATTACATTCAGCTTATAAAGGCTTCATAAAGCCTTCATAATGTCTTCTTAAGCACTACATAAATGTGTTACAAAGCATCTATAACTGTATGTCATGCTTTTTAAAAAGGTTCATAAATGTGGCATAACTCTGTGACATAATCACCAATGTCAAATGTCACATAACTCACTATGTCGAATATGATATAAATGTGCTTTATGAAGAGTGACGTGCTGAAGGATGGCATACGCTCTAAAGTGATGTCATGTTAGTCACATTGCACCTAATCTCATTCCCAGATGGACCAACGCATCAAACTTGGCCTTCATTAGTTAGGGTTGGGTTTAAAATCAAATTTTAAGAAGATAAATTGTGGAAATGGGCAGGGTTTAGCAACAATTATGACTTTTTTACTCTTTTAAGTAGTGACGACGATGACAAACACTTTACTCAGTAAGGTCACTCTTATAGAATTCTATGGTCACTCCCACTAAGGCCAACTTTGAATGGTTGATAGCCCAGGCTTATATGTTCTGTGTGTGCAATAGCCTGGAGATGACATTACACCAATAAACACTTACCTTGATGAAAGCCCCCAAACTAAAAGAAATTGAAAGTTTTTTTCTTCTGGAACCAAGTTACATGTTACTCAGTATACAAACACCCACACAAAAACAAGCCATACCGCGTGGTGCTGGGCCTAGTCAGGTCTTTGATACATTCACCCACTCACCCGCTGAAAGATCAGCCACAAAATGTTGGCACCATTGTAACAGGTTGTAATCAAGCCCTGGTCTCCAGCATGGGAACAGAAGAGGAATATCTGGTGCGGTAGTCTCAGGTTGGACTACTCCAAATCATCTTGGTTCTCTCTCTCTCTCTCACACACACACACACACACAAACGCAAGGTTTTCAGGTCCATCAACCTATTTGAATACCTCTCACACCCTACAGTAACCTGTGGATCATGAGAGAACCTTCATAAATCAGCAAAGTGTTAGTAACCTATTTATTAACACTTTATGTAGTATCCTTAGTTTGAAATAACACATTCATAAAGACTCTATATTGCAATTCTTATTTACAATGACGGCCTACACCGGCCAAACCCGGACGACGCTGGGCCAATTGTGCTGGGCCAATCGGGCAGAAGGTGGTAGAATATGGACGGGGGGAGAGAGAGATAGAGCCGGCAATTGCATTGGGGAATGTTCCTCCGTGGCTGTTTAGTAGTGTGGACATGATTGAGGGCAGGAGAGAATGGGGTGAGAACCTGAGATGGTGTGTGGAGAGATATATAGATAATCGGTTTTATTCGTTTTTAAGGATATATACAGATAGTTCAAATGATCCAGTCAGTGGAAGGGTGGGGGCTGGGGTGTATATCCCAGATTTCAATGTTGGAGTAGACTATGGTTTGACCATACAGGTTTAAATGCCTCGTTGTGGATGAAAAGAAGACATGAAACAGGTCTGTGTGATGAGTGTTTAGTGGAGGAAACGGTGGAGCATGTGTTGATATTTTGTGAATTGTATGACATAGATATGGAGAGATTGTGTGAAAAGGTTAGAGAGGCTAGATGGGGTTGGGGTTAGGGTTTGGGTGGTGTAGTGGGGGAGGGAAGTGGTATCTAGGGCTCTATTTCACTTTCTTAGAGGAACAGGACTAATGAAGAGAATTTAGTGTAGTTAGGCCTCGACTGGCCTCACACTCCAGTACAGTAGGTGGCGGTGTGTGCACCTTGAAAGTTGGATGCGATCCGCCAACCCAAATCCGAAGAAGAGGAGGAAGAAGAAATTAGTTTTTGTATGGAGGTCAATGAGTGTCGAATTTGGTCAACAAGGAGGCGTATGGCTTATTTGCTACGTGAGGTTTATTTGCTCGATTAGAAGTTTCGTGGGGCATGGGTTGTTGCGAGTGTACTGATGTGGGTGGGACACGTGACATCCCGGGCAACTTTGAGAAAAAACACTATCTTGAGACGGCTATGCATATTCATGACATGAGGCCAGCATCTCTCCCCATTGAATACAAGCGGTTAACATCAACAACGCTCATCGAATATTCAAAAAGGATTGGGAGCTAGACAGCCCGCCATGCCGCTTTGTGAGGGTTGAGAGACAGTATATTGTCAGTATATCCATAATCTTTGATTATATTGACCAGATACTCTAGCGGCCACTCTAACAATGAAAATAAATGTATTTAAAAAATGGAAGACAGTCGGAGGCAAGATCAGGTGGGACCATTCTAGCCAATGAGAGGGCAGATACGCAGGACCATGACCATTTCCAGTAGTTACAACAGCCACAAAGTCAAAATTCATGAAAACTAAAATTACCTTTTTGGTCTTAATTTAAGGTTAGGGTTATGCATAAGGTTAGCACTGTGGTTAGGTTTAAAGTCACATTTTAAGAAAATACATTGTGGAAATACGCGAGGTTTATGATTTTGTGGCTGTGGTAACTAGTGAAGACCAGGCACAATTCTGATTTAAAGTTTTTTTTGTCAGTTGCCGGGATGTCACGTGTCCTACTTGTATCAGTACACGCGTAACAACCTAATCATTACGAAAAATATATTAGATCGAGTGGGCCACACGTAGCAAGTGGGCCATTACATTTTTTGTTGACCAAATTCGACGCTCACCCATTGACAAATTGACCTCCATGCAAAAATTCAAAACACCACCTGTTTGAGAAGAAAGATTTTGGGACAAGGTATCCCTCTCGCTTCGCCTCTTCCTCTCTGGCATAAAGAAACATGTGGGCGTGGAGGTCCAGTTTGCTCATTCATCCTCGTGGCTATGTAGAAAGAAAATAACACAAAATAACTTTAAAACATTATTTTTCTTTGCTGATTGTAATAGTTTTGGAAAGGAATGAATGGATGGCATATGACCCACTGAAAGAATAAGCCAAGGACAAGGTACCCGCCCACCAGCCCAAAGCAAGGGAGGGAGAAATGAAAGGGGATAAGTGAGTGTAGTGTTAGATGGTAGGGTATATTTTATTATTTTTATTCAAGCAAAGTATAAGGGAGTTGTACTCCAGTCTAGTAGGTGGCGGTAATGCAACATTTATTGGATGCCAACCGCCGTTAAACCTCATCGAAGAAGAAGGAAAGGGGAGAAAGGTGCCGATCGCTTAGCAACGTGGACGCCTGGTGCTGAACCGGATACTAGCACAGGACTTCAGTCGAGGAGCTGAGGGATTTTACAAATTCGTCTAGCTAAAACAGTATCTCAGAACTTGAGTGATGGAGAGGATATGTCTTGACAAGACTGCATCTAAGGCAGTGGACGACTATCTGGAGTACAGGAGGATCGTGGGTGAAGACGATGGCGGCAGACTATTCTCCCCAGAGGAATATGAAAAGTATAAGAGAACAGAGTTGCCCCAGAGACTACACAACAGGCTGTATGTGAGCTTTGGAGTGCCAGGGGGAATAGACTGTAAACTCATCGGCCCAGAGACACCTTGCTTCTGCACACACAGGTACAAACAGCATCAGACAGACTTTGAGGAGGTTCCTTTGGAGCGTCCGATTGCGCTACCATGCCGGGTTCGAGGGTGTCGGTGTTTGGCCTTCCAGTACGTGCACCTGAATGGGTCGCAGCCCGTACGCTGCAGGTGCAAGCACTCTGCCTACGACCACAGTGAGACCACAGAACACCTGTGTGGGAAATGCTCATCCTGCTCTGGGTTCCGGAGCCCCTTCAGCTGTGGGTGTGGCCAGCCTAGCTCCGCCCACCAGACACTAGTGGAGACGAAGGCAGAACGGGAGTCCCGGGGTCGGCCGGTGGGCAGAGATGTTCCGTACGCAGCCATGGGGGGTCTGACAGGGTTCAGCTCCCTGGCTGATGGGTACCTGAGACTGGATGATAGCGGGGCAGGTGCCCCTCCCCTGTCTGTTCTGTCATCTCAACAGGAGCATGTGTTTGAGAAAGCCTATGGACCAGCAGCAGCCTCAGGACCTACAGAGGAGAGCTCAGTGACGTCCGTGACCAGGGCTCTGTCTGACCTCGGCACCAGAGAGGAAGAAGACATGGCGTACTTCGAGAGACGCTACCAGGAGAGGGCTGAGAAAATGGCTGCCAAACAGAAGGCATCATCATCAAGAGGAAGACCATCCACCAAACCAACCACCTCCCTATCCAGTATGCAACCTACCAAACAGCCTACCAAATCATTTACCAAACTGGAGAAGAGGACGAACAGTTAGCTAACACACAAACAGACTTAGTTTAATACAGTATTCCATTCCACACAGATAATGATATAATTGCACTATGGATAATAGATAATCAAACATTATCTACTATGTGATGTTTCCAAGTTCAATTGACAATAAATGTTCAAAGCCAAAAAAAAAACAATAATAATAATAATAAAGACTCTATATTGCATGACGCTGTACTTAATTTAAAGTCAGACCCCTTTGGTCATTTATAACACATACATACAGTACCAGTCAAAAGTTTGGACACCCCTACTCATTCCAGGGTTTTTCTTTATTTTTACTATTTTCTACATTGTAGAATAATAGTGAAGACATCAAAACTATGAAATAACACATATGGAATCATGTAGTAACCAAAAAAGTATTAAAGAAATCAAACTATATTTTGCCTAGATGACCCTTTGCCTAGATGACAGCTTTGATCACTCTTGGCATTCTCTCAACCAGCTTCACCTGGAATGCTTGTCCAACAGTATTGAAGGAGTTCCCACATATGCTCAGCACTTCTTGGCTGCTTTTCCTTCACTCTGCGGTCCAACTCATCCCAAACCATCTCAATTGTGGAGGCCAGGTCATCTGATGCAGCACTCCATCACTCTCCTTCTTGGTCAAATAGCCCTTACACAGCCTGGAGGTGTGTTGGGTCATTGTCCTGTTGAAAAACAAATGATAGTCCCAATGTGCGCAAACCAGATGGGATGGCGTATCACTGCAGAATGCTGGGGTAGCCATGCTGGTTAAGTGTGCCTTGAATTCTAAATAAATCATTGACAGTGTCACCAGCAAAGCACCCCCACACGATGACATCTCCTCCTCCATGCTTCACGGTGGGAACCACACATGCGGAGATCATCCGTTCACCTACTCTGCGTCTCACAAAGACATGGCGGTTGGAACCAAAAATCTCAAATTTGGACTAATCAGACCAAAGGACATATTTCCACCGGTCTAATGTCCATCGCTCATGTTTCTTTGCCCAAGCAAGTCTCTTCTTATTATTGGTGTCCTTTAGTAGTGGTTTCTTTGCAGCAATTCGACCATGAAGGCCTGATTCACGCAGTCTCTTCTGAACAGTTGATGTTGAGATGTGTCTGTTACTTGAACTCTGTGAAGCATTTATTTGGGGTGCAATTTTTGAGGCTGGTAACTCTAATGAACTTATCCTCTGCAGCAGAAGTAACTCTGGGTCTTCCATTCCTGTGGCGGTCCTCATGAGAGCCAGTTTCATCATAGCACTTGATGGGTTTTGCGACTGCACTTGAAAAACAAAGTTCTTGAAATGTTCCGTATTGACTGACCTTCATGTCTTAAAGTACTGATGGACTGTCTTTTCTCTTTGCTAATTTGAGCTGTTCTTGCCATAATATGGACTTGGTCGTTTACCAAATAGGGCTATCTTCTGTATACCACCCCTTCCTTGTCACAACACAACTGATTGGCTCAAACGCATTAAGAAGGAAAGAAATTCCACAAATTAACTTTTAACAAGGCACACCTGTTAATTGAAATGCATTCCAGGTGACTACCTCATGACGCTGGTTGAGATAATGCCAAGAGTGTGCAAAGCTCTCATCAAGGCAAAGGGTGGCTACTTTGAAGAATCTCAAATATAAAATATATTTTGATTTGTTTAACACTTTGATTGGTTACTACATGATTCCATATGTGTTATTCAATAGTTTTGATGTCTTCACTATTATTCTACAATGTAGAAAATAGTACAAATAAAGAAAAACCCTGGAATGAGTAGGTGTGTCCAAACTTTTGACTGGTACTGTAAATGCCTTATATCATTTGACGCTGTACTTACTATAAAGTCAGACGGACACCTTCGGTCATTCATAACACATACAGTGGCTTGCGAATGTATTCATCCCCCTTGGTGTTTTTCCTATTTTGTTGCATTACAACCTGTAATTTAAATTGATTTTTATTTGGATTTCATGTAATGGACATACACAAAATACTCCAAATTGGTGAAGTGAAATGAAAAAAAGAACTTGTTTCAACAAATTCTAAAAAATAATAACGGAAAAGTGGTGCGTGCATATGTATTCACCCCCTTTGTTATGAAGCCCCTACATAAGATCTGGTGCAACCAATTACCTTCAGAAGTCACATAATTAGTTAAATAAAGTCCACCTGTGTGCAATCTAAGTGCCACATGATCTCAGTATATATACACCAGTTCTGAAAGGCCCCCAGAGTCTGCGACACCACTAAGCAAGGGGCACCACCAAGCAAGCAGCACCATGAAGACCAAGGAGCCAAACAGGTCAGGGACAAAGTTGTGGAGAAGTACAGATCAGGGTTGGGTTATAAAAAAATATCCGAAACTTTGAATATCCCACGGAGCACCATTAAGTCCATTATAAAAAAAATTGAAAGAATATGGCACCACAACAAACCTGCCAAGAGAGGGCCGCCAACCAAAACTCACAGACCAGGTAAGGAGGGCATTAATCAGTGAGGCAGCAAAGAGACCAAAGATAACCGTGAAGGAGCTGCAAAGCTCCACAGCGGAGATTGGCGTATCTGTCCATAGGACCACTTTAAGCCGTACACTCCACAGAGCTGGGCTTCACGGAAAAGTGGCCAGAAAACAGCCATTGCTTAAAGAAAAAAATAAGCAAACACCTTTGGTGTTCGCCAAAAGCCATGTGGGAGACTCCCCAAACATATGGAAGAAGGTACTCTGGTCAGATGAGACTAAAATTGAGCTCTTTGGCCATCAAGGAAAACGCTATGTCTGGCGCAAACCCATCACCTCTCATCACCCCGAGAACACCATCCCCACAGTGAAGCATGGTGGTGGCAGCATCATGCTGTGGGGATGTTTTTCATCGGCAGGGACTGGGAAACTGGTCAGAATTGAAGGAATGATGGATGGCGCTAAATACAGGGAAATTCTTGAGGGAAACCTATTTCAGTCTTCCAGAGATTTGAGACTGTGACGGAGGTTCACCTTCTAGCAGGGCAATGACCCTAAGAATACTGCTAAAGCAACACTTGAGTGGTTTAAGGGGAAACATTTAAACGTCTTGGAATGGCCTAATCAAAGCCCAGACCTCAATCCAATTGAGAATCTGTGGTATGACTTAAAGATTGCTGTACACCAGCGGAACCCATCCAACTTGAAGGAGCTGGAGCAGTTTTGCCTTGAAGAATGGGTAAACATCCCAGTGGCTAGATGTGCCAAGCTTATAGAGACATACCCCAAGAGACTTGCAGCTGTAATTGCTGCAAAAGGTGGCTCTATAAGGTATTGACTTTGGGGGGTGGGGGTGAATAGTTATGCACGCTCAAGTTTTCTGTTTTTTTGTCTTATTTCTTGTTTGTTTCACAAGAAAAAATATTTTGGAAAATAAGTATTTGGTCACCTACAAACGAGCAAGATTTCTGGCTCTCACAGACCTGTAACTTCTTCTTTAAGAGGCTCCTCTGTCCTCCACTTGTTACCTGTATTAATTGCACCTGTTTGAACTTGTTATCTGTATAAAAGACACCTGTCCACAACCTGATATACTGATACCTTATACTGATAACAAGTTATCAGAGGTCTGGGAAAAATCTAAGAAACGTTGATTTTTGAGTGTAGTTGCCCTTTAATTCAGTGAGCATGCCCTGCACTGATGTTTGGTTGGCGGGTTTTCTGTAGTGCAGTAAGCGCACGTGATGTGATTCGGCCGCCAATGGAATGGGTGGAGTAAAAGGCCAGCAACACTCAGACCCTACTGAAGAATGTATTTTCTCAATTTGTCTGTCATAGTTGACGTGTACCTATGATGAAAATTACAGGCCTCTCTCATCTTTTTAAGTGGGAGAACTTGCACAATTGGTGGCTGACTAAATACTTTTTTTCCCCACTGTATGATAAATAATTTTCTAAACATTAACAATGATTCACATTTGTTCATATTTAAGTGACATTTGCATTAAATGTGGGTTTTAAAACATGTTCAATGAATGCCCCCAATGCAAATCACACATTCTTGGTGCCGCAGTAAAAGTGTTATAAGGAATATTCAGTAGGGTCTGAGTGTTGCTGGCCTTTTACTCCACCCATTCCATTGGCGGCCGAATCACATCACGTGCGCTTACTGCACTACAGAAAACCCGCCAACCAAACATCAGTGCAGGGCATGCTCACTGAATTAAAGGGCAACTACACTCAAATATCAACGTTTCTTAGATTTTTCCCAGACCTCAAAAGTCATCCCCTGATGTGGTTTAAGGCATTGTTGTGAACACAGAATATCATTTTTTTATTAATTTTTTCTATTAACAAAGTGTGAAAAAAATCACAAACCTGGAAAAACAAAAACAAGAAAAACTAATTTTAAAATGCCCTACCAACATTTTTTGCTGTGCATGACTGCACTTTAGAGTGTGTGTCATCCTGCAACACAGCATTTTGGGGGAAGTTGAGGTCAAGCGGTAAAGAGGTTGGGCCATCCTAGAAATGTTTTAGTGAAATGTAATATAATATATAAAATGTAGCAGACGCTTTTATCCAAAGCGACTTACAGTTATGCGTGAATACATTTTTATGTATGAGTGGTCCCGGGAATCGAACCCAATATCCTGGCGTTGCAATGTTCTATCAAGATGGATGACAGGTTATACATTCTTTGTGAAGCCTCAACTGAATGTGATTTATAAGGCTGTTATTAAGCGGCACTTATGCCACCCTATATAAAGCACAGGTTTGTCACATTAATGAAACCTTTATACAGTGGGTAATAGATTATTTGTAAAACATTTATGTAGTGTTTATGAAGGCTTTATTAAAGCTTTATGAAGCCTTTATATGCTGCACGTTATTTAAAGCGGGACCAACAACAGATTATAGCCGGAGAGCGAGGTGGGGATTACGCAGTTTCATTGCATGAAAAATAAGATTTGAATGTTTATTACTCCACAGACCTGACCTCAGGTGGGAAAATGTTCCATCTCTTTCTATTAACTGAAATGCGAAGTATAGGTAACATTTACCCTCCTCCACCTCTTCCTCCTTTTCCTCAAATGTACAACTGCTTCCTCAAATGTACACCACAAGTTTAAAGTGCTTTTAAGTCAAAGGTTCCTTCCCAACACAGTAAAAATATTTGGCACAGTAATGGTGGAGATTGGGCCAAGCTAAGAGATGAGGCTGAGGCCAAGCTAACAGATACTTCCTCCCTGGTTGGATTAAAGTACGGACTACAAAAGAAGCACTGCCCAACGATGCCTCTCTACCAGACAAACTCAATGCACTTTTATGCACACTTCGACAACAACAACACAAAGCACTGCGTGAGGGCCCCCGCTAATCCAGAGGACTGGGTGATCTCTCTCTCCGAGGCTGACATGAGTAAGGTTTTTAAATGGTTCAACACTTGTAAGGCCGCAGAGCCAGACGGTATTCCAGGGCGTGTCCTCAGGGCAAGCACAGACCAACTGGCAGGTGTCTTCACAGACATTTTCAACTTCTCTTTGTCCCAGTCTGTAATCCCAAAATTTCAAACTGACTACCATCATTCCTGTCCCCCCAAACTCTAAGGCAACCTGCCACAATGACTGCACTATAGCACTAACATCTGTAATAATGAAGTGCTTGCAAAGGCTGTTCATGGCACACATCAACTCCATCCTCCCAGACACCCTGGACCCACTCCACTTTGCATACCGCACCCCACTTTGCCCTCTCCCATCTAGAAAATAGGAATACCTATATGAGGATGCTGTTCATTGGCTACAGCTAAGCGTTCAACACCATAGTGCCTTCCAAGCTTGTCACCAAGCTCGGGAATCTGGGACTGAACACCCCCTTCTGCAACTGGATCCTGGACTTCACACAGGGCTGTGTACTTAGCCCCCTCCAGCACTCCCTGTTCATCCACGACTGTGTGGCCACGCACGACTCCAACTCCATCATCAAATTTGCTGACGACACAACGGTGGTTGACCTGATCACCAACGACGATGAGACAGACTACAGGGAGGAGCTCAGAGACCTGGCAGTGTGGTGCCAAGATGAAAACCTCTCCCTCAACGTCAGAAAAACGAAGGAACTGATCGTGGACTTCGGGTGGTTCACACCCCCATCCACATCAACGGGGCCGCAGTGGAGAGGGTCAAGAGCTTCGAGTTCCTCAGTGTCCACATCACTGAGGACTTATCATGGTCTTCTCACACCAGCACAATAGTGAAGAAGGCAAGGCAGTGCCTCTTTTCCCTCAGGAGGCTGAAACGATATGGCATGGCCGCTCAGATCCTCAGGAACTTTTACAGCTGCTACATCAAGAGCATCCTGACTGGTTGTTTCACCGTCTGGTATGGCAACCGCTCTACCAGAAGGCCGAACAGAGGGTGATGCGGATGGCCCAGCACATCACTGGGGGTGAGCTCCCAGCCATCCAGGACGTACATGCCAGGTGATGTCTGAGAAAGGCCAGAAAAATTGCCAAAGACTTCAGCCATCTGAGACATGGACTGTTCTCCATCCAGTATCACTGCACATTGTAAATTTGGTATTGACACTGACCCTGCAGAAAGTATTCATACCCCTTGACTTATTCCACATTTTGTTGTGTTACAGCCTGAATTCAAAATTGATTAAATAGATTTTTTCTCTCAGCTATCTACGCAAAATCCCCCATAGTGAAAAAGTTAAAACATTTATTGTTACTGAAATACAGAAATATCTCATTTACATAAGTATTCACACAGTACAGGTTAGAACCACCTTTGGCAGCGATTACAGCTGCAAGGCTTTCTGGGTAAGTCTCTAAGAGCGCTGCACACCTGGATAGTACAAGGTCAGTAATCCAGGGCAGTCTCAGAAAGGTACAGAACGGCAGGCAGGCTCAGGGTCAGGGCAGGCAGAATGGTCAAAACCTGGAAAACTAGAAAACAGTGGCTAGAAAGAACAGGAGTATGGGAAAAAACACGCTGGTAGGCTTGACTAGACAAGACGAACTGGCAACAGACAAACAGAAAACACAGGTATAAATGTACAGGGGATAATGGGGAAAATGGCCGACACCCAAATCCCAAATGTTGGTGAGAACATCTCTATGAAAGATTTTTTCCCCCGCATGTGAATTAATGGTTGATTGACCCTGGTTTTTAGAGCACTGGATTGATTTTGTTATCCCGTTTGATGTCTCCCTATGTCCTTCTATTTTCACATCATTTTCATTTCAACGCTCTGACAGGAATTGTATTACAGAACATATATATATATATATATATATATATATATATATATATATATATATATATATGGTTTTTCTTTTGTTTGTTTTTATCCCATCACCAACTGACATGCTAAATCTAATGTTTTTGAAGGATTTAGGATTAATCAGAAGTGACTTAAAGGATATGAGACATTACCTTTGGGTGGACGAGTGGAGGTGGGTTTTCGGTAACACTGTATTTTAATGGTCCATAATAAACTATTTATAAGGCATTTATAAACAGTTTGCTCAACATTTATTAAGCATTACTCCCACATTTTACAGGTTAGTAAGCTAGTTATTCACACATACATATTTCCTAAAATATCCTGTATTCTGTGCTTATTCTTTTACCAGGTACTGCTGGAATGTCTACCAATGGCATGACCCTATTTTTGTGAAAAATTACACTGGTCACTCAAAACATTTATAAAATATAAATAGCGCTCACTTTAAATTGTGGACTGCAAAAATACTTTACTCATGATTAGTAAATGGTTTATGATTGTGGGAGTCTATAAGAAATACATGCATAAATGCCTTATAATTGGTTTATTAAGGACCCTTAAAAATGTTTTACCGGTTTTTCTTCTGTGGGCTTTCTGCTTCTTTGGAAACTACAGTGGCTGAGGTTATTGCCTGTTGCAACCTCTACACTCACGTTTATTTTTATTTTTATTTAACCTTTATTTAACCAGGTAAGCCAGTTGAGAACAAGTTCTCATTTACAACTGCGACCTGGCCAAGATAAAGCAAAGCAGTGCTATAAAAACAACAACACAAAGTTACATATGGGGTAAACAAAACATAAATAGACCATAGTGCAAAATAGTTACAATTTCGTATTAACACTGGAATGATAGATGTGCAAAAGATGATGTGCAAATAGAGATACTGGGGTACAAATTAGCAAAATAAATAACAATATGGGGATGAGGTAGTTGGGTGGGCTAATTTCAGAATGGCTGTGTACAGGTGCAGTGATCGGTAAGCTGCTCTGACAACTGATGCTTAAAGTTAGTGAGGGAGATAAGAGTCTCCAGCTTCAGAGATTTTTGAACCACTGTGATTATTATTTGACCCTACTGCTCATCTATGAACGTTTTAACATCTTGGAGAAAAATCTGGCCTTAATGGTCATGTACTGTTATAATGTCCACCCGGCACAGCCAGAAGGGGACTGGCCACCCCTCAGAGCCTGGTTCCTCTCTAGGTTTCTTCCAAGGTTTCTGCCTTTCTAGGGAGTTTATCCCATCCACCGTGCTTCTACATCTGCATTGCTTGCTGTTTGGGGGTTTAGGCTGTGTTTCTGTATAGCACTTTGAGACATCTGCTGGTGTAAAAAGGGCTTAATAAATACATTTGATTGATTGATTGATTGATTGTCTTCACGGCTGTGTGAGGAGATAGAGCAAGAGAGTGAGAGAATCTTCGGGGGATGCGTGATATTACTGCAGTCTTCAGTGCCCTCCTACTCATCCCACCCCACCCTTCCAGAGCCTGTTCCTCAGCACTTTTAATATGAAAACATAAAACTGACTCAGATGCAGGTAGTGAAATGTCGGCCCTCCCTCCCAATAGTATTCACATCCGGATTTTTTTTTTTTGTAAATGGCATGGGTAAAAATAACCATAAAAATTAATGCTTGTCCTTGGTTGGAGATTGTGGTTCCGGAGATGGGGGACGGCAGGGGTGGGGTGTGGAGAGTGCTCCTGTGACTGAGTCCCTGACTCCTTATCACTGGGCGTGTTTCTTTGAAAGGATGCAGTCTGCCATGGAATCAGAAGCTGTGATGATGGTTGAGAAGCTGTGTAGCCCTTTCCTGTAGTCACCTAGTGGCCCCATGAGTGGAATGTTATTAATATTTTTCATAATTAATAAACATTATAAATGTTAAAAAACGCAGAAAATCCATTGTTTCTGTCAAACTGTTTTGATATATTTCAGTCTTCTGAGAAGACATTATGCCATTCCACTACCTTTTCAAGCTTTTTTTTATTACATGAAAGCAAGCTTTGCTTTTATACATACAAGACCATCAGGCTTGATTGAGTGAGCTGTTTTGTCTTGTAGCAATGTAGTGCATTACATTTTGCATTTTTACATTTTAGTCATTTAGCAGACACTCTTATTCAGAGCGACTTACAGTTAGTGAGTGCATACATTTTCATACTGGCCCCCCGTGGGAAACGAACCCACAACCCTGGCGTTGCAAGCGCCATGCTCTACCAACTGAGCTACAGCAGACCTGTGCATGCCTGTATTTCCTTAAACCTTTATTTTAGCAATACAGGTCATTGAGAAAAAAATATATCTCATAATAACATCCTTTTTTAGATTAGTAGGTGCCCAACATAACAACAGGTGGTGGTGTGTTGGACACAGTCACTCATACAGATATAATGAGCTAGCCTGTCTGCCTTTCT
Source organism: Coregonus clupeaformis (assembly GCF_020615455.1). Lineage (NCBI taxonomy): Eukaryota > Metazoa > Chordata > Actinopteri > Salmoniformes > Salmonidae > Coregonus > Coregonus clupeaformis. The sequence goes on along the minus strand of NC_059216.1, from coordinate 27,976,886 downwards.
GATTTCTTCAACCGTAAGCTGACCTGTATAATATTGACATAAGCTCAGAACCACGTCTTTTGCAAACATGGTCCTGCTCTATCAATTGCTAATTAATCAAAATATCTGTTTGCATTTATTGATTAACCTCAGCTTGAATACCACCATATAGCTAGCAATCTACAGTAGCCTAGGTATGTTCTCTGCCACTTCTCATGACTGGCAGCCTGTTGCAGGCATCAGCAGCTGTTTTGCCAAGCAACCGAGTTGATCGGCCCGATTAGCTAGAACTGAGATTTAGCTGAAAAGATGTTAGCATCGTCAGAAATGCAACAAAAAGGTAGCACATTGTTGGTTCTTAATTGACGGAAATGTGCACGTGTGTCACGGTTAACTAAGCCAGAACCCAGAAGCAGACCAGGACACGGTACGTGAGACAAAGGTGAGTGTTTATTTATAGAGTCCGAGTGAAGCTGAATAATCCAGGGAACAGAGCGGGTGGCGTGGATGGGTTGTTGAGGGTGCAGTGGTTGGTCCGGTACTGGCTCGGCAGCCGCCGACCATCAGGCAGAGGTTGGGTGAAGGTTCCGGGTGAGAGACTGCAGACAGAACAAAACGGAGGTGAGTACACAGCAAATCAACAAGGTGCAAAACAACAAAACTAACGCTAGAACTCAAAGGCTGATACGCTGACAAACATACTGTTCATGGCTAACGATCCGGCAGGAACTGGATGTTGGCCCAGAGCCTAAGAAGGGTGATGATCAGGACCAGGTGTGCAGATTGCTGATGGGATGCAGGTGCGGAAAACCAGAGCGCTCCCCGGAGCGTTCCCGAACCCTCGGGAACTGGAGAATACGAGCAGGAACACTAGTCACCAGACAGGACCCGACTCAGACAGCCGGGATCGTCACAGTACCCCCCCTCCGACGAACGCCACCGGGCGGACTTCCCGGAGCGCCAGGATGGAGGCGGTAGAAGTCACTGATGAGGTCTGCGTCTAGGACCTGTCGCCGCGGAATCCAACTCCTCTCCTCAGGGCCATACCCCTCCCAGTCCACGAGATACTGGAAACCCCGGCCCCGCCGTCTGGAATCCATGATGCGACGCACCGTGTAGGCAGGACCACCTCCGATCATCCGAGGAGGAGGAGGAGGAGGCGGAGGAGGCAACAGAGGACTGAGGAAGACAGGCTTGAGGCAGGAGACATGAAAGGTGGGATGGACTCTGAGCGTCCTCGGTAGTTTGAGTCGAACTGCCACTGGATTGATCACCTTCTCCACCACAAACGGACCAATGAACTTCGGTAACAACTTCCTAGACTCAGTCCGTAACGGAAGATCCCGTGTGGCCAACCAAACCCTATCTCCGATGGTATAGGTGGGAGCGGGGAATCCGGCGACGATTCGCCTGGAGCTGATACCGGTCCGAAACTCTAAGGAGTGCCTTTCTGGCCCGATGCCAGGTCCGGTGGCAACGCCGAATATGGGCCTGAACAGAAGGCACTGAGAGCTCCTTCTCCTGAGAAGGAAACAGGGGAGGTTGGTAGCCATACAGGCACTGGAAGGGAGACATCCCAGTGGCAGATGTAGGAAGAGTATTGTGGGCATACTCAACCCAAGGCAACTGAGAAACCCAGGAGGTGGGGTTGGAAGAGACCAGACAGCGTAGCGTTGATTCCATCTTCTGGTTGGCTCTCTCCGCCTGACCATTGGATTGGGGGTGAAAACCAGATGTGAGACTGACCGTAGCTCCAATGGCCAAACAGAAGGACTTCCAGACAGCAGAGGTAAACTGAGGGCCACGGTCGGAAACGATATCACTGGGCAAACCGTGGACCCTGAAAACCTCCCTAACCAGGATCTCGGACGTCTCCGAGGCAGAGGGAAGCTTGGCAATTGGCACAAAGTGGGCGAACTTGCTGAATCTGTCCACGATAGTCAGAACGACCGTGTTCCCCTCAGAGGCGGGCAACCCCGTGACGAAGTCCAGGGCCAGATGCGACCATGGTCGCGGGGAATAGGAAGGGGGTGAAGTAGTCCAGAGCTGGGCCGATTGGTACTCTTATTCTGCGCACACACTGGACAGGCAGCAACAAAACCCCGAGTATCCTCGGCCATGGCAGGCCACCAAAAACGTCTGCGAAGAAACGCCATAGTCCGAGCCACGCCAGGGTGACAAGCCATCTTGCTTGCGTGGGACCATTTGAGGACAGCAGGACGAACCGACTCAGGCACAAACAACCGACCGGGTGGACCGTTACCGGGACCGGGCTGAGTCCGAAGGGCCGTCAGCACCTCCTCCTCAATCTTCCACATAACTGCTCCCACGACGCAGTTCCGGGGGAGGATTGTCTCGGTCTTGGACCCACTCTCCTCCGTCTTGGAGAACATCCGGGACAAGGCGTCCGCCTTGCCGTTCTTAGATCCAGGTCGGAACGTCAGGGCAAACTTGAATCGTCCGAAAAACAACGCCCACCTGGCCTGGCGGGAGTTGAGACGTTTAGCCGATTGCACGTAAGCAAGATTCTTGTGGTCCGTCCAGACAATAAACGGTTGCTCCGCCCCCTCCAACCAGTGGCGCCACTCCTCCAAGGCAAGTTTCACCGCGAGAAGCTCCCGGTTACCCACATCGTAATTCCTCTCCGCAGGCGAAAGGCGACGAGAGTAGTAGGCGCAGGGATGGAGTTTACTGTCCGTGGAGCATCGCTGCGACAGGATGGCGCCAACTCCCACATCAGACGCGTCCACTTCAACGGCGAACTGACGGGCCGTGTCCGGTTGAGAGAGAATCGGTGCGTTGGTGAATCGCCTCTTCAAATCCAGAAACGCTCGATCCGCCTCCGGATTCCACTTGAAGGTCCTGATGCTGGAAGTCAAGGCAGTTAACGGAGCGGCCACACGGCTGTAATCCCGGATGAATCTGCGGTAGAAATTCGCAAACCCCAAAAATCTCTGGAGCTGCAATCTCGTACCGGGCTGGGCCCATTCCAGAACCGCTCTAACCTTCTCCTGGTCCATCCTAATCTCTCCCCTGGAGATGATGTACCCGAGAAAGGATGTCGTGTGGGCGTGAAACTCGCACTTCTCGGCCTTCACGAACAGGCGATTCTCCAACAATCGCTGCAGCACCTGCCGGACATGCTGGACGTGGTCGGAAGGTTCCTTCGAGAAGATCAGAATGTCATCCAGGTAAACAAACACAAAGAGACCGATCATATCTCTCAGGACGTCGTTCACCATACTCTGGAATACCGCTGGAGCATTGGTCAGTCCAAACGGCATCACCTGATACTCGAAGTGACCCATCGGTGTATTGAAACCCGTCAACCACTCGTCCCCCTCTCTGATCCGGACCAGGTGATACGCATTGCGTAGGTCTAGCTTGGTGAACACCGTAGCACCCTGTAAGGAGTCGAAGGCAGAACTCATCAAGGGCAGGGGATACTTGTTCTTGATCGTGATGTCATTCAACCCCCGATAATCAATACACGGTCGAAGAGAGCCATCCTTCTTACCCACAAAGAAGAATCCTGCCCCCAGGGGTGATGACGAGGGGCGACGAGACCAGCAGCTAGGGACTCCTTGATGTAGGTCTCCAACGCCTCACGTTCAGGTCGGGAGATACTGTATAACCTTCCCTTGGGGTAGACAGCTCCAGGGACCAGGTTGATGGCACAATCATAGGGTCGGTGGGGGAGGGAGTGACAGAGCCTTCTGCTTACTGAAAACTTCCCCCAAATCGTGATATGTCTCGGGAACCAGGGACAAATCTGGGGGTTTAGCCTCAATCACCTGACTGGGAACCGAATGGGGGCAGGCAGTCTTGAGACAGTTAGCATGACAATCAAGGCTCCAACTCGTTACCTTGCCCGTCACCCAATCGAACGTGGGATTGTGTTCCTTCAGCCAGGGGTATCCAAGGACCAGAGGAACATGGGAAGACGGCAGAATGAAGAATGAAATCATCTCAGAATGATTCCCCGACAACCGCATCTTAACCGGTTCAGTCCTCATCGTGATACGTGCCAGACTACTGCCGTTCAGAGTGGTCGCTTCAATGGCTTCCGGCAATTGCTCCTTGGAAAGCCCCAGCTGTTCCACCAACTTCGGCATCAAGAAAGCTTCCATCGGCACCTGAATCGATAAAAGCGTTAAGCGCTAAGCTCTGATTCCTGTTCACAAGGGTAGCCGGGAAACGGGGTCTGACAGAGGTACTGAGCGGTTGAAACTGGCTCGCTAAAAGTCCTCCCAACTTTAGCGAGCCGGGCAGTTTGACGACCGCCGGGAACAGGTGGAGATGTAATGTCCCGAGCTACCACAGTAGAGGCAGCAGTTGGTCTGACGTCTCTGTTGACGCTCCTCCTTGGTTAACCCGTGCCGCCCCACTTGCATGGGTTCAGAATCGGGAGAGAGGACCTCTCCACTAATCCATTGTGGAGGAGAATGATCGACGTGTTCTGGTCCACCACCCGACCCGACTGGGAACTGAGAAGCTAATCGGTTGGACGGAACCCATTGCTTCTCCCTCCTTCGCTCTCGGACTCGATTATCCACCCGAATAGACAAAGCTACCAAGCTGTCCAGGTCACTAGGCTCCGGATAGGAGATCAACTCATCCTTGAGCTGCTCCGACAGACCCTGGTAAAAGGCCGCTTGCAGAGACTCCTCGTTCCACCCACTCTCCACCGCCAACGTCTTGAACTCGATCACGAAGTCGGCCACGCTACGAAGTTCCTTGGCGAAGCGAAAACAGGCGCCTAGCTGCGTCCCTCCCTCGGACGGAATGGTCGAAGAGCTTCCTCATCTCGGCCGTGAACCCCTGGTATGAAGCCATGCAGGGATCCTGTCGTTCCCAAACGGCTGAAGCCCACTCCAGCGCTCGACCACGCAGCAACTCAATCACAAAGGCTATCCTAGCCTTGTCTGTGGCATAAGAGTAGGGCTGTAGATCGAACACTAGTCCACACTGCATAAGGAAGGAACGGCATCTTCCCAGCTCTCCCTCATACTTATCCGGCGTCGGAACCTTGGGCTCACGGATGGACACAGCTTCAGAAGCGGCAGGCGAGATGGGTGAAACCGGTAGTGGATCCTCCACCGGACACTTGCGTTGGTTCTGGACCTCCGTCAGACCGGTAGAAAGGTTCCGAACTGACAACGCGATCTCCTGTAGTACCGTGCTATGATAGCCCAACATCTTCTCCTGCTGGGTAATAGCATGGCGAACAGAGTCCAGGTCCGCTGGGTTCATTACTGGCCGGATCGTTCTGTCACGGTTAACTAAGCCAGAACCCAGAAGCAGACCAGGACACGGTACGTGAGACAAAGGTGAGTGTTTATTTATAGAGTCCGAGTGAAGCTGAATAATCCAGGGAACAGAGCGGGTGGCGTGGATGGGTTGTTGAGGGTGCAGTGGTTGGTCCGGTACTGGCTCGGCAGCCGCCCGACCATCAGGCAGAGGTTGGGTGAAGGTTCGGGTGAGAGACTGCAGACAGAACAAAACGGAGGTGAGTACACAGCAAATCAACAAGGTGCAAAACAACAAAACTAACGCTAGAACTCAAAGGCTGATACGCTGACAAACATACTGTTCATGGCTAACGATCCGGCAGGAACTGGATGTTGGCCCAGAGCCTAAGAAGGGTGATGATCAGGACCAGGTGTGCAGATTGCTGATGGGATGCAGGTGCGGAAAACCAGAGCGCTCCCCGGAGCGTTCCCGAACCCTCGGGGAACTGGAGAATACGAGCAGGAACACTAGTCACCAGACAGGACCCGACTCAGACAGCCGGGATCGTCACAACGTGAGAGTGATAAATTATACATTTAATAAAAACTGTTGCACCTACAAACTTAGTCAATCCAAAAATAACAAGTCCAATGGTCAGTTTATTGACGCTATAGTTGTCACGACTTCCGCCGAAGTTGGTGCCTCTCCTTGTGCGGGCGGCTATCGGCGGTCGTCGTCACCGGCTTTCTAGCTGCCACTAATCTACGTTTCTGTGTTCCATTTGTTTTGTCTTGTTTGTACACACCTGGTTCCCATTGTATAATGATTATTTCCCTATTTAACCCTCTGGTGCCCACATGGTTTTGTGCGTGTTTGTTCGATGTGTTGTGTCATACGCTTTTGTGAGCTGGTGTGTTTTCCGTGCGTGGAAATTAGTGTTTGTTTTTTTCAGAGTAAAGTACGTTGTGTACTCAGTTCTGTGTCCTGCGCCTGACTCCGTCCTACCGCTGCACATTTGACACCTGACAGAAACACGCACCTAATATGGAGTCAGCAGGTGCAGCCAGTCCTCCGGTAGCCGTGGAGGAGCGCGTCCAGCAGCACGCGACGATGCTCCAGAATCTGGGCACTGCGATGGATCGCATGTTGCAGACCATGGAGCGATGGGAGAGAGGGGGTTTTCCCACAACCCCAGCAACTTCAGGTCAACCCACACCGATGTCCACCCCTCCGTCACCTGGACCCAGTGGGATTCGGCTCTCGCTCCCGAGGGCATATGATGGGACGGCTGCCTGGTGCCAGGGGTTCCTGCTCCAGGTGGAGCTCTACCTGGCGACCATCCACCCGGCTCCCTCGGGATACGAGAGCGTGTCCGCCCTCATCTCTTGTCTGTCTGGGAGAGCGCTTGAGTGGGCCAACGCCGAATGGGGAAGAATAGACGCAGCATTGGTTCGCTATGAGGATTTCACCCGTCGCTTCCGGGCAGTTTTTGATCATCCACCAGAGGGGAGAGCGGCGGGGGAACGCTTGTTCCACTTCAGAGAGGAGAAGAGGAGTGCACAGGACTTCGCACTTGACTTCCGGACCTTGGCGGTCAGTGCGGGATGGAATGAGAGGGCCGTGATCGACCATTACCGGTGTAGTCTACGTGAGGACGTTCGTCGGGAGCTGGCATGCAGGGACACCACCCTTACCCTCGACCAGCTGGTGGATCTATCTATACGGCTGGATAACCGGTTGGCCACCCGCGGACGTCCGGATCAGGGTCCGTCCATTCCATCCCCCAGCACCTCCGACCCTCAGGTGCTGAGGAGGTTCCCCAGGGAGTCGAGGCAGCAGGCAGGGCATAACCGGTTGGCCACTGGTGGATCATCCCAGGTGAGTAGGCACCTGACTTACCCAGAGCTCCCTGTTGTGCACATGTATGTTTGTATAGAATTTCCTGAGTTTTCCCTGCATTCCCAGCATAAGGCGCTAGTCGATTCAGGCGCAGCTGGGAACTTTATTGACAGTTCATTTGCACGTAGATTAGGGATCCATATTGTTCCTGTTGATGTGCCCTTCCCTGTACATGCCTTAGATAGTCGTCCTTTAGGGTCGGGCCTGATTAGGGATGTCACAGCTCCACTGTGGATGAAAACGCAGGAGGGTCATGAGGAGAGAATTAGTCTCTTTCTGATCGATTTTCCTGTGGTGTAGGGGCTTCCCTGGTTGGCCTCTCATGACCCCACTATTTCGTGGCAACAGAGGGCACTCAAGGGATGGTCACGCCAGTGCTCAGGGAGGTGTGTAGGTGTTTCCCTAGGTGCAACTACAGTGGAGAGTCCAAACCAGGTCTCCACTACGCACATTCCCCCCGAATATGCTGATTTGGCTCTCGCCTTCTGTAAAAAGAAGGCGACTCAACTACCACCCCATCGACAGGGGGATTGTGCGATAAATCTCCAGATAGGCGCAGCACTTCCCAGGTGTCACGTGTATCCTCTGTCTCAGGAGGAGACGGCGGCTATGGAAACATATGTCTCCGAATCTCTGGGACAGGGATACATTCGGCCTTCCACTACACCTGCCAGTTGATTTTTTGTGAAGAAGAAGGATGGAGGTTTACGCCCGTGCATTGACTATCGTGGGCTAAATCAGATCACTAAGTACAGTTATCCACTGCCTCTCATAGCCAGTGTGACAGAGTCATTGCACGGGGTGCACTTCTTCACCAAATTGGATCTCAGGAGCGCTAACAACCTGGTGCATATCCGGGAGGGGGATGAGTGGAAGATGGCATTTAGTACCACCTCTAGGCACTATGAGTACCTCGTCATGCCGTACGTGTCACGATCGTCTTGAAAAGAAGCGGGCCAAAGCGCAGCGTGAGATGCGTACATATTTATTTTTTAAGTGTACACACGACAAAACAACAAACGATACATGAAGTCCTACGGTACAAACACAAATCAAAAGGAACAAGAAACCACACCAAACGAATGCCTAACGGCTACCTAAGTATGGCTCCCAATCAGAGACAACGAGCCACAGCCGTCTCTGATTGGGAGCCACCCTGGCCAACATAGAAACACAAAACTAGAAACGAACACCCTGGCTCAACATACGAGAGTCCCCAGAGCCAGGGCGTGACAGTACGGGTTGATGAATGCTCCATCAGTCTTCCAATCCTTCGTAGACTAGTTTGCCAGGCAAGGTGGGCCATGTTTTTCACCTGTTTTGTTTTCACCCTATCCTACAGACCAGGTTCCCAGAGCGCTAAGGTAGATGCACTGTCCCGGTTGTATGACACCGCTGCACATTTGAGACCTGACAATAGTCTTGGTTTAATCAGACCTATAGAATTTGAGCTAGGTAGGTGCAGAAAATACTCTGAAAACTCAATTGCTAACGACCCTGTTAAAAATCCGGTATGCGGTTGTCGGTAACGGCTGAACGGCTCATGACGACAAGTGGGGAGTGTATTGTGTACCTACAATCAAGTTGATTTATAAACTTTCATCGACATTGGTGTCATATTGGCTTAGATACTGTATGATGCGACTATAATGACCAACGTCACTAGGGATTACTGGCAGCAGGGATGGGGAAATATATTATATAAATGTTAAATGTTATGTCATGTTTGTATGGGAAAGTGTTACATAACACACAGCCAGTGTTTTTAGCGGGTCAAATGTTATATTAAACATATCATATATCTTTGCTAAAAATATATATATTTCAGATAAGAAATGAAGTTGGATGTGTGGATGGAGGATGGATGGATGGATGGAGTACTATGACAATAAGTATATTAATATTTCTACAGATGCTGAACAATACTATTAAATTCCCTAGATTGTCTGTCCTATTTTCCCCCTCAATTCCACACGGTCAGGCAGAAAATACACAACACTGTAGATCTTACACCATTTTCCCATTGTGTTCCTCCACCATTTTGTTTTAATTTAGCGAAACAGATCCATTATAAAATAAATGTTTTCTTGCTGTTGCCCCATGCACTTGAACATGAATAAAAAAACATGTACCTCATTCTGTATGTATGAATTATTCAATCCTAAAGAGGATATATATTTTTATGTATCCTCTTTAGGGTTGAATAATTCATACATACTGAATGAGGTATATGTTTGTTTTTTTTACATTCTTGCATTCCATCTCAATGCACACGAGTGGTTATTTGTATTACGGCTTGTTTCTCCACCAGTGCATCTGCATGACTGATGTTTTTCTGCAGACTGCACAGACTTTGGACACCACTCAAGTTCTGAGACTAAACCAGGACCAATATCATCAAAGCCTCTCAGAGTAGGAGTGCTGATCTAGAATCAGGTCCCAACATGTCAATATAATCTTATTAATTGTGATCTAAAAGACGAAACTGATCCTAGAACAGCACTTCTACTCTGATATGTTTTAAAATTCGGGCCCGTATCAACAAAGTATTTAGTCAGCCACCAATTGTGCAAGTTCTCCCCCTTAAAAAGATGAGAGAGGCCTGTAATTTTCATCATAGGTACACATCAACTATGACAGACAAATTGAGATTTTTTCTCTCCAGAAAATCACATTGTAGGATTTTTTATGAATTTATTTGCAAATTATGGTGGAAAATAAGTATTTGGTCACCTACAAACAAGCAAGATTTCTGGCTCTCACAGACCTGTAACTTCTTCTTTAAGAGGCTCCTCTGTCCTCCACTCGTTACCTGTATTAATGGCACCTGTTTGAACTTGTTATCAGTATAAAAGACACCTGTCCACAACCTCAAACAGTCACACTCCAAACTCCACTATGGCCAAGACCAAAGAGCTGTCAAAGGACACCAGAAACAAAATTGTAGACCTGCACCAGGCTGGGAAGATTGAATCTGCAATAGGTAAGCAGCTTGGTTTGAAGAAATCAACTGTGGGAGCAATTATTAGGAAATGGAAGACATACAAGACCCCTGATAAGCTCCCTCGATCTGGGGCTCCACGCAAGATCTCACCCCGTGGGGTCAAAATGATCACAAGAACGGTGAGCAAAAATCCCAGAACCACACGGGGGGACCTAGTGAATGACCTGCAGAGAGCTGGGACCAAAGTAACAAAGCCTACCATCAGTAACATGCTACGCCGCCAGGGACTCAAATCCTGCAGTGCGAGACGTGTCCCCCTGCTTAAGTCAGGACATGTCCAGGCCCGTCTGAAGTTTGCTAGAGTGCATTTGGATGATCCAGAAGAGGATTGGGAGAATGTCATATGGTCAGATGAAACCAAAATATAACTTTTTGGTAAAAACTAAACTCGTCGTGTTTGGAAGACAAAGAATGCTGAGTTGCATCCAAAGAACACCATACCTACTGTGAAGCATGGGGGTGGAAACATCATGCTTTGGGGCTGTTTTTCTGCAAAGGGACCAGGACGACTGATCCGTGTAAAGGAAAGAATGAATGGGGCTATGTATCGTGAGATTTTGAGTGAAAACCTCCTTCCATCAGCAAGGGTATTGAAGATGAAACGTGCCTGGGTCTTTCAGCATGACAATGATCCCAAACACACCGCCCGGGCAACGAAGGAGTGGCTTCGTAAGAAGCATTTCAAGGTCCTGGAGTGGCCTAGCCAGTCTCCAGATCTCAACCCCATAGAAAATCTTTGGAGGGAGTTGAAAGTCCGTGTTGCCCAGCGACAGCCCCAAAACATACATTTTACATTTACATTTTAGTCATTTAGCAGACGCTCTTATCCAGAGCGACTTACAGGAGCAATTAGGGTTAAGTGCCTTGCTTAAGGGCACATCGACAGATTTTTCACCTAGGAGGCTCGGGGATTAGAACCAGCAACCTTTCGGTTACTGGCACAACGCTCTTACCCACTACGCTACCTGCCGCTGCTCTAGAGGAGATCTGCATGGAGGAATGGGCCAAAATACCAGCAACAGTGTGTGAAAACCTTGTGAAGACTTACAGAAAACGTTTGACCTGTGTCATTGCCAACAAAGGGTATATAACAAAGTATTGAGAAACTTTTGTTATTGACCAAATACTTATTTTCCACCATAATTTGCAAATAAATTCATTAAAAATCCTACAATGTGATTTTCTGGATTTTTTTTTCTCATTTTGTCTGTCATAGTTGACGTGTACCTATGATGAAATTACAGGCCTCTCTCATCTTTTTAAGTGGGATAACTTGCACAATTGGTGGCTGACTAAATACTTTTTTCCCCCACTGTATCTGTATCTGTATACAGCTGTCATTAATATTTACAGGAAAATAAACTCACAACAAGATCATTATTTACAAGTTAATGGCGAGCTAATTCCAGACAATAACTTATGGTTGTGATTGTAAAAGCAGGGCATTCTACTTGAGAATTTTAGAACTTGGACACTGTCTTGTTGGCCTAACGTTATATCCTAATTTGACTTTGGTGCAGGTCATGTTGTTCTTCACATCACAGTACACACTGGTAAACACACACTATATCAAATAAAATATATGTTTATTTGTCACATGCACAGGATACAGAAGGTGTAAACGGTACAGTGAAATGGGTACTTGCATAGTGGGGTCTTTTTGTTTAGACATCTAGCTAGCTAGTTAAACAATGAACCATAATCCCAACTCATAACGTTACTACCCTGCATGAATCTACAGGTAGTTAAACGCTAACCAACTAGGTTCAATGTTAGTTAGCTAGCTAACATTGGGCTATACGTAGCAATGCAAATGGTTCTGAGATACGATTAATATTACGACACAGATCATACGAGCCTGCCAGCCAGCTAACGTTAGCTAGCTAGTTAACAGTATGCTTTAACTTGCGATAAAAACAACTTTCTGACCAAATTAGAAATGTATATCTGAAATTTAGTTAGCTAGACTCTCTTACCCTTATACATGGATTAACCCTTCTCCCTCTTTGTCACAGATGCTATGGTTGCCCTTAGTTTTGAAGATGTAATCCGGAGACCGGTGTTTTTATACAACAGCCTTCTGTGTTCTCTTTTCGACTTCCTCCGCATTTGCAATCAAACGGCAGAATTTTCTCTATCTCCTTAGCCATCATACTCTGCTTCCACCAGGCATTCCACTGATTTCAAAACTCGGTCCTCCAGAAAGTGGAGAGCTGCGTTAGAAAGGATTACCTACACATACTGAGGAGCTCATTATAGACAGAAGCGTGCTACATGGCAGACCAAACCAAACTCATCTCTCGGCATGTCCAGCCCATCCATTATCTCAGCCAATCATGGGTGGCGGGAAGTTAACTGTCTTTTTCTGTAGCTAAACCAACTCTTAATTTAACAATTGTATTTGTATTTACAGATGGCATACAAGATTGTTACATTTACATTTACATTTACGTCATTTAGCAGACACTCTTATCCAGAGCGACTTACAAATTGGTGCATTCACCTTATAGCCAGTGGGATAACCACTTTACAATTATTATTATTATTATTATTATTTATTTTTTGGGGGGGGGGGTGGGGTGGGGTAAGGGGGGGGGGTAGAAGGATTACTTAATATATCCCAGGTGTTCCTTAAAGAGGTGGGGTTTCAAATGTCTCCGGAAGGTGGTGAGTGACTCCGCTGTCCTGGCGTCGTGAGGGAGCTTGTTCCACCATTGGGGTGCCAGAGCAGCGAACAGTTTTGACTGGGCTGAGCGGGAACTGTGCTTCAGCAGAGGTAGGGGAGCCAGCAGGCCAGAGGTGGATGAACGCAATGCCCTCGTTTGGGTGTAGGGACTGATCAGAGCCTGAAGGTACGGAGGTGCCGTTCCCCTCACAGCTCCGTAGGCAAGCACCATGGTCTTGTAGCAGATGCGAGCTTCAACTGGAAGCCAGTGTAGTGTGCGGAGGAGCGGGGTGACGTGAGAGAACTTGGGAAGGTTGAACACCAGACGGGCTGCGGCATTCTGGATGAGTTGTAGGGGTTTAATGGCACAGGCAGGGAGCCCAGCCAACAGCGAGTTGCAGTAATCCAGACGGGAGATGACAAGTGCCTGGATTAGGACCTTTGCCGCTTCCTGTGTAAGGCAGGGTCGTACTCTCCGAATGTTGTAGAGCATGAACCTACAGGATCGGGTCACCGCCTTGATGTTAGCAGAGAACGCTTCTGTTTCAAGCAGACCACCATAGTCCCCGTGCCCAAGGACTCTAAGATAACCTGCCTAAATGACTACCGACCCGTAGCACTGACGTCTGTAGCCATGAAGTGCTTTGAAAGGCTGGTCATGGCTCACATCAACAGCATTATCCCAGAAACCCTAGACCCACTCCAATTTGCATACCGCCCCAACAGATCCACAGATGATGCAATCTCTATTGCACTCCACACTGCCCTTTCCCACCTGGATAAGAGGAACACCTACGTGAGAATGCTATTCATTGACTACAGCTCAGCATTCAACACCATAGTGCCCTCTAAGCTCATCACTAAGCTAAGGATACTGAGACTAAACACCTCCCTCTGCAACTGGATCCTGGACTTCCTGACGGGCCGCCCCCAGGTGGTAAGGGTAGGTAACAACACATCTGCCACACTGATCCTCAACACGGGGGCCCCTCAGGGGTGCGTGCTCAGTCCCCTCCTGTACTCTCTGTTCACCCATGACTGCATGGCCAGGCACGACTCCAACACCATCATTAAGTTTGCAGACGACACAACAGTGGTAGGCCTGATCACCGACAACGATGAGACAGCCTATAGGGAGGAGGTCAGAGACCTGGCCGTGTGGTGCCAGGACAACAACCTCTCCCTCAACGTGACCAAGACAAAGGAGATGATTGTGGACTACAGGAAAAAAAAAGAGGACTGAGCACGCCCCCATTCTCATCGACGGGGCTGTAGTGGAACAGGTTGAGAGCTTCAAGTTCCTTGGTGTCCACATCACCAACGAACTATCATGGTCCAAACACACCAAGACAGTCGTGAAGAGGGCACGACAAAGCCTATTCCCCCTCAGGAGACTGAAAAGATTTGGCATGGGTCCTCAGATCCTCAAAAAATTATACAGCTGCACCATTGAGAGCATCCTGACTGGTTGCATCACCGCCTGGTATGGCAACTGCTTGGCCTCCGACCGCAAGGCACTACAGAGGGTAGTGCGTACGGCCCAGTACATCACTAGGGCCAAGCTTCCTGCCATCCAGGACCACTATACCAGGCGGTGTCAGAGGAAGGCCCTCAAAATTGTCAAACACTCCAGCCACCCTAGTCATAGACTGTTCTCCCTGCTACCGCACGGCAAGCGGTACCGGAGTGCCAAGTCTAGGTCCAAAAGACTTCTCAACAGCTTTTACCCCCAAGCCATAAGACTCCTGAACAGCTAATCATGGCTACCCGGACTATTTGCACTGCCCCCCACCCCATCCTTTTACGCTGCTGCTACTCTGTTAATTATTTATGCATAGTCACTTTAACTCTACCCACATGTACATATTACTTCAACTATCTCAACTAGCCGGTGCCCCCGCACATTGACTCTGCACCGGTACCCCCCTGTATATATAGCCTCCCTACTGTTATTTTATTTTACTTCTGCTCTTTTTTTTCTCAACACTTTTTTTGTTGTTGTTTTATTTTTACTTTTTTTGTTAAAATAAATGCACTGTTGGTTAAGGGCTGTAAGTAAGCATTTCACTGTAATGTCTGCACCTGTTGTATTCGGAGCATGTGACCAATAAAATTAATATTTGATTTGATTTGTTGTCCAGGGTCACGACAAGGCTCTTCGCACTCTGGGAGGAGGACACAACGGAGTTGTCAACCGTGATGGCGAGATCATGGAATGGGCAGTCCTTCCCCGGGAGGAAGAGCAGCTCCATCTTGCCAAGGTTCAGCTTGAGGTGGTGATCCGTCATCCATACTGATATGTCTAACAGACATGCAGAGATGCGATTCACCACCTGGTTATCAGAAGGGGGAAAGGAGAAGATTAGTTGTGTGTCGTCTGCGTAGCAATGATAGGAGAGGCCATGTGAGGATATGACAGAGCCAAGTGACTTGGTGTATAGCGAGAATAGGAGAGGGCCTAGAACTGAGCCCTGGGGGACACCAGAGGTGAGAGCACGTGGTGCGGAGACAGCTTCTCGCCACGCCACTTGGTAGGAGCGACCGGTCAGGTAGGACGCAATCCAAGAGTGAGCCGCGCCGGAGATGCCCAGCTCGGAGAGGGTGGAGAGGAGGATCTGATGGTTCACAGTATCAAAGGCAGCAGACAGGTCTAGAAGGACAAGAGCAGAGGAGAGAGAGTTAGCTTTAGCAGTGTGGAGAGCCTCCGTGACACAGAGAAGAGCAGTCTCAGTTGAATGACCAGTCTTGAAACCTGACTGGTTTGGATCAAGAAGATCATTCTGAGATAGATAGCAAGAGAGTTGGCTAAAGACGGCACGCTCAAGAGTTTTGGAGAGAAAAGAAAGAAGGGATACTGGTCTGTAGTTGTTGACATCAGAGGGATCGAGTGTTGGTTTTTTGAGAAGGGGTGCAACTCTCGCTCTCTTGAAGATGGAAGGGACATAGCCAGCGGTCAAGGATGAGTTGATCAGCGAGGTGAGGTAAGGGAGAAGGTCACCGGAGATGGTCTGGAGAAGAGAGGAGGGGATAGGGTCAAGCGGGCAGGTTGTTGGGCGGCCGGCCGTCACAAGTCGCAAGATTTTATCTGGAGAGAGGGGAGAAACGAAGTCAAAGCATAGGGTAGGGCAGTGTGAGCAGGACCAGCAGTGTCATTTGACTTAACAAACGAGGATCGGATGTCGTCAACCTTCTTTTCAAAATGGTTGATAAAGTCATCCACATAGAGGGAGGAGGGGGGGGAGGAGGATTCAGCAGGGAGGAGAAGGTGGCAAAGAGCTTCCTAGGGTTAGAGGCAGATGCTTGGAATTTAGAGTGGTAGAAAGTGGCCTTAGCAGCAGAAACAGATGAAGAAAATGTAGAGAGGAGGGAGTGAAAAGATGCCAGGTTCGCAGGGAGTCTAGTTTTCCTCCGTTTCCGCTCGGCTGCCCGGAGCCCTGTTCTGTGAGCTCGCAATGAGTCATCAAGCCACGGAGCTGGAGGGGAGGACCCAGCCGGCCGGGAGGATAGGGGACATAGAAAGTCAAAGGATGCAGAAAGGGAGGAGAGGAGGGTTGAGGAGGCAGAATCAGGAGATTGGAGGGAGAAGGATTGAGCAGAGGGAAGAGATGATAGGATGGAAGAGTAGCGGGAGAGAGAGAGCGAAGGTTGCGACGGCGCATTACCATCTGAGTAGGGGCAGAGTGAGTAGTGTTGGAGGAGAGCGAGAGAGAAAAGGGTACAAAGTAGTGGTCGGAGACATGGAGGGGAGTTGCAGTTAGATTAGTAGAAGAACAGCATCTAGTAAAGATGAGGTCAAGCGTATTGCCTGCCTTGTGAGTAGGGGGCGGTGAGAGGGTGAGGTCAAAAGAGGAGAGGAGTGGAAAGAAGGAGGCAGAGAGAAATGAGTCAAAGGTAGACGTAGGGAGGTTGAAGTCCCCCAGAACTGTGAGGGGTGAGCCATCCTCAGGAAAGGAACTTATCAAGGCGTCAAGCTCATTGATGAACTCTCCAAGGGAACCTGGAGGGCGATAGATGACAAGGATATTAAGCTTAATTGGGCTAGTGACAGTGACAGCATGGAATTCAAATGAGGAGATAGACAGATGGGTCAGGGGAAAAATAGAGAATGTCCACTTGGGAGAGATGAGGATTCCTGTGCCACCACCCCGCTGACCAGATGCTCTCTGGGTATGCGAGAACACATGGTCAGACGAGGAGAGAGCAGTAGGAGTAGCAGTGTTTTCAGTGGTAATCCATGTTTCCGTCAGCGCCAAGAAGTCGAGGGACTGGAGGGTAGCATAGGCTGAGATGAACTCTGCCTTGTTGGCAGCAGAACGGCAGTTCCAGAGGCTGCCTGAGACCTGGAACTCCACGTGGGTGGTGCGTGCAGGGACCACCAGGTTAGAGAGGCAGCAGCCACGCGGTGTGAGGTGTTTGTATAGCCTGTGCGGAGAGGAGAGAACAGGGATAGACAGAGGCATAGTTGACAGGCTGCAGAAAATGGCTACAATAATGCAAAGGAGATCGGAATGAAATGAACTAAACATCTGGGACAGGAGAGAGCGGGGCCTCCCTCACCACAACACCCAAATAGAACTCTCCCAACTTCCACCTCAGAAACTATAATTGTTGTAAACTACAGCGGTTCAATGTTTTCTAGGAATAGACTAACTTAGTTTATTCAGCTAGCTAACTAGGTACAGTATTCTTCCGTGAAAATTGTCCAGATAATTTGTGTCCGTGTCTAACGTTGTGGGTTAGTCCCGACAGCTTGAGCGAGTCCGTCGTCAACTTATTCAGCCAGTTAGTTAGCTAGAATAGTTAGCATACTAGCTAGCCATTGCTTTCAGACAAAGAAGAAACCCCTCCTTTCACGGCACAAACACACAGAGAGAGCCAAACTAACGTTAACTAGTCACCCATGTCCCGAATTCCTTGAACGACTCTGGCTACCAATATGTAAAAATAAAACACAAATGTAGGTTATGACTTACCCCTAGCAGCTACTGTTAGCTAGCCAAGTGCAAAGCTAGCCACTGAATTGTTCGCTAGGTCGTTCCAGCTATTGTTTACTAGTTGCTATCCAGGTAGCAACAAGCTAGCTAAATTTCAAGCACAGTAGCCACTTACTACCTAACGTTAACGGTTCAGACAAGGAGGTTAGAAAACAGCTGAATGGTAGGCAATTATTGTATGTAATTATTGTAGGCAGCCAGCTGGCGTAATTACAGGCACTCTCAGGCATGAAACAACTATACCGTTGCTAATAGTTGCCAGTAGCTACCCGCTAGGTAGTGGGTTAGCCAGCTAGCTTCGTGCTTCACCGGGCTCA
This sequence comes from Coregonus clupeaformis, assembly GCF_020615455.1. Lineage (NCBI taxonomy): Eukaryota > Metazoa > Chordata > Actinopteri > Salmoniformes > Salmonidae > Coregonus > Coregonus clupeaformis. The sequence continues at coordinate 27,958,796 of NC_059216.1, read as the reverse complement.
GCCGAATACAATACTAACCTACAATAATTACATACATCAACCCACGATAACTACCTACAATACCTAACTACAATACCTAACTACAATCTAAATACATAGTTTAAGCCTTACTCGACAAAGCCCAAACTATGTATAAAGCCAAGCTTACCCGACGACCTCACCCGACAACCTCCTTTGGAGGTAAAGGACAAAGGAGATATCAAGGCACATGAAAGTTCACATGTTCCAGAAGGCATTTCTGTCAAAAAACACATTTTGATTGAAAAAAAAGTTTACGTTCAAATGCCTATCCTGTGAAGTAGTGACGCGCAACATACACCTAGTTTCCTGAAACGAGTCACAAAAGAGGCCTGGAGAGATTTTCATCGGTCTAAGTTGTGCGTGCATCAGGGATCAATTTGCTATGGTGAGACAGTCTCTGGAGACCCATTAATTGAGTTCTGAAGGTCACTAATCTTAGCTAATTGAGCTAATTCGTTGCTGAGGGTCATCATCAGTCACAATATGAAATGTATGGTTGTGTGTGTGTCTCAAGTGTGGTCTACTTTTGATTCTAGGAAATTATATTATTCTCAAGTCTTTACAACGAAGGTTGTAATATTTTGGAAGGATTTCAAAACCTTACAAGCAAGGTTATGATGACACTTAAAAATATATACAGTGCCTTTCGGAAAGTATTCAGACCCCTTGAAATGTTCCACATTTTGTTACGTTACAGCCTTATTGTAAAATGGATTAAATTGTTTTTTCCCCCCCTCATCAATCTACACACAATAGCCCATAATGACAAAGCAAAAACTGGTTTTAAGAAATTGTTGCTAATTTATTAAAAATATCAAACTGAAGCACTTTTGGCAGCGATTACAGCATTGAGTCTTCTTGGGTATGACGCTACAAGCTTGGCACACCTGTATTTGGGGAGTTTCTCCCATTCTTCTCTGCAGATCTTCTCAAGCTCTGTCAGGTTGGATGGGGAGCATTGCTGAACAGCTATTTTCAGGTCTCTCTTCGATCGGGTTCAAGTCCAATCTCTGGCTGGGCCACTCAAGGACATTCAGAGACTTGTCCCAAAGCCACTCCTGCATTGTCTTGGCTATGTGCTTAGGGTTGTTGTCCTGGTGGAAGATGAACCTTTGCCCCAGTCTGAGGTCCTGAGCGCTCTGGAGCAGGTTTTCATCAAGGATCTCTCTGTACTTTTGTCCATTCATCTTCCCCTCAATCCCGACTAATCTCCCAGTCCCTGCCGCTGAAAAACATCCCCACAGCATGATGCTGCCACCACCATGCTTCACCGTAGGGATGGTGCCAAGTTTCCTCCAGACGTGACGCTTGGTATTCAGGCCAAAGGGTTCAATCTTGGTTTCATCAGACCAGAGAATCTTGTTTCTCATGGTCTGAGAGTCTTTAGGTGCCTTTTGGCAAACTCCAAACGGGCTGTTATGTGCATTTTACTGAGGAGTGGCTTCCGTCTGACCACTCTACCATAAAGGCCTGATTGGTGGAGTGCTGCAGAGATGGTTGTCCTTCTGGAAGGTTCTCCCATCTCCACAGAGGAACTCTAGAGCTCTGTCAGAGTGACCATCGGGTTCTTGGTCACCTCCCTGACCAAGGCCCTTCTCCCCCGATTGCTCAGTTTGGCCGGGCGGCCAGCTCTAGGAAGAGTCTTGGTGGTTCCAAACTTCTTCCATTTAAGAATGATGGAGGCCACTGTGTTCTTGGGGACCTTCAATGCTGCAGACATGTTTTGGTACCTCGACACAATCCTGTCTCGGAGCTCTACAGACAAATCCTTTGACCTCATGGCTTGGTTTTTGCTCTGACATGCACGATCAACTGTGTGACCTTATATAGACAGGTGTGTCCAATCAATTTATTTTACCACAGGTGGACTCCAATCAAGTTCTAGAACCATCTCAAGGATGATCAATGGAAACAGGATGCACCTGAGCTCAATTTCGAGTCTCATAGCAAAGGGTCTGAATACTTATGTAAATCAGGTATTTCTGTTTTAAATTTTTAATACATTTGCAAAAATGTCTAAACCTGTTTTCACTTTGTCGTTATAGGGTATTGTGTGTAGATTGATGAGGAACACAAGTAATTTAATCAATTTTAGAATATGGCTGTACCGTAACAAAATGTGGAAAAAGTCAAGGGGTCTGAATACTTTCCGAATGCACTGTACATATACAGTGCCTTCAGAAAGTATTCACACCCCTTGACTTATTCCACATTTTGTCTTGTTAGAGCATTAATTCAAAATTGATTAAATTGAATATTTTCTCTCCGCCATCTACATACTATACCCCATAATGACAAAGTGAAAACATGTTTTTAGACATTTTTGCAAATGTATAGAAAATAAAATAAATAAATGTATAATTTACATAAGTATTCATACCCCTGAGTCAATACTTTGTAAAAGGTCATCAGGCAGCGATAACAGTTGTGAATCTTTCTGGTGAAGTCTCTAAGAGCTTTCCACACATGGATTGAGCAACATTTGCCCATTATTGTTTTCAAAATTCTTCAAGCTCTGTCAAATTGGTTGTTGATCATTGCTAGACAATCATTTTCAGGTTTTGCCATGATTTTCAAGTAGATTTAAGTCAAAACTGTAACTGGGCCACTCAGGAAAAATCTATATTTGAGATTCTTCAAATAGCCACCCTTTGCTTTGATGACAGCTTTGCACACTCTTGGCATTCTCTCAACCAGCTTCATGAGGTAGTCACCTGGAATGCATTTCAGTTAACAGGTGTGCCTTCTTAAAATTAATTTGTGGAATTCCTTTCCTTGTTAATGTGTTTGAGCCAATCAGTTGCGTTGTGACAAGGTAGGGGTGGTATACAGAAGATAGCCCTATTTGGTAAAAGACCAAGTCCATATTATGGCAAAAACAGCTCAAATAAGCAAAGAGAAACGACAGTCCATCATTACTTTAAGACATGAAGGTCAGTCAATATGGAAAATTCAAGAACTTTGAAAGTTGTTCAAGTGCATTCGCAAAAACCATCAAGCATTATAATGAAACTTGCTCTCATGAGGACCACCACAGGAATGGAAGACCCAGAGTTACCTCTGCTGCAGAGGATAAGTTCATTAGTTACCATCCTCAGAAATTGCAGCCCAAATAAATGCTTCACAGAGTTCAAGTCACAGACACATCTCAACATCAACTGTTCAGATGGGACTGTGTGAATCAGGCCTTCATGGTCAAATTGCTGCAAAGAAACCAATATTAAAGGACACCAATAATAAGAAGAGACCTGCTTGGGCCAAGAAACACGAGCAATATACATTATACCGGTGGAAATTTGTCCTTTGGTCTCGAGTCCAAATTTGAGATTTTTGTTTCCAACCGGTGTGTCTTTGTGAGATGCGGTGTGGGTGAACGGATGATCTCCGCATGTGTAGTTCCCACCGTAAAGCATGGAGGAGGAGGTGTTATGGTGAGTGATGGAAAAGCAGCCAACAAGTGCTCAGCATATGTGGGATCTCCTTCAAGAATGTTGGGAAAGCATTCTAGGTGAACCTGGTTGAGAGAATGCCAAGAGTGTGCAAAGCTCTCATCAAGGCAAAGGGTGGCTATTTGAAGAATCTCAAATATAAAATATATTTTCTTTTGTTTAACACTTTTTTGGTTACTACATGATGCCATATGTGTTATTTCATAGTTTTGATGTCTTCACTATTATTCTACAATGTAAAAAATAGTACAAAAAAAGAAAAACCCTGGAATGAGTAGTTGTTTCCAAACTTTTGACTGGTACTGTATATATATTTTTGGAAGGATCTCAAAAAAAGAGCTGTAATAACCCTAATATAAGACATATCAAAATGGCCACTGCTTCTTTCAAAGATATCCCATCTGACGAATGGGAATATAATCTCTAGGTTTTTTGACAGTCAGGTTTGGTTTGATTTCACCAATCCGCCAATCACAGACCCAGCAGAACCCAGAGGTATTCTAGGTAGACTGACTCCAAGAGCTCTCTCTCCATGCACTTCACTGTGGGTAACAAGGATGCCCTTATCTAACTGAGACCTGAACTCTCAGCGTTGATCTCGGCTCCATTCACAATGATTAAGCCATGCTACTTCTATTCAAAGCTATTCTGTGAGCTTTTAAATCAGAAAACCTCTATGCATTCTTGACTTGCAGCTCTTTGGTTCTAAGAAAATCATTGATCATATCTACATCTAACTATAGTAAGTCCTACACTACTTCTCCTCAAAGATAGTCTGTGGACCTAATCCTAAACCCCTTTCTGATAGGCATGGATGAAATACACAGACAACCCAAGGTGGTCCCTGACTGCATGGGGAATCTACACCTAGCGTGAGAGGGCCATAGGCGAGATGAGATGGTTTAGTAGAGGGAGTGTGGTCGGCATGTACTGGAAAAGAGGCTTAAAGATTGAAGAGGCTTACCTTGAGAAGAGTGTCTTGCCCAGTAGGCTAAGGCCAGTAGTGAGTGTTGAGAAGAATGTCTTAATTCCTTAAACAGTGTGGAAATACTACAAATGACCACAAAATATAGTGTTTGCTTTATATTCTTATATTTTTAAATATAACTCCATGATGGAGAATATTAGCTCAGTAGAAGTGGGCCTTTATAGAGCTCTACAGTACATTGTCTGGGGTCTTAACTACAGTATTTTAGTATTTTAATTCTTTAGAGTCTAAGACGTGGAGTGGGGTGGGGGGTGCTAAGCTGACATATGGAATTGTTTTAAGATGGTCATATTATGGATCGTTTAGCTATTTGATTTGGAATTTTAGGACCCCTGTAGGTATAAAAAAGAATATAAAAAAAACAAAAACATTTGGCCTCTACTACTAAAGCCAATATCAACACATTGAATAATACATTCATAACTGGCAAAAAGCACGGTATAAAAACAAATAAAAAGAAACAAGGATTTTAAACATCTGTCCTCAATCTAGGAGAAATAAGAAAACTCAGGAAATATACACTACCAGTCAAAAGTTTGGACACACATACTCATGCAAGGGTTCTTCTTTATTTTTACTATTTTTCACATTGTAGAATAATAGTGAAGACATCAAAACTATGAAATAACACATATGGAATCATGTAGTAACCAAAAAAAGTGTAAAAAAGTGTAAAAAATAAAATAATGTATGCACTCACTAACTGTAATTCGCTCTGGACAAGAGCATCTGCTAAATGACTAAAATGTAAAATGTAAAAATGTACATGATTCCATATGTGTTATTTCATAGTTGTGATGTCTTCACTATTATTCTACAATGTAGAAAATAGTAAAAAAATAAAGAAAAACCCTGGAATGAGTAGGTGTGTCCAAACTTTTGACTGGTACTGTATATTTTAATATCGTCTATGTATCTCAAAATATTTGTAATTTGGTTAACCTTAAAAATCTAAATGAAAATTATTCAAATCAAAAAGATAAAATTCAACCAGAGAGCACTCTTAAATCATGGTGGAAAAGCCGCACTTGACCGTTGCTCTTGAATCATTCCCACTGGGAATGGCCAGGCCCGCTACCCTATGAAACCACAAACTATTGCAGAGACTTTGATATTACTGGCCGCAATTTATATGGTGAAAACAATGTGTGGGGAGGCAGAGGCAGAGAAGCTCACATCAATACCTTTGTGAGATAACACTGTTAAAGAAATAATGTATGCTATTGCTAGCAATCAAGAGGAAATTGACTGAATGACTCAAAAACTCCCCAACATATGCTCTCCTAATGGACGCTAGTTGTGAGGGCGAGATGCCCATGCATTGATTTTTGTTCGCTATACATGTCGGGGGATACTATTCACAAGGACATATTGTTCTGTCTCACGATTCCCAAGCATGAAACAGCACAGGGGAAGTTCAGTGGCTATATTGATGAAAAACGGATTCCATGCGATCGAATGGTGGGCTTTTGCACAGATAAGGCTCCGTCTACGGCGGGCAGGCCTTTGACCTCTAGTTATGAATGTGTCTCCCTCTGCCATATGGAGGCATTGTATGATACACAGAGAGCAACTGGCGGCAAAAGAGCTGAGCATAGAACTTGGAGATATACTGCAGTAGGTAACTTTGATTGTAAACTACATCAAACCACATCCACTGCGAGCACGCCTGTTCGCAAAACTATCTGTAGATATTGGATCAGAGCATGACAATGTTCTATCTCACACCAAGGCTTGGTGGTTATCGAGGGGGAGTGTTGGAACGATTTTTCGCATTGATAGAGGAACTGTTGTCATTCACAATGGATGTAAAAGAAAACAGACTTTATTGACTTTCTGTGCAATGAAAAGAAAATGTGTCTCCTTGCCTATGTAACAGACATATTTGGTAAACTGAACAAACTGAACGCAAGCATGCAGGGGAAATACAAAAACATTCTACAGATGGGTGACAGAATCAGTGGATTTAGAGGAAATAATTATTTTTGGAGAGAGTCTTTCCCTCGGCTGTGCAAGTTTCTAACAGAAAACAGCATCAGTAAGTGTCCCAAACAAGTGATGACTGCTCACCTCCAACGCTTTGAAGAGCAATTTTGGACCTACTTCCCAATCCATTTGACTGTGATCCTGGCTCAGCTGTCATGTGACCGAACGCATTCACGGGTCACTACGGAGGAGTTTTGGTTCCTGACTCAAAGGGAATACTCTGCCGTCTCCCTCTGAGCAATAATGCCGCATTCATACAACTGGGAACTGGGAACTTAGAAATCTCAGACTTCCGACTTCAGTGATTTCAAGACAACTGGAAATGTTCAACGGTCATCCAACTCAGAATTCCAAATCGGAAACTCGGTACTAGAACCAGTACTAGAACCGGCGCGCCTGGCACCGACGATCATATCACACTCAAGGTCACTTAGTTCACTAATTCTAACGTTCAATCGAACAGTAACTGAATGTCTCGATGCCTGTCTGCCTGCTTTATATAGTAAGCCACGCCCACATGACTCACTGTCTGTAGGAGCGAACCATTTGTGAACAGGGTGGTGTACCTAATAAACTGACACGTATATGACACGTTAACAGCTGCTAGAGTGACCCTCCATTGGTTGTATGGATGTATGGATTCTTTACAGTAAAGGATTGAGCAAGATCATGTGGAAGATAAGTTTCGATACATCTCAGGAGTTCTATTCTGCAAGATATAGTATAGCCTACATACATGATGTTGAAGTAGCCATTTCAGGTCCATTGTGTTCATTACTAGTTACTGACTGATTTATTACACGTTTTATTACATATTACACGTTTTAAAATAGATTACTCCTTGATATCTAATTCGATCTGTTTTTTTGTAATCTCATGAGTGCATCAGCTTCAACTCCAGTGGGCAGTGAAAAACACGAAAGAGAAAGAGACAACTTAACAACTTAAAAAATGAATTGGGAGGTCACGTATATCTCATCTCTATATATGTAGGGAGTTTAAGTCATTATTTAACATTCTTAAAAGGGTTATCATACTGTAAGAACTGGAGAAGTTAGATTCCCCAATCTGACAGTAGTTAAAATGTGCTTAATCATGGCCATGGCAATGCTCATTGGTTCATGCAGTATATGGTCAGTCCATTGAGTCAGTGTGTTAAAACAGATGAATGGGACACCCTAAAGAACTGCTATACATTAAAAACAAGGTATGTGTTTTTATGTATGGTCTTTTTAACAGTACAGTATATGTACACTGAACAAAAATATAAACGCAACATGCTAAATCTCAAGGATTTTACTGAGTTACAGCTCATATAAGGAAATCAGTCAATTGAAATAAATTCATTAGGCCCTAATCTATGGATTCCACATGACTGGGAATGCAGATATGCATCTGTTGGTCACAGATACCTTAAAATAAAAAGTAGGGTTGTGGTCAGAAAACCAGTCAGTATCTGGTGTAACCACGATTTGCCTCATGCAGCGCGACACATCTCCTTCACATAGAGTTGATTAGGCTGTCGATTGTGGCCTGTGGAATGTGTTCCCACTCCTCTTCAATGGCTGTGCGAAGTTGCTGGATATTTGCTGGAACTAGAACACACTGTTGTACACGTCGATCCAGAGCATCCCAAACATGCTCAATGGGTGACATCTCTGGTGAGTATGCAGGCCATGGAAGAACTGGGACATTTTCAGCTTCCAGGAATTGTGTACAGATCCTTGCGACATTGGGGCCATGCATTATCATGCTGAAACATGAGGTGATGGAGGCGGATGAATGGCATGACAATGGGCTTCAGGATCACGTCACGGTATCTCTGTGCATTCAAATTGCCATCGATAAAATACAATTGTGTTTGTTGTCCGTAGCTTATGCCTGCCCATACAATAACCCCCCCCGCCACCATAGGACAGTCTGTTCACAACGTTGAAATCAGCAAACCGCTCGCCCACACAACGCCATACGCGCTGTCTGCCATCTGCCCGGTACAGTTGAACCCGGGATTCATCCGTGAAGAGTACACTTCTCCAGCGTGCCAGTGGCCTTCGAAGGTGAGCATTTGCCCACTGAAGTCGGTTACGACGCCAAACTGCAGTCTAGTCAAGACTCTGGTGAGGACGACAAGCACACAGATGAGATTCCCTGAGATGGTTTCTGACAGTTTGTGCAGAAATTCTTCAGTTGAGCAAACCCATAGTTTCATCAGCTGTCCGGGTGGCTGGTCTCAGACGATCCCGCAGGTGAAGAAGCCGGATGTGGTTACACATGGTCTGTGAGGCCGGTATGACGTACCACCAAATTCTTGAAAACAGCTTATGGTAGAGAAATGAACATTTCATTATCTGGCAACAGCTCTGGTGGACAGTCAGCAGTCAGCATGGCAATTGCACGCTCCCTCAAAACTTGAGACATCTGTGGCATTGTGTTGTGTGACAAAACTGCACATTTTAGACTGGCCTTTTATTGTCCCCAGTACAAGGTGCACCTGTGTAATTATCATGCTGTTTAATCAGCTTATTGATATGCCACACCTGTCAGGTGGATGGATTATCTTGGCAAAGGAGAAATTCTCACTAACAGGGATGTAAACAAATTTGTTCACAAAATTTGAGAGAAATATGGAACATTTCTGGGATCTTTTATTTCAGCTCATGAAACATGGGACAAGCACTTTACATGTTGCATTTATATTTTTGTTCAGTATGCATAAAACAATCATGCTGTTTCAAAGGTGTTTGCGCACACACACACCTAGGATGGCTCAGCTCATGCAACCTAGCTCGCCTCTCACACCTCCCAGCGCACTAGTTGCCATAGCAACATATATTTTTTCAATTGAGTGTTTTTTTTCTTGGCTCCATTAATGGCACAAAATCATAGACCACCTTATAAAAATTGAGAGGAAAAATTAAAAGAGTGACCGTACAGATCAACAAAAGGTCAACATGAATTAACTTTTAAAGTAATTAGTTACAAAAGTCCCAAAATACATTAAATGGTCTCAAGTGAAACTATTCCATAGGGACAGAAAAGTAATGTAGCAATAATATAACTATATTATCTATATTATAACTATGTTATATAAAACGGTACTATATTATAATTATAATTATATTATTATATAACCATATACTTTTTATAGTTTATCCTAATTGACAGCCGTGATGAAACACCCATGCTTTCTTTCTACTTTTAATAACTCAAGACGTTCACTTTCAGATTAAACCTCTTTTCAAAATCTATTTAATTTAGCCTGCTTGGCAGTCAGGAGGTGATACAAGGATCTGCAAGGTGTTCTATAGAGCCTGGCACCACATCTAATGAATATTTTAATTTAAAAAACAAGTTCCCGTTACGCACCACCAGATACTTTGTCCGAGAACCTAATCTCTTTGCAGAAACCAGTGATGATATCAATATCTACATTTCCCAATTCATGAAGGCAAGCATTGCAAGAGGAGCTAAATGGTTTTGAAACCTCACTTAATCTAAAGCTATGAGTCTAGACTATATTCATGAAGCCCATGCAGATTGACTTACTAATCATCCCTGTACACATGGGGATACATTTTATAGCAATATTTTACACTATATTTCCAGTGTTTCAGGGTAAATACAAAGTCATAGCAATGTAATAAAAACATTATTCCATATGCAAGTACCTTATACCATACAGTGAGGGGAAAAAGAGCTCTCCAAGGATGTCAGGGACAAGATTGTAGACCTACACAAGGCTGGAATGGGCTACAAGACCATCGCCAAGCAGCTTGGTGAGAAGGTGAATGGCTGAGGGCTGTCGTCGGGTGAGGTTGTGTTTCTCTCTGGCGGGAGGTAAGCTTGGCTTATATGGCTTATATACATAGTTTGGGCTTTGTCGAGTAAAGCTTAAACTGTGTATTTAGATTGTAGTTAGGTATTGTAGGTAGTTATCGTGGGTTGTTGTATGTAATTATTGTAGGTTAGTATTGTATCCGGCTGAGCCCGGTGAAGCACGAAGCTAGCTAACCCACTACCTGGACTAGCTAGCGGGTAGCTACTGGTAACTATTAGCAACTGTGGATAGTTGTTTCACGCCTGAGAGTACCTGTAATTACGCAAGTTAGCTGCCTACAATAATTACATACAATAATGCCTACCATTCAGCTGTTTTTCTAACCTCATTGTCTGAAGCGTTAACATTAGGTAGCAAGTGGCTACTGTGCTTGAAATTTAGCTAGCTTGTTGCTACCTGGATAGCTACTAGTAAACAATAGCTGGAACGACCTAGCGAACAGACGCAAACTGGCTGAGTCAATTCAGTGGCTAGCTTTGCACTTGGCTAGCTAACAGTAGCTGCTAGGGGTAAGTTATAACCTACATTTGTGTTTTGTTTTTACATACTGGTAGCCAGAGTCGTTCAAGGGAATTCGGGACATGGGTGACTAGTTAACGTTAGCTTGGCTCTCTCTGTGTGTTCGTGCCGTGGGAGGAGGGGTTTCTTCTTTGTCTAAAAGCAATGGCTAGCTAGTATGCTAACTATTATAGCTAACTAACTGGCTGAATAAGTTGACGACGGACTCGCTCAAGCTGTCGGGACTAACCCACAACGTTAGACACGGACACGAATTATCTGCTTGGCGTGTTGACACACTGGTGGTTTGTTTTGGCCGAGTATTGGTGCTAAACCGTGTTGTTGGAGTCCTGCATGCTAGTTGGCTGTGGCGTCATATGACTAGGTGCCCTGGACGATTTTCACGGAAGAATACTGTACCAAGTTAGCTAGCTGAATAAACTAAGTTAGTCTATTCCTAGAAAACATTGAACCGCTGTAGTTTACAACAATTATAGTTTCTGAGGTGGAAGTTGGGAGAGTTATATTTGGGTGTTTCAGTGAAACGTAAATGAGGGAGGCCCCGCTCTCTCCATTCCCAGATGTTTAGTTCATTTCATTCCGATCTCCTTTGCATTATTGTAGCCATTTTCTGTAGCCTGTCAACTATGCCTCTGTCTATCCCTGTTCTCTCCTCTCCGCACAGGCTATACAAAAGCCTCACACCGCGTGGCTGCTGCCTCTCTAACCTGGTGGTCCCCGCACGCACCACCCACGTGGAGTTCCAGGTCTCAGGCAGCCTCTGGAACTGCCGTTCTGCTGCCAACAAGGCAGAGTTCATCTCAGCCTATGCTACCCTCCAGTCCCTCGACTTCTTGGCGCTGACGGAAACATGGATTACCACTGAAAACACTGCTACTCCTACTGCTCTCTCCTCGTCTGACCATGTGTTCTCGCATACCCCGAGAGCATCTGGTCAGCCAGACATGACCCTTGGCATTTAGCATGTCTCCAGAGTGGCGCAGTGGTCTAAGGCACTGCATTGCTGTGCTAGCTGTGCCACTAGAGATCCTGGTTCGAATCCAGGCTCTGCCGTAGCCGGCCGCGACCGGGAGACCCATGGGGCGGTGCACAATTGGCCCAGGGTAGGGGAGGGAATGGCCGGCAGGGATGTAGCTCAGTTGGTAGGGTTGTGGGTTCGATTCCCACGGGGGGGCCAGTATGAAAAATAAAAAAATTATGTATGCACTCACTAACTGTAAGTCGCTCTGGATAAGAGTGTCTGCTAAATGACTAAAATGTAATTTAGGCCAAAGAGTTCAATCTTGGTTTCATCAGACCAGAGAATCTTGTTTCTCATGGTCTGAGAGTCCGTTAGGTGCCTTTTGGCAAACTCCAAGCAGGCTGTCATGTCCCTTTTACTGAGGAGTGGCTTCCGCCTGGCCATTCTACCATAAAGGCTTGAATGGTGGAGTGCTGCAGAGATGGTTGTCCTTCTGGAAGTCTCTCCCATCTCCACAGAGGAACTCTGGAACTCTGTCAGAGTGACCATCGGGTTCTTGGTTACCTCCCTGACCAAGGCCCTTCTCCCCCAATTGCTCAGTTTGGCCGGGCAGCCAGCTCTAGGAAGAGTCTTGGTGGTTCCAAACTTCTTCTATTTAAGAATGATGGAGGCCACTGTGTTCTTGGGGACCTTCAATGGTGCAGACATTTTTGGTACCCTTCCCCAGATCTGTGCCTCGACACAATCCTGTCCCAGAGATCTACGAACAATTCCTTCGACCTCATGGCTTGGTTTTTGCTCTGACATGCACTGTGAACTGTGGGACCTTATATAAGCCCATTCAAGCTTAACATCCCTGTCATTTATCGCCCTCCAGGTTCCCTTGGAGAGTTCATCAATGAGCTTGACACCTTGATAAGTTCCTTTCCTGAGGATGGCTCACCCCTCACAGTTCTGGGTGACTTCAACCTCCCTACGTCTACCTTTGACTCATTTCTCTCTGCCTCCTTCTTTCCACTCCTCTCCTCTTTTGACCTCACCCTCTCACCGTCCCCTCCTCCTCACAAGGCAGGCAATACGCTTGACCTCATCTTTACTAGATGCTGTTCTTCTACTAATCTCACTGCAACTCCCCTCCATGTCTCCGACCACTACTTTGTATCCTTTTCTCTCTCGCTCTCCTCCAACACTACTCACTCTGCCCCTACTCAGATGGTAATGCGCCGTCGCAACCTTCGCTCTCTCTCTCCCGCTACTCTCTCCTCTTCCATCCTATCATCTCTTCCCTCTGCTCAATCCTTCTCCCTCCAATCTCCTGATTCTGCCTCCTCAACCCTCCTCTCCTCCCTTTCTGCATCCTTTGACTCTCTATGTCCCCTATCCTCCCGGCCGGCTCGGTCCTCCCCTCCTGCTCCGTGGCTTGATTACTCATTGCGAGCTCACAGAACAGGGCTCCGGGCAGCCGAGCGGAAATGGAGGAAAACTAGACTCCCTGCGGACCTGGCATCTTTTCACTCACTCCTATCTACATTTTCTTCATCTGTTTCTGCTGCTAAAGCCACTTTCTACCACTCTAAATTCCAAGCATCTGCCTAACCCTAGGAAGCTCTTTGCCACCTTCTCCTCCCTGCTGAATCCTCCTCCCCCCCTCTCTGTGGATGACTTCGTCAACCATTTTGAAAAGAAGGTTGACGACATCCGATCCTCGTTTGTTAAGTCAAATGACACTGCTGGTCCTGCTCACGCTGCCCTACCCTATGCTTTGACTTCTTTCTCCCCTCTCTCTCCAGATAAAATCTTGCGACTTGTGACGGCCGGCCGCCCAACAACCTGCCCGCTTGACCCTATCCCCTCCTCTCTTCTCCAGACCATCTCCGGTGACCTTCTCCCTTACCTCACCTCGCTCATCGACTCATCCTTGACCGCTGGCTATGTCCTGTCTTCAAGAGAGCGAGAGTTGCACCCCTTCTCAAAAAAACAACACTCGATCCCTCTGATGTCAACAACTACAGACCAGTATCCCTTCTTTCTTTTCTCTCCAAAACTCTTGAGCGTGCCATCTTTAGCCAACTCTCTTGCTATCTCTCTCAGAATTACCTTCTTGATCCAAACCAGTCAGATTTCAAGACTGGTCAATCAACTGAGACTGCTCTTCTCTGTGTCACGGAGGCTCTCCGCACTGCTAAAGCTAACTCTCTCTCCTCTGCTCTTGTCCTTCTAGACCTGTCTGCTGCCTTTGATACTGTGAACCATCAGATCCTCCTCTCCACCCTCTCCGAGCTGGGCATCTCCAGCGCGGCTCACTCTTGGATTGCGTCCTACCTGACCGGTCGCTCCTACCATGTGGCGTGGCGAGAATCTGTCTCCGCACCACGTGCTCTCACCACTGGTGTCCCGCAGGGCTCAGTTCTAGGCCCTCTCCTATTCTCGCTATACACCAAGTCACTTGGCTCTGTCATATCCTCACATGGCCTCTCCTATCATTGCTACGCAGACGACACACAACTAATCTTCTTCTTTCCCCCTTCTGATAACCAGGTGGCGAATCGCATCTCTGCATGTCTGGCAGACATATCAGTGTGGATGACGGATCACCACCTCAAGCTGAACCTCGGCAAGACGGAGCTGCTCTTCCTCCCGGGGAAGGACTGCCCGTTCCATGATCTCGCCATCACGGTTGCCAACTCCGTTGTGTCCTCCTCCCAGAGTGCGAAGAACCTTGGCGTGACCCTGGACAACACCCTATCGTTCTCCGCTAACATCAAGGCGGTGACCCGATCCTGTAGGTTCATGCTCTACAACATTCGGAGAGTACGACCCTGCCTTACACAGGAAGCGGCACAGGTCCTAATCCAAGCACTTGTCATCTCCCGTCTGGATTACTGCAACTCGCTGTTGGCTGGGCTCCCTGCCTGTGCCATTAAACCCCTACAACTCATCCAGAATGCCGCAGCCCGTCTGGTGTTCAACCTTCCCAAGTTCTCTCACGTCACCCCGCTCCTCCGCACACTCCACTGGCTTCCAGTTGAAGCTCGCATCTGCTACAAGACCATGGTGCTTGCCTACGGAGCTGTGAGGGGAACGGCACCTCCGTACCTTCAGGCTCTGATCAGTCCCTACACCCAAACGAGGGCATTGTGTTCAGCCACCTCTGGCCTGCTGCCCCCCCTACCTCTGCGGAAGCACAGTTCCCGCTCAGCCCAGTCAAAGCTGTTCGCTGCTCTGCACCCCAATGGTGGAACAAGCTCCCTCACGACGCCAGGACAGCGGAGTCACTCACCACCTTCCGGAGACACTTGAAACCCCACCTCTTTAAGGAATACCTGGGATAGGATAAAGTAATCCTTCTATCCCCCCATACCCCACCCCACCCCACCCCCCCAAAAAAAAGAAGGAAAAAAAAAGAAAAGAAAATATTGTAAAGTGGTTATCCCACTGGCTATAAGGTGAATGCACCAATGTGTAAGTCGCTCTGATTAAGAGCGTCTGCTAAATGACGTAAATGTAAATGTAAATGTGACAACAGTTGGTGCGATTATTCGCAAATGGAAGAAACACAAAAGAACTGTCAATCTCCCTTGGCCTGGAGCTCCATGCAAGATCTCACCTTGTGGAGTTGCAATGATCATGAGAACGGTGAGGAATCAGCCCAGAACTACACAGGAGGATCTTGTCAATGATCTCAAGGCAGCTGGGACCATAGTCACCAAGAAAACAATTGGTAACACACTACGCCGTGAAGGACTGAAATCCTGCAGTGCCCGCAAGGTCCCCCTGCTCAAGAAAGCACATATACAGGCCCGTCTGAAGTTTGCCAATGAACATCTGAATGATTCAGAGGAGATCTGGGTGAAAGTGTTGTGGTCAGATGAGACCAAAATCGAGCTCTTTAGCATCAACTCAACTCGCTGTGTTTGGAGGAGGAGGAATGCTGCCTATGACCCCAAAAACACCATCCCCACCGTCAAACATGGAGGTGGAAACATTATGCTTTGGGGGTGTTTTTCTGCTAAGGGGACAGGACAACTTCACCGCATCAAAGGGACGATGGACGGCGCCATGTACCGTCAAGTCTTGGGTGAGAACCTCCTTCCCTCAGCCAGGGCATTGAAAATGGGTCGTGGATGGGTATTCCAGCATGACAATGAACCAAAATACACGGCCAAGGCAACAAAGGAGTGGCTCAAGAAGAAGCACATTAAGGTCCTGGAGTGGCCTAGCCAGTCTCCAGACCTTAATCCCATAGAAAATCTGTGGACGGAGCTGAAGGTTTGAGTTGCCAAACGTCAGGCTCGAAACCTTAATGACTTGGAGAAGATCTACAAAGAGGAGTCGGACAAAATCCCTCCTGAGATGTGTGCAAACCTGGTGGCCAACTACAAGAAACGTCTGACCTCTGTGATTGCCAACAAGGGTTTTGCCACCAAGTACCAAGTCATATTTTGCAGAGGGGTCAAATACTTATTTCCCTCATTAAAATGCAAATCAATTTATAACATTTTTATACATGCGTTTTTCTGGATTTCATTGTTGTTATTCTGTCTCTCACTGTTCAAATAAACCTACCATTAAAATTATAGACTGATCATATCTTTGTCAGTGGGCAAACGTACAAAATCAGCAGGGGATCAAATACTTTTTTCCCTCACTGTATAAATACAAACCACTGCACATTCTGTTTTCTAAGTTGCAGCAGAAGAAAAGTGAGGGGTTTGAAATCAATAATCCACTTCGGAAAGAAAAAGTAATTGCACTATCATTGCGTAACCCTTGTGTTTTTTAAAGTGCAAATATATCAATGCCACACTACAAAGTAATACTAACATTAGGAAACCTTTCATCTGGTTTACAGTTCCTTTTTACCTCAACTAATTTACTGCGCTTTCTCCTTTTTCTCCGGTAATGGTTAGTGTTTCACAATGTGTTTCTGAAGTGTCTTCAAAATTTGACAAAGACAAGAAATTAATGAATTTTTTTGCTTGATGTTTAGTGTTCTTCCAGACCAGAGTTATACATAAATGGTCTGAGTGGTTTGGTTAAAAGGCATGTTTTGATTTATCCAAGCATGTGTTCTTTGAAAGCTTTAGTTTAGGCAATCATAGAATATAAGACTCTCTGAGGCCTGCAGAGTGCTGCATGGTAATGTACTGTAATGTTCACAATTTTGTCATGCTTTATATAGATGTATATAATGTTGTTTACCCCACCTGCATTGCACATAATGTTGTCTTTTCTTCAATCTTTTATTATAATCCATTAAGAGACTGGTCAAAATGTAAGCAATTGTTGCCTGGGGGAAAATTGGGGAGGGTCATGCTTTTTCAATTTCAGTCAGGGGGACGGTTTAGTATGTTTTTATTTAGTCCAGGGGAGGGTCATGTCATTTCTAATTGATTAAATCTCAGTATTTGTCAGAATTTTGGAATGTACATATTGAATTTTACTATGTGTAACTTCGGTGTACAACCCTGCTCTTTCTCGCTCTCATTCTCCTCCTCGCTGAGCCCGGCTGGGTGGGCATTTCACTTTTACCATCCATTGGCTGTTCGATCAGCCCCTCTTTGTGCTTTGTATATCTAGAACGTGGGCGTGTAGAGTATCTGGCTAATCAAATAGTGCTTGTAGTGATGAAATGGGGAGCTAGTGCGCAACAAGTTGTAGAAATGTGCGTTCAAAACAACTGGGAACTCTGGGAAAAAAACGAGCTCTGACTGGGAAAATCGTTTTGAACGGTCATCTAACTCGGAATTCAAAGTCGTAAACTCAAGCATCTTTCTAGAGTTCCCAGATGTCTTGAAAGCATAAAAAAATTGTGGTTTCTCACAACAACAAGCATGGCGGTGCACAATTAGACAAGGACCACAATTTGTGAAAAAAGTTATCGTCACAATAATTTAAGGGTTTCTTTGCCGTTTCTGTCTGCTGAAGAGAGTCTAGAAAAGTTCCATGGAATTTTGGAGTCAAAAGGAGATGGTTTCTCAATGCGAAAAAAAGTGAATGGATTAAATTGGCATATTCATTACGCCGATTCTGTTGCAAAACGTTTCTTAAACGAAGGATACGGAACGAAACGGGGAGGAACCTACCTAGTTTTGCTCTGTTTGCTTCTGTTTGGTTATAAATGGTAAACGGTTTCTGTAATGAATACTCCCCTGGCTGGGAATGTGTCTCGCTCTGTGTGTGTGTGTATGTGTGTGTCTGTGTGTGTCTGTGTGTGCATGCATGCGTGCGTGCGTGAGAGAGAGAAATGGTGTGATCAAAATACACTATATGAGTAGCCTGCTAATGTACCTTTCTGGACCTTGTAAACTGTAGAGAATAGACCCATAACTGATCCATATGGTTGCATAACCAGGCCGAGGAGAGAATTATTTATTTCAGCTTTTATTTCTTTCATCACATTCCCAGTGGGTCAGACGTTTACATACACTCAATTAGTATTTGGTAGCATTGCCTTTAAATTATTTATCTTGGGTCAAACGTTTGAAGTAGCCTTCCACAAGCTTCCCACAATAAGTTGTGTGAACTTTGGCCCATTCCTCCTGACAGAGCTGGTGTAACTGAGTCAGGTTTGTAGGCCTCCTTGCTCGCACACGCTTTTTCAGTTCTGCCCACAAATGTTCTATAGGATTGAGGTCAGGGCTTTGTGATGGCCACTACAATACCTTGACTTTGTTGTCCTTAAAACATTTTGCCACAACTTTGGAAGTATGCTTGGGGTCATTGTCCATTTGGAAGACCCATTTGCAAACTAAGCTTTAACTTCCTGACTGATGTCTTGAGATGTTGCTTCAATATATCCACATAATTTTCCTTCCTCATGATGCCATCTATTTTGTGAAGTGCACCAGTCCCTCCTGCAGCAAAGCACCCCCACAGCATGATGCTGCCACCCCCGTGCTTTATGGTTGGGATGGTGTTCTTCGGCTTGCAAGTAAACACTTTTTTCCTCCAAACATAACGATGGTCATTATGGCCAAAAAGTATGATCTTTGTCCCCATGTGCAGTTGCAAACCGTAGTCTGGCTTTTTTATGGTGGTTTTGGAACAGTGGCTTCTTCCTTGCTGAGCGGCCTTTCAGGTTATGTCGATATAGGACTTGTTTTACTGTGGATATAGATACTTTTGTACCTGTTTCCTCCAGCATCTTCACAAGGTCCTTTGCTGTTGTTCTGGGATTGATTTGCACTTTTCGCACCAAGGTACGTTCATCTCTAGGAGACATATCGCGCCTCCTTCCTGAGCGGTATGACGGCTGCGTGGTCCCATGGTGTTTATACTTGGGTACTATTGTTTGTACAGATGAACGTGGTACCTTCAGGCGTTTGGAAAGGAGGCTCCCAAGGATGAACCAGACTTGTGGAGGTCTACAATTATTTTTCTGAGGTCTTGGCTGATTTATTTTGATTTTCCCATGATGTCAAGAAAAGAGGCACTGAGTTTGAAGGTAGGCCTTGAAATACATCAACAGGTACACCGCCAATTGACACAAATGATGTCAATTAGCCTATCAGAAGCTTCTGAAGCCATGACATCATTTTCTGGAATTTTCCAAGCTGTTTAAAGGCACAGTCAACTTAGTGTATTTAAACTTCTGACCCACTGGAATTGTGATACAGTGAATTATAAGTGAAATAATCTGTCTGTAAACAATTGTTGGAAAGATGACTTGCCAAAACTATAGTTTGTTAACAAGAAATTTGTGGAGTGGTTGAAAAACAAGTTTTAATGACTCCAACCTAAGTGTATGTAAACTTCCGACTTCAACTGTAGCTCCATTGTGTATTATATTTTATTCCTCTTGTGTTACTATTTTATTTTTAAATTCTGCATTGGGAAGGATTTGTAAGCAATCATTTCACTGTAAATTCCACACTAGTTATATTTGGCGCATGTGATAAATACAATTTGATTCGATTTTATGCTGTTATTTCGGCATGAAGCATTCAAAACAGGACATTTAATTAGTTATTGTCTTGCTCTTTACTGTAATCAGAGGGCTAGTATCAATACTATGCATGCCAGTCTCTCTTCGCTAAACATTTTTAGTTTTTAGAAGAAGCATTAATGTGTTGAAAATTGTTTGCATAGTCAACTTACACACAGCACTGACATTTTAAATGCATGTAGTTATGTCCTTAAGCTGTTCTTGTCTATTAATGTTCTGTATTATGTCATGTTTCATGTTTTGTGTGGACCCTAGGAAGAGTAGCTGCACTAATCGCCACAGCTAATGGGGATCCTAATAAAACAATCCTAATCCTAATAAAACAAAACAGGTTAGCCTACATCACTGCAGTTTACAGCCCTAGCAAATAATTGTGTACTCACATAAGATAACAATAATACATTCCTCATTGCACTGTGTTGTTGGAACGCATAGATCTGCCATTTCATAATCTGTAAACTTTTTTTCTTGTACTTTGACAATATTTATAGCCCTAATATTTAGCTAATGAGTGGCCTAATATGTAGCTAATATTAGCTTCTTCAGCTACATAACTCTAGACTCTCTCTTCCAGCTATTCCCGTGCGCAATAGGCTATAGGCTACGGACGCACGCCTCTACGCTATTCCTCTTCTTGTGAAATCCCAGGAAAAGCTATAGGCTACAAAAGCTTTAGGAGATTATTTTTTTGCCTTTTCTATACTAGGCCTAATAGCCTTTTCGTGGAGAGAAGCAGGCTTGCTCTTGCTAATTGCTGAATGTAAAATAGGCCTGTTGGGGAAAGCTGCGTAGAGAGAGTGCATCACTGGCCGGTGATGATAATGTTGTTGCACTGATGTATTAAATGGTTGCACATGACAGACAGTGATGAGCACATTGAAAAAGAAGATCCAAACTAATTGACATCCATTAGAAACATTTAAATCACTTGCAAACCACTTGAGCAATGAGGCATGATGTAAAAGATGCCAGGCCAAACAGCATTTGTTGTAGAATTTCTACATTTATTTTAAATACGAGTTTCTATATTATATTTTTCATTAGACTACATGTAGCCTACATTGAAGTATTATTTGTAGTTGTCACAATGGCAATGAACACATCCTGAAGCACTGATGAATGGTCTGTGTTACCACCTTATTAATAGGCCTACAGTGTACAGTAGGATGCTTTAATCAGTTGATGGACAGGTGTAGGCTGTAGAACAATAAACTATCCTCTAGTGTAAATGCTCGCCAACGTTTTATAGTTATGTATAAGTTATCGTTATAGTTGGTGTGGACGGCCCTTAATTCTTAAATTGGTAAATGCCACCTTCTAGCGGATAACATGAATATGGTATGAATACAGTAGTGGTTCTCAACCACAGGTTGATTTGATAAAAATCACAACTGTAACAATGACAGCCTACTAAAAAGGGATTTAATATGACCTACTGTTTTGTTTTAATTATCATTTTTTAGGGGGAGGGTTATATGTTTGGTTTTTCAAACACCGGGGAGGGCCAGGTAAAAATATATTTTCCTCATTTCAAAGAGGTCCGATTACCTCAAGGTATCACTCGATACCTGGAGGTAATAATGATCACTCCCTAAGGACCACTAAACCAAACCAATCTAAACTAAACTAATGTAGCTCTGGCAATCTACAGTACAATGTGATTCTTGTATTTCTGTCCAATGTCTCACTGAGTTAACAAGTCTCTAACTTGCTCTAATAGATACGTACAAACAGAGATCCAACTCTACGCAACCCTCTCATCAACCTCTAGCACTTTTACCCTCTTGTGTTTCCTCCCTGTGACACATTATCTAACAGAGCTAAAATTTTAGCCTTCAGGTCAGCTCACTCTGAAAGGGTGAGACTGGAGTAGGAGATGCTGCCTGCCATGTGTTGAAATGTCTTTGTGGTAATTGGTGCTATGACCCTGAGATTCAGATTCAGACCTGAACAGCCTCCTCCACTGATTGCTAATGTAGGATTTTTCTGTCTTTGATTTGAACACCTTTGCCATGGCCAATTTGACCTGATTGTTGAGGTGCTTTAGACAGGACCAAATACAGTGGGTAAAAAAGTATTTAGTCAGCCACCAATTGTGCAAGTTCTCCCACTTAAAAAGATGAGAGAGGCCTGTAATTTTCATCATAGGTACACGTCAACTATAACAGACAAATTGAGAGAAAAAAATCCAGAAAATCACATTGTAGGATTTTTAATGAATTTTATTTGCAAATTATGGTGGAAAATAAGTATTTGGTCACCTACAAACAAGCAAGATTTCTGGCTCTCACAGACCTGTAACTTCTTCTTTAAGAGGCTCCTCTGTCCTCCACTCGTTACCTGTATTAATGGCACCTGTTTGAACT
This sequence comes from Coregonus clupeaformis, assembly GCF_020615455.1. Classification (NCBI taxonomy): domain Eukaryota; kingdom Metazoa; phylum Chordata; class Actinopteri; order Salmoniformes; family Salmonidae; genus Coregonus; species Coregonus clupeaformis. Next base: position 27,936,720 of record NC_059216.1, on the reverse strand, counting down.
TGTTATCAGTATAAAAGACACCTGTCCACAACCTCAAATAGTCACACTCCAAACTCCACTATGGCCAAGACCAAAGAGCTGTCAAAGGACACCAGAAACAACATTGTAGACCTGCACCAGGCTGGGAAGACTGAATCTGCAATAGGTAAGCAGCTTGGTTTGAAGAAATCAACGGTGGGAGCAATTATTAGGAAATGGAAGACATACAAGACCACTGATAATCTGCCTCGATCTGGGGCTCCACGCAAGATGTCACCCCGTGGGGTCAAAATGATCACAAGAACGGTGAGCAAAAATCCCAGAACCACACGGGGGGACCTAGTGAATGACCTGCAGAGAGCTGGGACCAAAGTAACAAAGCCTACCATCAGTAACACACTACGCCACCAGGGACTCAAATCCTGCAGTGCCAGACGTGTCCCCCTGCTTAAGCCAGTACATGTCCAGGCCCGTCTGAAGTTTGCTAGAGTGCATGTGGATGATCCAGAAGAGGATTGGGAGAATGTCATATGGTCAGATGAAACCAAAATATAACTTTTTTGGTAAAAACTCAACTCGTCGTGTTTGGAGGACAAAGAATGCTGAGTTGCATCCAAAGAACACCATACCTACTGTGAAGCATGGGGGTGGAAACATCATGCTTTGGGGCTGTTTTTCTGCAAAGGGACCAGGACGACTGATCCGTGTAAAGGAAAGAATGAATGGGGCCATGTATCGTGAGATTTTGAGTGAAAACCTCCTTCCATCAGCAAGGGCATTGAAGATGAAACGTGGCTGGGTCTTTCAGCATGACAATGATCCCAAACACACCGCCCGGGCAACGAAGGAGTGGCTTCGTAAGAAGCATTTCAAGGTCCTGGAGTGGCCTAGCCAGTCTCCAGATCTCAACCCCATAGAAAATCTTTGGAGGGGAGTTGAAAGTCCGTGTTGCCCAGCGACAGCCCCAAAACATCACTGCTCTAGAGGAGATCTGCATGGAGGAATGGGCCAAAATACCAGCAACAGTGTGTGAAAACCTTGTGAAGACTTACAGAAAACATTTGACCTGTGTCATTGCAAACAAAGGGTATATAACAAAGTATTGAGAAACTTTTGTTATTGACCAAATACTTATTTTCCACCATAATTTGCAAATAAATTCATTAGAAATCCTACAATGTGATTTTCAGGATTTTTTTTTCTCACTTTGTCTGTCATAGTTGACGTGTACCTATGATGAAAATTACAGGCCTCTCTCATATTTTTAAGTGGAAGAACTTGCACAATTGGTGGCTGACTAAATACTTTTTTTCCCCACTGTAGCTTTATGCAAACCATAGAGATTATACCCCAGAAGTTGAACATTCTGTTGCATAGTGTCAAAGTCAAAAATAACATGGTTATTTCAGCTCATTGCTCTGTATTGGTGAAAAGGAACCATGGTTCAAATGGAATTTGTAACAGTGAGGTCAAGTGTGGATTTTAGGTTTTTCCAACTTTAACTTTGGCAGTGGGGTAATACGGAAACTGTAAGTAATATCAAGGTCTGGATCATTGGTATGGTAGTTTATGTATGTACAGAAAGATGTGATGTACTCAGACCAAAGGTTGCATTGGATGTACTACAACTTTTACATGATCAATATCATGGCAGTGTGGTATGTTTAGGGGGTGTTAGATAATGACTCCATCTTCTTTAACTCCTCTTTGTCTCCAGTGATCTCAAGTGATCAGCTGACACTCTTTCAAAGAGGTTGGGGAAATATAACAGCAATGAATGAGTCGATACAAATTCTGTTTGAAGATTGCTTCAAGCTGTAGTAGAAGAACTGGAAAAAAGAGAAGGAGCACAAAAGAGATAAGGTAGAGTGAAGAGCTGAGGCTGCAAAGCCAACAGGAAATCCAGCAATGAACAGGCAAAGACAACTCCCAAACTTTGCATAATTCAAGGGACAACTGTGAGGCATGAGGCTAAGGAAGGAATTGCATAAGACAACAACAAAGGAGAGATTTCTGTGGGAAGGGATCATTAGAGCTTGTGTATATTTAAGAGGGAAATCTGAAAGTTTAAAGACCTGCTCTGTAGCGACAGTGGCAGACTCTTAGCATTGCTTGAATTAAATCTGAAGCTATTCTCTCTGCAGGGGATCCAATGGATGCATTGCTGTAATATTATAGTGAGGAAGCCTATTTTAGGCCAACCCAATAGAACAACGTTTCTGTATTGCAATTGAAGCCATACACTAAAGTAGGATTTTCTCTGAGTTATAGGAAATAATTCCTCTGCTGATTGAGTTAGTTTATTTAAGGTCAGTACATAGTGGTATGTAGGAAACTAAATAGAAAGGCTTTGATTATTTAAACTATATATAAATATTAAAGGAACAACATGCTTTCTAATACACATCCCACTGGGCACAGACGTCAGTTCAACGTCTAGTTTTGATTTACATTTGGTTGAGTTTTCAACTAACGTGAACTCAACGTGAAATCAACAAAACATGCCATAATGTCATTGGATTTAGGTTAAAAGCAGGGTGAATAAAAGACAAAAATGCTCTTAAATTGATGTATTTTTGCAAATCCAATCAGTTTTCCACATTGATTCAACGTCATCACATAGATTTTTGGGTTTAAATTACCTGGAAACAACGTTGATTCAACTAGTTTTTGCCCAGTGGGATGTAGGCTGAAGCCAAATTGGTTGTTTCTTACACAAAATGCTTATGTGTCTTCCTTCATTTCCCTAACACAACCTTGTTGATTTCCTTGTTTTGAAAACAAAACTAATTTTATAGCATAATAAATCATTTCAGTTATGCAAATAAAAGTTAGAGATGTGAGATGGGCTTAAACAGTGAACACACTGAAATCAAACAGCATTTTGTTAGTCTTCGATGTTTCATCCTTTATTCCTGCTAATATTGTCCCTAGTAAAAGGGGAAAGTCATAGGGGAAGAAACTAATATGTAATTTGTAAATCTCATATTGGGAGAAAGTGAAAATGAATCGTTTGTAAAATGAGAAACGCTCCTCTGTTGATGTGGAACGATTCTCATTAAGGAGTGAGTTCAGAAAAAGAATGCCTTACAGTGTTCAAATGGAAAATTCCAATCAAAGTCCCCAGTTCTCTGATGGTATCTCAGTTTCTTCATTTTCATCTGTAATCAATGCCTGTTATGTTAACATTTCTCATCAATTCACTGTTTCATCATGTATTCATTAAATCCTGTAAATAGAACAAATATTTATTTCATTCAAGATTTAGTGGAGGTAAATATTAAACCAGACACCAAAAGTTCAATTTTATGAATAAATGGACTGAAACAAGAAAGAACTTGTGCAAATGACCAGTACTACCCTACACTGACCATTTTTGTGACTATTTCACTAGTACATGCCTATACATGTATGAAATAGAGAGCGAGAGAGTGGGAGAGAAAGACTGAGAGAGAGAAAGAGAGTGAGGCTGTTAATGGGGGAGAGAGAGAGCGAGAAGGTGAGAGAGGAATAATTAAGAAAGTGTGGTCTGTGAAAAGAGCCGTAGCTGTTTCCTGGTGGTGTGAGTGTGGTGAATTTACATTGTAAAATGTATGTATGGATGATCTATCTCATCCATTCCCCTGTTAGCAGGTCACCCCTGAATTAGCAAACATTAAGCTGGGGCCTACTGGAATGCTGGAAGTCCTAGCGTATACGATCAGAGCATATTATAGAGTCTACTGTTCCCTAGATGGCAAACACAATACCATTAGTACAGCACACAATTCAAAGGACATGATGCATAGACACAGTCATACACGCACAGTCTTTCACAAACATGCACCAGTCTATCCTGCTGGGGTCACCAATACGAAAATGTAGGCATACTGCTAAGTCACTTTGGATAAAAGTGTCTGTTACAGTAAATGGCATATTTATTTATAAATGTTATATCTATTCACACACATGTACTCTTGCTGAAACGTGCAAAGAATCGGGTTCCTGTGTTCAGTGTGGACCCCTTTCAACTGATTTCATAATATAGAAATACATTTGGTATCGAAGCTGATGACACAAGAGGACAATGCTTGCTTTGAAGTGGGTATTCAATTAAAAAGTACTAGACAAGAGGCGCAGAACATTGAAAGATTCCAATGTTATTTTTTAGTGGCATAAAGTCAGCTATATAACCTTTAGCTTGCCCTCGAAAGCTCCTACGGAATAAAGTCAACAATAAAGGCAATTATTGTTCCCTCTGCTTTTCTCTTTCCTTTTTTTTGTTGCTCAGATATGAGTTTCTTTTCAATAGGATTGTGTCTTTTATTATTGTATTGCCTCAGTTTAATACAAATATGTTTCACACTTTAGTGTCCCTTTACTGTCTTTATGTCGTTTTCACAATGACCCTGGTAGCCATTCTTTTTTATACACAGTTGAAGGGGCATGAATAGGATTGTGGGATTGTAACCAGTGGACAGATTGGCTGAGTAAAGTCTCCGGGCCCTTGATTCAGTAAGGGTAAATACATCTCAAATATGGGGCCATTCAAGGTGCAGCATCACTGCAAACTGACAGATAGAGAGTTTTTCTTTATATAATAAATAAGATGAGACTCTCCATGTGTGTCAAAACAGCATAACCACATGAAAGTCACATTGCACCTCTCTGTCTTTTCAACCAGTACAACAGAGAGAGATGGCGAGAGTACAAATACTGTACAGTTGAAGTCGGAAGTTTACATACACCTTAGCCAAATACATTTAAACTCAGTTTTTCACAATTCCTGACATTTAATCCTACTAAAAATCCCTGTCTTAGGTCAGTTAGGATCACCACTTTATTTTAAGAACGTGAAATGTCAGAATAATAGTAAAGAGAATGATTTATTTCAGCTTTTATTTCTTTCATCACATTCCCAGTGGGTCAGACGTTTACATACACTCAATTAGTATTTGGTAGCATTGCCTTTAAATTGTTTAACTTGGGTCAAACGTTTCGGGTAGCCTTCCATAAGCTTCCCACAATAAGTTGGGTGAATTTTGGCCCATTACTCCTGACAGAGCTGATGTAACTGAGTCAGGTTTGTAGGCCTCCTTGCTCGCACACACTTTTTCTGTTCTGCCCACACATTTTCTATAGGATTGAGGTCAGGGCTTTGTGATGGCCACTCCAATACCTTGACTTTGTTGTCCTTAAGCCATTTTGCCACAACTTTGGAAGTATGCTTGGGGTCATTGTCCATTTGGAAGACCCATTTGCGACCAAGCTTTAACGTCCTGACTGATGTCTTGAGATGTTGCTTCAATATATCCACATAATTGTCCTTCCTCATGATGTCATCTATTTTGTGAAGTGCACAAGTCCCTCCTGCAGCAAAGCACCCCCACAGCATGATGCTGCCACCCCTGTGCTTCACGGTTGGGATGGTGTTCTTCGGCTTGCAATCAACCACCTTTTTAATCCAAACATAACAATGGTCATTATGGCCAAACATTTCTATTTTTGTTTCATCAGACCAGAGGACATTTCTTCAAAAAGTAGGATCTTTGTCCCCATGTGCAGTTGCAAACCGTAGGCTTTTTTATGGCGGTTTTGGAGCAGTGGCTTCTTCCTTGCTGAGCGGCCTTTCAGGTTATGTCGATATAGGACTCGCTGTTGTTCCTTTGCTGTTGTTCTGGGATTGATTTGCACTTTTCGCAACAAAGTACGTTAATCTCTAGGAGACAGAACGCGTCTCCTTCCTGAGCGGTATGACGGCTGCGGGGTCCCATGGTGTTTATACTTGCGTACTATTGTTTGTACAGATGAACGTGGTACCTTCAGGCGTTTGGAAATTGCTCCCAAGGATGAACCAGACTTGTGGAGGTCTACAATTATTCATTTGAGGTCTTGGCTGATTTATTTTGATTTTCCCATGATGTCAAGCAAAGAGGCACTGAGGTAGGCCTTGAAATACATCGACAGGTACACCTCCAATTGACTCAAATGATGTCAATTAGCCTATCAGAAGCTTCTAAAGGTAAACTTTCAAAGCTGTTTAAAGGCACAGTCTACTTAGTGTATGTAAACTTCTGACCCATTGGAATTGTGATACAGTTAATTATAAGTGAAATAATCTGTCTGTAAACAGTTGTTGGAAAAATTACTTGTGTCATGCACAAAGTAGATGTCCTAACCGACTTGCCAAAACTATAGTTTGTTAACAAGAAATTTGTGGAGTGATTGAAAAACAAGTTTTAATGACTCCAACCTACAGTGAGGGAAAAAAGTATTTGATCCCCTGCTGATTTTGTATGTTTGCCAAATGACAAAGACATGATCAATCTATAATTTTAATGGTAGGTTTATTTGAACAGTGAGAGACAGAATAACAACAAAAACATCCAGAATAACGCATGTCAAAAATGTTATAAATTGATTTTAATGAGGGAAATAAGTATTTGACTTAGTACTTGGTGGCAAAACCCTTGTTGGCAATCACAGAGGTCAGATGTTTCTTGTAGTTGGCCACCAGGTTTGCACACATTTCAGGAGGGATTTTGTCCCACTCCTCTTTGCAGATCTTCTCCAAGTCATTAAGGTTTCGAGGCTGACGTTTGGCAACTCGAACCTTAAGCTCCCTCCACAGATTTTCTATGGGATTAAGGTCTGGAGACTGGCTAGGCCACTCCAGGACCTTAATGTGCCTCTTCTTGAGCCACTCCTTTGTTGCCTTGGCTGTGTGTTTTGGGTCATTTTCATGCTGGAATACCCATCCACGACCCATTTTCAATGCCCTGGCTGAGGGAAGGAGGTTCTCACCCAAGATTTGACGGTACATGGCCCCGTCCATCATCCCTTTGATGCGGTGAAGTTGTCCTGTCCCCTTAGCAGAAAAACACCCCCAAAGCATAATGTTTCCAACTCCATCTTTGATGGTGGGGATGGTGTTCTTGGGGTCATAGTCAGCATTCCTCCTCCTCCAAACACAGCGAGTTGAGTTGATGCCAAAGAGCTCCATTTTGGTCTCATCTGACCACAACACTGTCACCCAGTTATCTTCTGAATCATTTAGATGTTCATTGGCAAACTTCAGACGGGCCTGTATATGTGCTTTCTTGAGCAGGGGGACCTTGCAGGCGCTGCAGGATTTCAGTCCTTCACGGTGTACTGTGTTACCAATTGTTTTCTTGGTGACTATGGTCCCAGCAGCTGCTTGAGATCATTGACAAGATCCTCCTGTGTAGTTCTGAGCTGATTCCTCACCGTTCTCATGATCATTGCAACTCCACAAGGTGAGATCTTGCATGGAGCCAAAGGCCGAGGGAGAATGACAGTACTTTTGTGTTTCTTCCATTTGCGAATAATCGCACCAACTGTTGTCACCTTCTCACCAAGCTGCCTTGCGATGGTCTTGTAGCCCATTCCAGCCTTGTGTAGGTTTCCAATCTTGTCCCTGACATCCTTGGAGAGGTCTTTGGTCTTGGCCATGGTGGAGAGTTTGGAATCTGATTGATTGATTGCTTCTGTGGACAGGTGTCTTTTATACAGGTAACAAACTGAGATTAGGAGCACTCCCTTTAAGAGTATGCTCCTAATCTCAGCTCGTTACCTGTATAAAAGACACCTGGGAGCCAGAAATCTTTCTGATTGAGAATGGGTCAAATACTTATTTCCCTCATTAAACTGCAAATAAATTTATAATATTTTTAACACGCGTTTTTCTGGATTTTTTTGTTGTTATTCTGTCTCTCACTGTTCAAATAAACCTACCATTAAAATTATAGACTGATAATTTCTTTGTCAGTGGGCAAACGTACAAAATCAGCAGGGGATCAAATACTCAGCAGGGGATCAAATACTTTTTTCCCTCACTGTAAGTGTATGTAAATTCCCTAGGGCCACTGCAATGTATTTTTCAGACAACTAGAGTAGGCACTAAGCAGAGGCCTTCAGCTCTTCCTCTCTCAAAATTATTTAACAGGCAGTCCCAAACAGGACATAAAATCTAAAATTGAGGACACTCCCTCTCCTCATTGGTTTAATGCTGATCATGTCCAGGTAATGTCCATCTAACATCCACTTCTTTCCCCTTCCATATTCTCCTTCGATAAACACCTTCCATATCGCCATCTATCCCTCCTTCCTCCTCCCTCTCTTTCTCTTTTTACCTTGCTTTGCTTAGAGGATATTGCACCTCGACAACACTGACAATCTGCAATGCAGAGAGGGGGATGGATGACTGGAAGAGTATCCTTTGTGATGAGAAACTCATTCTTTTATTCTGGTGGGATAAGTGCAAGCAATGTCGTCTCTGATTCTGAGCAACAATCAATCTACAGGCACTTATTGCACTGCCGTTAGTAACAGGCTTCTGCATTCATTATCCCACCCTGGCCAACAGCAAGCGTTGGAGACGTGATCCGCATGGTAAATGCAGGCTCACATATCACATCTCTCCAAACTCCCACTAAAACAGCAACACAGCCACTCACCACGCTCACTCACTCACGGTAGCCTCAATAGACTGTAGCGAGCCAGCACAGAAGCCCACAGCACTGAACTGCATTGAACTATACACAACACCCACCTCCTCACATGCAACCTACAATCAGCACCAACATGAATCTATCTAGACCACTGAGGTATAAAAGAACTGGAGACCGCGTCCAAGATGTCCGACCGTTGTTTTCAACTTAATCTAACTCACGATTCGTGGACCATATATATTCGGGTTGCATCCGGTTTACATGGCCCAACTTCACATGCGCACTAGTGCTCAGTGCGCACAAGGAGCAGTTCGAGCAGCAACGATGTCATCACATCATCCAAAAACATGGCATACACAGTATGAAAATGTATGCACTCACTAAAACTGTAAGTCGCTCTGGATAAGAGCGTCTGCTTAAATGACCAAAAAAAATGAAATGTTAATATCTTTGATTGGAAGTGATAAAAAATAAATTTGCCTCAGCTACACTTATTTGAATAATTCAATGGATGTTTTGTGCACGAAGGTGATGACGAAAGTGTATTACTAGGAATTTTCAAATCTGACTTCTCTATGCAGCCGTCTTTGGAAATTATATTTCTGGGCCGGACGTCAGTTAAACTGCGGTACAGAAGCAAGACTGTATGAGCAGTTGAAACCGTGCTTCTAGACCGGAACCCTGGCCCATTGATCTAGACTCAATATCATATAGACAAATAGAGGAACACTGTCTGTCTGGCTGGTCAACATCTCAATCCTTACTGTAATTGAGACTCTACATTCAGCATTTCCTGTAATAACACTTATTATGAGGTAATGGCCTATTGGAGCTACAACACTAAAATGATACTGTAAAGTATTTGATATTTTGCTACAGTCATGAGTCATGAAGTTCATTTAGCAAATCAAAAAACTAAATTATGTCAGCAAATCCTAGCTATTTTTTATGTGAAAATGAGCTGAATGAATGACTTGCACTGTTGCAGGTTGTGTAATTATTGCAGTGAGAGTGATAATACATTTCAGAATTATTTTCTGTGATAATTTTTGTATGCCCTCAACATAATTGTAGCACAATGAATGCTTATGCAATGCCTGTAAAAGGCAAACATGCACTATCAGTTTCACACTCCAATGATAAAGGGAAGTTAATTAATTATCACCACTGTTGTGCCGTGAATAAAAAAAATTACAAAATAAATTACAAAAAAAATACAAAATGATGTGCTGGTCGAGAATTTGATTAGAATGATGAATTATACACTCTTATCAGGAGGGTTCTGGTGGCATGCATTGATCCCATGCTTTTCGCATGGGTTTCTTTTGCAAAATAACTATGAATTAACTGACTTATTTTCAATAACATGGCGGCTTTCAACACCCGACAACAGAAAGAATTGGCCACTACTATCTGAGAAATTGTTGTGAGGAAATTACCTCCGTCATTGACTTGAAATTAAAACCCATAAATGAATTTCTTGCACTGCTCACTTCTAAAGTGGATACCTACTCAACTAAAGTGGAAAGTTTGGAGAAAGTGGCCAATGTGACAGAGGGGCGACTCCATGACCTGGAAACAGCAGGAACTAAGCTAGAAAGGGAAATTAATCTCCTAAAAAAGAAAACTGAATCACTCGAAAATCATTCCCGTAAATGCAACGTGCGGGTCACAGGACTTGAAACTGGTATGGAAGCGGACAACCCAACTTCCTTTTCTATGAACTGTTTGTGCAGGAGAAGCTAGGTCCCATACCACTGATAAACATTGCGCACCGCACAGGTCCTTTCCGGAACGGATCTCGGTGTATGATTGTACAAATCCACAATTTTTAAGTAAAACTTCTCTGACCTATGTGGAGAAGAGGATCAGCATCTACCCAGATCTGAGTACCGAACTGCTGAAACAGAGGGCAACCCATAACGAGGTGAGATCCCAGCTACTCAAGCTAAACCTGAGATGCGGCTTCATCCACCCGGCAAAACTCATCTTGACCTTACAGAATACAACACACACGTTTTCCAGGGAGGCTCAAGACTTCTTCGAGAATCACTTCAAGCCCAACACACAAGGGGACAAGCTGCCAGATCTAGGCTAACCCCAATTTGACTGGCTTAATATTTAGGTATGCTATCCATCAGTGGTGACCCATCATTTTTTGCTTTTTGTTGGCCTGTTTTGCATGTTATTTTGGCATTATTATATGTCCCATATCAGTTTGCAAACAATGTAAAAAAAATAATAAAAAATCATTGAGTTAATAAAGCCGCATACAAACATGGTCTCTTATTTGCTTTCCTGAGTAAGGCAGCTCCAAAATGAAGGTGTTTCAGCCTAGCTCAGTGCTTTCTGTGGTGGTGGTGCAGCCAGCCGAAAATACGGAGCGTAGGGATTGGTAAAGTTCTCTAGTTGCACCGCGATTGGCTCCGTGTTCTGTCACTCATGGGGACACTACGTCACCGCAAAATCTACTGGAGAGCTCAGAAATTCAAGCCCCTTGGGGGCTGCCATAGAGTTACATTAGAAGTGCCCATCCAAGAAGGCTCAGGGTCATTGGCCACAGATAAAATGACATCAAATCACGTTATATGTACCATAGCTTTGATTGGACTGATCATGGCAACATCATACTTTCAAAATCTTAGCTAGAAAGCTAGAAGTCATCATCATGAATCAAGTCGACAATCTACTGGCAAATCCCTTTCAAACCTTGTCATATGAAGAGAAATTATGAAGAGAAAATATAGATAAAATGTATTGGTGGTCATCGGCCATTGGACATAAACATTACAAAACAAGTTGGAAATTGCAAATTCAACAATGAGTGGTTTGGAAGGAATCAGTGGCTAACTGCAAGCATTACAAAGCAATCACTAGCCTGCTATTCAATGGAGTGGGTGTGTGGTCCAAATCTGGGTTTAATGATAAACATTTAACATTGGCCATGCTGTCAATCCAGCATGACTTCTGCCACGTTTGAAACAACTGGAAACTCGGAACTGGGAAATCTCAGACTTCAGTGAGTTCAAGACAACTGGGAACTCGGAAAAAAAGTAGCTCCGACTGGGAATAAAGTTTTGAACGGTCATCCAACTCAGAATTCCAAGTCGGGAACTCAGGCCTCTTTCTAGAGCTCCGACCTGAAGATCACTGACGTCATGATTCGACATAATTTTTTTCAGAGTTCTCAGTTGTCTTGAAAGCACCTTAAATCCAGAGAATGCCAGACTTTGAAGAGAAAGTTTGATGACAAAATTTGCCACGAAGGACCGCAGCACCACCTTTCTGTTCAAGTGAGCACAGCACAACAAGGTGAGTCCAAAAATGTATTGTATGCTGCTGCATAAATTATGTAATATGCCAGGGAGATATGTATACTGCAGCTAACAAAGTAATACTAAGTGTATGTTGTGTAGTAAGCTGTAGCGGGTGATTTTGACGGAGTCAGGCGCAGGAGGGTAAATCACAGAATAAATAGTTTATTCGGCAAATACAGCGGTATGCGGCGATGCGTAAAACACTACAGTGCGGTATAACGGCGCACTGGAGAAAACAAAGCACACGGGTGAATATCCCGCCGATACAAATATATAAAGCTCCACCGAGCTATCGTCACCTCCACAATATACAATCTCACACAAAGACATGGGGGGCAGAGGGAATACTTATACAGGTACTGATGAGGGGATATGAACCAGCTGTGTGTAAAAACAAGACAAAACAAATGGAATGATAAGATGAGGAGCGGCAGTGGCTAGAAGGCCGGTGACGACGAACGCCGAAGCCTGCCCGAACAAGGAGAGGAGGCAGCTTCGGAGGAAGTCGTGACATAAGCTGTTAGTAGCCCATGTGCCTCACGCCCTCACCCTAATAATTTGCTCCCTTTTCCCCTCATAACTTAGCCTACTGTTCTGACTTTGTGGTGCACATTTAACCTATAGCCTGTTTTAGAGAAATGTCATCATCGAATATTGTAAGAGCTTTCATTGTCTGCTTATATGCCCCCTTTATTTATCCTACGGTTCTGACTTGGTGTACAGGGAGAATACTGTAAGAAAGGCCCATGTTCTGAATTGTGTCGCTGTACATTTCTAAAGTGCTGAACAAATTGTTATATTGACTACGTCCGCCCTAGCTCGCTCATTAATGTCTTAATCGAAATTATGGATTGCCTCTTATCTGCTCGTCGTCCCCTTATGCCATAGTTTGTACATCTCAATTGTCAGTAGAAACCACATTTGTTTAAGCAAGTCAGCCATATCAGCTACAGTTTTTTTTTTTTAAAGGCTGTAAATGAGGCTGAATTAACTGTTTTGCTGCCAGACAAGGCTCCGCTGATAGCCAGGTGTAGCAGTGGTAAGGTGTTTGGATTGCTGTTGGGACTCTGCTGTTGGGACAGCTTTATGTAGGCCCTAACAGTTTGTGGGCACCGTTTGTCACCGTTGTAGTGCAACTAATGTATTGTTTAGTGTTGTGTTGTGTAGTGTAGTGGCTTTGCTGGCATGCATCTAAACAATTTTGGGGGAGTTTGCCCCACCAAGATTTACATGCTAAAATCACAACTGCAATCCACGCACAATCACGCAGCCTGGCCTATGGCTGTGATGCTGCCCTCAGTATAAGACTGATGAGGACACCCCCTCAATTGGGTAAAAGGAACACTATTATTACTGAACATTGGACTTCATAATTATTATATTGCCTATTGTCCAAGACATTTAGACAATGATGAATCCATGCAAATTAATGAACAATATATTGAAGTGCCATACATTTTAGTCATTTAGCAGACGCTCTTATCCAGAGCGACTTACAGTTAGTGAGTGCATGCATTTTTCATACTGGCCCCCCGTGGGAATCGAACCCACAACCCTGGCGTTGCAAGCGCCATGCTCTACCAACTGAGCTACAGGAGAATGGGGTTGCTTCCTTGTGGGGATACATCATGCCTATGGGATAAACTGTTTAGGAAAGATGGCCAGTCCCTTATGGGCTACCACACAATTCCATTTATTTTTATTTTCATGGCTGTACCCCTCCGTTTACGCTGCTGAATTTATCTCCCAGGGAGGACTTGGCCTAGAGGCCATGATTCATTATTGTGAAGATCTAGATAATAGACTGCATTTCTTGCACATACCCTCTTCTTTTTCTTTTTCTTTTTTTTTTTACATAGTATAGAGCACGTACAGTACATGCTTCATACAAATTGAGGGTACATTATGTTTACGATAATTTAGGCCATATTGCTAATAGTAATGAGGATAATGGATGAAGAGCTATTGCTCCTACAGCCATCCTATTTGACTGTTTAGGCTTGCATTTCTGTTGTTATATTTAGCCTGCTTTATTTCTTCATTTTCTCTTCTTTTTTTCTTCATTACCCAGCCGAATTCATCAAGTCTCCAAACTTAAATTTAAAGGTCTGAAGAGGTGAATGGTTACTTATTTTATGTTTGCTTTCTCAATACCTTAAGGCCCCCAAAATATATGCTTCTTAAGAGATTTCCTAGGTAAGGCTGCCACCGTTATGCTGTAACCCTGTAATGATAGTTCAGGGCGGGGGTGAACTGGGGAGGGAGGGCTGAGGGACAGGGTGAAGGGGGTTAGGGAAGGGGGGTTGGTGGCTGGGGAGGGAGGGGGGAGGGAAGGGAAGGGAAGACAATCAATGGGTGGGTTTCCCTGTAGGTTCTGCTTTTTGTTTCACATCCATGGGCTTATTAACACTAAAGATAACAATTACATCATTAATAATACTATTTTTTACAATGGCAATGCTAGCTATTCTCTCTTAGAATTATTTGTAAGGCCTAAACTGTCCTACTTAATGTTCCACCTGTCTTGATATCCTGCCAAGAAACCATGTTGAAATAGCAAGGCTTCAAGAAACACACCTGCTCAAAAAGGACCCACACCACATAGAATAGAGAACCATTTGTACAAACTGGCTGCTTTTTCATCAGCCCCAAACAACACTAAATGTGTAATCATAATGATACATAAGAACTCAAAATGTACATCTTGGGTGAAGGCGAAGACCAAGAAGGCAGAATCACTTTCCTTAAATGTATCCATAATGGAAAGAAAATTGCCTTTAATAATGTGTACGTTCCAAATTCATATGAGCCTAAGTTTTTTGATTCTCTGAACAGCATATTTATTTATTAAATGAATTCCATCTGGTTTTTAGAACAGACATGAATGCCATTTTGGATATGTGGGACAAATCTAATAAGACCAACTACAATCCACACGCAACCAAGGCTCTCCAGCATACTCTGATTACAACCTCATTGATGCCTGGTGAGCACATAATCCTAAAGCAAAAGAGTACACTTTCTACTCAAACTGGAATAAATCATTCTCACGAATTGATTTCATACTATTATCTACACCTCTATTTTCTGTAATCAAGAAAATAGAAATTCAACATACAGTCATGGTCAAAAGTTTTGAGAATGACACAAATATTAATTTTCACAAAGTCTGCTGCCTCAGTTTTGATGACGGCAATTTGCATATACTCCAGAATGTCATGAAGAGTGATCAGATGAATTGCATTTAATTGCAAAGTCCCTCTTTGTCATGAAAATGAACTTAATCCCCAAAAAACATTTCCACTGCATTTCAGCCCTGCCACAAAAGGACCAGCTGCCATCATGTCAGTGATTCTCTCGTTAACACAGGTGAGAGTGTTGACAACGACAAGGCTGGAGATCACTCTGTCATGCTGATTGAGTTAGAATAACAGACTGGAAGCTTTAAAAGGAGGGTGGTGCTTGAAATCATTGTTCTTCCTCTGTTAACCATGGTTACCTGCAAGTAAACACGTGCCGTCATCATTGATTTGCACAAAAAGGGCTTCACAGGCAAGGATATTGCTGCTAGTAAGATTGCACCTAAATCAACCATTTATCGGATAATCAAGAACTTCAAGGAGAGAGGTTCAATTGTTGTGAAGAAATCAGGGCGCCCAAGAAAGTCCAGCAAGCGCCAGGACCGTCTCCTAAAGTTGATTCAGCTGCGGGATCGGGGCACCACCAGTGCAGAGCTTGCTCAGGAATGGCAGCAGGCAGATGTGAGTGCATCTGCACGCACAGTGAGGCAAATACTTTTGGAGGATGGCCTGGTGTCAAGAAGGGCAGCAAAGAAGCCACTTCTCTCCAGGAAAAACATCAGGGACAGTCTGATATTCTGCAAAAGGTACAGGGATTGGACTGCTGAGGACTGGGGTAAAGTCAGTTTCTCTGATGAATCCCCTTTCCGATTGTTTGGGGCATCCGGAAAAAAAGCTTGTCCGGAGAAGACAAGGTGAGCGCTACCATCAGTCCTGTGTCATGCCAACAGTAAAGCATCCTGAGACCATTCATGTGTGGGGTTGCTTCTCAGCCAAGGAAGTGGGCTCACTCACAATTTTGCCTAAGAACACAGCCATGAATAAAGAACGGTACCAACACATCCTCCGAGAGCAACTTCTCCCAACCATCCAAGAACAGTTTGGTGACGACCAATGCCTTTTCCAGCATGATGAAGCACCTTGCCATAAGGCAAAAGTGATACCTAGGTGGCTCGGGGAACAAAACATCGACATTTTGGGTCCATGGCCAGGAAACTCCCCAGACCTTAATCTCATTGAGAACTTGTGGTCGATCCTCAAGAGGCAGATGGACAAACAAAAACCCACAAATTCTGACAAACTTCAAGCATTGATTATCAAAGAATGGGCTGCCATCAGTCAGGATGTGGCCCAGAAGTTAATTTACAGCGGCGGATTGCAGACGTCTTGAAAAAGAAGGGTCAACACTGCAAATATTGACTCTTTGCATAAACTTAATGTAATTGTCAATAAAAGCCTTTGACACTTATGGAATGCTTGTAATTATACTTCAGTATACCATAGTAACATCTGACAAAAATATATCATAACACTGAAGCAGCAAACCAAACCAAACTTTTGACCATGACTGTACACTACATGTTCAAAAGGTCCTGGACACCTGCTCGTCGAACATCTCATTCCATAATCATGGGCTTTAATATGAAGTTGGTCCCCCTTTTGCTGCTATAATAGCCTCCACTCTTCTGGGAAGGCTTTCCACTAGATGTTGGAACATTGCTGCGGGGACTTGCTTCCATTCAGCCACAAGAGTATTAATGAGGTGGGGCACTGATGTTGGGCGATGAGACCTGGCTCATAGTTTGATGGGGTCAGGGCTCTCTGAAGGCCAGTCAAGTTCTTCCACCGATCTTGACAAACCATTTCTGTATGGACCTCGCTTTGTGCACAGGGGCATTGTCATGCTGAAACAGGAAAGGGCCTTCCCCAAGCTGTTGCCACAAAGTTGGAAGCACAGAATCGTCTAGAATGTCATTGTATGCTGTAGCGTTAAGATTTCCCTTCACTGGAATTAAGGGGCCTAGACCGAACCATGAAAAAACAGCCCCAGACCATTATTCCTCCTCCACCAAACTTTACAGTTGGCACTATGCATTCGGGGCAGGTAGCGTTCTCCTGCCGTCCGTCAAACCCAGATTCTTACATCGGACTTCCAGATGGTGAAGCGTGATTCATCACTCCAGAGAATGCATTTTCACTGCTCCAGAGTCCAATGGTGGCGAGCTTTATGCCACTCCAGCCAACGCTTGGCATTGCGCATGGTGATCTTAAGTTTGTGTGCGGCTGCTCAGCCATGGAAACCCATTTCATGAAGCTCCTGACGAACAGTTCTGACATTGCTTCCAGAGGCAGTTTGGAACTAGGTAGTGAGTGTTGCAACCGAAGTGCTACACACTTCAGCACTCTGCGGTCCCGTTCTGTGAGTTTGTGTGGCCTACCACTTCGCGGCTGAGCCATTGTTGCTCCTAGACGTTTCCACTTCACAATAGTAGCACTTACAGTTGACCAGGGCAGCTCTAGCAGGGCAGACATTTGACGAACTAACTTGTTGGAAAGGTGGCATCCTATGACAGTGCCACGTTGAAAGTCACTGAGCTCTTCAGTCCGGGCCATTCTACTGCCAATGTTTGTCTATGGAGATTGCATGGCTGTGTGTTCGATTTTATACACCTGTCAGCAACGGTTGTGGCTGAAATAGCAGAATCCACTAACTTGAAGGCCATGTGGTGTATGAGCTTGTCTGACCACCACTCCTACTACTGCCAACTTCAAATTTCAGGATCTCCTAAATGAGCCACAAGATGGCGTTTCAAAGTTTCATTACTACAAAATCCTACATTCTGTGATCAATTTTAAATTGAACTAAATGAATTCATAATGATCATAAAAAATTCAGATTCTACGGGATGCCACCAAAGGTTTTATTAAAAATAATGCATCTGCATTTGCATCTGGGTTGAATAAATCACAATTAAAGAAGATATCAGATTTGGAAATGTTGTTAACTGTCTTAGAGCATTCTCAACAAACACTCTTTTCAGACTAGGTAGCTATTACTCTTTCCAAAGTCAAGACATAACTTAATTTATTGATAAGACAGAGAGCAGAATTTTCCATCCATAGAGTTAGACTCAACCATTAATTCCATGGTAATTAATCATCCCAGAATTTTACTGACCAACAAGCTATGCAGTAATGATCAATTAGCTGATATAGCAACTATTGAATCTGAAACAGGGGAAGTACTTTCAGAACCCAAGTTAATCATTAAAAGATTTTACACCTCTGATTGCAAATCCAAACCAAGCCAGACTAAATCCTTTCTAAAATAATGAAGAACTCCTCTTCTCTCAACAGAGGAAGCCACCTCGCTGGGAGCCCACATCTCTCTCAATGAACTCATAAAAGGGTATAGGATAGCATGAATAAAGGTAAATCACCTGGATGGGACGGTATTCCTCCTGAGCTCTATTTAACCCATAAGCGGGTGGGGGGGTCTACTAAGCTATATGGAATTGTTTTAAGAAGGGCATACCAAGGATCATTTTGCTATTTGATTAAACATTTTAAGACCCCTTGAAGTATAAAAAATGTTGATGAACATTTATATTTGGCATTACTGCTATTAGCCCATACAAACACATTGAATAACAGATTCACTACATGGAACAACAAACAGATAGCCCCCCCAGAAAAAATAGAAAAGGAAGTGTCTGTCCTATATCTGAGAGACATAAGAAAGATCAGGAAACATTTGTTCTATTTCACCCCTTATTTTTGGCACTAACCAGTCTCCGTATATACAGTGAGGGAAAAAAGTATTTGATCCCCTGCTGATTTTGTACATTTGCCCACTGACAAAGAAATTATCAGTCTATATTTTTAATGGTAGGTTTATTTGAACAGTGAGAGACAGAATAAAAACAAAAAAATCCAGGAAAACACATGTCAAAAATGTTATAAATTGATTTGCATTTTAATGAGGGAAATAAGTATTTGACTCCCTCTCAATCAGAAAGATTTCTGGCTCCTAGGTGTCTTTTATACAGGTAACAAACTGAGATTAGGAGCACACTCTTAAAGGGAGTGCTCCTAATCTCAGCTTGTTACCTGTATAAAATATACCTGTCCACAGAAGCAATCAATCAATCAGATTCCAAACTCTCCACCATGACCAAGACCAAAGAGCTCTCCAAGGATGTCAGGGACAAGATTGTAGACCTACACAAGGCTGGAATGGGCTACAAGACCATCGCCAAGCAGCTTGGTGAGAAGGTGACAACAGTTTGTGCGATTATTCGTAAATGGAAGAAACACAAAATAACTGTCAATCTCCCTCGGCCTGGGGCTCCATGCAAGATCTCACCTCATGGAGTTGCAATGATCATGAGAACGGTGAGGAATCAGCCCAG
This sequence comes from Coregonus clupeaformis, assembly GCF_020615455.1. Lineage (NCBI taxonomy): Eukaryota > Metazoa > Chordata > Actinopteri > Salmoniformes > Salmonidae > Coregonus > Coregonus clupeaformis. The sequence goes on along the minus strand of NC_059216.1, from coordinate 27,917,482 downwards.
AACTACACGGGAGGATCTTGTCAATGATCTCAAGGCAGCTGAGACCATAGTCACCAAGAAAACAATTGGTAACACACTACGCCTTGAAGGACTGAAATCATGCAGCGCCCGCAAGGTCCCTCTGCTCAACATTTACATTACATTTACATTTTAGTCATTTAGCAGACGCTCTTATCCAGAGCGACTTACAGTTAGTGCATACATTACTTTATTATTATATATATATATATATATATATTTTTTTTTTATACCCCCCCGCGGGAAACGAACCCACAACCCTGGCGTTGCAAACGCCATGCTCTACGAACTGAGCTACATCCCCTGCCGGCCATTACCTCCCCTACCCTAGACGACGCTGGGCCAATTGTGCGCCGCCCCATGGGTCTCCCGGTCGCGGCCGGCTACGACAGAGCCTGGATTCGAACCAGGATCTCTAGTGGGACAGCTAACACTGCAATGCAGTGCCTTAGACCACTGCGCCACTCGCCACTCAAGAAAGCACATATACAGTGGGGAAAAAAAGTATTTAGTCAGCTACCAATTGTGCAAGTTCTCCCACTTAAGAAGATGAGAGAGGCCTGTAATTTTCATCATAGGTACACGTCAACTATGACAGACAAATTTAGAAAAAGAAATCCAGAAAATCACATTTGCAAATTATGGTGGAAAATAAGTATTTGGTCACCTACAAACAAGCAAGATTTCTGGCTCTCACAGACCTGTAACTTCTTCTTTAAGAGGCTCCTCTGTCCTCCACTCGTTACCTGTATTAATGGCACCTGTTTGAACTTGTTATCAGTATAAAAGACACATGTCCACAACCTCAAACAGTCACACTCCAAACTCCACTATGGCCAAGACCAAAGAGCTGTCAAAGGACACCAGAAACAAAATTGTAGACCTGCAACAGGCTGGGAAGACTGAATCTGCAATAGGTAAGCAGCTTGGTTTGAAGAAATCAACTGTGGGAGCAATTATTAGGAAATGGAAGACATACAAGACCACTGATAATCTCCCTCAATCTGGGGCTACACGCAAGATCTCACCCCGTGGGGTCAAAATGATCACAAGAACGGTGAGCAAAAATCCCAGAACCACACGGGGGGACCTAGTGAATGACCTGCAGAGAGCTGGGACCAAAGTAACAAAGCCTACCATCAGTAACACACTACGCCGCTAGGGACTCAAATCCTGCAGTGCAAGACATGTCCCCCTGCTTAAGCCAGTACATGTCCAGGCCCATCTGAAGTTTGCTAGAGTGCATTTGGATGATCCAGAAGAGGATTGGGAGAATGTCATATGGTCAGATGAAACCAAAATATAACTTTTTGGTAAAAACTCAACTCGTCGTGTTTGGAGGACAAAGAATGCTGAGTTGCATCCAAAGAACACCATACCTACTATGAAGCATGGGGGTGGAAACATCATGCTTTGGGGCTGTTTTTCTGCAAAGGGACCAGGACGACTGATCAGTGTAAAGGAAAGAATGAATGGGGCCATGTATCGTGAGATTTTGAGTGAAAACCTCCTTCCATCTGCAAGGGCATTGAAGATGAAACGTGGCTGGGTCTTTCAGCATGACAATGATCCCAAACACACCGCCCGGGCAACGAAGGAGTGGCTTCATAAGAAGCATTTCAAGGTCCTGGAGTGGGCTAGCCAGTCTCCAGATCTCAACCCCATAGAAAATCTTTGGAGGGAGTTGAAAGTCCGTGTTGCCCAGCGACAGCCCCAAAACATCACTGCTCTAGAGGAGATCTGCATGGAGGAATGAGCCAAAATACCAGCAACAGTGTGTGAAAACCTTGTGAAGACTTACAGAAAACGTTTGACCTGTGTCATTGCCAACAAAGGGTATATAACAAAGTATTGAGAAACTTTTTGTTATTGACCAAATACTTATTTTCCACCATAATTTGCAAATAAATTCATTAAAAATCCTACAATGTGATTTTCTGCATATTTTTTTCTCAATTTGTCTGTCATAGTTGACGTGTACCTATGATGAAAATTACAGGCCTCTCTCATCTTTTTAAGTGGGAGAACTTGCACAATTGGTGGCTGACTAAATACTTTTTTTCCCCACTGTACATGCCCGTCTGAAGTTTGCCAATGAACATCTGAATGATTCAGAGGAGAACTGGGTGAAAGTGTTGTGGTCAGATGAGACCAAAATCGAGCTCTTTGGCATCAACTTAACTCGCCATGTTTGGAGGAGGAGGAATGCTGCCATGACCCCAAGAACACCATCCCCACCATCAAACATGGAGGTGGAAACATTATGCTTTGGGGGTGTTTTTCTGCTAAGGGAACAGGACAACTTCACCGCATCAAAGGGACGATGGACGGGGCTTGGGTGAGAACCTCCTTCCCTCAGCCAGGTCATTGAAAATGGGTCATGGATGGGTATTCCAGCATGACAATGACCCAAAACACACAGCCAAGGCAACAAAGGAGTGGCTCAAGAAGAAGCACATTAAGGTCCTGGAGTGGCCTAGCCAGTCTCCAGACCTTAATCCCATAGAAAATCTGTGGAGGGAGCTTAAGGTTCGAGTTGCCAAACGTCAGCCTCGAAACCTTAATGACTTGGAGAAGATCTGCAAAGAGGAGTGGGACAAAATCCCTCCTGAGATGTGTGCAAACCTGGTGGCCAACTACAAGAAACGTCTGACCTCTGTGATTGCCAACAAGGGTTTTGCCACCAAGCACTAAGTCATGTTTTGCAGAGGGGTCAAATACTTATTTCTCTCATTAAAATACAAATCAATTTATAACATTTATTTATATGCATTTTTCTGGATTTTTTTCTGGATTTCTTTGTTGTTATTCTGTCTATCAATGTTCAAATAAACCTACCATTAAAAGTATAGACTGATCATTTCTTTGTCAGTGGGCAAACGTACAAAATCAGCAGGGGATCAAATACTTCTTTCCCTCACTGTACTTCCATAATTTTTTTCAACTGGTACCGGGGGACCTTCAGACAAGTCTTCTGAGGCATGTGGGCGGCGTCCTAGAGCAAAACAACCCACTTGTACGTGTTTGTGAGAGTCTCATCTTCCCACAGAGGGGTCATATGTGACTCGTTTCAGGAAACTAGGTGTATGTCGCACCTCACTACTTCAAAGGAGAGCCATTTGAACGTGAACGTTTTTTGGCTGAAATACCTTCTGGAACATGTGAACTTTCATGTGCCTTAATAACAAACTTGTATGCCATCTGTAAATATGAATAAAATTGTTAAATTAGGAGCCTAGTTGGTTTAGCCATGGAAAAAGACAGGAACCTTCCTGCTAGCCATGATTGGTTGAGATAATGGATATGCTGGACAGGCCGAGAGATGAGTTCAGATTGGTCTGCCATGTAGCACGCTTCTGTCTATAACATGAGCTGGTCAGTATTTGTAGGTAATCCTTTCTAACGCGTCTTTTTTTTTTTAAGGTATTAAAGTGTTGCTCTCCACTAGTTTTGAAATCAGTGGAAAGCCCGGTGGAATTAGAGTATGATAGTTAAGGAGATTCTGGCCTTTGATTGCAAATATGCAGAGGGAGTCGAAAAGAAAACACACAAAAGACTGTTGTATAAAACACCTGTCTCCGGATTACATCTTCAAACTAAGGCAACCATGGCATCTGTGACAGAGAGGGAGAAGCGTCCATCCATGTAAGATAGTCTAGCTAGCTACATTTTCAGATATTACACGTTTCTAATTTTGTCCGAAAGTAGTTTTCATTTCAAGTTAAAGCGTACTGTTAGGTAGATAGCTAACGTTAGCTGGCTGGCTCGCTAGCTAACATTACGTGTTTGATCTGTGTAGTAATATTGTTCATATCTCAGAGCAATTTGCATTGCGAGTTATAGCCTAACATTGCACATGGTTGGTTAGCTACCTGCAGATTCATGCAGGGTAGTAATGTTATGAGTTGGGATTATGGTTCATTGTTTAGCTAGCTAGCTAGCTACATGTCTAAACAAAAGACTCCACTATGCAAGTAACCATTTCAATAGAATGTTAATGATGTCACTGTGACAACTGTCAATAGACGTAGCTGGTAAATTCACTCTGGCTATCTACTCCGATTTCAGAGCACTCTCGTCTGAGTGTGCCAGAGCGCAGAATAACTGACGAATTTACGAACTCTCAACACACCTTGAATATGGCCGGTGTCAGTAAACGTTGGAAATAAAGCATAATTAAATTGTTGCCAGCAGCACAGTTACAGTCACCAACACCCTGGATAACATAAAAACAGCCTAAGCAGCAAAGCTGTCATCAAGCCTTGGGTGGCTATTTGAAGAATATTTTTTGGTTACTACATGATTCCATATGTGTTATTTCATAGTTTTGATGTCTTCACTTTTATCCAATTTCGCCTTTGCTATTCTTATTATCCATGGAACCCCTGGTCCAGGCAATTCGTCAATTGAAGGAAATAACACCGGTTTCCCTAAAATCTACTGATCACTTCATCTCATTATACACAGATTATATTTTACTATATCTAGACAATGTATCTCAATCGCTCCCAAACGCATTAAAGATAAATTCAGCTTCATCTCAAGTTATAAAATTAATCTAACCAAATCAGTGGAATCCAAATAATTTCCCATTTTAAGGCCAATAGTGATTTTTATTTTCTTTACTCTCATCAGACTGAAACTTTACCAGTTGCAAGTATACATAAATGCAATATATTTTTGTATTACAAGTTGTATTTATTTTAAAATTAAAATATGCAAATGAGGCAACACCTGCTTAAATATGCGCTAAATTGCATATTACGATAATCCGTTTTTCAACACATTGCTTCAAGGCAGAATGTTTTGTTTTTGTTTTATTGTGATAAGACACTCAATGGTCAGACTTTTACAGAACGGTTTATCAAAATATTGTCATTTCATGGAAGTATTTAAAAAACACTATTCACATGTATGACGGATGCAAATTTTGCATATACTGTATTTACAGATAAAATGACACTTAAAATCAAAACGACACAAGATATCAAAAAAGCCTCTGTATTAATCTGACTATAAGATGTAAGAACCTGTGTGTGGAATCATGTGAATGTATGTCCAGAAAAATGAATTGGCGCACGGGGAACATGTCATTTTGAGAAAATGGCCGATAAAGATAGGCTAATGCAATTAAAATGTACTTTCCATAAATATGACCATTTATGTCACATTCATTAATCTCTTATTCATATATCACTTCTAAACTGACAAATACAAATCAAATATACCTTTTACAAATACATCAGCACGTTTAATACATTTGTTTCAAGCAATAGAGCATATGCTCTGAATACTGGTCTGTTGGGCAAATATGCAGTTTTGGCCAAATTCTCACATCACCTTGCTCAATTTGTCACACACAAGGCTTTTTGTATGGCTGTTGAAATGTGCAGAACATTAATCAGCTATGCCTGCCCCATATGTATTGCCCTCTTTGAGTTTGCTGGTGCCGCTTTACTTGCTTCACTGTCATGGGACCTGCGCCTATGCTTGGCACACTCCATTGAAGCAGCATCAGCTCTCACAACACACCTTGCATCCTCTCTGATTGCTTCCAGTGTCACCAAAGTGCTGTCAATCCACAATTTGTCCATCACATTTGATATAGCAGTGGCTCCCTCATTGAACATGGCTACTGCCATACTGGCTGCTGCGTCAATGTGGCTTTTGCCCACAAAGACAGTTTTGGGGCATCGCGACCATATTAGAGTTCAGACATTAAGTTGCATTCTGGGTTCGTCCGTGCTGCATTCTTTTGAGGAGGTTATCATTTGACATCCTATGATAGACAGCTACCATTTTCTTGCTTCTGCTCTATTAAAAAATGTATGGCCTCCATGGTTTTTATGACTGGGTGGATCTTCACCCTTTTCTAGGCCAGCACCAATGCACACACCTATCCCGTAGTTGGAAGTGAATCCTCTCTTGTGCCAAGTGCCATCAAAGGATAGATGAATGTCTATGATAGCATCCTCATCCTCCTTCAGCAACTCTGCTATGTCTGGGTCTATATCTGTTTTTGCTCTTCTAATTAGCTTTGCAGCACTCTCCATTGACTGTAGCCCTCCCTGAATCTCTGCAACTAAAGTGTGGGGGAAAAGTACTTTTATTATGTCTGTCGACATTACAGTCATAAATGCAGGACTAAAAACCAGCTTGTTACCCTATGTAAATATTAACATATCAGCATGTATTTACTTTATGTAAAGCTAATTTCTCAGTAACCACAGTAGGCTACAGCCCTATGACACTGTAGGCCTATGTGACAGTCTCATTGTATAGTTATGTTTTCATATCACTCTGTTTATTCACTTTGAATACATTTGCTGGAGCAAGGAAATACATATTATTTATTCACACAGCAAGTCACCTGACAATAATGGGCTACTCTCACTTTTTATTTAGCTGTCACTCTCCTGCCATGTCTCTGATATGAGCTGAGATGCAAGGAAGGAATCCCTAGGACTTTGCTTATTTTCTTTAGAGCTGCATAACCAAGTCCAAGTTCGTAGGCTAGAAGAATTATCCTCACATTTATATAAAACGCCGCATCACTCCTGCAGCCTGGAAGAAGTGTAAACACTCCTCCTAAATGCATCACGATCACCTTCACAGTGTGCACATTCTATCATGACAGAATTACAGAATCCCTGGTTGGTGGGGTCTATGGTGATTTTCAGTCCAGTGTTTAGGCAAATCAAATCATGTACAAGTTGGTTTATTTGTGACGTGGAATAAAAGCCACTGTTGGCTGGCTGGCTGGCTGCTGTCTGGTTGATCGCAGCTAGCTGTCATCTTCATCTCAACTAATTTGCGTCTCGACGCGCTGCTGCATTTCTCGCATTGGCTAACTGAGATCGCCTATTTTTATTCACATACTGTAGGTATATTCTTCGAGATTTTGTCTCTCTTTACGGATGATTTTCTGTAACTCAATGTTTCCCATGGCTCCCCCTTCTGACTATTGGGATAAAATTCATAGTGCGGTTTCAAAATGTACACTGTGTACAAAATATTAAGGACAGTTTCCTAATATTGACTCTACAAGGTGTCGAAAGCGTTCCACGGGGATGCTGGCCCATGTTGACTCCAATGCTTCCCACAGTTGTGTCAAGTTGGCTGGATGTCCTTTGGGTGGTGGACCATTCCTGATACAGATGGGAAACTGTTGAGTGTGAAAAACCCAGCAGTGTTGCAGTTCTTGACACAAACCAGTGCGCCTGGCACCTACTACCATACCCCGTTCAAAGGCACTTAAATATTTTGTCTTGCCCATTCACCCTCTAAATGGCACCCACAAAATCCATGTCTCAAGGATTCAAAATCATTCTGTAACCTGTCTCTTCCCCTTCATCTACACTGATTGAAGTGGATTTAACAAGTTATATTAATAAGGGATCATAGCTTTCACCTGGATTCACCTTGTCAGTCTATGTCATGGAATGAGCAGGTGTCCTTCATGTTTTGTACACAGTGTATATGGCAAGGTAAACGATCTCAGAAAAAATTAACACATTTACAAAGAGGGAATGATATAGGAGGACTATCTGTACCAAACTTTCAATTGTATTTCCAGGCACTAGCATTTCGCCCCATCCTAAATTGGTTTAGACATGATTCTTCTGCCCCATGGCTGAGTATAGAGAGAAATATGGTGTCTCCTATTGCCCTGGAAGAGGTGGTCTTCACTGATATATCCCTTAAACAATGTAAACTACGCTTTGGTCCTATTATTGCTCACACAATTTCTATTGTAACTGGGAATCAAAATGGCATGTACATACTCCAATATTCATGGACAGTAATGTTTTTAAAACATTCCAAGATTCATACACATTTCCAGGCAACTCCTTTTTTTCTATATTCAGCTATGCTGGCCTATGGAGTCCCTTGGGAATCCCAACTACCGAACCATCCAATGATGGGATTTATAAATAAATTATCTGGGCTCCCGAAACGACTGATCACTATAATATATAAACATATTTTGGAAAGCACACATTCGGATCAAGCCATTAAAAAAGTATGGTCCACATATCTAATTGAATCTGAACAACATTTTAACTGGAACAGAATATGGAAAAAATATTACCTTGGTATCCTGTCATCCAAACCCTCAACTGATACATTTTAAGTTTCTTCACAGACTGTATTTAACACCAAGGAAATGTTTTACGTTGAAGTTTGCCCCAACTCCTAACTGTTCACTGTGTCCCCTAAATCAGGTAGGCACATTCCTTCATATGTGGAAGTGCCTTACAGTTACAGTGCCTTGCAAAAGTATTCATCCCCCTTGGCGTTTTTCCTATTTTGTTGCATTACAACCTGTAATTTTAAATGGATTTTTATTTGGATTACATGTAATGGACATACACAAACTAGTCTAGATTGGTGAAGTGAAATGAATAAAAAAAACTTGTTTCAAAAAACTCTAAAAAATTAATTACGGAAAAGTGGTGCATGCATATGTATTCATCCCCTTTGCTATGAAGCCCCTAAATAAGATCTGGTGCAACCAATTACCTTCAGAAGTCACATAATTAGTTAAATAAAGCCCACCTGTGTGTCACATGATCTGTCACATTATCTCAATATATATACACCTGTTCTGAAAGGCCCCAGAGTCTGCAATACCACTAAGCAAGGGGCACCACCAAGCAAGCGGCACCATGAAGACCAAGGAGCTCTCCAAACAGGTCAGGGACAAAGTTGTGGAGAAGTACAGATCAGGGTTGGGTTATAAAAAAATATCTGACACTTTGAACATCCCACGGAGCACCATTTAAATCCATTATTTAAAAATTGTACGAATATGGCACCACAACAAACCTGCCAAGAGAGGGCCGCCCACCAAAACTCACAGACCAGGCAAGGAGGGCATTAATCAGAGAAGCAACAAAGAGACCAAAGATAACCCTGAAGGAGCTGCAAAGCTCCACAGCGGAGATTGGAGTATCTGTCCATAGGCCCACTTTAAGCCATACACTCCTCAGAGCTGGGCTTTACGGAAGAGTGGCCAGAAAAAAGCCATTGCTTAAAGAAAAAAATAAGCAAATACGTTTGGTGTTCGCCAAAAAGGCATGTGGGAGACTCCCCAAACATATGGAAGAAGGTACTCTGGTCAGATGAGACTAACATTTTTGGCCACCAAGGAAAATGCTATGTTTGGCACAAACCCAACACCTCTTATCACCCCGAGAACACCATCCCCACAGTGAAGCATGGTGGCTCTACAAAGTATTGACTTTAGGGGGGGTGAATAGTTATGCACGCTCAAGTTTTTTGTTTTTTTGTCTTCTTTCTTGTTTGTTTCACAATAAAAAATATTTTGCATCTTCAAAGTGGTAGGCATGTTGCGTAAATCAAATGATACAAACCCCCAAATAATCAATTTTAATTCCAGGTTGTAAGGCAACAAAAAAAGGAAAAATGCCAAGGGGGGGGTGAATACTTTCGCAAGCCACTGTAAATGCTTCTAGGGCAAAGTTAAAATTACTTTTGATATGCATGATTTTAAGTATTCAATGCTTTGCATCTATTATTTTACTTAACGATGATAGCCCATTGGATCTCTCAATCATCAGAAAAATTACTGCTGGCAGGCAGCACTAAGGCAAAAAATGTTGGCACTAAGAAGGCAACAACTTCAATCTCTCCCATTTAACCAGTGGATACAGTTACTATTACAAGTTATAACATTATAATTATTGACAGCTAGGATGAATGGTGCTAGTCAAGGAACAATTGAGGCCAGGACAAATATACTTGACTCTGTAAAGAACAATCTCAGCTAAAGCCCCACACATACAAACCAATTGTATATATTTATTTAGACTTTTGTGACTTTCTTTGCTTTCAGGCCCATAGGGAAGCGGTGGTACGGGGTGTCTCTGGTCGTTGTGGGGGGGATTGGAAGGAATGTAAGGGGAGACTCAGGAGATCGATGGGTGGGAGGGGGACTGATGAGCAACCTTGGTTGCTAGGTGGGATGGGAAGGGGTGGGAGGCATGCTTTCTTCGGGTCAGGGAGGTGGGGTCTAGAAGTGTCGGGAAACATGGTTTCTGGGTGGTGAGGGAGGGAGGGAGGGAGGGAGGATGCGGCGGGTGGATGGAGACTGAGGGGGGGAATAGGTTGGGGTTATCTTTGCTGCATTTCTTTGGTTGTTTTTGTACCTGTAACCCCCCCGGAAAAAAATGACAAAACTAAATAAAAAGTTGGTGAAAAATAATAGTAATTTTGCACTGGTCAAAACCGGCTTAACTAAGATCAACTCATGGTCAAAAAATCTTCAAAAGGAGATGTTCCCATAGAGTACATTGAGTTCAAGCTTAAGGACAGTTATCACATCATATTCCAGACATCATGTTCTGCACTGTATGTGCTGTATGGTTTGTCATTCAGCAGCTACCCAGTGGCCACCTTACCAAACAGATTTTTTAGGTGAATGAACAGTCATCAATACAGGAGATGGCCAGTGTCAGTGATTGGGTCTACTTCTCATATGATGTAGTGAGATATCATTTTCACACTCGACTCACTTCCCACAGCTCTGTCTGTCTGTGAATCATCTGAAGCCAGCTAGCCAGCAGGCAGAGCCACTTGACCTTGTGACTTGGTATCTGGACAGGTTTTTGTTGTTTACACCAATCACACACTGAACACAATCAGGGGCTTGAGTCAAATGATCTGTTTTAAAGTAGGCCCTCGTTTTGTTCATGAGTGCTCTAATTATTATTGAGAGTGTAATAGAAGAGTTGCCTAGGACATATTTTATCACATACTTGTCTCAGAGTAAGAGATGCCAATGAGAACTGTTGGTATTTGTTTTTGTCCTTGGCATAGGCTGAGTCCCAAATGGCACCCTATTCCCTATATAGTGCACCACTTTTGACCAGGGCTCTGGGGTTTGACCAGGGATCAGGGCTCCTATACAGAATAGGGTGCCATTCAGTGTTAAATTCGTCAACAAAAATAGTGACAAATATTTGTCAAACACTTATTTTTCAGTGCTAATTGATGAGACTATAACTGGCTAAATAGATCCAGAAAATATGTAACTAAACTAAAATGATTTTTCATTTCTGTTCACTAAAATGAGACGAGACTAAATTCTCTGTGAACAAAATCTGACTACTAAGTGGACTGGACAATAGTTTTTGGAAAGATTAAGAGCATTTCAGTGATAAGCACAATTAATATTAGCAGCACAGATGATTATCGGAGTTCTGTTCAGAAGTGGGAAGGACGCGCCACACCCGGCACACACAGCCTAGCCTACATCAGCTGGTGAGCTGCGGGGGAGCAAGCGATGAGTGTGGGCAGACAGGCAGACAGGCTCCGCTCCGGCTCTGCCTCTAATTTTACACATCACGCAGGCGACTCTCTTGCTTCCCCATAGCTAACCAGTCCCTACCAGCCTTTTCGTTAGATACCATTTGCCTGCTTTACGAAATTAAAAACAATAGCAGCATTGAGTTTAATAGTAAAACAACAGTCTAGCTATGATTTTCTCTCCCTTGAGTACAGAAACGTTTTTTAAGTTGTAATCTCGCTCATCCCTTACACTTTCCCCAGTGCATTTCATAGCCAGGTTTTGTAGCCAATATACTAGCCAAGTCTCCCTATTTTCCTCAGAGAAAACGGCTTGATTCTAGCCATTACCATTCATAAGATATGACCAGTAAAACCGGTGCTATGTTTTTCTATCTTGCATTGGTGGCCCGTGTATTGCATTCATAAAGCATATCGCAGGCCGTTCTAAAACTAGGCTACTTGCGGAACAGACCATTAACCATTTGTTTAGGCTACACCTTGTTTAGTCATGTTACCTCATTAGCTAGCTATAGCTAACAACATGGGGCGCGTTTAGGGAGAGATCGACATTTACATAATAGTTACCAGGAGGAAAATGTGGGTGGGTCATGCTTTTTCAATTTTTCAGTCAGGGGGAGGGTTTAGTATTTTATTTATTTTTTGTCCAGGGGATGGTCATGTCATTTGTAATCAATTAAATGTCATATTGGTCAGGGTTTGAGAATCAGTTGCTTATTATTTCTTAAAAGTCTAAGCCGTTAGAGGGGGGGATAGATTCTAAGATGACATATGGAATTGTTTAAAAGTCATACCATGTATCATTTAGCTATTTGTATTTGAAGTTTAGGACCCTTTTAGGTGTAAAAAATTTTATTAAAAAATTGCAATTTGGCCTTTACTAGTATAGCCCATAGAAACACATTGAATAACACATTCATAAATGGCAAACAATAAAGTCAAAAAATAAATCATAAGGAACAAGGTTTTGAAATGTCTGTCCTATATCTAGGAAATATAAGAAAGCTCAGGAAATTGATATATTCTTTTACACTAATTTAACCCCTTGTTTTTGTTGGCACAAAACTACCTCCATACTTCCATTCATTTGTATGGGTTACCTTTAGACGAGTCCTGTGGGGGTCGTAGAGCAAAACGGAGAACACCATTGTGTTCGTGAGAGCTTCCCATTTCTATAGAGTAGGCCAAACAGTTCGGACGCTAAAGACAAAGTTGGCACATCAGCATTACCAACTTCAGATGAGTCCCTTGGGGCTTGTGGGGGTCGTAGAACAAAACAGCATATTAGTTTGTAGGCCAAACCGTTTGGGATGTCTCCTGGTCTGACAAACAGCGCACTAGTTCTGCCACTTTCCACTGCAGATGCGGAAGGGCGACATAGGCGGATGTGGGAAATTGAGACGCAGCCCATGCAAAAAAAACAATATCTCTAGCTTAAACTGACGGATTTTGATTGGGATTTTTGATCTGATTTTTTACAGCATACATAGATGCTGTAATATATTTAACAGTACTATTTTCCTTACTTTAAAGATATATTACAGCATCTTTGTTGTACATTTACAGGGATGCTTTAATGTTTTACAGTAAGGAACATAGTACTGTGAAATATATTACAGCATCTCTACAAATTGCATGACCCTCCCCTGAACTAAATTTAAAAAAATACGAAACCCTCCCCCTCCATTTTCCTCCGGGTAACTATTGTGTAAATTTCGAAAGGTAAAGGCTTCGGTAAATGGCTCGAATCAAACACAAATATCATACCCCCAAGACATGTTAACCTCTCACCATCACAATTACAGGGGAGGTTAGCATTTTTGTGTCTAACTTTCTCACTCATCATTATTCACTATTCATTCAGTATTATCTGTAATCATGGTAGCATGGTAGCAAGTGTTCAGAAACATATTCTACTCTTATTTACAATAAAAGTGACTCCAAAATGACACAATACATTATTTAACCTTTAATTTCTATTGGGCACAAAATAATCTGAAACACAACCAAAACAAACAGCAAATGCATCCACCAAGTCACAAGCTTGATGTAGTCATTGTGTGCTATGAATATGGGACCGAATACTTAACTTTTTACTACTTTAATACACATAAGTGAATTTGTCCCAATACATTTTGGCAGGAGAGAGAAGTCAGCGCAGCATCAGGTGTTCCTCATGGGGCTCCGTAACAATCCTCATCAGTTCTGATTTGTCAGCTCTTCTCACCCCGAGGACAAGCATATAAAAATAAACAATATAATGAGAGACAGAGAGCACCAGGGCTGTTACTCTGTGGGTAAAAAGACAGGGGACAAGGGACATATCAAGCTGGTGTTGTACCTCACTAGAGGTCTCCATTCAAACTCAGTGAGCTCTTGGAAGAATGGGGCAGTGTAGGGGTTGAGAACAAACAAACAGCTGGCTTCCTCTGGGGCATCTTGTCATGCAGTTTGTCCCATCTTCAGGGTTCATCATCTTGGGTTGATTAGAACCTACAGCATATATCCAATAGACTGTAGTTTATGAAATCAATTGAGGCATTGAACAAATACAAATGTTACAAATAATATACACCTACTTCAAACCCTAGCTAACTAATACAACATTGCTATAGCCTACACCATACCACAGATAATTTTACCAGACTCACAACATTTTCCTTTCTTTCTGTGCCACCAAATGTTTGCATACTACTGGTAAAGCAAACAGGTTTAGATAATACTGTAATATTATCGAACAATGTTTAAATTAAACAAATTATTACCGGGGAGAGACAATACAGACACACCTGGCCAGCAAAACAATGACTTATGTCGCGCAGCTGAGAGCCAAGTGAACCGAATCACATAGGGTTGTGACAGCTGAGGTCAGTGTGTCCCGGTGATTTTGCCGTTGATGTTCTCTCCCTTGAGTAGACTATATCATGGTGACATCTAGATTGCTAACAATATCAGTTATTTCAGTAAGACTTTACTTGACACCCAGCGTCATAACACGATCATAACCATGTCATGTTATGTCATAACAGCAAACATAACTGGTCAAAACCTATCATAATATGGTCATAACACTGTCATGACCCATATATTTACACCTGCTGTGACATATGTGTTATTTTTTGGCTGGTTATGACACCTACATAAGAGTGTCAAAACCCACATTTATTCAAATGTATTTTTCCCCGCCAAGAAGTTTCCTTTCGTTTTGAAAGTTTGTTTCTTAAGTCCTTTGTTGTTGTTATGAATTCTTTACAGTAACATTTATTTTCAGTATATTTTAAATAACTTATAGAAAATACACTTTATGACACTGTCATAAAGCATTATGACCATCCTCTGTCACTTTACTTTGACTAAGAAATCAACTTTATGACACTGTCAAGAAGCATTATGACCGTTGTGACTAATTTAAGCCAGATAACCTGGAATGCTTTTCCAACAGTCTTGAAGGAGTTCCCACAAATGCTGAGTAGTTGTTGGCTGCTTTTTCATCACTCTGCTGTCCGACTCATCCCAAACCATCTCAATTGGGTTGAGGTCGGGGGATTGTGGAGACCAGGTCATCTGATGCAGCACTCCATCACTCTCCTTCTTGGTAAAATAGCACTTACACAGCCTGGAGGTGTGTTGGGTCATGGTCCTGTTGAAAAACAAATGATAGACCCACTAAGCCCAAATCAGATGGGATGGCGTATTGCTGCAGAATTCTGTGGTAGCCATGCTGGTTAAGTGTGCCGTGAAATCTAAATAAATGACAGACAGTCTAACCAGCAAAGCACCCCCACACCATAACACCTCCTCCTCCATGCTTTACGGTGGGAAATACACATGCGGAGATCATCCGTTCACCTACACCGCGTCTCACAAAGACACAGCGGTTTGAACCAAAAATCTCAAATTTGGACTCATCAGACCAAAGGACAGATTTCCACCGGTCTAATGTCCATTGCTCGTGTTTCTTGGCCCAAGCAGGTCTCTTCTTATTATTGGTGTCCTTTAGTAGTGGTTTCTTTGCAGAAATTTCTATTACTTGAACTCTGTGAAGCATGTATTTGGGCTTCAACTTCTGAGGCTGGTAACTCTAATGAACTTATCCTCTGCAGCAGAGGTAACTCTGGGTCTTCCATTCAAGTGGCGGTCCTCATGAGAGCCAGTTTCATCATAGTGCTTGATGGTTTTTGCGACAGCGCTTGAAGAAACTTTCAAAGTTCTTGAAATGTTCCTTATTGACTGACCTTCATGTCTTAAAGTAATGATGGACTGTCGTTTCTCTTTGCTTATTTGAGATTGTTCTTGCCATAATACGGACTTGGTCTTTTACCAAATAGGGCTATCTTCTGTATACCTTGTCACAACACAACTGATTGGCTCAAACGCATTAAGGAGGAAAGAAATTCTACAAATGAACTTTTAAGAAGGCACACCTGTTAATTGAAATGCATTCCAGGTGACTACCTCATGAAGCAGGTTGAGAGAATGCCAAGAGTGTGCAAAGCTGTCATCAAGGCAAAGGGTGGCTATTTGAAGAATCTCAAATATAAAATATATTTTGATTTGTTTAACACTTTTGGGGTTACTACATGATTCCATATGTGTTTTTTCATAGTTTTGATGTCTTCACTAATATTCTACAATGTAAAAAATAAAAAATAAAATAAAATAAAAACTCCAATGAGTAGGTGTATGTTTGTCTATAATGTAGAAGCAGGGAGTCAGGAAGCAAGTGCAGTTAGTGAGTTTAATGACTAAGAACATTGAACGATACAAAACAAGAAAAGCGTCTGAACATGGAAACATAAACAATATATATCATTAATCTCACTAACTGCGCTTGCTTGCTTGTTGCTTGCTTGCTTGCACCCTGTGTCTACATTACAGAACATTGCCTCGTGGGTGATGACAACGGAGTGCTATATAAAAGGGAAGTAATCAGGGAGGTGAGGTGATGAAGTCCAGGTGTGCCTAATGAGGCTCAGGTGTGCGTAGTGAAGGTTTCCAGGTGTGCGTAAGAATGGGTTGCCAGGACTGGTGGTTAGTGTACCGGCGACGTCGAGCGCCGGATAGGGGGAGCGGGAGTGGACGTGACTGTCATATTTCTGCTGTTGAGAAGAGAAAAATATGTTGTTAGGACAAGGTATGTACAGTATGTTTGTGCACATGGAAGTCAGCTTTATGTTTACTATAGGTCAATGAGGCAATACAAATGTGATATGACCAAAATGAAAGGACATTTAGTTGACTAAAATGGCCCACTGTTTTCGGCATTTTGACAATAACTAGACTAAATCCTTATTCAAATGAATTTTTTTTTGACTAAGTCTTAATGATATTTTAGTCAAAATGACTTAGACTAGACTAAATCTAAAAAAAAGAGTGTCAAATGTAACACTGGTGCCATTTGGAATTTAGCCAAGGGCTGGGAAGATAAGCGGTTGAGGTCGTAAGGGGTTGAAGTCGTGGCCTTGACAGGTTCTTCAGCTCTGGGTAATGTTACATAATTATCTTTCAACATTTGACAACAACAATGCCACACACACTGTGTTGTTTACAGTGTCCATACTGTTGGACACCTGGAGCTTCTTGTTCTTACTGCATGGTAATCCAAACACACACAGGATGTGTCCCAAATGGCACCCTATACCCTACATAGTGCACTATACTTTTGACCAGAGCCATTTGGGACGCAGGGTGTCATTTGGGATGCAGGGTGTCCTTTGGGACGCGATCACATATCGTATATTTCATGTCGGTGCTCCAGTTAGCTAGCGTCTATGTGAGGGTCGTAGTAGTAGCGTATGTATCGTATGGCCTAATTAACCCTAACCAGAGAGTCTCCAGCCCTGCAATGATTGAACAGGACTCACTTTCTCTCCCTCTTTCTCTCTCTCTCTGTGTGACACATTTCTCACTGCAGATTCACTGCACAAGCACTATTAATAGAAGTACAATGCAACATGCCTGGAGAAAATATATCACCCTAAGAGGCAAAAGCTACTTTAATATTCCCCCAAACAAGGTTTCAAAAGTACCCCCTACAAGATATTTTGGGATAAAAAAAATATATGCAGGGCTGGCATGATTTACAGAAGTAAGCTATTTAAATGTAAGCTCCAGAATGCGGGTTGCTCCACGAGGGTGTCTTTGCATAAGCTATTCAGTGTTTATGTTCTCTTCTTTTTATTCCAGCATGTGTAGTTATCACTTGATCAGTGGCTGTCGGTGCCGTTTAAGATGAGG
This sequence comes from Coregonus clupeaformis, assembly GCF_020615455.1. Lineage (NCBI taxonomy): Eukaryota > Metazoa > Chordata > Actinopteri > Salmoniformes > Salmonidae > Coregonus > Coregonus clupeaformis. The sequence continues at coordinate 27,899,896 of NC_059216.1, read as the reverse complement.
GATGATGATTTATTTTTTTATGAGCATGGCCTTTTTTCTATTACAGCATATTGGATGACTCTCATTCATATTCCATTTACCCAGCTCAATGTAACATCGATAGGTTTAGTCTACTACATGATACTCACATTTTCCCTGTACCCATCACAAGGTTGCTACAACCTAGCCTATGAATTAAAGTTTACAATGTAGGTGCACAGGTCAAGAGAATTTTGAGTAATCAAGGTGACAGACAGTGACACATTCAATACAGCCTTGCATACTCTTACCTGTATCTAGCTGATCTAGGGTGTAATCATTAGTCCAACAGTTGCAAATGTGAGTTTCTATTGGACAAATACAGGTATTTTTATCCCCGTTTCGTTCTGTTTAAGAAATGTTTTTCATCAGAATCGGCGGAATGAATACACCCCTGATCACATGCAAACACAGTTCACTTTCATAGCAGCCACATAAAAACAGCATAATCACATTGCTTGTTGTATATACAGTGCATTCGGAAAGTATTCAGACCCCTTTACTTTTTCAAAATTTTGTTACGTTACAGCCTTAATCTAAAATGGATTAAAAATATATATATATATAATAATAATTATACACACAATACCCCATAAAAACAAAGCAACAAAAGGTTTTTGACAGACCCTTTGCTATGAGACTCGAAATTGAGCTCAGGTGCATCCTGTTTCCATTGATCATCCTTGAGATGTTTCTGAAACTTGATTGGAGTCCACCTGTGGTAAATTCAATTGATTGGACATGATTATATACAGTGGGGAAAAAAAGTATTTAGTCAGCCACCAATTGTGCAAGTTCTCCCACTTAAAAAGATCAGAGAGGCCTGTAATTTTCATCATAGGTACACGTCAACTATGACAGACAAATTGAGAAAAGATAAATCCAGAAAATCACATTGTAGGATTTTTTATGAATTTATTTGCAAATTATGGTGGAAAATAAGTATTTGGTCACCTACAAACAAGCAAGATTTCTGGCTCTCACAGACCTGTAACTTCTTCTTTAAGAGGCTCCTCTGTCCTCCACACGTTACCTGTTTTAATGGCACCTGTTTGAACTTGTTATCAGTATAAAAGACACCTGTCCACAACCTCAAACAGTCACACTCCAAACTCCACTATGGCCAAGACCAAAGAGCTGTCAAAGGACACCAGAAACAAAATTGTAGACCTGCACCAGGCTGGGAAGACTGAATCTGCAATAGGTAAGCAGCTTGGTTTGAAGAAATCAACTGTGGGAGCAATTATTAGGAAATGGAAGACATACAAGACCACTGATAATCTCCCTCGATCTGGGGCTCCACGCAAGATCTCACCCCGTGGGGTCAAAATGATCACAAGAACGGTGAGCAAAAATCCCAGAACCACACGGGGGGACCTAGTGAATGACCTGCAGAGAGCTGGGACCAAAGTAACAAAGCCTACCATCAGTAACACATAACGCCGCCAGGGACTCAAATCCTGCAGTGCCAGACGTGTCCCCCTGCTTAAGCCAGTACATGTCCAGGCCCGTCTGAAGTTTGCTAGAGTGCATTTGGATGATCCAGAAGAGGATTGGGAGAATGTCAAATGGTCAGATGAAACCAAAATAGAACTTTTTGGTAAAAACTCAACTCATCGTGTTTGGAGGACAAAGAATGCTGAATGAAGCATGGGGGTGGAAACATCATGCTTTGGGGCTATTTTTCTGCAAAGGGACCAGGACGACTGATCTGTGTAAAGGAAAGGATGAATGGGGCCATGTATCGTGAGATTTTGAGTGAAAACCTCCTTCCATCAGCAAGGTTATTGAAGATGAAACGTGGCTGGGTCTTTCAGCATGACAATGATCCCAAACACACCGCCCGGGCAACGGAGGAGTGGCTTCGTAAGAAGCATTTCAAGGTCCTGGAGTGGCCTAGCCAGTCTCCAGATCTCAACCCCATAGAAAATCTTTGGAGGGAGTTGGAAGTCCGTGTTGCCCAGCGACAGCCCCAAAACATCACTGCTCTAGAGGAGATCTGCATGGAGCAATGGGCCAAAATACCAGCAACAGTGTGTGAAAACCTTGTGAAGACTTACAGAAAACGTTTGACCTGTGTCATTTCCAACAAAGGGTATATAACAAAGTATTGAGGAACTTTTGTTATTGACCAAATACTTATTTTCCACAATAATTTGCAAATATATTCATTAAAAATCCTACAATGTGATTTTCTGGATTTTTTTTTCTCATTTTGTCTGTCATAGTTGACGTGTACCTATGATGAAAATTACAGGGCTCTCTCATCTTTTTAAGTGAGAGAACTTGCACAATTGGTGGCTGACTAAATACTTTTTTCCCCACTGTAGACACCTGTCTATATAACATTTACATTTATATTTACGTCATTTAGCAGATGCTCTTATCCAGAGCGACTTACAAATTGGTGCAATTGGGATAACCACTTTACAATATGTTTAATTTTTTTTTTCTTTGGGGTGGGGTAAGGGGGGGTAGAAGGATTACTTTATCCTATCCCAGGTATTCCTTAAAGAGGTGGGGTTTCAAGTGTCTCCGGAAGGTGGTGAGTGACTCTGCTGTCCTGGCGTCGTGAGGGAGCTTGTTGCCAGAGCAGCGAACAGTTTTGACTGGGCTGAGCGGGAACTGTGCTTCCGCAGAGGTAGGGGGGCCAGCAGGCCAGAGGTGGATGAACGCAATGCCCTCGTTTGGGTGTAGGGACTGATCAGAGGCTGAAGGTACAGAGGTGCCGTTCCCCTCACAGCTCCGTAGGCAAGCACCATGGTCTTGTAGCAGATGCGAGCTTCAACTGGAAGCCACTGGAGTGTGCGGAGGAGCGGGGTGACATGAGAGAACTTGGGAAGGTTGAACACCAGACGGGCTGCGGCATTCTGGATGAGTTGTAGGGGTTTAATGGCACAGGCAGGGAGCCCAGCCAATAGCGAGTTGCAGTAATCCAGACGGGAGATGACAAGTGCCTGGATTAGGACCTGTGCCGCTTCCTGTGTAAGGCAGGGTCGTACTCTCCGAATGTTGTAGAGCATGAACCTACAGGATCGGGTCACCGCCTTGATGTTAGCGGAGAACGACAGGATGTTGTCCAGGGTCACGCCAATGCTCTTCGCACTCTGGGAGGAGGACACAACGGAGTTGGCAACCGTTATGGCGAGATTATGGAACGTGCAGTCCTTCCCCGGGAGGAAGAGCAACTCCGTCTTGCCGAGGTTCAGCTTGAGGTGGTGATCCGTCATCCACACTGATATGTCTGCCAGACATGCAGAGATGCGATTCACCACCTGGTTATCTGAAGGGGGAAAGGAGAAGATTAGTTGTGTGTCGTCTGCGTAGCAGAGGGCCTAGAACTGAGCCCTGGGCGACACCAGTGGTGAGAGCACGTGGTGCGGAGACAGATTCTCGCCACGCCACTTGGTAGGAGCGACTGGTCAGGTAGGACGCAATCCAAGAGTGAGCCGCGCCGGAGATGCCCAACTCGGAGAGGGTGGAGAGGAGGATCTGATGGTTCACAGTATCAAAGGCAGTAGATAGGTCTAGAAGGACAAGAGCAGAGGAGAGAGAGTTAGCTTTAGCAGTGCGGAGAGCCTCCGTGACACAGAGAAGAGCAGTCTCAGTTGAATGACCAGTCTTGAAACCTGACTGGTTTGGATCAAGAAGGTCATTCTGAGATAGATAGCAAGAGAGTTGGCTGAAGACAGCACGCTCAAGAGTTTTGGAGAGAAAAGAAATAAGGGATACTGGTCTGTAGTTGTTGACATCAGAGGGATTGAGTGTTGGTTTTTTGAGAAGGGGTGCAACTCTTGCCCTCTTGAAGACGGAAGGGACATAGCCAGCGGTCAAGGATGAGTTGATGAGCGAGGTGAGGTAAGGGAGAAGGTCACCGGAGATGGTCTGGAGAAGAGAGGAGGGGATAGGTTCAAGCGGGCAGGTTGTTGGGCGGCCGGCCGTCACAAGTCGCAAGATTTCATCTGGAGAGAGAGGGGAGAAAGAAGTCAAAGCATAGGGTAGGTCAGTGTGAGCAGGACCAGCAGTGTCATTTGACTTAACAAACGAGGATGGGATGTCGTCAACCTTCTTTTCAAAATGGTTGATGAAGTCATCCACAGAGAAGGGAGGGGGGGGGGGGGAGGAGGATTCAGCAGGGAGGAGAAGGTGGCAAAGAGCTTCCTAGAGTTAGAGGCAGATGCTTGGAATTTAGAGTGGTAGAAAGTGGCTTTAGCAGCATAAACAGATGAAGAAAATGTAGAGAGGAGGGAGTGAAAAGATGCCAGGTCCGCAGGGAGTTTAGTGTTCCTCCATTTCCGCTCGGCTGCCCGGAGCCCTGTTCTGTGAGCTCGCAATGAGTCGTCAAGCCACGGAGCAGGAGGGGAGGACCGAGCTGGCCGGGAGGTTAGGGGACATAGAGAGTCAAAGGATGCAGAAAGGGAGGAGAGGAGGGTTGAGGAGGCAGAATCAGGAGATTGGAGGGAGAAGGTTTGAGCAAGGGAAGAGATGATAGGATGGAAGAGGAGAGAGTAGCGGGAGAGAGCGAAGGTTGCGACGGCGCATTACCATCTGAGTAGGGGCAGAGTGAGTAGTGTTGGAGGAGAGCGAGAGAGAAAATGATACAAAGTAGTGGTCGGAGACATGGAGGAGAGTTGCAGTGAGATTAGTAGAAGAACAGCATCTAGTAAAGATGAGGTCAAGCGTATTGCCTGCCTTGTGAGTAGGGGGGGAGGGACGGTGAGAGGGTGAGGTCAAAAGAGGAGAGGAGTGGAAAGAAGGAGGCAGAGAGAAATTAGTCAAAGGTAGACGTAGGGAGGTTGAAGTCACCCAGAACTGTGAGGGGTGAGCCATCCTCAGGAAAGGAACTTATCAAGGCGTCAAGCTCATTGATGAACTCTCCAAGGGAACCTGGAGGGCGATAAATGACAAGGATGTTAAGCTTGAATGGGCTTATATAAGGTCCCACAGTTGACAGTGCATGTCAGAGCAAAAACCAAGCCATGAGGTCGAAGGAATTGTTCGTAGATCTCTGGGACAGGATTGTGTCGAGGCACAGATCTGGGGAAGGGTACAAAAAATGTCTGCACCATTGAAGGTCCCCAAGAACACAGTGGCCTCCATCATTCTTAAATAGAAGAAGTTTGGAACCACCAAGACTCTTCCTAGAGCTGGCTGCCCGGCCAAACTGAGCAATTGGAGGAGAAGGGCCTTGGTCAGGGAGGTAACCAAGAACCCGATGGTCACTCTGACAGAGTTCCAGAGTTCCTCTGTGGAGATGGGAGAGACTTCCAGAAGGACAACCATCTCTGCAGCACTCCACCAATCAAGCCTTTATGGTAGAGTGGCCAGGCGGAAGCCACTCCTCAGTAAAAGGGACATGAAATCCTGCTTGGAGTTTGCCAAAAGGCACCTAAAGGACTTTCAGACCATGAGAAACAAGATTCTCTGGTCTGATGAAACCAAGATTGAACTCTTTGGCCTAAATGCCAAGGGTCATGTCTGGAGGAAACCTGGCACCATCCCTACAGTGAAGCATGGTGGTGGCAGCATCATGCTGTGGGGATGTTTTTCAGCGGCAGGGACTGGGAGACTAGTCAGGATCGAGGGAAAGATGAACAGAGTAAAGTACAAAGAGATCCTGGATGAAAACCTTCTCCAGAGCACTCAGGACCTCAGACTGGGGTAAAGGTTCACCTTCCAACAGGACAGCGACCCTAAGCACACAGCCAAGACAAGGCAGCAGTGGCTTTTGGACAAGTCTCTGAATGTCCTTGAGTGGCCCAGCCAGAGCTCGAACTTGAACCCTATCGAACATCTCTGGAGAGACCTGAAAATAGCTGTGCAGCGACGCTCCCCATCCAACCTGATAGAGTTTGAAAGAATATGCAGAGAATAATGGGATAAACTCCCCAAATACAGGTGTGCCAAGAATACCTTAGTAAAGGGTCTGAAATGTGATATAACTGTTTTTGCTGTGTCATTGTGGGGTATTGTGTGTAGATTGAGGGAAAAAACTATTGAATCCATTTTAGAATACGGCTGTAACGTAACAAAATGTGGAAAAAGGCAATGGGTCTGAATACTTTCCGAATGCACTGTAGCTTGATCAAATTCATTGACATTTAATTAAGGCTATGAGATGGCCCTTGTAGCAATTGAAGCTCCAGCTCCGCTTGCCTAAAATACTTAATGACATAATCACGTTCAAAAACTTTTCCTATAACTTTGACTCAAAACATATGCTGCTGCTACTGTTTCTTATCTTTCACTGTCTTCCTAGCTATATGTACCTATCTACCTCAATGACCTCGTACCCCTGCACATCGACTCAGTACTGGTACCCCGTGTATATACAGTGAGCTCCAAAAGTATTGGGACAGTGATTATTTAATTTTTGGGACTCTGTACTCAAGCACTTAGGATTTAAATTATAGAATGACTGTGAAGTTAAAGTTAAAGCGCAGACTGTCAGCTTTAATTTGAGGGTATTTTCATCCACATCGGGTGAACAGTTTAGACATTTTTTTACATAGTCCCCCCATTTTAGGGGACCAAACGTATTGGGACAAATTCACTTATGTGTATTAAAGCAGTAAAAGTTTAAGTATTTGGTTCCATATTCATAGCATGCAATGACTATTTGTTGGATGCATTGCTGTTTGGTTTGGTTGTGTTTCAGATTATTTTGTGCCCAATAGAAATGAATGGTAAATAATGTATTGTGTAATTTTGGAGTCACTTTTATTATAAATAAGAACATAATATGTTTCTAAACACTTATACATTAATGTGGATGCTTCCATGATTATGGATAATCCTGAATAAATTGTGAATAATTATGAGTGAGAACGTTATAGACGCACAGATATTATTGTGTGTACTCCTGCAGATGTTGCTCAAACACATATATTACCTGTGGAGCTCTCTATTGAATGGTGTTTACCTCTTTAAACATCACACTGCAGAGTGCATCTCTCGCTCCCTCTCTCTCTCCCTTTCTCTCTCTATCCCCATCTCCCTACCTCCCTCTCCCTCCCCCCTCTCTCAATTTTAGGCCCTTTTTAGACCTACACATGCCTCCTGTAAGACCCTATGATCCGTGAACCGTACATGATAGACAACATATTTGGTGTCATTATATAACACTTTAGAACCCATGGCGGATGTCGACGGCCATTCTTTAAATTACTATAGCTGCCGCGAATGGCCTTGTTTTTCTAACAATAATATCTGTGTCAATATCGCAAAATTAACTTGCTAACAACCTGTTGTCGTATTCACGTGGCTGTTGTCATCAACCAGAAACAGCGTATGCTGTAATTTTACTTTTCAACGTTTTTTAAACTTAATTACTGAAAAAGACAGCGCCGAAGCAGACACGACTTTCCACTGAGAAAGAGGCTTTATCCATGGTGGTTGGTGATACGGATGTGGAGCTCATATGATGACTTGGATATTTGTTTACATAGCCAGCTAACAAGTTGCTTGTTTCAATTCATTTGGAAACTGTCCCAGCTTCGTAACTAATCAGCTAACATTGGCGAACACTGTAGTTAGTCTGTCAGGCAAGAAAGCAATAGTTGATTGGAGGAGAGTGAGCGAGAGTGTGTGTGTGTGTGTGTGTGTGTGTGTGTCATGGGAGGCGTGTAACTGTATGTGGAATGGGAGGCGTGTAACTGTATCACACAATTTATTATGGAAACCCCTTATTAGGAAGAGAGTATGTGTATGGTTGAGAAAAAGACAGGAAGGAAGGGAGAAAGTGTGAAAGGCAGAGAGAGAGATTATGTTCCTGACTACAATTGTATCCTATTTGTTGCTTCTCTCCTCTCCCTCTTTTACTCTATTCCTTTAGATTAGTGAAAGCGAAGGAAGTGATGTGGAGAGTCAGGGCTCAGCAACAAAAGGCAGGGAGGAAGAGGAGTTAGAGATGATTGGAGGGATAGAGATGTGGAGCGAGAGGAGAGTGAAGAGGAGGGTGAGGAGAGTGGAGGGAGAGGAACATGGAGAGGGAGAGGAGGAAGAGGAGGGAGAAGACAAAGCAGAGGGAGAACACAAAGCAGAGGGAGAGGACAAAGCAGAGGGAGAGGACAAAGCAGAGGGAGAGGACAAAGCAGAGGGAGAGGACAAAGCAGAGGGAGAGGACAAAGCAGAGGGAGAGGACAAAGCAGAGGGAGAGGGGGAGGAAGAGGGATGGGAAGAGGGAGAACACACCTGAGAGGGGAGCCTACGTTTCCATGGCGTGTCTGCCCCAAGTCCCACCATTCACCCTTGTACCACACAATCTGGGCCTAAAGTGACAGTGGCAGGGGTTTTGGAGTTGTTTTTAAAAGTGGTAGGAACTTATATCTGCTCCAGAGCTTGTAATGGATTACAACAGGAAAATGGGCGGGGTTGACTATCCTGACCAACTGAGGAGCTATTACAATGTTGGACGCACAGGCAGAAAATGGTGGAAGTAAGCGTTTTGGGGGATGCTCAACATTGCCATCATAAATGCGTACATTGTGTGGGGGACTCTGCAAAGTCCCCTTCCCAGAAACCGCAGGCGCTTGTCCCTGAAGGCATTCGAAATGCAGCTTGTGCATTCACTTTGTGATATGGCTATAGTGGCAGGAAGAGGGGATCCAAGGGTGAAGCATCAGGGCGTGTGGACTGAGTTGTAACTCATTTGAAAGCAGGTGAAGTTTGAAGGGTGCATCCGGAGTGGGCGCAGGGTAAAGAGTGGGAGATGTGTAGACATTTCCTTTGGGTGCTCTATGTGCCACTTTGCAGGATGGGGCCGTGCTTCCATTAGTTCCATGACATGTTGTAGGCTAAATTGAAACACTAAAGTGTTTATATGAATTTATCCTACAAATATTTTGTCTCTGAAAAGTTGTTGTGTATTATATCTTCTGTCATTATCTAATACTTGTTGCATTCACTGAATTGTCAAAGTAGGCTACTATTTCTACATTTTGTTACAGGCCTGGTCTGTACTAAATCTTATTGAGAGAGGTTACCTACAGTACATTTTGAAATAATCTGCATTTTTACATTGTTACAGAAGTAAGAATCATTGTCAATCAAATAGCCTACTTTGTGTGGGTTTTGAAATACTTTCTGAATATAATCCTCTGGTAACATTTTGGATAATTTTTTATTCATATGTAAATAATATATATAAGTAAAATATGTTATACTTGGTAGATTGTGAGTGAGTCATTTTGTTAAATTTACTACAATTTAAATACTCTAGGGCAGGGGTGTCAAACTCATTTTAGCTCAGGGGCCACATGGAGGAAAATCTATTCCCAAGTGGGCCGGACCGGAAAAATCATGGTATATATAACTTAAAAACAACAACTTCAGATTGTTTTCTTTGTTTTAATACGATCAACATACAACATAAAGCTGGAGCCTGAGGACAGTGTGTCCAAAATAGTACAAGCACAACATCACTATTAATCATAAAACACGTCAAGTTTATTTGAAAATTCTAAAGAAAAAGAACACACAAACACACAATGCCTCAGTGATTAACAGAACTGTTTCACAGATCACATAACTATATCAGGGTGTCATTTCTCAGGCAGAAATGTAGATAAAAATAATGAAATCATGTTCCCCAAACAAGTGCAAGAACCACAGAGTCAAGAATAGGTTAAATATACAAATAAAATAAAATCAATTAAAAACAATAGCACATCAACATAAAAACATATAAACATAAAGCTGGAGCCTGAGGACAGTGTCCAAAAGCACAACATCACTATTAATCATAAAACACCTCAAGTTATTTGAAAGTTCTGAGGACAAAGAACACACAAACACACAATGCCTCAGTGATTAACAGAATTATATCACAGAACTATATCAGGGTGTCATTTCTCAGGCAGAAATGTAGATAAAAATAATGAAATCCTGTTCCCCAAACAAGTGCAAGAACCACAGAGTCAAGAATAGGTTAAATATACAAATAAAATAAAATCAATTAAAAACAATAGCACATCAACATAAAAACATATAAACATAAATCTGAAAGCGTTGCTCAAACTCCCGTAACAGTCCCGTTATTTTATCTTTGAACCGCTTCATGTCTGCCACATGTTGGGTCGCGCACACATTTTTCAGACAGGGGAAGTGAGCTGCATCACCACCGGCAAGTTGCGTCTCCCACAATGACAGCTTCAACTTGAAAGAAGGTATGCTGTCATAATACTGCGTGACAACTTTGTTGCGCCCTTGCAGCTGTTTGTTCAAGTTATTCAGGTGCTCTGTAACATCCACCATAAATGCAAGGTCCTGCATCCATTCTGCGGAATGAAATTCTAACACTGGTTTGCCCTTTTCTTCCATGAACTGTTCAATTTCTTCTCGTAAATCAAAGAAACGCCTCAGCACAGCACCTCGGCTTAACCATCTTACCTCAGTGTGGTATGGCAGGCCATAGATGTGGTCTTTCTCTCTGAGAAGGCTGTCAAACTGACGGTGATTCAGGCTTCTGGATCGGATGAAATTAACAGTTTGGATGACCACCTTCATGACGTTATCCATCTTTAATGACTTGCAACACAAAGCCTCCTGGTGCAAAATACAGTGAAAAGTCAAAAAATCACGTCCTCCATTTGCAGATTGCACTTTCTCTCTGAACTTTGTCACAACGCCTGCTTTTTCCCGATCATTGAGGGCGCACCATCTGTAGCCAGGCTGACAGCGCGGGACCAGTCCACTCCGACCCTGTCCAGCGCGCCGACGAGTGCGGTAAAAATATCAGCTGCTGTCGTTGTATCTGTCATCGGCACCAACTCCACGAACTCCTCGGTGACGGTCAATGTGTCATCAACTCCGCGGATGAAAATGGCCAGTTGTGCAACATCTGTAATGTCCGTGCTTTCATCAATTGCAACCGAAAACGCAATAAATGACTTTACTTTTTGCTTCAACTGGCTGTCCAAATCCACTGAAAAATCGGAAATCCTGTCTGCAACTGTGTTTCTTGTCAGGCTGATATTTGCAAAAGCCTGCTGCTTTTCAGGGCACACAATCTCCGCTGCCTTCATCATGCATGTTTTTACAAATTCACCCTCACTAAATGGTTTTGAAGCCACTGCGATTTCATTAGCAATGAGGTAGCTAGCTTTCACTGCAGCGTCACTGATGTCTCGGCTGTGAGTAAACACAGACTGCTGTTTCTTCAGACCCGCCAACAGTTCATTCACCTGCTCTCATCTCCGCTGTCCTTGAAAGTTGTCATATTTGTCGGCATGAAGACTCACATAGTGGCGACGAAGGTTATATTCTTTCAGCATAAATAGGATGACCATTTTTCTTGGAACACTCTGCACTCTGCGTCCACTTTTTTCTTTTTTGACAGAGACATATTGGGGCAATGAGGGTGCCAAAGCACATAATGTTAAAAGTAGAAGCCGTAATAAATATCGCGGGCAAAACAAAGTAGCTCATTGGCTGCATGTGCTTGACCTACTTGCTCTGCCCCGGTATAAACAGTTTGCTTGCTTAACACAATTGCTATTGCGCCATCCAGTGGACGCAATTGGAACAGCAGTTTATTTTATTGAAAAATTGCAGCGCATTTTTATACTTTACAAAATTATTATTATTATTATTATTTTAATTATTATTATTTTTTTAATCATCTCGCGGGCCGGATTAAACCCGTTTGCGGGCCTGATCCGGCCCGCGGGCCGGACGTTTGACACCCCTGCTCTAGGGTTTTTTGATAGTGAGTGTCTTTTATACAATGGAAGAAAACATTATTGTTATTCCTATTGACATGAATATGGTGTCATATTAAATAATAGGTTTTGCTCTTTTAAAACTAAGTTAACTTGTAATTGTCATTTGTTCTTTGTTTTTGAGCTATGTCTGTTTGAAATCTGTGAAAAAATTAGCTTTAGCTTGAATATTCTCAGTATTCTACAGCAGCATTCGAGAATTATGTTGGGGTCTAAAGGGTTAAACTCCTTATTGTGTGCTCTAACACATGCATGACTAGATTGTGAAATGAAAAAATGCACATTACTTTATACAACAAATAATATGAATATCTCAAAAGTACCCTTTTTGATTTTGTTCATTTCAAGACATTGTTTAGAACAATATACTTTATACGTACACCAAATCTCCAGAGCTAATTTTGAAGTTATTATCAATTGTATAAGCACCACTAACAAAGTGAACCTGAAGATTGTTTCAAAGGGAACTCCCCCTGCTGGTGATTTGCTGAATGTGCAATCCAAAACGAGGGCTATGATTGGTTAATGACCTATGCTGTCAATTTCTGTGTACAGTTGTGGTCAAAAGATTTGAGAATGACACAAGTATTGGTCTTCACAAAGTTTGCTGCTTCAGTGTTTATAGATATTTTTGTCAGATGTTACTATGGTATACTGAAGTATAATTACAAGCATTCCATAAGTGTCAAAGGATTTTATTGATAATTACATTAAGTTTATGCAAAGAGTCGATATTTGTAGTGTTGACCCTTCTTTTTCAAGACCTCTGCAATCCGCCCTGGCATGCTGTCAATTAACTTCTGGGCTACATCCTGACTGATGGCAGCCCATTCTTGCATAATCAATGCTTGGAGTTTGTCAGAATTTGTGTGTTTTTGTTTGTCCACCCGCCTCTTGAGGATTGACCACAAGTTCTCAATGGGATTAAGGTCTGGGGAGTTTCCTGGCCATGGACCCAAAATTTCGATGTTTTGTTCCCCGAGCCACTTAGTTATCACTTTTGCCTTATGGCAAGGTGCTCCATCATGCTGGAACAGGCATTGTTCGTCACCAAACTGTTCTTGGATGGTTGGGAGAAGTTGCTCTCGGAGGATGTGTTGGTACCATTCTTTATTCATGGCTGTGTTCTTAGGCAAAATTGTGAGTGAGCCCACTCCCTTGGCTGAGAAGCAACCCCACACATGAATGGTCTCAGGATGCTTTACTGTTGGCATGACACAGGACTGATGGTAGCTCTCACGTTGTCTTCTCCGGACAAGCTTTTTTCCGGATGCCCCAAACAATCGGAAAGGGGATTCATCAGAGAAAATGACTTTACCCCAGTCCTCAGCAGTCCAATCCCTGTACCTTTTGCAGAATATCAGTCTGTCCCTGATGTTTTTCCTGGAGAGAAGTGGCTTCCTCGCTGCCCTTCTTGACACCAGGCCATCCTCCAAAAGTCTTCGCCTCACTGTGCGTGCAGATGCACTCACACCTGCCTGCTGCCATTCCTGAGTAAGCTCTGCACTGGTGGTGCCCCGATCCCGCAGCTGAATCAACTTTAGGAGACGGTCCTGGCGCTTGCTGGACCTTTTTGGGCGCCCTGACGCCTTCTTCACAACAATTGAACCTCTCTCCTTGAAGTTCTTGATGATCCGATAAATGGTTGATTTAGGTGCAATCTCAATAGCAGCATATCCTTGCCTGTGAAGCCCTTTTTGTGCAAAGCAATGATGACGGCACGTGTTTCCTTGCAGGTAACCATGCTTAATAGAGGAAGAACAATGATTTCAAGCACCACCCTCCTTTTAAAGCTTCTAGTCTGTTATTCTAACTCAATCAGCATGACAGAGTGATCTCCAGCCTTGTCCTCGTCAACACTCTCACCTGTGTTAACAAGAGAATCACTGACATGATGTCAGCTGGTCCTTTTGTGGCAGGGCTGAAATGCAGTGGAAATGTTTTTTGGGGATTAAGTTAATTTTCATGGCAAAGAGGGATTAATTGCAATTAATCTGATCACTCTTCATAACATTATGGAGTATATGCAAATTAGCATCATAAAAACTGAGGCAGCAGACTTTGTGAAAATTAATATTTGTGTCATTCTCAAAACTTTTGACCACGACTTTATATAATGGGTAATATCTTCAAATGTACCATAGAGCCCACTCTGGAAATTTGACGTGTTTGAAGAGTATATTGTTCCAAACAATGTGTAAAAAAATAAGCAATATTAAAACAGGTACTTTTCAGATATTTAATGTTGAATAAATTCATGTGAAAATTGTATTTCAGATTCTAGTTATATGCCACACTTGAGAGCAAGGAGTATAATGACACCAAGATGTTTTCTGGATCATGTACTGTTCACGAATCATCGGGTCTTACAGGAAGCATGTACAGTACCTTCAGAAAGTGTTCATACCCCTTATTCCACATTTTGTTGTGTTACAGCCTGAATTTAAACTGGATTTTAAGCTCAGCCATCTACACACAACAACCCATAATGACAAAGTGAAAACATGTTTTTTAGAAATGTTTGCACATTTATTGAAAATGAAATACAGTACCAGTCAAAAGTTTGGACACACATACTCATTCAGGGGTTTTTCTTTATTTGTACTATTTTCTACATTGTAGAATAACAGTGAAGACATCAAAACTATGAAATAACACATATGGAATCATGTAGTAACCAAATATATTTTATATTTGAGATTATTCAAAGTAGCCACCCTTTGCCTTGATGACAGCTTTGCACACACTTGGCATTCTCTCAACCAGCTTCACCTGGAATGCTTTTCCAACAGTGTTGAAGGAGTTCCCACATATGCTGAGCACTTGTTGGCTGCTTTTCCTTCACTCTGCGGTCCAACTCATCCCAAACCATCTCAATTGGGTTAAGGTCGGGTGACTGTGGAGGCCAGGACATCTGATGCAGCACTCCATCACTCTCCTTCTTGGTCAAATAGCCCTTACACAGCCTGGAGATGTGTTGGGTCATTGTCCTGTTGAAAAACAAATGATAGTCCCACAAAGCACAAACGAGATGGGATGGCTTATCGCTGCAGAATGCTGTGGTAACCTTGCTGGTTAAGTGTGCCTTGAATTCTAAATAAATCACTGACAGTGTCACCAGCAAAGTACCATCACACCTTCTCCTCCATGCTTCACTTTTGGAATCACACATGCAGAGATCATCATTTCACCAACTATGCGTCTCACAAAGACTAGGTGGTTGGAACCAAAAATCTCAAATTTGGACTCATCAGACCAAAGGACAGATTTCCACCTGTCTATTGTCCATTGCTCATGTTTCTTGGCCCAAGCAAGTCTCTTCTTCTTATTGGTGTCTAGTAGTGGTTTCTTTGCAGTAATTCACCCATGAAGGTCTTGTTCACACAGTCTCCTCTGAACAGTAGATGTGTCTGTTACTTGAACTCTGTGAAGCATTTATTTAGGATGCAATTTCTGAGGCTGGTAACTGTAATTAACTTATCCTCTGCAGCAGAGGTAACTCTGGGTCTTCCTTTCCTGTGGCGGTCCTCATGAGAGCCAGTTTCATCATAGCGCTTGATGGTTTTTGCGACTGCACTCGAAGAAACTATAAAAGTTCTTGAAATGTTCCGGATTGACTGACCTTCATGTCTTAAAGTAATGATGGACTGTCGTTTCTCTTTGCTTATTTGAGCTGTTCTTTCCATAATACGGACTTGGTCTTTTACCAAATAGGGCTATCTTCTGTATACCACCCCTACCTTGTCACAACACAACTGATTGGCTCAAACGCATTAAGAAGGAAAGAAATTCCACAAATTAACTTTTAAGAAGGCACACCTGTTAATTGAAATGCATTCCAGGTGACTACCTCATGAAGCTGGTTGAGAGAATGCCAAGCGTGTGCAAAGCTGTCATCAAGGTAAAGGGTGGCTGCTTTGAAGAATATCAAATATATTTAGATTTGTTTAACACTTCTTTGGTTACTACATTATTCCATGTGTGTTATTTCATAGTTTTGATGTCTTCACTATTATTCTACAATGTAGAAAATAGAATGCATTGCATTGATATGGGCATTGGGTTGCTAAGCAGAGAAGTGTTGCACGTCATCATCACTGGCAATTCCTGTTCTAATTATGCCTGCATTTCACACATAGAACTGAGGTCACCACACAGGTGTTTCTTTCACTCTCTTCCCCAATAAAAAAAATAAGAAAACATATTAACCATTGTCTATAAATAGTGTATTACGCACAAGCTGCTGATATGACGGCAAAGGTGTTTTTGTCACTCTCTCCTTAGTTAAACCACATGTAAGATGTACATGTAAAGATGGAAACATAATATACTCATACAATAGTTGTTTGTCCTATTAGATGAAGTACAAACACAATCAACCTGAAACTAATCTAAAGCAAAAAATGTAAGAGAAATACAGCAATGGTTTACTCTCTAGGCCCTACATATCTTACTAAGCCATAACTACTCCTCCCTCTAATACTACTGATAGATTAATTATGAATGACTAATTATTACACCCTGAAACTGTGTATAATGTGTGAGTGTAGGACCAGTAAAGGCTATGGCATTGAGCCACTATTTAGCAATGTGAGTAAGAGTCAGGCCAGACAACAAAGACAACTGAGAAACTAAGATAAAGAGGCCTCCCAATTTAGGGAGGGGAGAAACTGTTATGAAAACATGGTGCAGAATATTGTGAGAACGGCAATAACTGAGTAAAGCAGGGAGTAGGATATGTGTGTGTGTGTGTGTATGTATGTGTGTATGCATGTGTGTATATGTGTGTGTGTGTGAACTGAAGGTCAGTAGAGCAGTTTTAGAGTGGAAAACTACAGCCCGCCTACAGAGGGAAGGGATTTATTTTTGTATGACGTATGAGTATAAAAGATGGACTCTGAAATTGTGATGGCAGAATTCTCAATGAATAAATATCTCTGACCATGCAGACCGGGACTCTGGCCGTTACTTAAATCCCAAAAGACTTACAACCTTTTGGGAGACGCACAGAGACACTAAAATAGTTTGTTAAAAAATTCACTTAACAGCTTGGTCCTTCTGAGCCGGACTCCAATACCCTGTTTCTGTCATTCCAGGTAACTCTGAAAACCGGCCGACGGGCGAATGATACATTCGTAAATAGAAAGTCCTGCCCTTTGACATTAAGGGTTAAAACAGGCCAGAGGACACCTGATTAATGACAGAGACGGTGACGGAATCCAAACCTACATTGAATCTCGGCTGCAAGGATAAGGTCAGTAGTCTTTATTCATTAACTTGGTGAAATTGATTGGAGGACTTGCTAAAATATTGAAAAGTAGCAAATTGATCAATGCGTAGCCATTTTAAGTGAAATATGGGGTTGACTGTCAGGAATTATCAAGATTACATTGTGAGGATAGACTCCTCCGTAGAGTAGGAGATAATTCTGGGGGACTAGTCAACCTGGTGGTGGGTCCGTAATGATTCACGGTAATAGGCCATTACCAAAAGAAACTACCCGGTGTTGAAATAGAAGGAACTATTAAAAGTACACCTATGAGATGTAACCTGTAAGAGATTATTGAGCAGTCAACAAATAATCCGGGTTAAACAAATACAAAAAGTACACCAGAAGGAATTAAAATAGCATGTGTGAGAAATAGAATATTAGTAAAGTCAAAAGTCACAAACAACTGTAGATTTTGCTGTAAACTCTATCCGTTCTGGAGCCTTATAAACTCCATGTTACCGATATAACACCAATAATCATGTAAGGTTGTATACGTGTGAGACCTAATGTTTACTCAGAAGTCACATCTATGAATAATTCCAGGTGGTTGTATAGAGGAGGGAGAACCCATTCCTGTTGTATGAGACTGTCAGGAATTATCAAGATTACATTGTGGGGATCAATCCCTCTGTAAAGTATGAGATAATTCTGGGGGACTAGTCAAGACTACATATACAGGGAGAGGTGGTTGTATAGAGGAGGGAGAACCCATTCCTGTTGTATGAGACTGTCAGGAATTATCAAGATTACATTGTGGGGATCAATCCCTCTGTAAAAGTATGAGATAATTCTGGGGGACTAGTCAAGATTACATATACAGGAAGGGGGTGATTCAAGGTGTTGTTGTGTGAAGCTATTTTGAATTACTTGTTAAATTGACTTGTTATATAGAAGAGGTGGCTAAGGGATTTTTAACAGTACCAACCATGGGGGGGCAAATCCTCACAAGAGGTCCCAGAATTTACTGGGGACGAGAAATACTTGATGTAATTAAAATGGAATCCAGGGATAGAAGAAATTTCCATTATGTAACCAGGTGGAGGGAGAGGTATGGTTTTGAGGGACGTCTAGACGCAGATAAACTCGAATCCATGCTTAAACAGATACATAAGGTGTGTAAAGGAGAAATAAGCAGTGAGAGAGAGAGAGAGTAGGAGGGGGCCAGTACCCACTGATAGCCTTACCTAATCTATTGGCGGGGAAATGAAAGGGGCCCCAGCAACCTTAGATGTATACAGTAATAATAATAATATGCCATTTAGCAGACAGGCCATGAACACAGAGGACGTGGCCAGAGCGGTAGAAGGAATGACCCACCCCGAAACAGGAATAGTAAGGTTTGGGCTGCCGTTAGAGGGCAGTGGGTTTCAGGGGATGCCCAGAGGACACTTTTGCCATGGGCCGATTACGGAGAGTATGTTGGGAAAATAACTGAATTGTGTAATAGCCTCAGAGAGACATGCAATCCATCATGAGCAGAATAACAGACAGGACAGAGCCAAGAAAGAAGAGGAAGATGCAGAGTAACTAATTGCCACTCTGGGAGAGATGGCGGGTAGAACTAGAAACTTAGGAGAGAGAGGAGATAAGGCAGGAAGAAAAGAGAAGTGAGTGAGAGGGAAAGAGAAGTGAAGGTTGAGGTCTCCGTGCCTCCCCCAGAGCAGAGGGCAGAAAGGTTATATCCAAACTTGGCAGACCAGGCATGGAGAGAAAATCCAGATGATGAATACGTAGGGAGGAGAAGGAGAGTGCAGGGGAATAATGTTGCCCCCCCAACCGGCCCCACCTCCCTATGAGGAAGAAGGGGCTGGAGGAGGAAGGGAAGATGAAGGTGAGGAAGAGCCAGAGGTAGAGGAGTACCAGACAAGGGCAGAGAAAGTCAGACAGGAGAGAAAAGAGAGAAAAGAGAGAAGAGAGAGAGAGAGAGAAGTCCATCCCCCAGCTTTGAGCGTGAGGAAGAGGAAGATAAGGCGTGACTAGTCCTTGAGGGAGAAATAGTAGACTCTAGTGGGGGGAAGACTAAGGAACCCTTTGATCCAAATTGTGAGGTGTTTGAATTGGCTACTATTGACTTAGCACTTCAACAGGAACAGAAACCTTATTTGACATTGACAGTAATGGGTATGAAAATTAAATTCCTTTGTGATACGGGAGCCTGCAGGACAGCAACCTGTGCAACAGACAAGCCAGATGGAGTCAGGATTGATGGGGAGAAAATCATAGTGCGATCTGCATCTGGTCATCAATTTATTGAAAGGTTATCAGCCCCAATAACCCTAAAACATGACCAATCAGGATGAGAGGCAACCATACCCATCCTGATATCTAAGCTGTGTCGGGTAAATTTACTAGGACGTGATGCAATGACTAAATTGAATGTGGCTGTCATTTCCGCTGAGAGGGGAATGAAAGTACACATAGTCAGAGACAATATGGTGGTCCGTGGGGAAGGGGAGCCATGTTATTGGGATAGGCAAGATTTGTTTAGGGTGGGAATAACTGATATTCCCCGAACCTTGATGGAACTTGCTGATGATGTAGTACCAGGCCCCACTAAAATGTCCCCGATGACCTACACTGTACTCTCTGGTATAACAAACACCCAGGTCCAGATGCAATCTATGAGAAAGCATTATTTAAAACCACAGAAAGGACTATAGCCTTGAAATGGTTTCACTATGACAACACCCACGCAGTAGTGGAGGTGGAAATAGGGCCTCAAAGTCAGAGACTGTTCAGGGAAATATGGAGCCCACATGTGTCCCTAGCAAAGGAGCCAGCAGAGGACTGGAAAGACATGGGCCAGTGGGTATCCAAGGGTAAGAGGATCACTGATTGGGTCAATATTGTGAGTGGCGATCAACACAGCCCATCCACAGATAGTACATTTAGATGAGAATAGCAGATGCTGAGGAGAGGAATACCTGTTGACAGAACAACAGGAGTCAGACTTAAAAGAAGTTCCAGAGCATTTGTGGTCCCGGGGTCCAGCAGACGTAGGATTAATAAAAGGGGTAATTCCAGTACAGGTGATACCCAAATCTAATCATAGGCCATATCAGAAGCAATACCCTATGTAACCAGAAGCAATACAAGGTTTGCAGTTACCAAGAGCAGATTGGGAGGGACCTTGAGGGAGGGCCAATTCCCGGGGAGATAGTGAGGCCAGAAACAAAGGTGCAGTGTCCTGGAAATCACAGTCTGTTTTGTTTTTTTCAGTTCTGCTGGGAGTACATTGGATGATGGGGTTTTGTGTTGAATTAGAGACAGTGAGACTATTAGTCAATACCTAGGAGAGAAGAGAGGTTACGGTAGCAAAGACAGACAAGAAGGAAATGGTAATAGTGGAGACAGGAGTGAGTGGAAGTGTTACAATTGTGACAAAACGGGACATTTTGCTAGAGAATGTGAGGAACCGTGTAGTTACTGTGCAAGGAAAGGGCACCAGTTAAGAAACTGTAGGCAGAAGGGGAAGAGAGAAATCAGGAGTCCTCATGACCTGGCTGTTTGGTTGTTGTTTTTTAATTGGGGTTTTCAAATAAAAAAAACAACACACCTAGTATGATGTTTATAAAGCCTTGTTGTTTCAATTTTGGGGGGTTTTCAGCAGGTCAAGGGTGATAGGTCTTAGAGGAGCACACAGTGAATTTTATGGAGTTTTTTAGGTTTTGGCTGAGTTTGGGGTATATATGATTTCTTATGAGAATGAATGTCATGAGGATTAATGAACACTTGGGATAAGTAACATTTATTAAATATTTAGAATAATGGTAATGTTTGGTATACTATGGGATGGAATTTCAATTGCCTCTGAACTCTGTTTTAACTTTCTGGTGTTAATTAATCATCCACACTGGTAAATTCTAAAGGCATGAGAGGAGGACTTTAAGATAGTTTATTTTACCAATAAATAAAAATAAGGGATGGCAATTGGATGATAAATTACCAATATTACCTAAGTGATTGTTAGGTAGGTGATAATATTGACACATGGGCAGTGACATGTGTCAAAAGGAGGGATGGATGGTAGAACAGATTAGACAACACTTTGTGGCATATGGGATTACTCATTATAAAAAAATTAGACAACACTTTGTGGCATATGGGATTACTCATTATAAAAAAATATATATATATAAAATAAAAAATGTTCAAGATGTGTTATCTGTGCTCAAAATAATCACCAGGGCAGACAAAGGGCACCTCAGGGTGAGTATCCTCCGGCTAAGTACCCTTTCCAGCAATTGGAAATGGATTTTATAGAGTTATCACGGAGTGAAGGGAAGAAATTTAGAGTAACCCCAGATAAAGATGGGTTATCCCCCTTTGAGAAAGTGTTTGGAAGACCTTACAGAATGCCACAGTTGGCAGGACCAGACAGGCAGACATAGAACTAGAGAGCACCCTAGCAGAACACGTGAGAAGGTCGTTTATTAACCACACCTGTATGTCAGAGGTTTTGTGCCCCCACAGGTGAATTAAAGGAGAAGGTGACCCACTCTATCTAACCAGGAGACTGAAGCAGGCCTGGCGGGAAGGGCCCTACCAAGTACTGCCTTTGCCAGCAGAATAGCTGAGAGATCCATCTGGGTGCATGTCACACACTGTAAAAAGGTAAAACCAGCTACACCTGACGAACAAACACAGAGTTAGGAGAAAGATCCGATCACCACTAGGGCTCGGGGGTTGGCTCCTTAACGAAGATTCCCTTACCCTGTCTGATCATCCCTGTGTGAGTTCGATAGAAGGTAAAGCAATGGGTTGGCCTCTGGCATCTGACATGTTCTCAGGGCGAGGTGGGATTCACAGGTCTCCCGACGGTAGGTAGCTGTCTGATTGTGGGGGCCATATTCCTAACACACACGGACCCTCCTGTTTCAGCCAGAAGTGGTAGTTAACCTAACACAAGTTGAAAAGGCATAGGAGACAGCTAGACGTAGGGGAAGGGGAAATACTAGGGACTTTAGGGAAGGACATCACCATATGTATGTCACCATGTACATCCTGGGACTATGTAGTTGCTTATACCAAGCGGGGGGGATATGTCAATCTCCATACACAGTTTAGGGACAGGTGTAGTATTGTGAAAGTAGGGAATTATCAGAAATGGCAGTGCGACCCATATGAGGGTAGGTACTGTCTGAAAGTCTGAATTATGCTAAAACAGATTACAGACCTGACAAGTGAGATATCTTCTTCAACTGGGGCACCCTATAGAGTAAACCTCTCTGAGGGAGGTAGTGAGACAGTGCAAACTATAGACCTGAAGGAAGTAGTACAGATGGAGACGGAGTAAATAGATTTTAACCTGTGGTTGGAATGGATTCAGTATACGGTCTAAAAAGGACTGTTATGCCTGTAGGACAGCCAAACCAAGGTTAACAACTACTCCGTTCCCCTTGACAGGCTTTAACTCTCTGTCAGGTTCCATGCAAGCCACCTGGGAATGTGGTGAAAGAGTCTTGTAGTAACTTGCACTATCTGTATCCCCCGATAACAAAGTCATCCCGACCTGGGTTGCCTCAGTTTGAAGTCACAGGGGATTCTTATTATTGTTTTTCTAGGACTAGTAAGGATAGGATACAGGGTAGGGCATCTTAGCTCCTGCTCCCACACAGAGAATGTCACACCTAAAGAGACCATGACTAATCTCTCCTCTTTGTTGCAGCCAGAGGATTTTAGGAACCAAAACCAGGCCCGTGCTGACATCTGATGGTTGTGTGGTGATAACTGATTGTGAACTCACCTACATACGCAAACAATCAAACGTGTCAGAGACTGGTGAGTTGTCACGTAGAAAGTAGAACCTCCTCCCGGGATCCTTTGATGAAAGGATATATATTGATGGGATAGGAGTACCTCGAGGGGTTCCAGAAGAATTCAAAGCTAGGAATCAGATCGCAGCTGGGTTTGAATCAAGTCTTTTCTGGTGGTCAACAATTAATAAAAACGTAGATTGGATAAATTATATTTACTATAACCAGCAAAGATCTATAAACCACACTCGTGATGCAATAAAGGGATTAGCTGAGCAGACAGCGGCAACTAGCTTAATGACATGGCAGAATAGAATAGCTTTAGATATGCTTTTGGCTGAGCGGGACGGGGTTTGTGTTCTGTTTGGATCTATGTGCTGTACTTTCATCCCCAACAATACAGCACCGGACGGGTCCGTGACCAAAGCGCTTCAGGGACTCACCACGCTGGCGAACGAACTGGCTGAGAACTCTGGTATTGATAGCTCCCTAAATGGTTAGTTTGATAACATATTTGGTAAATGGAAAACTATTTTTGTAACTATTCTGGGTGAAGTTATAGCTTCTATGGGTATACTTGTTCTTTGTGGATGTTGTCTTATTCCCTGTGTCTGAGGGTTGGTGAGCAAGGCGGTTTCCCAACAGATGGTGAGATACGGCCCAATCCCGGGACTCCGACTGAAGGATATGACCTACCAGGCTTGGTGGAGGGACGACGACGATCCAGATAATTTGAGACTGGATGTTTTCCTAGAACTATAAATCTCTAGTTTAAAAGTTATTGTAATGATCTTTTGTGTATTAAAGTCTCGTTTTAAGTATGATGTACTAGTTACCATTGCTAAAAAGTAACGTTATGCTTTTAATCATGGGGTAACCCTGATGAACCTGTAATGTTTTAATATGCAAACCAACTTATATACTTCAATGAGTGTGATTCATTTCTATAACAACATATATTTTGTATGTGTGTAATATTTAGTCAAAGGGTGGAATTGATAGATTAATTATTAATGACTAATTATTACACCCTGAAACTGTGTATAATGTGTGAGTGTAGGACCAGTAAAGGCTATGGCATTGAGCCACTATTTAACAATGTGAGTAAGAGTCAGGCCAGACAACAAAGACAACTGAGAAACTAAGATAAAGAGGCCTCCCAATTTAGGGAGGGGAGAAACTGTTATGAAAACATGGTGCAGAATATTGTGAGAACGGCAATAACTGAGTAAAGCAGGGAGTAGGATATGTGTGTGTGTGTGTGTATGTATGTGTGTATGCATGTGTGTATATGTGTGTGTGTGTGAACTGAAGGTCAGTAGAGCAGTTTTAGAGTGGAAAACTACAGCCCGCCTACAGAGGGAAGGGATTTCTTTTTGTATGACGTATGAGTATGAAAGATGGACTCTGAAATTGTGATGGCAGAATTCTCAATGAATAAATATCTCTGACCATGCAGACCGGGACTCTGGCCGTTACTTAAATCCCAAAAGACTTACAACCTTTTGGGAGACGCACAGAGACACTAAAATAGTTTGTTAAAAAATTCACTTAACAGCTACTCTGTGTCCTACAGTAGCTACCATATGTGTCAGAGCTGATCTAATATGAATGGTTTGGGATTAGTGTTGGAGCATACACTGTTGATGATGTAATCAGTGCATACTTATAGACCTATTGCCCTCTAGCCCAGGCTTTATTAAACCACTTCAGCGCATGAGCAGCCGCTTCCTTAATTAGAGCAGGCCTGGGGTAACTTTGGCAGTCTAGTTTCTAACCTTTCTCTGTCTGACACCTATAAATCATTTTCTAATCCCAGGCAGCTAGCACTGCAAAATCAGCAGTCATGATTAAAGGAAGAGAGACCCATAATGCAACATTCGCTGTCGCTCATAGGGTGTAAGGGAAGGAAGGCCATCGCCATCAATGTACAGGTACAGCCTGGCGCTGCTGATCTTTAGGATAATGATAATATGAGGTGAAATAGTGACTTTTCCCACCTTGCCGTTTGTTGGAAGGTAATTTAGGGGAGATTACCTCCGATACTGGGCACCATTATTGGTAAAGAGGAGACCAAGTCTACAGCACCAGTAAAAAGTTTGGACACCTACTGTCACGAATTCAGCCGAGGCTGCTCCTCCTCCTTGCTCGGGCAGGCTTCGGCGTTCGTCGTCACCGGAGTACTATCTGCCACCGATCTATGTTTCTGTGTTCTACTTGTTTTGTCTATATTGCACACACCTGGTTCTAATTACGATAATTTGTTTCCCTATTTTACCCTCTGGTTCCCTCATGGTGTTGTGCGTGATTGTTCGTTGTTTTGTTGTCATTGACATTGTGAGTCGGTATTTTCTTCCCTGCGTGGAAGATATGTTTATTTACTTGTGACAAGTAAAGTACGTCGTTGACTAAGTTCTCTGTCCTGCGCCTGACTCCGTCCTACCGCTACACACTGACGCATGACACCTACTCATTAAAGGGTTTTATTTTGACTATTTTCTACATTGTAAAATAATAATGAAGACATCAAAACTATGAAATAACACATATGGAATCATGTAATAACCAAAAAAAGTGTTAAACAAATCAAAATATATTTTACATTTGAGATTCTTCAAAGTAGACACCCTTTGCCTTGATGACAGCTTTGCACACTCTTGGCATTCTCTCAACAAGCTTCACCTGGAATGCTTTTCCAACAGTCTTGAAGGAGTTCCCATATATGCTGAGCACTTGTTGACTGCTTTTCCTTCACTCTGCCGTCCAACTCAGCCCAAAACATCTATTAAACTCACATTGTGGAGGCCAGGACGTCTGATGCAGCACTCCATCACTCTCCTTCTTGGTCAAATAGCCCTTAAGCAGCCAGGAGGTGTGTTGGGTCATTATCCTGTTGAAAAACAAATGATAGTCCCACAAAGCGCAAACCAGATGGGATGGCGTATCGCTGCAGAATGCTGTGGTAGCCATGCTGGTTAAGTGTGCCTTGAATTCTAAATAAATCACAGACAGTGTCACCAGCAAAGGACCCCCACACCATCACACTTCCTCCTCCATGCCTCACAGTTCGACCATGAAGGCCTGATTCACGCAGTCTCCTCTGAACAGTTGATGTTGAGATGTGTCTGTTACTTGCACTCTGAAGCATTTATTTGGCTACAATTTCTGAGGCTGGTAACTCTAATGAACTTGTCCTCGCAGCAGAGGTGACTCTTGGTCTTCCTTTCCTGTGGCGGTCCTCATGAGAGCCACTTTCATCATAGCGCTTGATGGTTTTTGCGACTGCACTTTCAAAGCTCTTGAAATGTTTCGGATTTACTGACCTTCATGTCTTAAAGTAATGATGGACTGTCGTTTCTCTTTGCTTATTTGAGCTGTTCTTACCATAATATGGACTTGGTCTTTTACCAAATAGGGCTATCTTCTGTATACCACCCCTACCTTGTCACAACACAACTGATTGGCTCAAACACATTAAGAAGGAAAGAAATTCCACAAATTAACTTTTAAGAAGGCACACCTGTTATTTGAAATGCATTCCAGGGGACTACCTCATAAAGCTGGCTGAGAGAATGCCAAGAGTGTGCAAAGCTGTCATCAAGGCAAAGGGTGGCTACTTTGAAGAATCTCAAATATAAAATATAATTTGATTTGTTTAACACTTTTTTGGTTACTACATGATTCCATATGTGTTATTTCATAGTTTTGATGTCTTCACTATTATTCTACAATGTAGAAAATAGTAAATAGTAAAAATAAAGAAAAACCCTGAAATGAGTAGGTGTCCAAACTTTTGACTGGTACTGTACATATAATATTTTGCATCATGTTACTGTATATTTTGCCTGTGTATAGCCTACCATATATCATATGTATGCAGTGAGTTTGGTATGGTTAACTAAATAATGGATTCAATGTATTCAATCACAACAGCATGATGCTGCCACTATTCCTCAGGTGGTCAAATGGCTGTCATTTCCCATCACCTTACACAGCTAATACTACAGGAAATAATAATGTCTCCATGGAGATTGCAGAGCAACAGTCCAATAGCACAGTCGATGACATTTGGCTGATCCAGCACTGCGCAAGCATCTGCCTCTCCAGTCACACACAATGTGGCCAATCTATACTCTACTTTCTCCAAGTAACTGTTCTTCTCTATGAAGTTAAGATAGAAGTAGCTGATGCTGATAGGCTAAATGGACACTAAAAAGACAATATAAAGGGTGAAAGATAGCATGTATGTCAACAACTGTCCTATAGATGTGTATGGGCGTGTGGATATGAGTGTAGGTGGGTGTGGGTGTGTGTGTCTGTGCATATGAATGGGAGTGTGAGGGAAGATGGATATGAATATGTGTAGGAGAGCAGGAGAGAATGGGTGTGTGGATACATAGGGTATATGTGACTTGCTCTAACATAATCAGTCACATTGACCCCAAAACACATTTGGAGTTTTACACAGTGCTGGAAAGACGAGAATGTTAGCTTTCTAATGCCAAACGAGTTACGGGCCATTACATGCTGTGTCATCAAACCATGTTTTTAAGAAAATCGCAGTCAAAGTTGGCAGTTACTTTTAAGATATTTATTTAAATAACTAATAACTATTTACTTAATACAAAACACAATACATGAAATCGATTGAAATGTATTTATTAGAGATGTTATTTAACATTGGAATTTATTCATAATTTATCCTCCCAAGCCTTATCTTCGAATGTAATCTGGCATGGAAAAACTATTAGCCACAACCATTATACAGTACCAGTCAAAAGTTTGGACACCTACTCAGTCAAGGGTTTTTCTTAATTTGTTCTATTTTTTACATTGTAGAATAATAGTGAAGACATCAAAACTATGAGAAATCACATATGGAATCATGTAGTTGCCAAAAAAGTGTTAAACAACTCAAAATATATTTTATATTTGAGATTCTTCAAAGCAGCCACCCTTTGCCTTGATTACATCTTTGCGCGACTCTTGGCATTCTCTCAACCAGCTTCATGAGGTAGTCACCTGGAATGCATTTCAATTAACAGGTGTGCCTTCTTAAAAGTTAATTTGTGGAATTTCTTTCCTTCTTAATGCGTTTGAGCCAATCAGTTGTGTTGTGACAAGGTAGGGGGGGTATACAGAATATAGCCCTATTTGGTAAAAGACCAAGTCCATATTATGGCAAGAACAGCTCAAATAAGCAAAGAGAAATGACAGTCCATCATTACATTACGACATGAAGGTCAGTCAATACGGAACATGTAACGTCTATGGGATCGGTGTCCTGTATATGGGATGGTTGAGCTAACGTGCGCTAATGTGATTAGCATGACTGTTGTAAGTAACAGCAAACTTTCCAGAACATAGACATGTCTTATATGGGCAGAAAGCTTAAATTATTGTTAATCTAACTGCACTGTCCAATTTACAATAGCTATTACAGTTAAGAAATGCCATGCTATTGTTTGAGGAGAGTGCACAACAACAAAATACTTATCACGCCAACTGGTCTGATACATTCACCTCTGAAGGTAAATAATGTACTTCCATTCAGTAATCTTGCTCTGATTTGTCATCCTAAGGGTCCCAGAGATAAAATGTAGCATAGTTTTGTTTGATAAAATGTATTTTTATATTCAAATGTAGGAACTGGGTTCTACAGTTTGAACCCCTGATGTCTCTGGCTCAACACCCACCCCGCCTGGCCATCTAGATGTGTGAAAGTTAGTGTATAAGCTAATGATCCATCATGTATAACATTCCTGGGAGTGTGTAAACTTACATTTTGTATTACCATATAATTTTTGTATGTTCTCTATAGTTATGTACTTGAAAATGTATCAATTGACCAATTCATCACATTTGGGCAAACTTGATACAAAATAGTCCAGTATTGCAATGCTGCCATCTAGTGGCCAAAATCTAAATAGTGCCTAAACTGCAATATTATATTGTGGCCTTTCTCTTGCATTTCTAAGATGATGAATCAAAAACAAAAACAAAAAAACCCATGTTTTTGTATTATCTTTTACCAGATCTAATGTGTTGTATTCTCCTACATTAATTGTACATTTCCACAAACTTCAAAGTGTTTCCTTCCAAATGGTGTCAAGAATATGCATATCCTTGCTTGAGGTCCTGAGCTACTGGCAGTTAGATTTGGGTATGTCATTTTAGGTGAAAATTTGAAAAAAAAGGGTCAGATCCTCAAGAGGTTAAATAACTTTTAAAGTTTCTTTAAGTGCAGTCTCAAAAACCATCAAGCGCTATGATGAAACTGGCTCTCATGAGGACCGCCACAGGAATGGAAGACCCAGAGTTACCTCTGCTGCAGAGGATAAGTTCATTAGAGTTATCAGCCTCATAAATTGCAGCCCAAATAACTGTTTCAGAGTTCAAGTAACAGACACATCTCAACATCAACTGTTCAGAGGGGACTGTGTGAATCAGGCCTTAATGGTCGAATTGCTGCAAAGAAACCAATACTAAAGGACACCAATAAGAAGAAGAGACTTGTTTGGGCCAAGAAACACGAGAAATGGACATTAGACCAGTGGAAATTTGTCCTTTGGTCTGGAGTCCAAATTGGAGATTTTTGGTTCCAACCACTGTATCTTTGTGAGATGCGGTGTGGGTGAACGGATGATCTCCGCATGTGTATTTCCCACTGTAAAGCATGGAGGAGGAGGTACATATACATAACATTTTGCTCTAACTATACATACACAGTGTGTGTCTGCATTGTTGTCGCACACACTTTTATGTATAGGCATAGACATGTACAGTGCATAGACATGATGCATGCATAGACATGATGCACACTGTCCTCAGATGCAACATTTACATTTTAGAAGATGCTTTTATCCAGAGTGACTTACAGTAATGAGTGCATACATTTACGTACATTTACATGCTGGTCCCCCATGGGAATCGAACCCACAACCCTGGCATTGCAAATGCAATGCCCCACCAACTGAGCCAAATGGGATAGCAACACTCACTAACGTGTTCCAAAGTGCCTCTGGAAGCAACGTCAGCACATCGGGAGCTTAATGAATGGGTTTCCATGGCCGAGCAGCCGCACGCGTTCTCTGAAGTGTTGAATCACGCTTCACCATCTGGCAGTCCAACTGACAATCTGGGTTTGGTGGATGCCAGGAGAACGCTACATGCCCGAATGCACAATGCCAACTGTAAAGTTTGATGGAGGAGGAATATTGGTCTGGGGCTGTTTTTCATGGTTCGGGCTTGGCCCCTTAGTTCCAGTGAAGGGAAATCTTAACGCAACAGCATACAATGACATTCTAGACGATTCTGTGCTTCCAACTTTGTGGCAATAGTTTGGGGAAGGCCCTTTCCTGTTTCAGCATGACAATGCACAAAGCAAGGTCCATACAGAAATGGTTTGTCGAGATCGGTGTGGAAAAACTTGACTGGCCTGCACAGAGCCCTGGCCTCAACCCCATCAAACACCTTTGGGATGAATTGGAATGCCGACTGCGAGCCGGGCCTAATCGCCTAACATCAGTGCCCGACCTCACTAATGTTCTTGTGGCTGAATGGAAGCAAGTCCCCACAATAATGTTCCAACATCTAGTGGAAAGCCTTCCCAGAAGAGCGGAGGCTGTTATAGCAGCAAAGTGGGGACCAACTCCATATTAATGCCCATGATTTGGAATGAGATGTTCGATGAGCAGCTGTCCACATACGTTTGTTCATGTAGTGTACAAAATAATCACAAAAAATGGAAATCACCCAAAAATAATTATTAGACACTGTTAAAACATTTGCGCAGAGAAAAGCTCCAGGGATGGACAGCTTTCACATATAATTGTATTTGATATTCTGGGACAAAGTAACGCCACTATTTACTTAAATGACAACACACGTCACTCAATTCAGTGGTTCGGAGTTCCATGTATCAAACAGTTATTTCAGTTATATTAAAAGCAGGAAAAACTGGAAAGTCCCCTGCAGATTACAGACCCATAAATGTAATAGATTGCGACAATAAAATTAAAACAAAACTCAAAAGCAACAGAATGGCAAAAGTACCTGACTAATATTGAAAACTCAATGCCCACCTTGTTAAAAATATTTTTGGAATACTCTAAAATCTCAGGATATAAAATTAACATGGAAATAAATTCAATAATGGCAATAGGAAAAAGAAAAAGGATAACTCATGATCTACAGCCATCCTTTAAAATCCTTAAGAGTTAACACACCCGTGTCAATCTAAGTAACATAATTTAAAAAATCCCTATCAAAATCCGTCAGTTTCAGCTAGAGATATCAGCCGCATCCAATCCATCAATCCAATGTCAGCTTTCCGCATCTGCGGTGGAAGGTGGCCGAGCTACAGTGGTGATTGTCAGACCATAAGACATCCCAAAAATCGGTCTTCTCACGGAAACGTCTGTAGCACCCCACAGAACTCGTCTGAAGTCGATAACTTGGATGTGCCAACTTCTGTCTGTAGCGTCCGAACCGTTTGGGCTACAAACAATTTGAAACTATTGTGGAAAGGGGAAACTCTCACAAACATGATGGTGTTCTCCATTCTGCTCTACGACCCCCAGTGTCACAGGACTTGTTTTAAGGTAAATTGTTTTCCTTCTTAATGCGTTTGAGCCAATCAGTTGTGTTGTGACAAGGTAGGGGTGGTATACAGAAGATAGCCCTATTTGGTAAAATACCATCAAGCGCTATGATGAAACTGCCTTTTATGAGGACCGCCACAGGAAAGGAAGACCCATAGTTACCTCTGCTGCAGAGGATAAGTTCAATAGAGTTACCAGTCAATTGTAGCCCAAATAAATGCTTCACAGAGTTCAAGTAACAGACACATCTCAACATCAACTGTTCAGAGGAGACTGCGTGAATCAGGCCTT
Organism: Coregonus clupeaformis; assembly: GCF_020615455.1. Lineage (NCBI taxonomy): Eukaryota > Metazoa > Chordata > Actinopteri > Salmoniformes > Salmonidae > Coregonus > Coregonus clupeaformis. Next base: position 27,868,236 of record NC_059216.1, on the reverse strand, counting down.
CATGGTCAAATTTCTGCAAAGAAACTACTACTAAAGGACACCAATAAGAAGAAGAGACTTGCTTGGGCCAAGAAACACGAGAAATTGACATTAGACCAGTGGAAATCTGTCCTTTGGTCTGATGAGTCCAGATTTGAGATTTTTGGTTCCAACCGCCATGTCTTTGTGAGACGCAGAGTAGGTGAACAGATTATCTCTGCATGTGTGGTTCCCACCGTGAAGCATGGAGGAGGAGGTGTGATGGTGTGGGGGTGCTTTGCTGGTGACACTGTCAGTGATTTATTTAGAATTCAAGGCACACTTAACCAGCATGGCTACCACAGCATTCTGCAGCGATATGCCATCACATCTGGTTTGGGCTTAGTGGGACTATCATTTGTTTTTCAACAGGACAATGACCCAACACATCTCCAGGCTGTGTAAGGGCTATTTGACCAAGAAGGAGAGTGATGGAGTGCTGCATCAGATGACCTGGCCTTCACAATCACCCGACCTCAACTCAATTGTGATGGTTTGGGCTGAGTTGGATGGCAAAGTGAAGGAAAAGCAGCCAACAAGTGCTCAGCATATGTGGGAACTCCTTCAAGACTGTTGGAAAAGCATTCCAGGTGAAGCTGGTTGAGAGAATGCCAAGAGTGTGCAAAGCTGTCATCAAGGCAAATGGTGGCTATTGGGAGAATCTCAAATCTCAAATATATTTTGATTTGTTTAACACTTTTTAGGTTACTACATGATTCCATATGTGTTATTTCATCGTTTTGATGTCTTCACTATTATTCTACAATGTAGACAATAGTACAAATAAAGAAAAACCCTTGAATGAGTACGTGTGTCCAAACTTTTGACTGGTACTGTAGGTCAGAAACTTCAAAAACGTATTCCTTATGATGTATTTTTTGACGTACTTTTTAAATAAAATTATTAATGTTAATCAATGCGTTTCTAATGAGCTATACTATTAGAAGCCGAATTAGTTATTTTATACGTAAAGGGGTCCGAAAATTCTAAATCAAATTGCAAAATGATCCATGGTTATGACCATCTGAGTCATATGATGCAAAATGCATCATACGGGGATGATTTCTGTATTTTGAAAGTTACATTTCTTGAAAACTTGATTGCTGACAAGCAAAACATTTTGGGACTATGCAACAATGGACTAATGAAACAAATACCAAAAGATAGTTTTTGGGTGGAATTTTCCTTTAAGGACTGGAAGTCAAATGTCACGCCCTGGCTCTGGGGACACTGTTATGTTGAGCCAGGGTGTGTAATTCTATGTTTGTATTTCTATGTTGGCCTGAGTGACTCCCAATCAGAAGCAACGAGTGTCAGCTGGTTGTCTCTGATTGGGAGCCATATTTAACTGTCTGTCTTTCACTTTGTGTTTGTGGTTTCTTGTTCTTATTTGGTTTGTGTTAAACCGTAGACATCACGTTTTCATCTGTTATTTTGATCGTGTGATCATACCCTAATTAATAGAAATATGTTCACCTTCAACGCTGCGCATTGGTCTCTCCCTGACGATCGTGACAGAAGAAACCACCAGAACTGGACCAAGCAGCCTAGTGAGGAGCAGAGTGGGTGGACTTGGCAACAGTGGAGGCAGAGCTTCGACTGGGTCAAGCCGAATGAGGAGCTGAATGGCGGAGATTGGAAGCAGAAGAGCGAGAGTTGGGCGAGAATTATCGAGGCCTGGCCCACGGGGAAGAGAGACTCCCGGAAAATTTTTAGGGGGGGGCTCACGACGTCGGACCAGCAGGAGGCCGCGATAGAGCGGTCCAGCGGGTTGCCAGAGGAGGCCGCCAGGTTACGGGGGCCACTGGTCGAAGAGGGGATGGAGGATGTAGAGGCACGGCGAGAGGTACTGGCGTGTGTTGCCAGTCCGGTCCGGCCCGTTCCAGATCCCGGTGTAGGGCCAGTGGTGTGTGTCCCCAGTACGGTCCGGTCCATTCCTGCTCCCCGCACCAAGTCAGTGGTGCTTGCGTCAGCCCTGTCCGGCCCGGTCCTGCTCTCCGCACCAAGTCTGTGGTGCGGCGTCGCCAGCCCAGTCCGGCCCATTCCTGCTCCCCGCACCAAGTCTGTGGTGCGTTTCGCCAGCCCTGTCCGGCCCGTTCCTGCTCTCCGCACCAAGTCTGTGGTGCGCGCCGCCAGCCCAGTCCGGCTCATCCAAGCTCCCCGCACCAAGTCAGTGGTGCGCCCGTCAGCCCGGTCCGGCCCGCTCCTGCTCCCCGCACAAGTCAGTGGTGCGTTTTCGTCAGCCCGGCTCGGTCGCTCCTGCTCCCCACACCAAGCCAGTGGTGTGCGTCGTTGGTCCGGCACGGCCCGTGCCTGTTCCACTGGTGCCTGGTCCGGCACCGGTCAGATGCGTTACGCCAGAGCTAGAGCAATCCGCTCCATCAGTGTGCAGTCCAGCTCCGGCCAGCGGGGCCAGACCGGACCAGGGGTACTTTGGGGGGTTGGAGAGGGAGTGGGGATCAGGCCCGGAGCCGGATCCGCCGCCAAGGCGGAGTGCCCACCCGGTCCCTCCCCTGTAGTAGTGAAGTTGGCGCGGTCAGAGTCCGCGCCTTTAGAGGGGGGTACTGTCACGCCCTGGCTCTGGGGACACTGTTATGTTGAGCAAGGGTGTGTAATTCTATGTTTGTATTTCTATGTTGGCCTGAGTGACTCCCAATCAGAGGCAACGAGTGTCAGCTGGTTGTCTCTGATTGGGAGCCATATTGAACTGTCTGTCTTTCACTTTGTGTTTGTGGTTTCTTGTTCTTATTTTGTTTGTGTTAAACCGTAGACATCACGTTTTCGTTTGTTATTTTGATCGTGTGATCATACCCTAATAAATAGAAATATGTTCACCTTCAACGCTGCGCATTGGTCTCTCCCTGACGATCGTGACATCAAATGATACCCCAGCCTAAAGAGAATGAAATAATAAAATGCTTTATTATTTAAAAAAAATAATATATATATATATATATATATATATATATATATATATATTCAATCTGGCTACAGACAGAAACAGCATTGTGCAGGGACAAGATTGTAGACCTACACAAGGCTGGAATGGGCTACAAGACCATCGCCAAGCAGCTTGGTGAGAAGGTGACAACAGTTGGTGCGATTATTCGCAAATGGAAGAAACACAAAATAACTGTAAATCTCCCTCGGCCTGGGGGCCCATGCAAGATCCTCACCCGTGGAGTTGCAATGATCATGAGAACGGTGAGGAATCAGCCCAGAACTACACGGGAGGATCTTGTCAATGATCTCAAGGAAGCTGGGACCATAGTCACCAAGAAAACAATTGGTAACACACTATGCCGTGAAGGACTGAAATCCTGCAGCGCCCGCAAAGTCCCCCTGCTCAAGAAAGCACATATACATGCCCGTCTGAAGTTTGCCAATGAACATCTGAATGATTCAGAGGAGAACTGGGTGAAAGTGTTGTGGTCAGATGAGACCAAAATCGAGCTCTTTGGCATCAACTCAACTCGCCGTGTTTGGAGGAGGAGGAATGCTGCCTATGACCCCAAGAACACCATCCCCACCGTCAAACATGGAGGTGGAAACATTATGCTTTGGGGGTGTTTTTCTGCTAAGGGGACAGGACAACTTCACCGCATCAAAGGGACGATGGACGGGGCCATGTATCGTCAAATCTTGGGTGAGAAACTCCTTCCCTCAGCCAAGGCATTGAAAATGGATCGTGGATGGGTATTCCAGCATGACAATGACCCAAAACACACGGCCAAGGCAACAAAGGAGTGGCTCAAGAAGAGGCACATTATGTCCTGGAGTGGCCTAGCCAGTCTCCAGACCTTAATCCCATAGAAAATCTGTGGAGGGAGCTGAAGGTTCGAGTTGCCAAACGTCAGCCTCGAGACCTTAATGACTTGGAGAAGATCTGCAAAGAGGAGTGGGACAAAATCCCTCCTGAGATGTGTGCAAACCTGGTGGCCAACTACAAGAAATGTCTGACCTCTGTGATTGCCAACAAGGGTTTTGCCACCAAGTACTAAGTCATGTTTTGCAGAGGGGTCAAATACTTATTTCCATCATTAAAATGCAAATCAATTTATAACATTTTTGACATGCGTTTTTCTGGATTTTTTTGTTGTTATTCTGTCTCTCACTGTTCAAATAAACCTACCATTAAAATTATAGACTGATCATGTCTTTGTCAGTGGGCAAACATATAAAATCAGCAGGGGATCAAATACTTTTTTCCCTCACTGTATGTAAATGGTAAGTTGTCTATTGGTTTTGTCCATGTAAAAAATAAATAAAAAATGAATAAAAATTTACATCCAAAAAAACTGTGGCCAATCAGTCTATAACTAATGTTCAATCAGAAGTGCATGTGATCTGGTTAATCTGCTTGTATTGATATAATTTTGACCAATTTTGCCCCACTAGGTCTAATACCTTCAAGCCAGAGGTTCTAACCCTTAACAGGCAAAAGGTCCATCATCATCCACCAGTGATGAAAGATTGATGATGCTATCCCCTACCCCTCTAGGAGACCCTGTTACTGTCTCAACTTTGACTGTTGATGGCTGCACCTCACCTAGCTACTGCTGCTCTCCCATGGAATCAGTGATTACCTACCCTCTGATTACCTGTTCTGTTCTCCCAGGCTGATTTCATCCCCCTCTTTCTCTCTTCATCCAGCTCTTTCCTCTCTTCTCTCCTGCTCCTCTAGACACATGGCATGGCACCAGCACCATAAATTCACCTATGAGAAGGAAGCCTCCTTTCCACACATAAACTGCCAGGCAGCGATGCAATCACCTCCATGCTCACCTGCTGACCCTTTGAAATGGATGAGGCTGGGGGGTGAGGCTGGGGCTGGCTGTCAAGCTGGACTGAAAGGGAAGATATAAAGCATCATTCAGCTTATAGAGTGTGTATGGATTCCCTTTGAATATGGCGTCTGTAAGAGGTGTGGAAGTCACAGAAGAGATGTAAACAAACACACAGGATGAATGCTAATAACTTGATGAGTCATACATAGGTGGTAGACAATGGATGATCCTTAGATGATAAAGATAATTTATTATCAGTCGTTTTGGCCCAGCACTAGTAGTGAAATTTGTGATACACCAGTGGAGGCTCCTCAGAGGACGAAGGGGAGGACTATCCTACGCAGTGAATTTCAGAAAAATTTAAATAGTGAAACATGAAAAAAACATATAATTTTTAGTTAAAACTATACAAAATAACCTCAACAGCACTGGTGTAGCCGGAGGACATCTATTTTCCGTCCTCTTCTGGATACATTGACTTCAATACAAAACCAAGGAGGCGCATGGTTCTCACCCCCTTCCGTAGACTTACAGTAATTATGACGACTACCGGAGGACGTCCTCCAACCTGTCAGAGCTCTTTCAGAATGAACTGACACGTAAGCTACAGCTAGCTAGCACTGCAGTGCATAAAATGTGGAGAGTAGCTTACTCAAAGAGGGAGAAAGACAATAGTTGAACAGTTAACAAATTAATTTCTTCAAAAATTAAGGAGAAGCATCAGAGAAAGAGAGCTATTTATATTTCAATAAAAAATTAACTTACATACAGTGGGGAGAACAAGTATTTGATACACTGCCGATTTTGCAGGTTTTCCTACTTACAAAGCATGTAGAGGTCTGTAATTTTTATCATAGGTACACTTCAACTGTGAGAGATGGAATCTAAAACAAAAATCCAGAAAATCACATTGTATGATTTTTAAGTAATTAATTTGCATTGTATTGCATGACATAAGTATTTGATCACCTACCAACCATTAAGAATTCCGGCTCTCACAGACCTGTTAGTTTTTCTTTAAGAAGCACTCCTGTTCTCCACTCATTAACTGTAATAACTCTACCTGTTTGAACTCGTTACCTGTATAAAAGACACCTGTCCACACACTCAATCAAACAGATTCCAACATCTCCACAATGGCCAAGACCAGAGAGCTGTGTAAGGACATCAGGGATACAATTGTAGACCTGCACAAGGCTGGGATGGGCTACAGGACAATAGGCAAGCAGCTTGGTGAGAAGGCAACAACTGATGGTGCAATTATTCGAAAATGGAAGAAGTTCAAGATGACGGTCAATCACCCTCGGTCTGGGGCTCCATGCAAGATCTCACCTCGTGGGGCATCAATGATCATGAGGAAGGTGAGGGATCAGCCCAGAACTACACAGCAGGACCTGGTCAATGACCTGAAGAGAGCTGGGACCACAGTCTCAAAGAAAACCATTAGTAACACACTACGCCGTCGTGGATTAAAATCCTGCAGCGCACGCAAGGTCCCCCTGCTCAAGCCAGCGCATGTCCAGGCCCGTCTGAAGTTTGCCAATTACCATCTGGATGATCCAGAGGAGGAATGGGAGAAGGTCATGTGGTCTGATGAGACAAAAATATAGCTTTTTGGTCTAAACTCCACTCGCCGTGTTTGGAGGAAGAAGAAGGATGAGTACAACCCCAAAAACACCATCCCAACCGTGAAGCGCACATAATCCAAGATGGCGAAGTAGTGCAGTTCTGTTTTTGTCGTGGGTCGTGTGTCTGTAAATAGCCTGTAAATACCCTGTTTTTGTTGTATTTTTGTTGTATTTTTCGTACATATTTCCCTATCAGACTTTTCATCCTTCTACAAAATATATTTTCCTGCAACCCGCCTCACTCAATGTGGAACGGATTCTATTATTGACTTACCTTTTATCTAGAATCTCCAGTTGAAACTAGCTAGCCAGCTAACTAGCTACTTGCTATTAGCCACAGTTAGCGGTATTTCACCCAGAACATTGGATTTTTTTTCTGCGGGATTAATTTAATCACTGGATATTAATCACCGGATATTCGGCCAGTCTGCACAGCACGTTATCGACCCAGAACATATCAGTTTTTCTGCCGGAATCACTGAATCACTGGACCTTTAACTCCGGATTCATCGCTACCAGCTAGCTGCAACTATATGGACGCTGTGGTCTGGCTAATCATCCTGAGCTAGGCCCATCTCCCGGCTATCCACCTCTCTGTCAACCGGACGGGACCACCTAGTGTTGACACGGAGCCCCGCCGATCCTACACGACTGGTCTGCCGACGAAATCGTCTGATGTGGTTACGACGTCGACCACGAAGATTCCATCTGCTAGCCCCGGCCAGCTAGCACACGCTAGCCGTGGCCTCTTACTCGCTAGTGCTTTAGCAGCCTCCGAACTATCCTATTGCTGTTCACCGGACCTTATGATAACTCAGCTATACAGCTGATGTCTGCTGGACTGTTCCTTTTTACGGTACTACATCCTGTTTATGTTTAGCCTCAGCCCAAACATGGTTAGCTTATTGTTGTTTCGGTTATTTCTAATTCTACTATTTCACTGTAGATCCCCCAGCCCAGCTAAACCTGCCTTAGATAGCTCCTTTGTCCCACCCCCCATACACGCGGAGACCGACTCAATTGGTGCCTCTAGTGAAACTATCTCTTTCATTGTTACCCGACACTTAGGTTTACCTCCACTTTACTCATATCCTTCCATATCCTTGTCTGTACATAATGCCCTGAATCTTTTCTACAACACTCGGAAATCTGCCCCCTTTATTCTATGTACCCAACGCACTAGAAGACCAGTTCTTAAAGCCTTTAGCCGTATCCTTATTCTAGTCCTCCTCTGTTCCTCTGGTGATGGAGGCTAACCCAGGCCCTGCAGCCCTCAGTATCACTCCCCTACTCCCCAGGCGCTATCATTTGCTGACTTCTGTAATCGCAAAAGTATTGGTTTCTTGCACGTAAATATCAGAAGTCTACTTCCTAAGTTTGAGTTATTCACTGCGTTAGCACACTCCACCAACCCTGATGTTCTAGCAGTGTCTGAATCCTGGCTCAGGAAGGCCACCAAAAATTCTGAAATTTCCATCCCCAACTATAACATTTTCCGTCTAGATAGAACTGCCAAAGGGGGTGGAGTTGCAATCTACTGTAGAGATAGCCTGCAGAGCTCTATCATACTATCCAGGTCTGTGCCCAAACAGTTTGAGCTTCTACTTCTAAAAATCCACCTTTCCAGAAATAAGTCTCTCACTGTTGCCGCTTGCTACAGACCCCCTCAGCCCCCAGCTGTGCCCTGGACACCATATGTGAATTGATTGCCCCCCATTTATCCTCAGAGTTCGTACTGCTTGGTGACCTAAATTGGGATATGCTTAATACCCCGGCCATCCTACAATCCAAACTAGATGCCCTCAACCTCACGCAAATTATCAACGAACCTACCAGGTACAACCCTAAATCCGTAAACATGGGTACCCTCATAGATATCATCCTGACTAACATACCCTCTAAATACACCTCAGCTGTCTTCAACCAGGATCTCAGCGATCACTGCCTTATTGCCTGCGTCCCGTAATGGGTCCGCGGTCAAACGACCACCCCCTCATCACTGTCAAACGCTCCCTAAAACACTTTAGCGAGCAGGCCTTCCTAATTGACCTGGCCCAGGTATCCTGGATGGATATAGATCTCATTTCGTCAGTAGAGGATGCCTGGTTGTTCCTTAAAAGTAATTTCCTCTCAATCTTAAATAAACATGCCCCATTCAAAAAATACAGAACTAAGAACCGATATAGCCCCTGGTTCTCCTCAGACTTGACTGCCCTTGACCAGCACAAAAACATCCTGTGGCGTACTGCATTAGCATCAAATAGCCCCCGCGATATGCAACTTTTCAGGGAAGTTAGGAATCAATATACACAAGCAGTCAGGAAAGCAAAGGCTAAGTTTTTCAAACAGAAATTTGCATCCTGTAGCACTAACTCCAAAAAGTTTTGGGACACTGTAAAGTCCATGGAGAATAAGAGCACTTCCTCCCAGTTGCCAACTGCACTGAGGCTAGGAAACACTATCACCACCGATAAATCTACAATAATCGAGAATTTCAACAAGCATTTTGCTACAGCTGGCCATGCTTTCCATCTGGCTACCACTACCCCGGCCACCAACTCTGCACCCTCCGCTGCAACTTGCCCATGCCCCCCCACTTCTCCTTCACACAAATTCAGACAGCTGACGTTTGAAAGAGCTGCAAAATCTGGACCCCTACAAATCAGCTGGGCTAGACAATCTGGACCCTTTCTTTCTAAAACTAGCCACCGAAATTTTCGCAACCCCTATTACTAGTCTGTTCAACCTCTCTTTCATAACGTCTGAGATCCCCAGAGATTGGAAAGCTGCCGGCGGTCATCCCCCTCTTCAAAGGGGGTGACATTCTAGATCCAAACTGCTACAGACCTATATCCATCCTGCCCTGCCTTTCGAAAGTATTTGAAAGCCAAGTTAACAAACAGATCACCGACCATTTCGAATACCACCGTACCTTCTCCGCTATGCAATCCGGTTTCGAGCTGGTCATGGGTGCACTTCAGCCACGCTCAAGGTCCTAAACGATATTATAACCGCGATTGATAATAGACAGTACTGTGCAGCCGTCTTCATCGACCTGGCCAAGGCTTTCGACTCTGTCAACCACCGCATTCTTATTGGCAGACTAAATAGCCTTGGTTTCTCAAATGACTGCCTCGCCTGGTTCACCAACTACTTCTCAGATAGAGTTCAGTGTGTCAAATCGGAGGGCCTGTTGTCTGGACCTATGGCAGTCTCTATGGGGGTGCCACAGGGTTCAATTCTTGGGCCGACACTTTTCTCCGTGTATATCAATGATGTCGCTCTTGCTGCTGGTGACTCTCAGATCCACCTCTACGCAGACGACACCATTTTGTATACATCTGGCCCTTCATTGGACACTGTGTTAACAAACCTCCAAACGAGCTTCAATGCCATACAACACTCCTTCAGTAGCCTCCAACTGCTCTTAAACACTAGTAAAACTAAATGCATGCTTTTCAATCGAACGCTGCTGGCACCCACCCACCCGACTAGAATCACCACTCTCGACGGGTCTGATCTAGAGTATGTGGACAACTACAAATACCTAGGTGTCTGGTTAGACTGTAAACTCTCCTTCCAGACTCACATAAAGAATCTCCAATCCAAAGTTAAATCTAGAATCGGCTTCCTATTTTGCAACAAAGCCTCCTTCACTCATGCTGCCAAACATGCCCTCGTAAAACTGACTATCCTACCGATCCTTGACTTCGGCGATGTCATTTACAAAATAGCCTCCAACACTCTACTCAGCAAATTGGATGTAGTCTATCACAGTGCCATCCGTTTTGTCTCCAAAGCCCCATACACTACCCACCACTGTGACCTGTACGCTCTTGTTGGCTGGTCTTCACTACATGTTCGTCAGTCAAACCCACTGGCTCCAGGCCATCTATAAATCACTGCTAGGCAAATCCCCGCCTTATCTTAGCTCATTGGTCACCATAGCAGCACCCACCCGTAGTCTGCGCTCCAGCAGGTATATCTCACTGGTCATTCCCAAAGCCAACACCTCCTTTGGCCGCCATTCCTTCCAGTTCTCTGCTGCCAATGACTGGAACGAATTGCAAAAATCTCTGAAGCTGGAGACTCTTATCTCCCTCACTAACTTTAAGCATCAGTTGTCAGAGCACCTTACCGATCACTGCACCTGTACACAGCCCATCTGATATTAGCCCACCCAACTACCTCATCCCTATATTGTTATTTATTTTGCTCTTTTGCACCCCAGTATCTCTATTTGCACATAATCTCTTGCACATCTAGCATTCCAGTGTTAATACTATTGTAATTATTTTGCACTATAGCCTATTTATTGCCTTACCTCCATAACTTGCTACATTTGCACACACTGTATATATATTTTCTGTTGTATTTTTGACTTTATGTTTTTTTTACCCCATATGTAACTCTGTGTTGTTGTTTTTATCGCACTGCTTTGCTTTATCTTGGCCAGGTCGCAGTTGTAAATGAGAACTTGTTCTCAACTGGCTTACCTGGTTAAATAAAGGTGAAAAAAAAAAAATAATAATAATAATAAAGCATGGAGGTGGAAACATCATTCTTTGGGGATGCTTTTCTGCAAAGGGGACAGGACGACTGCACCGTATTGAGGGGAGGATGGATGGGGCCATGTATCACGAGATCTTGGCCAACAACCTCCTTCCCTCAGTAAGAGCATTGAAGATGGGTCATGGCTAGGTCTTCCAGCATGACAACGACCCGAAATACACAGCCAGGGCAACTAAGGAGTGGCTCCGTAAGAAGCATCTCAAGGTCCTGGAGTGGCCTAGCCAGTCTCCAGACCTGAACCCAATAGAAAATCTTTGGAGGGAGCTGAAAGTCCGTATTGCCCAGCGACAGCCCCGAAACCTGAAGGATCTGGAGAAGGTCTGTATGGCGGAGTGGGCCAAAATCCCTGTTGCAGTGTGTGCAAACCTGGTCAAGACCTACAGGAAACGTATGATCTCTGTAATTGCAAACAGGTTTCTGTACCAAATATTAAGTTCTGCTTTTCTGATGTATCAAATACTTATGTCATGCAATAAAATGCAAATTAAGTATTAAAAAATCATACAATGTGATTTTCTGGATTTTTTTTAAATTACAGACCTCTACATGCTTTGTAAGTAGGAAAACCTGCAAAATCGGCAGTGTATCAAATACTTGTTCTCCCCACTGTAGCTAGCTAATGCAGCTAGCTAATTTAGCCTACTCAAACACCCAGCTCAAACCAAGTGGAATACTATTTGTTAGCAAGCTGGCTAAGACTATCCAACACTGGAACTCTTCCAAATCAAGGTAAGCTTTCAGTTTTATTAATTTATTGCCACCGGGTCCCGCCGGTATAACTGCTAAACTGCACACTGTACTGTTTGATTGTAGCGGGTTTACTAATGCGTTAGTTCTAGTAGCTATGTTGACTATGACGTTAGCTAATATGGTGACAACGATGTAGGCTGTGTGTAGCGGTTAGTGGTTATGGTATGAAGATTTGGCTTGGAGAGGTTTTTTCGCCTGGTCACCAAGCTGTTGTGTTGTACACTGAAGTCCACAAGCGAAGGGAAGAGGTGAGAGGAGGAGAGCGCATAGATGCAAGAAGGAATTATACAATGAGCAAAGTGATGTTGCTGTTTGTATGTGGCTGCTATGAAAGTGAACTGTGTGTGCTGGTAATCAGGGGTGTATTCATTCCACTGAATCTGTTGAAAAATGTTTCTTAAATGGAAGCAAACGGAACTATAGATCTACCTGAATTTGTCCAATAGCAACTCCATTTTTGGACTAATGATTACACTCTAGATCAGCTAGATGCAGGCAAGAATGAAATCAAATCAAATTTTATTGGTCACATACACATATTTAGCAGATGTTATTGCGGGTGTAGCGAAATGCTTGTGTTCCTAGCTCCAACAGTGCAGTAGTATCTAACAATTCATAACAATACACACAAATCTAAAAGTAAAAGAATGGAATTAAGAAATATATAAATATTAGGACGAGCAATGTCGGAGTGGCATAAACTAAAATAAAGTAGAATTGAATACAATATATACTGTCGTGACGTGACTTTCATTAATATGATGACTGTTATTTATCGAATCAACTATGTTTAATTGTTACTCGATTAAATTAATCATATAACAATTAACTAATTAAGATTTGGGGCACCACCAAGTTGTTTATAGAGTTACCATCTCCCAAATTAAACTCTAAAAGTCTTTACCTATCAATATGTATAAAACAGTCAACGTATTAATCATTACCTCTGATCAGTCTCATTCTGAACGGTCGTAGACTTCTTGGATCTGCACGAACCCCAGCTTTACTTATGATTCAGCACTACACAAATTGGCTTAATTATTGATTTACTAGCTAACTAAATAATGACACAGAATAACATACACACTTAATACATGAGGAAAAAGTCCCTAGCGGACTAACAACAACATGACTGCTTGGTTACCAAAAGAGGGAGGGGTAGAGGAGAGGGCGAGAGAGACAAAGAGAGAGTCAAACTTATCGTTGATACATTTGGAAACTACCCTCAAAGTAATCATAATACTTTGCTCAAGAACTACCGCCCGTTTGGGGTAAGAAATCATGAATGTATTTATGTGTTTGCCGTCGTCTATCTCTGTTGACACCAATCAATCCTTCTATGGGGAAAGGGTCGGTTGGTGTAAGGCTCTGGTTGTCCTGGCTTGTAATGGAGTGTTTTCAGAACAGCTACTCAGCTGTACCAGTGATTGTCTTGAGAGGGGATTTTCTCCTTCCCAACTCATGTGGTTAGTCAGAGTTTGAGCCACTTTACACGCACAGCTGCAGCCTTGCAATGTTCGGGTCTAGTCTGGGAGGTGATCTTCTTCACCTCGTGTTGAGGTTCAATGTTCCAACCATTTTCAAACGTGTAGACCACCGTCTCACGTCTTTCTGGTCTGATGTGAATTTCGTTACCAAGGCTTTTTATGCACTCTGGGTAAAAAGGGGCGTTCCATCGTGCTGACATGATCTCTGATCTCACTCGGGGCGTGGCTAGTCACATGAAAAACAATTATCACATTCCTATCTTAACAAAAATACTCTCATCATATATTTTACACAACATTTGGATGTAAACTTGACAGAGGAATGTGTACACTTTCCGAGTTACAGTATTTTCTTTATACCATCCTTAATGACATCACAAAATAAAACAATGTGACATGAATATTCTTTAGATCCCCACTGACCATTCCAAACATTCGAATGTTAGAAATATTGTTCCAGTGTTTACTTTTTGGAAGTTATAGTTTTGGCTGCAAAAGTATTCTGCAGACAAAGGGCATTCCTTTAGTAATACTGAAGAGCAAGAGGGAGATTCCCCTCCTGCCTAATTTATGACAGAGTGTTAAGGTGTCAAAATCATCTTCCTGTGACATCGGGTGCTGTAGGTGTCCTGGAGGGCAGGCAGTGTGCCCCCGGTGATGCATTGGGCAGACTGCACCACCCTCTGGAGAGCCCTGTGTTTGCTGGCAGTGCAGTTGCCACACCAGGCGGTGATACAGCCCAACAGAGTGTGCAAGGCTTTTGCAAGAGTGTGCCACTGTCTGTCACTGTCTGTCACCTTGATTACTCCAATTTGTCTCTCGACATGTGCACCCATATTATAAACTTTCATTCGTAGGCTAGGTTGTAGCATGATGAGTATCATGTAGTAGCCTTATCCTATCGATGTTACATTGAGCTGGGTGAATGGAATATCAATGACAGTCATCCAGTATGCTGTAATAGAAGTAAGGCCATGCTCATCAAAAAATATTTTCCTCCCTAATCTTAAACGGCACCAATCGCCACAGTGATACACATTATCCATTTGTTTTTAAATTGAGGTCTTGTTTCATTGCATATAAAACCCCAATGATGATAATTTTTTTGTTAAACCTTTGGTCAAACATTGGAAATTATTAATGTCATATAATTGTTATGTAGTGGCCAGGGCCTAAAGGAAAAAATTGCTTTGCAAGATCTTTACAATAAAAATAGAAAACAGAAGAAGGCCTAACTGGAATATATTTGATTAGAAGACCAGACCATGACTCCCTTTATGTGCTGCTGGTCCTGCTGTGAGAGGTGGATGGTGCATGGTGTTAGGGTACATCCCAAATTTCACCATATTCCCTACATAGTGCACTACTTTTGGTCGAAAGTAGTGCACTATAGAGGGAATAGTGTTCCATTTGATATGCAGACTTGGTCCTGCTGTGAGGCTGTGAGAGTTGGACGGTCTCGGTCTCCAGTCTTGCTGCTGTTCAGAGTTTGCTGGTTGTTCCATCCCGGCTGTCTACTTGCCTTTAATTACAGACAGATCTAGAGTGGCTTCTCCATAGAGAGCTTCCCCATTTCCAGCCCCTTGCCTGACTGCCTGTAAGCTGCCTGCTGCAAGCATGTCGCCTGGCCGGCCATGAAAAATCTGAGGCAAGATCACATCATCGGTAATGAAGGAAAGAAAATTACGTTGAGATGCGCAAGTCAGAGCTACAGTCGAGCCTTTAAGCAAATGTGGAAATGTGTCCCTCCACAAAGCCTTAATGAGCTTTGCATCCACAAAGTGTGATTTGTAATGGTGAAAATTCTCCATTAGCCTGTCTGAGATGCCTGTGACCCGACAGCCTTCAAAAAGTGTAAATAAAAATACAGATTCAGCTCGGCAAGCAAGGGACAATATTGCAAGGCTGTTGCTGGGTACTGCCTGTTCTAGCCTGCCTCATCGATTTAATAAATAGGAGCAATTACATGCATTTGTGTAGTGCTGTTATGTATCAGGTCTGTTGTGCTCCTTTATTCCTGGTATTGTAATTTTCTGCATCGTGAGTACAGTGCTCCTTCAATCCAACGTTTATTTTTTGGGAATACAATATGCCAAGAGGCCACTTATTCTGTACGTAAACCTTGGTAATATAAATATAAATCCTTGTTAATATAATCCTATGTTCCATTGGGATTTCTGTTTTAATTTGCCCAGGCACCATTATCTTGATCGTCCTAATTGGACAGTGTGTGCAATAATTAGTTTTTCAAATAGAGCGTTCTAAAAGGCAACAGGATAGTTTAATTAATACGTCTCATTGGGGAGCTTCCATCGGGGAGCTACCATAGATATACGCAACAGACTGTATAAAAACACAGACTTTAAACATCATGCTCGGGATCATCTGTTTATACACTGCTAAATGGCATGAATATAACATGTCGAAAAAACATACCGTCATTCATTATAATTCCGATTCAACACAGTCCATCTACTGTTAGTATACATAGTTATACTGTTAGCAAACATTATACCCCTCCATTGTGCCCCCATGTCATAAAGTCGTTTTCATATGTTCTTATTTTTCTATTTTGAAGACAGTCTAATCCATTCTGGTTTTCAGATCCATTTCTCTAGTCTATCTGATTCACTGTTTCAGAATACCACTCAGTGTCAGAATCCAGTAGCCTGGCTCTTAAAGATGCAGTCCGGGATCTTAAGCACAACAAATGCGTAACATATTGTACGAATTGGATTCGTTATCATATGAATTTCACCCACACTTAAAATGTTTGCAGAACGTAACATATCATTCAAGTTCCCGAGCATCACTTTAAGTCTCTGGTCTCTCGGGGAGGAGTGTAAGCCCTAGCAGCTGTATCAGAGGGTGGGAGTGTGTTGGCAGAGACAGGCCTGAATAGGCGTGGATCTGCCATTACGGACAACACCAGCAGGCAGTCTCTCACATCCAGCTTTTACCCCCCTCTCCCTCCATTACACTGATTGACTAATGACACCACATCCTCATTCCTGACAAGCCTCACTAATCCCAGGTATGTTGGTTCGCTCTGTGTGGACGGATGCTGTGGAGGAGGAAGTATTTGCTAAGGTAAAAAACTCTGAAGGCAAATGTTTGTGTTTGAGGCAGCAAGCGTGACAATGTGTGATGGTGGGGGTCTGGACTGCCTGATTGATGTGAAATTAAACAATGTCTTTGCAGTGAACAGTAGGAGAACGGTTTCAATCAAATCAATTTCAACAAGAGCAGCTTGGCCGTCTGAGGAGAGCAGAGTCAAAAGGGTTGACCTGAGGAGAACGCCAGCCTACAGTAATCATGTGCACTACAGTGTATATATTAGGACAGAGTCACATATACAAGCAACAATGACACCAACTCTAAACTCCAAGTGACTATGACAACTTCCATTGATATGTGACTCTGTCCTAATATGGATACCGTATTTGTCCACGCAGCACCTAGCATGCTTTCTTAGAGTATGCAGAGAGGGATAATTATGCAGTTCTTATTTCATTATTTTGACTCAAACCCAAAATGAAAGCCAATTAAACACTCCCCAGGTCTCTGACTGACTCATCTACACAAATGAATGAGGACGACAGAGCTACAGTTTCTCGCTAAATCAAGTTTTCATTAAGTTGATTCTCAGTACTTTGGACTCTTAATTAAGGAATCTCTCTCAACTACTATGCCTATACATTTTAATAATGTATTCTATTCTCCTCAGGAAATAGCCTAGATTAGGCAAAGCTAAAACGGACAAACTGTCCGGATGACTACATGTCAACTCTGCATTTATGAACAACATTATCCTTAAACTGACAAAAATGCCTGTTTTCTATGCTGTCGTCAGATGTCAGTGTCATAAGAATTGATGCCAGTTCGTTCCTCAGCTGGTTAGTGAATAGACCTGGAGCTGAAGCCCCATTCAGCAGGTCTTCAAGAACCCTCCAACGGGCCTGTTTATTAATCTAATTTAACATTTCACTCCGGAGCCTGTAGTAATGATCAAATAACCTGAGTCTTAAATTCCACTTGTATTGGCAGTGGAGTGCTAAAGATCTTTTAGTGGAACAAATACATTATTGAAAAGCTGCTTCTGGGTAAAATCCCCTCGAGTGCTTGATTGACACCCTTTAGTTTTCATTGTGAGAAAAAACTAAGGAGACCTTTGATGGTTGATTAATCAATTTCCTTATAGGACGAAGAAGAGGAAGCATGCCAGGCACACTGGACACACTCCAATTTGCTTACCACCTCAACAAATCCACGAAAGCCATTTCCATCGCTATTCACACGGCCGTAACACATCTGAACAAGAGGAGCACCTATGTGAAAATGCTGTTCATTGACTACAGTTCAACATTCAACACTATTGTTCCCCCCAAACTTGACACCAAGCTCAGAGCCCTGGGTCTGGACACCCTCTGCAACTGGATCCTGGACTTCCTGACAGGGAGACCACAGGCTGTGAGGATTGGCAAAAAAACCTCCTCCAAACTGACTCTTAACACAGGGGCCCCCCAGGGGTGTGTCCTCAGTCCTCTGCAGTACTCCCTGTTCACCCACGACTGCACAGCTTTTCACGACACCAACTCCATCAAGTTTGCTGACGACACCACGGTTGTAGGACTGATAACCAACAACGATGAGTCAGCCTATAAGGAGTTGACTGTTGACTTCAGGAAGCAGAGGAGGGAACATGCCCCAATCCACATCAACGGGACTGCAGTAGAGAGAGTCACAAGTTTTAAGTTCCTCGTGTCCACATCACAGAGGACTTGTCATGGACCAACAACACTACCACTCTTGTCAAGAGGGCGCAACAGCATCTCTAATTCCTAAGGAGGCTGAAGAAATTCGGCATGCCGCCCCGGGTCCTCTCCAAATACTAACGCTGCACCATCGAGAGTGTCCTGACCGGTTGCAACACAGCCTGGTACGGGAATTGCTCCGTCCACAACAGCAAGGCCCTCCAGTGGGTGTTGAAGATGGCCCAGTACATCACTGGGACAGTACTCCCACCCATCCAGGACATCTACTCAAAACAGTGCCTAAGGAAGGCACCCAGCATCATCAAGGAACCCACACACCCCAGCCACGAGATGTTCTCTCTCTTACCATTGAGCATGAGGTCTGATACCAACAGGCTCAGAGACAGTTTTTATCTACAAGCCATCAGACTGCTGAACACTTGAACTGGACTGACCACCTGCTCTGATTCTCCGCACCTTAGCACACATGCACACACAACCACACAGACATACACACATATAAATGTATGCTACACACACACACACACACACTGCTGCTACCAGGCTCTTGTTAAACTGCTAAGTTTATACACTGCCCCCCATCCCCCAATACACATGTAAATATTGGACTATAAATTGTGCCTTCCTGTATTATACTTATGCTAAAATATTTGTTAAATTCTACTGTGCCATTTACTTTGTTCATATTCTTATCTTTAATTATTTATTGTTGCCATCGAGAAGGAACCTGCAAGTAAGAATTTCATTGGACAATGTATACCATGCGTATCCCATGCATACGACTAACGAAAACTTGAAACTTGAAAGCTTGTCATATTGGTGACATCTTAAAGGAAAGCTTGTCCTATATCTGACATCTTAATGATAATGAATCCCAATGGATGCATCACTGATGAATGATTTAGGGGGCAGTTACCCCAGAATTCAAATAAATCTGTAGCAGTTAATGCTAACACCAACACCTATGTTTAAAAATTGCAACAAATGTTTATGGCAAATGTTCATTGTAAGTCATTATGAAACAGAGCTTGAGTGTGATTTTAAGAACAAGCTAACCATATTGACATAATGTCTGGTATGCATGTATTTGATTATGAATACATGAATAGTACGGTATACTGAGAGATTTGGAAACAGGTTGAAGAAAAGAGACTTTGCATTATTACTGTACATCAGAGTAGCTAATGACTTCGGGGAGTATACATTGCACTCCAGAGCTCTCCTGCTATCTCTCATATAGAGTAATTTCCTTTTCTACCTCGTGTAGGGATGAATAACAGTTCTCTCACTCCAATTGAGCTCCTGTATGGCCCTCCCACTTACTTACCAGTAAATGGAGAGGTACCGTCTGGGTGCCAAATAGTACCTTCTTCACTATATAGTGCATTGCTTTTACCTATAGGCCCTGGTCAAAAGTAGTGCACTATATAGGGAATAGGGTGCCATATGTAAATGAGTACATTTCACCTTGAGGCAGAGATTCCAGTAATTAAACTGTAATGATAGGAGTTTTATTGAATAACATAATTTTTCTTGCCAGGCCTTTTATGTCAGTGCTGGATGTAGCTGCAATGAACGAGCATGTCCCTGAAATATCCCGAGTGTATTATAGGTAGTTATAACTACAGTGAGCCGAAGAGAAACCTAATTATGGAGAAGTTTATACCCGACAATGGATTGCTACGGATTATAAAATTTTTAGTTCTGGCTGTGCAATTTCATTGGTCAACTTCCATTCAAGCTGTGCTAATAATTGCAGAACACCTGTATATCATTACACTTTGATAATCAGAGACCTTGCACCTGATTTTAAGGCAAAATGGATAGGCAATATTATGTTGGATTAATTTAGTCTGGTTTCTCTGGAGGAGTGGGTGAATACTACCGGTCAAAACTTTTAGAACACCTACTCATTCAACATTTTTTCTTTATTTTCAATATTTTCTACATTGTAGAATAATAGTGAAGACATCAAAGCTATGAAATAACACATATGGAATCATGTAGTAACCAAAAAAATTGTTAAACAAATCATAATATATTTTATATTTGAGATTTTCAAATAGCCACCCTTTGCCTTGATGACAGCTTTGCACATTCTTGGCATTCTCTCAACCAGCTTCACCTGGAATGCTTTTCCAACAGTCTTGAAGGAGTTCCCACATATGCTGAGCACTTGTTGGCTGCTTTTCCTTCACTCTGCCGTACGACTCATACCAAACCATCTCAATTTGGTTGAGGTGGGGGGATTGTGGAGGCCAGGTCATCTGATGCAGCATTCCATCACTCTCCTTCTTGGTAAAATAGTCCTTACATAGCCTGGAGGTGTGTCGGGTCAATGTTCTGTTGAAAAACAAATGACAGTCCCACTAAGCCAAAACCAGATGGGATGGCGTATCGCTGCAGAATGCTGTGGTGGCCATGCTGGTTAAATGTGCCTTGAATTCTAAATAAATAACAGACAGTGTCACCAGCAAATCACCCCCACACCATAGCACCTCCTCCTCCATGCTTTACGGTGGGAAATACACATACACATCATCCATTCATCCAAACCGCGTCTCACAAAGACACGGCGGTTGGAACCAAAATCTCCAATTTGGACTCCAGGCCAAAGGACAAATGTCCACCAGTCTAATGTCCATTGCTAGTGTTTCTTGGCCCAAGCAAGTCTCTTCTTCTTATTGGTGTCCTTTAGTAGTGGTTTCTTTGCAGCAATTCGACCATGAATGCCTGATTCACACAGTCCCCTCTGAACAGTTGATGTTGAGATGTGTATGTTACTTGAACTCTGTGAAGCATTTATTTGGGCTGCAATTTCTGAGGTTGGAAACTCTAATGAACGTATCCTCTGCAGCAGAGGTAACTCTGGGTCTTCCATTCCTGTGGCGGTCCTCATGAGAGCCAGTTTCATCATAGCACTTGATGGTTTTTGCAACTGTACTTGAAGAAACTTTCAAATTCCTTGAAATTTTCCATATTGACTGACCTTCATTTCTTGAATTAATGATGGGCTGTCGTTTCTCTTTGCTTATTTGAGCTGTTCTTGCCATAATATGGACTTGGTCTTTTACCAAATAGGACTATCTTCTGTATATGAACCCACAACCCTGGCGTTACAAGTGCCATGCTCTACCAACTGAGCTACACCACCGAAACACACGTTACAGTCAATACATTGATATATAACCTCCACAATAAACAATCACACACAAAGACAAGGGGGCAGAGGGAACACGTATACAGGTACTGATGAGGGGATATGAACCAGGTGTGTGTAATAAACAAGACAAAACAAATGAAATGAGGAGCGGCAGTGGCTAGAAGGCAGCTTCGGAGGAAGTCGTGACAACTCCAATCAAGTTGTAGAAACATTACATTTACATTTTACATTTTAGTCATTTAGCAGACGCTCTTATCCAGAGCGACTTACAGTTAGTGAATACATATTTTTTTATACTGGCCCCCCGTGGGAATCGAACCCACAACCCTGGCATTGCAAACGCCATGCTCTATCAACTGAGCTACATCCCTGCCGGCCATTCCCTCCCCTACCCTGGACGACGCTGGGCCAATTGTGCGCCGCCCATGAGTCTCCCGGTCGCGGCCGGCTGCGACAGAGCCTGGATGATCAATGGAAACAGGATGTGCCTGAGTTCAATTTCGAATCTCATGTAAATAAGGTATTTCTGTTTTTTATTTTTTATAAATTCCAAAAATTCTAAAAACCTGTTTTCACTTTGGCGTTATGGGGTATTGTGTGTAGATGGCAAAATATATATATATGTATTTAATCCATTTTAGAAAAAGGCTGTAACGTAACAAAATGTGGAAAAAGTCAAGGGGTCTGAATACTTTCCAAAGGCACTGTATCTATAGGCTGTTTCAACTTGGCAATTTCAAATTATTTTCTAACAACAGTTTGAATTGAGGGGTGTTCTTCATCCTCATTAATTCACATAGAATTAGAACATTTCACTGTTGCGGACAATTTACATTTGAGGCATTACTGAGCAGGACAAACTTCTCTCTTCGACGAGAGCCCAAGCACAAACTTTTTCCTCCCTGGCACATTTTCCGGCTGCCTATCAAAGTGCCTTATTACTTTAACATTATAGTTTCTGTATATTGTGTTCTCGTTTCTACTGTAGCACACCGTATGTATAGTGCATTCGGAATGTATTCAGACCCCTTGACTTTTTCCACATTTTGTTACATTTGTTAGGTTCTAAATAACCAGAGTAAAAAACTTACGGACGACCAGTAAAAATCAAACCAAGTTTATTCACCCAAAGGCTCAGACAGCTGAAAAGACAAAAACATATTCACACACGCACTGGTATTTAACCCTTCCTATGCTGTCTCCTCCTCCCACATCTGGACAGCCAATACATCTCTTTGCTAGACAGAACTTTAGTGATGCCTGTTCTTTCTCACTTCATCTGACCTGACCCCGGCCCCAAATTCCTCAATCATCACTAACTCAGAGCTGTCCTGTTGACTTGTACCAGTCGGTGGCCCTCCTCCTTCCCATAGGATCCCTGATGTCTAACAATAACATGTTCTGACACAATGTAAATGTCATGCATTCCCCTCTCTCCCTCTGTGACATGATTAAGGATGTTTCAAGTTTATAAGTCAGAACCCATCACATTACAGCAGGGGGGGGAATTTAATCAATTTTAGAATAAGGCTGTGACAAAACAAAATGTGGAAAAAATCAAGGTCTGAATACTTTCCGAATCCTCTGTTTGTATGGAGCATAATGTATTTGATTTATTCACATTTTTAAGTACTGGTGACAAATCATGCATTCCGATTCTTGCATAGATCGTAATGGACACGTGTGTAAAATACTTTTTTGAAGGTTGTGCTGATTATAATGAGCTAATGCTAAGCTAATTGCCAGCTATGTGTGGTGCCATGTTTGTTGACATCTTGCAATGCAATCTGGTTGTCACGTAAACTTCTGTCAGACCAATGATTATTATAGCAAAACGAGGTGAAGGGATTGCTCACTCGTCTTTCAAGTAAACTTCTGGAAGTGAATGATGGTAGACGACAGACCTGCTTCAACATGCATAATGCAAATAGACCCAACTCATCTTGTAACCTCTTATCTTTGGTTGATGCGAAAAAACATACATGGCGGTACGCACAAACTACCCATCGTGAGATTACTTTCGATTTTTTAAAAGTGTTTTACTCAATTATTTAGATCACTGGTGAGGTCACTCGTGATGTGCTGAATTGTAAATAGTAATTGCTTTTAGCTAATTCATTATGGTTTCTGTCAGCCGAGAGTTAGCTAGCTAAATATGACCTCTTGTGTTAGGTCACTCTTTACTCAGTTAGCGCTACGACTAATGTAGCCTACATTTTCCGGTTTGGATGAGAATTGTGTTATGCTGTCACTACTTCTGTGAATGTCTGAACATTGTATCCAAAAATAAAACTGTAAAGACTGTTTGTGCAAAATGTTAAATATTAGCTACTAACTGTAGCCACCATTAGTTATACCCACATACATTTATAACGGTCACTGACTTTAGTGTTTTTATTTTTTATTTATTTTTTTGTTTATTTTATTCTATTTATTTTATTTTATTTTTTGGGGGGGGGAATGGATCAGCTTAATATTGCAGATAGATTGTATTGCAGATAGATTGCCAATGACCATCTGGATGATCCAGAGGAGGAATGGGAGAAGGTCATGTGGTCTGATGAGACAAAAATAGAGCTTTTTGGTCTAAACTCCACTCGCCGTGTTTGGAAGAAGAAGAAGGATGAGTACAACCTCAAGAACACCATCCCAACCGTGAAGCATGGAGGTGGAAACATCATTCTTTGGGGATGCTTTTCTGCAAAGGGGACAGGACGACTGCACCGTATTGAGGGGAGGATGGATGGGGCCATGTATCGCGAGATCTTGGCCAACAACCTCCTTCCCTCAGTAAGAGCATTGAAGATGGGTCGTGGCTGGGTCTTCCAGCATGACAACGGCCCGAAACCCACAGCCAGGGCAACTAAGGAGTGGCTCCGTAAGAAGCATCTCAAGGTCCTGGAGTGGCCTAGCCAGTCTCCAGACCTGAACCCAATAGAAAATCTTTGGAGGGAGCTGAATGTCCGTATTGCCCAGCAACAGCCCCAAAACCTGAAGGATCTGGAGAAGGTCTGTATGGAGGAGTGGGCCAAAATCCCTGCTGCAGTGTGTGCAAACCTGGTCAAGACCTACAGGAAACGTATGATCTCTGTAATTGCAAACAAAGGTTTCTGTACCAAATATTAAGTTATGCTTTTCTGATGTATCAAATACTTATGTCATGCAATAAAATCCAAATGAATTACTTAAAAATCATACAATGTGATTTTCTGGATTTTTATGGATAAAAATTACAGACCTCTACATGCTTTGTAAGTAGGAAAACCTGCAAAATCGGCAGTGTATCAAATACTTGTTCTCCCCACTGTATATATATAAAAAATGTTTTATTTTATTTATTATTAATTTTTTTCTCCTGAACTTCTTCTACTCTCAACCTCTCCGATCATTTTCATGATGTCCATCCGGTTTGCTTCTATATGCCATATCTTTCTAACTGTGCTCTTTTCCAAAAGCTCCCAACATACAACCTATATACTTATTATGGACACAGTATGCTTACATTATTAGCTATCTTTGTTATTATTTGTTGTTATTTGTTTTTAGTCCCATCCTTCAACTCTATTCAATACCTCCCATCTATCTCTTAACACCATCCATATAGGATTTTTATTTGC
This sequence comes from Coregonus clupeaformis, assembly GCF_020615455.1. Taxonomy (NCBI): domain Eukaryota; kingdom Metazoa; phylum Chordata; class Actinopteri; order Salmoniformes; family Salmonidae; genus Coregonus; species Coregonus clupeaformis. Next base: position 27,843,439 of record NC_059216.1, on the reverse strand, counting down.
CATATATATTTCAACCGTACTGTGATGTTTTACAAAAGTTCTGAACCTTTCTATTCTCATTGCTTCTACAGATTGTGAATTAAAAATAAACATTGTTGCTAAAAGTATTATTATATTATTGATTGATTGACTATGACATTTCAGATCACCCAGTAATGCTATCTGCAAGGTTAGCTCCAGGTAAATATTGCAATCCTTTAGCCATTCCTGGACCTGTGTCCAAAAACAAGCTACAAATGGACAGAACCAAAACAAATGATCTAATGATTCTGTCTCTTCACAGCAAAATCTGCAGAGCTGGGAAGATTGTATCCCCCATATAAATAACATTCTATTGGTAGCAAGAATTTTATATAATAATTTAAATTGAAAGATTCTAATTTTTGAATCCGATGTCGTTTTGCGTGTCAGTTCATAAACAGTATATATATGCCATTTAGCAGACGCTTTTATCCAAAGCGACTTACAGTCATGCATGCATACATTTTTTTTTGTGTGTATGGGTAGTCCTGGGGATCGAACCCACTACCTTGACGTTACAAGCGCCGTGCTCTACCAGCTGAGCTACAGAGGACTATGCCATGGGATCGGTACGTCAAAGATCTCTTCCCAACTATTTTGCAATCTATTTGGGACGGCTGTCAATCCTTTGGTCCTTAAGTGAAACTGATATACTTTTTTATTTATCACAGTTTTCCTTAACCAATTATGTTCTTTAATGCAAGGCCGACAGACAAGTTCCTTACTTTCTCCCCCTTCAACTTTCCTCTTCCACTTTTGCGGTAAGGCTGCAATTATTTGGTTGTAATTTTGGGTAGAGCAGACATTTCCATATGTTTTTGTTAGCTGCATGTGCGACATAACTCCACCAGTCCTACCGATGATATCATTTACGAAGATTATACCTTTTTTAAACATTCTGTCAAAAAATAAAGGTTTTTTGTCAATTAGTACATTTGAATTTAACCACAATATTTGTTGCATTATTTGTTCTGTCGTTTCTGGAGGATTAAATTGAAATTGCTACCAACTTTCTATGGCTTGTTTTAGAAATAGTGACATTTGGGAGATTATTTCCTTTTCAAATAACTGAAAGTGAGAGGTTGTAATCTGAATAAAGGGAAAAAGGCCTTTCTTGAACATTGGGTGAGACAATCTTACTAATTTGCTTGAGAACCAGTTCGGATTTAAGTATAACTTTTGTATGACTGAAGCTTTTAGTGATAGGTCTAATGCTTTAATATTTAATAATTTATGTCCTCCGAATTCATGTTCATTATATAAATATGCCCTTTTAATTTTGTCTGGCTTGCCGTTCCAAATAAAATTGAATATTTTTTTCTCATATAATTTAAAAAACTGTTCGCTAGGCATGGGCAAGACCATAAGCAAATAGGTAAACTGGGATAATACTAAAGAGTTAACCAGGGTGCTTTTTCCACAAATTGACAGGTATTTTCATTTCCATGGTAGTAAGCTCTTATCTATTTTTGCTAACTTTCTATTAACATTTATTGAAGTGAGATCATTTATTTCCTTTGGGATATGTATTCCAAGTATATCTACATCACCATCAGACCATTTTATTGGTAAACTACATGGTAATGTAAAAATTGTATTTTTTAGTGATCCAATACGTAATATAGTACATTTGTCATAATTTGGTTGTAATCCAGAGAGGTTAGAAAATGTATCTAGATCCTCTATGAGGCTGTGGAGGGATTCTAGTTGTGGATTTAAAAGAAAACATGAATCATCAGCGTACAATGACACCTTTGTTTTTAAGCCCTGTATTTCTAATCCTCTGATATTATTATTGGATCTGATTTTAATAGCTAACATCTTGATGGCCACAATAAATAGATATGCCGATAGTGGACAACCTTGTTTCACTCATCTCTGACTTTAGTGTTAGTTTCCTTACATTTTGCATCATTCCATTACATCCTTAATTTACCTTTCTTACCTCTCTCCGTTTGTGTGGTTGTTCCTGAGGATCACTAGCAATAGTGGATCATATTAACCTTTTACTGCAGTGGGCTAAACAGGGTCACACAGCGTTTCCTGTTAGTCTTAAACAAATCTAATTTGAAACAAAAGTATACACCTCACATGGTTATGGGCTTAAAAAAAGAAGACACCTGTACCATGTCAGATATAGAATTTTGAGTTTGCATTCCAATATTACACTTTATATACATCACAGAAGACTGAAATATAACAAAATCATTTGACATAGAAACACCAGATTTTCGATTTTCTTTTTTGAAATAATGTTTATTAATTATGAAAAATATTAATATAATTCCACCCATGAGGCAAATAAAGGGCGATTTGGTCATTTGACTGCAGGAAAGTGTTTTAATTACAAGTTGTGCAATGATTTCGGACAAGTAGCCCATTTGAATTTTAATTCTAATTAAAGGTACACTACAGTTAAATGTACTGAAAACCCTATCGAACGAAAACTCAGAGAGAAAATCTGTTGGCCAGCAAGTGGGAGGGTTTTCAGCGGTTGAATTAAATGTATTCAGTGCACGCAAGGGAACCAAGCCTGCCAAGCCTGTTACGCACCTGCATAAGGTAAATCTGAATACCAACTACTGATAAATGCGTAGGAAAAGCATAGGGTAGGTATACATTTACTACGTCTGAATTGGACCGTTAGTAAGGACCGCTTCATCCTGATTTTGCTCACACCAAGGCTCTAACCCAGGATATCTGCTTTGCTAGTACACGTGACCACCCTCCTTGACAATGTACCAAATGTTTGAGCTATTGAAAAATATCTCATTTCATAGCTCCATCTCAAGCTAGCTGTGGAGTGAGCTTACGGTTCGTTCATGTGTTACACATGCACATGTTAATCTAAATGGAATTTATTTAATTATTTATCTTACCTTTATTTTACCAGATAAGTTGAATGAGAACACATTCTCATTAATAGCACTGTTCCACTGACATGCATTTCACTGAAAAGTTTGGTAAAAATAAGCTTCTCTCTTTGGTGATCATTGAACGCAAGTATTTGAGACTACTCTTCTATCAAAGGTTTGGTCATTCATCACAGAGTGCGTCTTGAGAAAAATGAATAAATACTTCCTTCAGTTGATTAACATGTTTTTAAGAGAGCAAAAATCATTTGACTACTTACAATAGTCCAGATAGAGCTATTTATCTAGTGTACTTCTCTCTCCACTTTACATTCTGAATGAACCCTTTCATTTGCAAGTCTCACATTACACAGGGTTGAGGAGGGTAGGCCTTTATTTGATGACTTCAAAAGGATGCTTTTTCAAGTGTCGATCACGATGAAGACAGGAAAAGCCCTTAACAGCACACACACACACACACACAGTATAGATAGGTAGGAGTGTGGTCCTGCCATGTGGCCAGAAAACAACCCCCTCTCTGCTCCTCACATATTCTTATGAGCAATTAATTCAGATCACTTGCCAAGTGAAAGGACATTATGCAAAATGTCTTGCAACTTCTGGTTTCAGGTAATCAAGACTTCTACTTGATTTGACCAATTATTCCTCCACATGATTTGCGTGACTTCCACTGATATTCTCATTAATCAGTGAATGGCAGCCAACAGAGGGAGGAGGGAGGGCTATCTTGGATATGATGCTACACACTTGGCACACCTGTATTTGGGGAGTTTCTCCCATTCTTGGTTGGATGGGGAGCGTCGCTGCACAGCTATTTTCAGGTCTCTCCACAGATGGTCGATCGGGTTCAAGTCCGGGCTCTGGCTGGGCCACTCAAGGACATTCAGAAACTTGTCCCGAAGCCACTCCTGCGTTGTCTTGGCTGTGGGCTTGGGTCGTTGTCCTGTTGGAAGGTGAACCTTCGCCCCAGTCTGAGGTCCTGAGCACTCTGGAGCAGGTTTTCATCAAAGATCTCTCTGTACATCTTTCCCTCGATCATGACTAGTCTCCCAGTCATTGGTGGAGTGCTGCAGAGATGGTTGTCCTTCTGGAAGGTTCTCCCATCTCCACAGAGGAACTCTGGAGGTCTGTCAGAGTGACCATCTGGTTTTTGGTCATCTCCCTGACCAAGGCCCTACTCCCCCGATTGCTCAGTTTGGCCGGCTCCAGGAAGAGTCTTGGTGGTTCCAAACTTCCTCCATTTAAGAATGATGGAGGCCACTTTGTTCTTGGGGACCTTCATAGCTGCAGCAATTTTTTTGGTACCCTTCCCCAGAACTGTGCCTCGACACAATCCTGTCTCAGAGCTCTACGGACAATTCCTTTGACCTCATGGCTTGGTTTTTGCTCTGACATGCACTGTCAACTGTGGGACCTTATATAGACAGGTGTGTGCCTTTCCAAATCATGTCCAATCAATTGAATTGACCACAGGTGGACTCCAATCAAGTTGTAGAAACATCAAGGATGATCAATGGAAACAGGATGCAACTGAGATCAATTTCGAGTCTCATATCAAAGGGTCTGAATACTTATGTAAATACATTTTTTTTGTTGTTGTATATTTTGCAAAAATGTCTAAGTGGTATTGGGGTATTCTGGGTAGATTAATGAGGGAAACATTTAATTTAATACATTTTAGAATAAGGCTGTAACGTAACAAAATGTGGAATGTAAATACTTGATGTTAAGTTAAGGCTACTAAGCTACCAAGCTTTCTAGGACAGGACAGATATCCCGGCTGCAACTTAAATTTGTAGTTGAGCCCAACAATGGCAGCAGAGCATCACAGCACAGTACCTCTTAGATCCCCCAAAAAATAACACTCATCCCCATATTGTTATTTATTTTGCTAATTTGCACCCCAGTATCTCTATTTGCACATCATCTTTTGCACATCTATCATTCCAGTATTATACGAAATTGTAACTATTTTGCACTATGGCCTATTTATTGCCTTACCTCCATAACTTACTACATTCGCACACACTGTACATATATTTTCTGTTGTATTTTTGACTTTATTTTTTGTTTACCCCATATGTAACTCTGTGTTGTTGTTTTTATCGCACTGCTTTGCTTTATCTTGGCCAGGTCGCAGTTGTAAATGAGAACTTGTTCTCAACTGGCTTACCTGGTTAAATAAAGGTTAAATAAATAAAATAAAATAAAAATAAAAAGAGCTGGCTGCACTAAGGACTGAGGTGACAAAACTCAAACAAGAGAGGGAGGATCACACAGCCCAGCTAACAGCACTGAAGGAGGAGGTGAGAAAGTTGAGGTACGACAGAACAGGCCACTCCCCCAGAGAAGCCAGCAGAACAGCTCTGTCGCACACTGGGGTCTGTAAATTGTCAATGGTAGGCTTCGAGGGGACTCCTACAGTAGATTACTTTATCACTGACCTCAGCCCAGAGTCTCTCAGTGTTCACAGTCAGCCCACTGACACCCTTATCAGATCACAGCAAAATCACAGTCTACATGAACAGAGCAATACTGAATCATGAGAATTAAAAGACAAACAAATGTCATACTTCATTTAACAAAAATAAACTCAACATACAACAATTTCAAAGATTTTACTGAGTTACGGTTCATACAGTGCCTTGCAAAAGTATTAATCCCCCTTGGCGTTTTTTCTATTTTGTTGCATTACAACCTGTAATATAAATGGATTTCTATTTGGATTTCATGTAATGGTCATATACAAAATAGTCCAAATTGGTGAAGTGAAATGAAAAAATTTACTTATTTCAAAAAATTTGAACAAATAAATAACGGAAAAGTGGTGTGTGCATATGTATTCACCCCCTTTGCTATGAAGCCCCTAAATAACATCTGGTGCAACCAATTACCTTCAGAAGTTACAGAGTTAGTTAAATAAAGTCCAGCTGTGTGCAATCTCAGTATCACATGATCTGTCACATGATCTCAGTAGATATGCACATGTTCTGAAAGGCCCCAGAGTCTGCAACACCACTAAGCAAGGGACACCACCAAGCAAGCGGCACCATGAAGACCAAGGAGCTCTCCAAACAGGTCAGGGACAAAGTTGTGGGGAAATACATATCAGGATTGGGTTATAAAAAAATATCAGAAACTTTGAACATCCCACGGAGCACCATTTAATCCATTATTAAAAAATTGAAAGAATATGGCATCACAACAAACCTGCCAAGAGAGGGCCGCCCACCAAAACTCACGAACCAGGCAAGGAGGGCATTAATCAGAGAGGCAGCAAAGACACCAAAGATAACACTGAAGGAGCTGCAAAGCTCCACAGTGGAGATTGGAGTATCTGTCCATAGGACCATTTTAAGCAGTACACTCCACAGAGCAGGGCTTTATGGAAGAGTGGCCAGAAAAAAGCCATTGCTTAAAGAAAACAATAAGCAAACACGTTTGGTGTTCGCCAAAAGGCATGTGGGAGACTCCCCAAACATATGGAAGAAGGTACTCTGGTCAGATGAGACTAAAATTGAGCTTTTTGGCAATCAAGGAAAACGGTTTGTCTGGCGCAAACCCAACACCTCTCATCACCCCGAGAACACCATCCCCACAGTGAAGCATGGTGGTGGCAGCATCATGCTGTGGGGATGTTTTTCATCGGCAGGGACTGGGAAACTGGTTAGAATTGAAGGAATGATGGATGGCGCTAAATACAGGGAAATTCTTGAGGGAAACCTGTTTCAGTCTTCCAGAGATTTGAGACTGGGACGGAGGTTCACCTTCCAGCAGGACAATGACCCTAAGCATACTGCTAAAGTAACACTCGAGTGGTTTAAGGGGAAGCATTTAAATGTCTTGGAATGGCCTAATCAAAGCCCAGACCTCAATCCAATTGAGAATCTGTGGTATGACTTAAAGATTGCTGTACACCAGCGGAACCCATCCAACTTGAAGGAGCTGGAGCAGTTTTTCCTTGAAGAATGGGCAAAAATCCCAGTGGGGGGGTAAATAGTTATGTACTCTCAAGTTTTACGTTTTTTTGTCTTATTTCTTGTTTGTTTCACAATAAAAAATATGTTTTACCTTCAAAGTGGTAGCCATGTTGTGTAAATCAACTGATACAAACCCCCAATAAATACATTTTAATTCCAGGTTGTAAAGCAACAAAATAGGAAAAATGCCAAGGGGGGTGAATACTTTCACAAGCCACTGTATAAGATAAATAACTGTCTTAGTGGAGCACATGATAACACCTTTGATTGGGATCTGTTTCCCTGTTTGGGGGTGTTTGAAGGATCTACATTTGTAAGTGCCATTGCATTGAGCGCAGCCATTACACTTGTAGTTTCCATCCGGTAGAGGCACAAATAGACGTTGTGCAGGGATATTTTGGGGTGGTAAATCAGAGTTTACCAATTGATCTCTGAGATTTCTGCCCTACGAAAATACGACCAATGGAGGGTCCGAAAACACATTACCGATACTGTCATCGGATCTTAGAATGTGCCAATGTTTGTGAACGATTCTCTTAATTTGTTCAGAGCACTTTGAATAGCGAGTAGTTAGAACGCAAAAATGCTTTTCTTTTCGAGACTGTACTTGAAGAGATCATGTCTCGATTTGTTTAGAATTTGCTCAATGGCAGTATTAATCTTACCATTTTTGTACCCCCTCTCCTTGAATTTACTTTGCGTCTCAGCCATTTTTCTGTCAAAATCTGATAGTTTTTTGCAAATTATTTTGAATCGACAGAATTGGCTGTAGGGCAAATTGGTTTTCAAGGGAAGCAGGTGACAACTATCAGCCCTCAACAAACTGTTACGATGAGTAGGTTTCCTGTAAAGATCAGTGTATAGAACATCATCCTCACACAAAATCAGAAGATGTGTGTCAGATTGCATAGTAAATCTCAGGTGCTCAGAACAAGAGTTAAGAAAAGCATGGAATGCCTGGAGCTGTTTTGAATCACCCCTCCATAGAAAATGTTCCATGGCTTCAATTTCACCCTTGTGTGGAATATTTGTGTTTAACGACTCAACATCAAAAGTAACTAACAAAGTATTATCAGGGAGAGGATCAAGAGATTCAATAATTGAGATCGTACTGCTGGTGTCCTTTACAAAGGAGGGGAGCTGTTCTGAGAGTGGTCTAATAAAAAAGTCAACAAATGTCGATAAAGGGGCTGTTACTGCATCAATGCCTGCTACAAAAGTGTGTCCTGGAGGTTTTGTAACATTGTGCAATTTTAGGGTGTTGAATAGCCAAAAAGTTGTAATTTTTTGGTGATTTGACCAGAACTTAAATACCCATCTAGGAGAGTTAAGATAGTGTTCTGTAATTGGGAAGAGGGGTCACTTCTGAGTTTCTTGTAAAAGGTGTTGTCAAGCAGGTGTCTATGACACTCATTTACATAAGCTGTCCTATCCATGAGTACAACCGACCCACCCTTATCAGCAGGGCGGGAAAGGACTGATGTATCGGATTGAATTGAACTGAGAGAATAAAGGCACTGAATGAGAAAGTTAAATACCCTAACCTTTAAAATAGTTATCAGACGTGAAACGGCATATGGCAGGTGTTTCATTTCAAGGTACAGTATTGTGCACAGGAAAATACCTGTTCAAGAATGCAAAACACAAGGTTGCACTTCACATCACACAGGGTATAATCCAAGCCTGGAGCTGTCACAGTCAATAAATCCCCTTGTTAACTTTCTATTCATAAACTGACACTCTCTACTATTCTTAGAAGCTACAGTAGAACCTTCCCAGACAGACCTTATCTATTGTAAATAATTAACATTGTTTTAAATATAGTTTGTTATTGTTGATTGATCCCGCAATCAAATGTGATTTATTTTATAAAGCCCTTTTTACATCAGCAGTTGTCACAAAGTGCATGCAATGCAGAAGCACAGTGGCTGAGGAAAAACTCCCTAGAAAGGCAGGAACCTAGGAAGAAACCTAGAGGAACCAGGCTCCGATGGGTGAAACCCTCAAAACCTAGTATAAGGAACCATTAGGGCTAATGAATATTGAATGAATTCATCTAACAGACCACATTGAGGTGAGGAGGTGTCATCCATAGAGTCAGAGGATGTTTAACCAGCCCAGAAGTCAGGTAGAAAAAGATATTGACGTCCCTGCTGTGATTCATGCAAGCTGAGTTATTAGCTAGAGATGCTAAATCATAAGCTTGTTTGGTGAAATGTAAAGCTGATAGATATAGTTGAAGTCGGAAGTTTACATAAACCTTAGCCAAATACATTTAAACTCAGTTTTTCACAATTCCTGACATTTAATCCTAGTAAAAATTCCCTGTCTTAGGTCAGTTAGGATCACCACTTTATTTTAAGAATCTGAAATTTCAGAATAATAGTAGAGAGAATGATTTATTTCAGCTTTTATTTCTTTCATCACATTCCCAGTGGGTCAGAAGTTTACATACACTCAATTAGTATTTGGTAGCATTGCCTATAAATTGTTTAACTTGGGTCAAACGTTTCAGGTAGCCTTCCACAAGCTTCCCACAATAAGTTGGGTGAATTTTGGCCCATTCCTCCTGACAGAGCTGGTGTAACTGAATCAGGTTTGAAGGCCTCCTTGCTCGCACATGCTTTTTCAGTTCTGCCCACAACATTTCTATAGGATTGAGGTCAGGGCTTTGTGATGGCCACTCCAATACCTTGACTTTGTTGTCCTTAAGCCATTTTGCCACAACTTTGAAAGTATGCTTGGGGTCATTGTCCATTTGGAAGACCCATTTGCGACCCAGCTTTAACTTCCTGACTGATGTCTTGAGATGTTGCTTCAATATATCCACATAATTTTCCTTCCTCATGATGCCATCTTTTTTGTGAAGTGCACCAGTCCCTCCTGCAGCAAAGCACCCCCACAGCAAGATACTGCCACCCCCGTGCTTCACGGTTGGGATGGTGTTCTTCGGCTTGCAAGCAGCCCCCTTTTTCCTCCAAACATAACGATGGTCATTATGGCCAAACAGTTATATTTTTGTTTCATCAGACCAGAGGACATTTCTCAAAAAGGTACGATCTTTATCCCTATGTACAGTAGCAAAACGTAGTCTGGCATTTTTATGGCGGTTTTGGAGCAGTGGTTTCTTCCTTGCTAAGCGGCCTTTCAGGTTATGTCGATATAGGACTTGTTTTACTGTGGATATAGATACTTTTGTACCTGTCTCCTCCAGCATCTTCACAAGGTCATTTGCTGTTGTACTGGGATTGATTTGCTCTTTTCGCACCAAAGTACGTTAATCTCTAGGAGACAGAATGCGTCCCCTTCCTGAGCGGTATGACGGCTGCTTGGTCCCATGGAGTTTATACTTGCGTACTATTGTTTGTACAGATGAACATGGTACCTTCAGGCGTTTGGAAATTGCTCCCAAGGATGAACCAGACTTGTGGAGGTCTACAATTGTTTTCCGGGGGTCTTGGCTGATTACTTTTGCTTTTCCCATGATGTCAATCAAAGAGGCACTGAGTTTGACTGTAGGCCTAGAAATACATCCACTGGTACACCTCTAATTGACTCAAATGATGTCAATTAGCCTATTAGAAGCTTCTAAAGCCATGACATCATTTTCTGGAATTTTCCAAGCTGTTTAAAGGCAGTCAACTTAGTGTATGTAAACTTCTGACCCACTGGAATTGTGATACAGTGATTTATAAGTGAAATAATATGTCTGTAAACAATTGTTGGAAAAATTACTTGTGTCATGCACAAAGTAGATGTCCTAACCGACTTGCCAAAACTATAGTTTGTTAACAAGACATTTGTGGAGTGGTTGAAAAACAAGTTTTAATGATTCCAACCAAAGTGTATGTAAACATCCGACTTCAACTGTATAATACATTGTTACAATGCGTTGTAAGCCTGCAAGTTTTATGCCATATGTTTCATCTCATATTGACCCTGACTACATAACAACCATAATCAGGATTCTACTGGAGTCTACAATCTTTGGGTTCTTCGGCTGTCCCCATATGAGAACCCTTTGAAGAACCCTTTTGGTTCCAGGTAGAACCCTTTTGGGTTGCATGTAGAACCCTTTCTACAGAGGGTTCTACCTGGAACCAAAAAGGGTTATCCTATGGGGACAGCCGAAGAACCCTTTTGGAGTTAAAAACATTCTAAGAGTGTACAGTCTCCTGATCTGCCTCAGGTCAACCAAAACCCTCCTAGATTCCAATTGTCAACCCTAATCTATCATAATATTTAGCAGTGACTGTTCTTGTTTAAAATCCTGATTATTCTTGACCAGAGACAACTTTTGTCCTGGTCCCTGAGTCGCTTTGAAATCAGTTTGGCAGTGTGCGAGACAAATTATGTAAGCACAGAAGTCTGATTCCTAACTTGCACACGTGCACACATAAATATAATTATACCAAAAATCTCCCATTGACATCAATGCATAATTTCCTTGAGTCAAAGTTTGAGTCACTCACAACACCTACGTACTGTACGGTATCTTAAACTAAGATTCAGTCTCTGTGTGCATCAAGTGTATACTGTATCGTATTACAGTCAGTTTGATAATTTCTCTGTGTGCATAAGGTGTATACTACACGGCATAATCATATAGTCAGTTAGGTCATTTTAAATAGACCGGTTTCAATTACTGTGGGACCTTTGTTCTGAGAGATCATGGTCTCTCAGTGCTCAGGGCTTCATCAGTATGCAGCTACATGGATCCACAGGGTTAGCGGCTCCTTCGAACATCATTAAAAAGAGCACAGACTGCTGCTTCGTTGACTCCGGAGACTGATTCAATTAGCCCCTGTGGACCTCCAGAGAGACAGGGAGCCAACCAGGTGTATGTGTGAGAGGAAGTGGGAAGGAAGGGGAAGGTGGTCAAATAAATCAAAATATATTGGTCACATACACATATTTAGCAGATGTTTTTGCAGGTGTAGCGAAATGCTTGTGTTCCTAGCTCCAACAGTGCAGTACTATCTAACAATTCACAATAATACACACAAATATAAAAGTAAAAGAATGGAATTAAGAAATATATAAATATTAGGATGAGCAATGTCGGAGTGGCATTGACTAGAATACAGTATATACATATGAAATTAGTAAATCAGTATGTAAACCTTATTAAAGTGACTAGGGATTCCATGTCTATGTACATAGGACAGCAGCCTCTAAGGTGCAGGGTTGAGTAACCGGGTGGTAACCGGCTATTAATGGTGCTTCTCAACTTCAGCCTGGCTCTCTGGCTGGCCTTGAGGTCCCCAGGTGGCAACACTCATGGCTTTTATTGGGCTATGCCTGCAGGCTCAGGACAGTGTTCTCTTCAGCTACCTCTCTGCTGCTCTCAGACCGACAAGACAAGGACCTGGCCTGGGGAATTGCAAAAAGTCACTGTGATTGGTGTGTGAATGGGAAGACCCTTATGGTTCACGCCATACCTCTGCGGTATAAGATAGTGAGAAAATAGACAGTTGTCCAGAAAGAGAGGGGGAGAGAGAGTGAGCGTGCACGCGCCAGAGAGAGATAATCACTGTCCACCAAAAATCTAATTGATTATCTACCAGTTGGTTGATAAGCAGCATTTGCACTAAACAACACTAGTTAAAAGCTGCAATACACTCCACATCAGAAGGCTGCACATGTTCTGATGGAGGTATGCTACTCTGTCGGGTAATTCATCACAAAGACACATTAACCCATAAGACTCTAAGCCGGGGAAGGGGGGGTACTACTAAGCTATTTGGAATTGTTTTAAGAAGGTCATACCAATAATACATTTGCTATTTAATTTAGAATTTTAAGACCCCTTGAAGTATATATATATATATACTGAAGCCCATACTGAAGAGCTCAGTGACTTTCAACGTGGCACCGTCATAGCATGGCACCTTATATATATATATATATATACCGTTTTTCAACCACTCCACAAATTTCTTGCTAACAAACTATAGTTTTGGCAAGTCGGTTAGGACATCTACTTTGTGCATGACACAAGTAATTTTTCCAACAATTGTTTACAGACAGATTATTTCACTTATAATTCACTGTATCACAATTCCAGTTGGTCAGAAGTTTACATACACTATGTTGACTGTGCATTTAAACAGCTTGGAAAATTCCAGAAAATTATATCATGGCTTTAGAAGCTTCTGATAGGCTAATTGACATCATTTGATTCAATTGGAGGTGTACCGGTGGATGTATTTCAAGGCCTACCTTCAAACTCAGTGCCTCTTTGCTTGACATCATGGGAAAATCAAAAGTAATCAGCCAAGACCTCAGAAAAAGAATTGTAGACCTCCACAAGTCTGGTTCATCCTTGGGAACAATTTCCAAACGCCTGAAGGTTCCACGTTCATCTTTACAAACAATAGTACGCAAGTATAAACACCATGGGACCCCGCAGCCGTCATACCGCTCAGGAAGGAGATGCGTTCTGTCTCCTAGAGATGAACGTACTTTGGTGCAAAAAGTGCAAATAAATCCCAGAACAACAGCAAATGACCTTGTGAAGATGCTGGAGGAAATACGTACAAAAGTGTCTATAACCACAGTAAAAATGAGTCCTATATCGACATAACCTGAAAGGCCGCTCAGCAAGGAAGAAGCCACTGCTCCAAAACCACCATAAAAAAGACAGACTACGGTTTGCAACTGCACATGGGGACAAAGATCATACTTTTTGGAGAAATGTCCTCTGGTCTGATGAAACAAAAATAGAACTGTTTGGCCATAATGTTCGAATCGTTATGTTTGGAGGAAAAAGGGGGTTACTTGCAAGCCGAAGAACACCATCCCAACCTCAATCCTATAGAACATTTGTGGGCAGAACTGAAAAAGCGTGTGCGATCAAGGAGGCCTACAAACCTGACTCAGTTACACCAGCTCTGTCAGGAGGAATGGGGCAACATTCACCCAATTTATTGTGGGAAGCTTGTGGAAGGCTACTCGAAACGTTTGACCCAAGTTAAACAATTTAAAGGCAATGCTACCAAATACTAATTGAGTGTATGTAAACTGACCCAATGGGAATGTGATGAAAGAAAAAAAGCTGAAATAAATCATTCTCTCTACTATTATTCTGACATTTCACATTCTTAAAATAAAGTGGTGATCCTAACTGACCTAAAACAGGGAATATTGATTAAATGTCAGGAAATGTGAAAAACTGAGTTTAAATGTATTTGGCTAAGGTGAATGTAAACTTCCGACTTCAACTGTAAATATAAACAAATATTTGTAAAATGTTCTGGCCTTACTGCTGTTAGCCCATACAAACGCAATGAATAACAGATTCAGTACATGGAACGAATAGTCCGAAAAATAATATCGAAAGGAAGTTTGTTCTGAAGTGTCTATCCTATGTCTGAGAGATATAAGAAAGATCAGGAAACATTTGTAAAAAAAAATACATGTATTTAACCTCTTATTTTTGTCACTAAACAGTCTCAATATATACAAAAGTTCAAATTAGTACATAGCACATAGCCATGCAATCTCCATAGACAAACACTGGCAGTAGAATGACCCATACTGAAGTGCTCAGTGACTTTCAACGTGGCACCGTCATAGCATGGCACCTTTCCAACAAGTCAGTTTGTCAAATTTCTGCCCTGCTAAAGCTGCCACTAGAGCTGTTATTGTGAAGTGGAAATGTCTAGGAGCAACAACGGCTCAGCCGAGAAGTGGTAGGCCACACAAGCACACAGAACGGGACTGCCGAGTGCTGAAGCACATAGCGTATCAAAATTGTCTGTCCTCTGTTGCAACACTCACTACCTAGTTCCAAACTGCCTCTGATAGCAACGTCAGCACAATGCGCAGTGCCAAGCGTCGGCTTGAGTGGTGTAAAGCTCACCGCCATTGGACTCTGGAGCAGTGAAAACGTGTTCTCTGGAGTGATGAATCACGCTTCACCATCTGGCAGTCCGGCGGATGAATCTGGATCAGGAGAACGCTACCTGTTCTAATGCATAGTCCAACTATAAAGTTTGGTGGAGGAGGAATAATGGTCTGGGGCTGTTTTTCATGGTTCGGTGAAGTTCCAGTGAAGGGAAGTCTTAACATTCTAGTAAACAATGACATTCTAGACGATTCTGTGCTTCCAACATTGTGACAAAAGTTTGGGGAAGGCCCTTTCCTGTTTCAGCATGACAATGCCCTTGTGCACAAAGTGAGGTCCATACAGAAATGGTTTGTCGAGATCGGTGTGGAAGAACTTGACTGGCCTGCACAGAGCCCTGACCTCAACCCCATGTCTCATGGTCTGACAAACATCGCTCTATCTCTGTTACCTTTCACCACAGATGTGGAAGTTACATAGGCAGATGCTGTGGATTGAGATGCATCCAATGCAAAAAAAAAACAGATCTCTAGCTTAAACTGACAGATTTTTAAGGGGATGTTTTTATTATGCTAATTAGATCTCCTTAGGGGGTCGACCTAAGGGGGTTTTAAGAGTGAAGACATCACTGATACATTGGGATCAACCATGAGAAAAGGGAGGCTGGCATCTTTTTAAAACACATCACTGAATCACAAGTGGATGGGGAGGCTCTCCATCCTCCATCTTCTCTTTCCCTCTGCCTATAGTTAAACCACTCTCTGGTCCAAAGTACCATAACAATAACACATTACAATGTACAGTAAGCAGGGGGATTTTTGGGGGGAGAGAGGGCATAGGACAGTTTTGTTACCACACATTTGTTGATGAGACTCTTTCTTCCAGGGAATACTGCAGGACTTGCATGTGTGCTGAAATGCATTTGAATAAACATAACAGTGGAGAGTCCACTCTCCTGCAGCCTGGCGGTGCCCTTACAAACCATGCTCTTTTCGCTCTTCTCCCGACTGTGACTCTAGGAATAAATACTTATGGGAAAGTGCCCAGCAATTTTCTTCTGGAGCTGGAATGCAAGCCCCCACCAGCCACTCAATTCCCTCCGAAATGGGGGGTAGATGGTTGCATCGGGTTCTTCGGCCAAAGTCAGGGGGACACATTGTTTAATTAATTAATTGGGCTGTGTGGATGACGAGCGGTCCCTGAATGGTTTGATGAGCAAGAAAGCGATATAAATCATATGCCATGGCTGTCTCAGTCACCAGCTCTCAACCCAATTGAACACTTTCTGGATTCTGGAGCGGCACTTGTGACAGTTTTCCACCTCCATCAACAAAACATCAAATTATGGAATTTCTTGTGGAAGAATGGTGTTGCATCTCTCCAATAGAGTTCCAGACACTAGTAGAATCCATGCCAAGGCGCATTGAAGATGTTTTCGTGGCTCGTTGTGGCCCAACGCCCTATTAAGACACTTTATGTTGGTGTTTCCATTATTTTGGCATTTACCTGTATCTCACAATTCAAAATGAGATTATTGTTCAGCTAAATGATCTGCCTTCAGTTCACAGGATAATAATGCAAATAAAAACCTTACTATTCCACTAGCATTTTTTTTCTTCTTTTAAATGCTTCAGTTGCCATGGCCTTTAGGTGAATAAACAAAACACTTTATTATTTGCTTTTAAATAATGTATTATTTAATCCATGAAAGGTATTTGGAATGCCACCTGGTGAGATCCATGACACACACGCACTCACACACTAATAACAGTGATGAAAAAACAAGGGACTCCTTTAGACTCCTATTTTGAACTGTTTGCACCAAAACAAGGCCTTTTGTATGTGTATATATATTACACAGTACCAGTCAAACGTTTTGACACACCTACTCATTCAAGGGTTTTTCTTTTCTATCTTACATTGTAGAATAATAGTGAAGACATCCAAAACTATGAAATAACACATATGGAATCATGTAGTAACCAAAAAATAGCCACCCTTTGCCTTGATGACAGCTTTGCACACCCTTGGCATTCTCTCAACCAGCTTTATGAGGTAGTCACCTGGAATGCATTTCTCTTTAACAGGTGTGCCTTCTTAAAATGTAATTTGTGGAATTTCTTCCCTTCCTAATGCGTTTGAACGAATCAGTTGTGTTGTGACAAGGTAGATAGCCCTATTTGGTAAAAGACCAAGTCCATATTATGGCAAGAACAGCTCAAATAAGCAAAGAGAAATTACAATCCATCATTGCTTTAAGACATAAAGGTCAGTCAATACGGAACATTTCAAGAACTTTGAAAGTTTCTTCAAGTGCAGTCGCAAAAACCATGAAGCGCTATGATGAAACTGGCTCTCATGAGGACCGCCACAGGAATGGAAGACCCAGAGTTACCTTTGCTGCAGAGGATAAGTTCATTAGAGTTATCAGCCTCAGAAATTGCAGCCCAAATAAATGCTTCACAGAGTTCAAGTAACAGACACATCTCAACATCAACTGTTCAGAGGGGACTGTGTGAATCAGGCCTTCATGGTCGAATTGCTGCAAAGAAACCACTACTAAAGGACACCAATAAGAAGCAGAGACCTGCTTGGGCCAAGAAACACAAGCAATGGACATTAGACCTGTGGAAATGTGTCCTTTGATCTGGAGTCCAAATTGGAGATTTTTGGTTCCAACCGCTGTGTCTTTGTGAGACGTGGTGTGGGTGAACGGATGATCTCTGCATGTGTAGTTCCTACCGTAAAGCACAGAGGAGGAGGTGTTGTTGTGTGGGGGTACTTTGCTGGTGACACTGTCTGTTACTTATTTAGAATTCAAGGCACACGTAACCAGCATGGCTACCACAGCATTCTGCAGCGACACGCCATCCCATCTGGTTAGTGCTTAGTGGGACTATCATTTGTTTTTCAGTAGGACAAAGCCCTTACACAACCTGGAGGTGTGTTTTGGGTCAATTTGACAAAGGAGAGTGATGGAGTGCTGCATCAGATGACCTGGCCTCCACAATCACCCGACCTCAACCCAATTGAGATGGTTTGGGATGAGTTGGACCACAGAGTGAAGGAAAGGCAACCAACAAGTGCTCAGCATATGTGTGAACTCCTTCAATACTGTTGAAAAAGCATTCCAGGTGAAGCTGGTTGAGAGAATGTCAGGAGTGTGCAAACCTGTCATCAAGGCAAATGGTGGCTATTTGAAGAATCTCAAAAATAAAATATATTTAGATTTGTCTAACACTTTTTTGGTTACTTCATGATTCCATATGTGTTATTTCATAGTTTTGATGTCTTCACTGTTATGCTACCATGTAAAAAATAGTAAAAATAAAGAAAAACCCTTGAATGAGTAGTTGTGTCCAAACTTTTGACTGGTACTGTAAATGGAAAAACTAAAGCCTGTAACAGTGAGCATAAAAAGGAAAAGAATGAATCCCAAATAATTTATCAAAGACATCCTTGGGTGCTCCCTGTGCTCCTGAGATGCTTGCATGCAGTAGAAGTGGTGGAGCATCACGCACACTCTCAATATTTGATAGCACACAGGCTGTAATGGAAACCTCTGGGTGGGAATAAGTCCCCATGCAGCATAATGAAGGAGCCTGAAGTAGATCCTATGTGAAGTTTACCCTCACAAGTGCTGCATAGCCAATGATATGGCAAGGAGAGGAGCTGCTGCAGTCATATAGACATAGTCATATAGTATTACACCGTGGGGAAAAAGAGGGGATTCGTTGGAGAAAATAAGGTATGGCATTCGTTGAGTGCCTCCTTTGTTTGACAATAAATCAGTGTGATGGGGAGATATTTCCCAGCTTTCTGTGGTGAGATAGAAGTTAAAGAGGAAATGCATATAACAGGAAAAAAGCTGGCCCCTCAGGTCAAAAAACTGACACGTTATGGAAGCATGGTGTCGGTTTGACATGCACACTTGCGTCATACAGATGGTGTTATCAGATTAGTTTACCCACTGCAGGTGATGTAACCGACACGTAGACATAAAAATATGTCCAGACGGGATATAACTCTCTGGTGAAGTGGGCTTGAGAAATGTGAAGTTGATCACGGACAACACATCAAGTGCAATCAAAGGCTAAAGATAAACTAAAATGTTTTATTCCTACCTCAAGCCTCAAAATATATTGATAGTGACACCGTAAAGACTCAACTATTGTTTATTTATTTTTACCTTTATTTAACTAGGAAAGTCAGTTAAGAACAAATTCTTATTTACAATGACGGCCTACACTGGGCCAATTGTGCGCCGCCCTATGGGACTCCCAATCACGGCCGGTTGTGATACAGCCTGGAATCGAACCAGGGGGTCTGTAGTGACGCCTCTAGCACTGAGATGCAGTACCTTAGACCGCTGCGCCACTCGGGAGCCCAGTTTAGTATCATTTTGATTATGCGTGCACATCATGGTTCACCAGCATCCCTAAACATCTAAAGAATAAGCTACTTGAACTCCCCCCTCATACTCATCTGAAGGTCGAGCATTTTAAGCAGCTAGTCTGGCTATCTGTAGAGAAAAGGGTAGGATTAATTTAACTTAGTCTGGTCCATATAATTATTACTGACTCAGCCCACCGGTACCTGTCAAATTATTTAACGTATATTAGAGATGTCCACCAATACAACACCAGACCCAGAGACTCCTGTTTTAAATTTAAGAGTCTATCTGGTAAGAACACCTTTTTATATACCGGCGCTGTTGAGTGGAACAAACTACCACAGCAATGCAAGGCCATGCCAACCATAACTTCATTTAAAAATAATGTAAAAATCAGGCTAATGATCGAGCAATATATAAAAAATTATAATGTCTGTACGTAATGTTCTAGGCTATGACAATGTCTTCCTGTCCTTTGTTTTGTTATATGTGTTGCCAAAGTATGTTTGTACTTTTTTTTTACCATTTATGTAAGAGGACCTCAATGGAAATACATTTTCAAACTGTTTTGTGTCATCCTCGATGATTGTAAATGCATTATTCACATCTGTGGTTGTATTGTGTTTTAAATTGTCAAGTAAATATATCTATCTACACTATATAGCTATCTATCTATCTATCTATCTATCTATCTATCTATCTATCTATCTATCTATCTATCTATCTATCTATCTATCTATCTATCTATCTATCTATCTATCTATCTATCTATCTATCTATCTATCTATCTATCTATCTATCTATCTATCTATCTATCTATCTATCTATCTATCTATCTATCTATCTATCTATCTATCTATCTATCTATGGCTTATTTGGTTGAAGATATGGACTTTAATCCTGAGTTAAAATATCTGTAGAATAAATTCAACCCATGGATTCAGGGAGTACAGAAAGCTTTGTGTTTATGGCTAGTTAATTAATAAGGGCACAGGGCACAGCCCAACGCTCTCAAAACAAACAATCCAAGGTGTCTCCAGGGTGTTGTTTAGTTCAGACTTTCCCTCGCATGGGAAAGCGTAGACATATTTCAGGGGGAAAGAAAAGAGCAAGACAATGATCTAATAATCGTAATTTAAGATCAAAATGCATGGGCAACAACCAGAGGGCACTCAGTAACCAAAGGAGTAATGTAATGTTCATGTACCATGATGGGCAATGATGGGTATCTCCATGGAACGAATGATGGGTATCTCTAAGGCCTGAGCGAGTGGGGGAACTCTTAGGAACAACACGATAACCAATCAAAGCTGAGGAAATACTCTAAACAGTTTTAGGCCAGGTGCCCATCTGACCACAGTGAGCTCTCATTGGTGGATCCTCTACAGTGTGTTAAATCAGAAAGGGCCCATGAACGTTTGGGAATAGAACTAGAAAGGTGCTGGCTGTGTTTGGGTAGGATGCTGGCAACATTTGTCATGATTAATTGATCATTCTATATTACTGGAACATAAACATGCTTTAAAGTTTGCACAACAACATCCACACTAAACTTCACAGCAATTGCTAAAATGTGTAACTACAATGTTGTTAGTATATTAATTACAGTGTTGTTACATAGGTATAAGAGCAACTTAATGTAACGCGTTACCACGTTGGTAAAATATTCATGTTAATTGCTGCAAGGTGAATCAAGAGTAGAAGTGTTTTTGTACTCTGACCTGGATGGAATAGACAACCTAAGCACAGTTATGCATCACTCTACTGGGCAGCATGTATATTCAGTCTAACAAAGACACAGTTAGACCTTTCTGTGATGAATTAAGATGTACCTTTCAAGGAGCTCTCTTATCTCTGAATTTAAGGTAATTGTATTTCACTGCATATTAGATATGCATGGCTAGAAGATTTCAAAACCACTGTATTAAATTGCTACCACTCTATGAGTCATTCTGACAAAGATGGCTGTCAGCAAGAATAGTCTCTCTGGGAGTTAAATCAAGAAAATAGCATCTCAAAACTAAATATTATCACTGTCAGATGTACATTTACCTTGTTTCATTTGCCTTGACCTTTACCAGAGCCATATTCAGAACACTTATTTAGTGAACACAGAGGTTGACCTCTACGTCAGTCATGGGGTTATTTATCTATCGGAGCTCACTCTTGATTTAGTCTTAACAGCGAAAGGAGGAGAGCCGGCGCCAGAACGAATCAGTTGGACGGGCTTTTGATTTCCATAGGCGTGCACGTTTTTTTCACGTCATCTTCTATGTGTGCAGGCGCTTGCTGTTGTCGTCTGAGACCAGCCACCTGGACAGCTGATGAAACTGTGGGTTTGCACAACCAAATAATTTCTGCACAAACTGTCAGGAACCATCTCAGGGAAGCTCATCTGCATGCTCGTCATCCTCACCAGGGTCTTGACCTAACTGCAGTTCGGCTTCGTAACCGACTTCAGTGGGAAAATGCTCACGTTAGATGGCCACTGGCACGCTGGAGAAGTGTGCTCTTCACGGATGAATCCCGGCTTCAACTGTACCGGACAGATGGCAGATGTGTGGGCGAGCGGTTTGCTGATGTCAACATTGTGAACAGAGTGCCCCATGGTGGCGGTGGGGTTATGGTATGGGCAGGCAGGCATGAGCTATGGACAACAAACACAATTACATTTTAGCAATGGTAATTTGAATGCACAGAGATACCATGATGAGATCCTGAGGCCCATTGCTGTGCCAGTCATCTGCCGCCATCACCTCATGTTTCAGCATGATAATGCACGGCCCCATGTCGCAAGGATCTGTACACAATTCCTGGAAGCTGTAAATGTCCCAGTTCTTCCATGGCCTGCATACTCACCAGACATGTCACCTATTGAGCATGTTTGGGATGCTCTGGATCGACGTGTACGACAGCATGTTCCAGTTCCCGCCAATATCCAACAACTTCGCACAGCCATTGAAGAGGAGTGGGACAACATTCCACAGGTCACAATCAACAGCCTAATCAACTCTAAGTAGAGGAGATGTGTCGCGCTGCATGAGGCAAATGGTGGTCACCCCAGATACTGACTGGTTTTCTGATCCACGTCCTACTTTTTTTTTAAGGTATCTGTGACCAACAGATGCATATCTGCATTCCCAGTCATGTGAAATCCATAGATTAGGGCCTAATTTATTTATTTTAATTGACTGATTTCCTTCTATGAACTGTAACTCAGTAAAATCTTTGGAATTGTTGCGTTTATATTTTTGTTCAGTATATATTATACCTATACCACCAATTTCAGCCATACTGCAGTGGGGAGAACAAGTATTTGATACACTGCCGATTTTGCAGGTTTTCCTACTTACAAAGAATGCAGAGGTCTGTAATTTTTATCATAGGTACACTTCAACTGTGAGAGACGGAATCTAAAACAAAAATCCAGAAAATCACATTGTATGATTTTTAAGTAATTAATTTGCATTTTATTGCATGTTATAAGTATTTGATACATCAGAAAAGCAGAACTTAATATTTGGTACAGAAACCTTTGTTTGCAATTACAGAGATCATACGTTTCCTGTAGGTCTTGACCAGGTTTGCACACACTGCAGCAGGGATTTTGGCCCACTCCTCCATACAGACCTTCTCCAGATCCTTCAGGTTTCGGGGCTGTCACTGGGCAATACGGACTTTCAGCTCCCTCCAAAGATGTTCTATTGGGTTCAGGTCTGGAGACTGGCTAGGCCACTCCAGGACCTTGAGATGCTTCTTACGGAGCCACTCCTTAGTTGCCCTGGCTGTGTGTTTCGAGTCGTTGTCATGCTGGAAGACCCAGCCACGACCCATCTTCAATGCTCTTACTGAGGGAAGGAGGTTGTTGGCCAAGATCTCGCGATACATGGCCCCATCCATCCTCCCCTCAATACGGTGCAGTCGTCCTATCCCCTTTGCAGAAAAGCATCCCCAAAGAATGATGTTTCCACCTCCATGGTTCACGGTTGGGATGGTGTTCTTGGGGTTGTACTCATCCTTCTTCTTACTCCAAACACGGCGAGTGGAGTTTAGACCAAAAAGCTCTATTTTTGTCTCATCAGACCACATTACCTTATCCCATTCCTCCTCTGGATCATCCAGATGGTCATTGGCAAACTTCAGACGGGCCTGGACATGCGCTGGCTTGAGCAGGGGGACCTTGCGTGCGCTGCAGGATTTTAATCCATGACGGCGTAGTGTGTTACTAATGGTTTTCTTTGAGACTGTGGTCCCAGCTCTCTTCAGGCCCTGCCGTGTAGTTCTGGGCTGATCCCTCACCTTCCTCATGATCATTGATGCCCCACGAGGTGAGATCTTGCATGGAGCCCCAGACCGAGAGTGATTGACCGTCATCTTGAACTTCTTCCATTTTCTAATAATTGCACCAACAGTTGTTGCCTTCTCACAAAGCTGCTTCCCTATTGTCCTGTAGCCCATCCCAGCCTTGTGCAGGTCTACAATTTTATCCCTGATGTCTTTACACAGCTCTTTGGTCTTAGCCATTGTGGAGAGGTTGGAGTCTGTTTGATTGAGTGTGTGGACAGGTGTCTTTTATACAGGTAACGAGTTCAAACAGGTGCAGTTAATACAGGTAATGAGTGGAGAACAGGAGTGCTTCTTAAAGAAAAACGAACAGGTCTGTGAGAGCCGGAATTCTTACTGGTTGGTAGGTGATCAAATACTTATGTCATGCAATAAAATGCAAATTAATTACTTAAAAATCATACAATGTGATTTTCTGGATTTTTGTTTTAGATTCCGTCTCTCACAGTTGAAGTGTACCTATGATAAAAATTACAGACCTCTACATGCTTTCTAAGTAGGAAAACCTGCAAAATCGGCAGTGTATCAAATACTTGTTCTCCCCACTGTATCTATACACACTACTAGACAACACCCAAATATTTTACACTACATCAAGACAAATACTACACTATTCCAACCACACTATAAACACTAGACCCAAATTACACTACATCAACACAAGTACTACACCATTATAACCATACTATACACACTAGACCCAAATATATTACACACATTACACCTATTGTTCTGGATGTGTTTGTCTCCAGCTGCCGGCCTTATTCTATAAGCAGTCTCTTTGTTTTCTGACCTTTACCTCACCTGTCATGTGACCTCAGTAAACAGGACATTTATTTCTCTATTGGAAGAGGATGATTGATCCTGCACACCTTACAAAGCGTCTTGTGCTTTTGGTAGACTGTTCTGATTAGGAAGTCGTTGTTTGCATCGCTGAGCAGTGCCCAATAAATAATTCAATCTAATTGTTAGATGCTACCACGCCCCTCCAAATCAAAGCCAAACATGGATGCCAAGGTTTGCACGTTCACGTTCCATTCTACTTCTTGTCTGCTTCCTGTCTGCGAGGTTGATTAGCTACAACAAACAGGTGTGAAACACAGACAGGTGTCCATGCAAAGCAAGAACACAACATGGAATCCATCTTTGATTTGGAGGGGTTTGGATTTAATTATGTATTGGGCACTGCTCAGCGATGCAAATGATGACTTCCTAATCAGAACTGTCTACCGATTACAGATATAGTCTCGGATGTGGAAAAAGTTTTGCCAAACAAGCATAGGCACGGGTTGGCAAATAACATACAAGGTGTGTGTACAGTTGAAGTCGGAAGTTTACATACACCTTAGCCAAATACATTTAAACTCAGTTTTTCACAATTCCTGACATTTAATCCTAGTAAAAATTCCCTGTCTTAGGTCAGTTAGGATCACCACTTTATTTTAAGAATGTGTCAGAATAATAGCAGAGAGAATTATTTATTTCAGCTTTTATTTCTTTCATCACATTCCCAGTGGGTCAGAAGTTTACATACACTCAATTAGTATTTGGTAGCATTGCCTTTAAATTGTGTAACTTGGGTTAAACGTTTTGGGTAGCCTTCCACAAGCTTCCCACAATAAGTTGGGTGAATTTTGGCCCACTCCTCCTGACAGAGCTGGTGTAACTGAGTCAGGTTTGTAGGCCTCCTTGCTCGCACACACTTTTCAGTTCTGCCCACAAATGTTCTATAGGATTGAGGTCAGGGCTTTGTGATGGCCACTCCAATACCTTGACTTTGTTGTCCTTAAGCCATTTTGCCACAACTTTGGAAGTATGCTTGGGGTCATTGTCCATTTGGAAAACCCATTTGCGACCAAGCTTTAACTTCCTGACTGATGTCTTGAGATATTGCTTCAATATATCCACATAATTTTCCTTTCTCATGATGCCATCTATTTTGTGAAGTGCACCAGTCCCTCCTGCAGCAAAGCACCCCCACAGCATGATGCTGCCACCCCCGTGCTTCACGGTTGGGATGGTGTTCTTCGTCTTGCAAGCAGCCCCCTTTTTCCTCCAAACATAACTATGGTCATTATGGCCAAACAGTTCTATTTTTGTTTCATCAGACCAGAGTACATTTCTCCAAAAAGTACGATCTTTGTCCCCATGTGCAGTTGCAAACCGTAGTCTGGCTTTTTTCCCCCCATGATGTCAAGCAAAGAGGCACTGAGTTTGAAGGTAGGCCTTCAAATACATCCACAGGTACACATCCAATTGACTCAAATGATGTCAATTAGCCTATCAGAAGCTTCTAAAGCCATAACATCATTTTCTGGAATTTTCCAAGCTGTTTATAGGCACAGTCAACTTCTGACCCACTGGAATTGTGATACAGTGAATTATAAGTGAAATAATCTGTCTGTAAACAATTGTTGGAAGAATTACTTGTGTCATGCACAAAGTGGATGCCCTAACTGACTTGCCAAAACTATAGTTTGTTAACAAGAAATGTATGGAGTGGTTGAAAAACAAGTTTTAATGACTCCAACCTGTATGTTATAAGACTAGACAGAGATCCAATCGATATACAAACTCCATTTAGTACCACTGGGCTAGCTGTTTAAGAGCCTTGTTTATGATGAATGGTCGTGTAGTGTGTTGTGTTGTATAGTGACTGGACATAATATTAAGCTGTTGTCTAGTTGTATGACTGGGACAATGTAAAAACCATAGAAATAAAATGTCATGGAATGGAATGCATTTTTTATAATGGCAGTTGGGGACACATCCTGCTTTTACTCCTATGGATACACTTTTAAAATGGCTGTCATTTAAAATGGCTGCCAGCCCAACCTATTATTACATCATTGACGTAAATGGGGATTCTTGTTCTACTCATTCTAGTTCGGTTAGCTAAAACAGCCAAAGGTAGCCTCTCCAATGAATTAATACACAAGGCTAGCATAGTCTTGCTGAGTTCCACTCAGGTTTAAACTCGGCTATTAAACAGAATGTGATTTTAATTGCTGCAGGATTTGGTGGGACAGTGAATGGTTTGGCTGTGAACATAAGTGTCTCTTGACTAAAGTCATTATATTTTACAAGGGGTTGGAAACGGCTCAGGGAACAGAACCGAAAACTGGAAAAGTACAAAAAGATTTGAGGAACACAATCCGAACCGGGAACGAAAGTAATCTATACTGTTCCGGGACAGAACCTTTATTTTAATAAAAGCATAGGAACAGGTTAATAAAGTGTTTTCTTTACATTCCGAGCGTTTTTTAAAAGTCCTACAAAAAAAATTAACAAAGTGTCACTCAGAAGCGTATTCCAGTGTCTGCCTGCCAGCTGTGTGTGCGTAGGCTACCTGCCCCTCCCGCTCCGAAGCATAGGCTACTGTAGCCTACTGACGATACAAGTGTGATTCAGAAATTAGGGAGAGAGACCTTTTTGTTGAGAATAATGGATTAACTTTTTCAATGCTAGTTAAGGATACTATAGTTATCACGTTTCTAATTGGATTTATTAATTACAAAAAGGTAAGTTGTGTTTTTATTTTATTCTTGTGCCTCAATGCACACACAAGCTTGTTAGCTAGCTAGCTAGCTTGTTCTGGTCCAACGTTGAGCCATCTCTTGGAAGTTCAAAGACATTTGAAGTTCTTTTATAGAAGCCCCTTCTCCGTAGGTATATTTCTGTGGGCCTAATTCAGATAATACATGTCACAACGCGTCAAGCCAAGCCTCCTCCTCCACCCTCTCTCGCTCTCTCCCCACATGCACAATTTCAGTCGCATCTCGCGCCCTACACTTTTCTGTCCAATGGATGTAAACAACTATTATAGCTTGCCCTCTCCATAGCAAGCTGCTCTATCCGCACTGATTGGTGAACTAATTTAATGTCGAGCTAAATGTAAAAATATATATATTTCAGAGGTTTAAAAAGGAACAGAAAATAACATATAAACAGTTACTTTTTTTTGGTTCAAACCGGTTCAGAACTTTATTTTGATGGTCGGAACACTGGAATGTAATGGAATAAAAAAAAAAAAGGTTCTGGTCAGAACAAAACGATTGGAAAATTGTTTTGATTCCAACCCCTGTATTTTACCATTTACCGTTTCATGCTCCTTCCTTCCTGCTCTTGCTATTGACGAGAGATGCCATTGACATTTGGCAGCTGATTTGAAAGCTAAACATTTGCACTATGGAAAAGCAGGTTCGGAGGGTGGAAAGGAAATTGAAATTGGTACAGGGTCACGTCAGGTTTTGCAGCCACAGCCAGGTAATTTGAGAGTCGGCTGTGCGGTCCTGGTGTCTGAGGACACCCTTCATGCTCCTGACAGTCCCGATCCCAATTAGTGCTACTTTGAAGCGAGGGATGGGGTGGGGGAGGGGGGTAAATGTCACAGGCTGAAGAGAGAGAGAGAGAGAAGTGGGGCAGCTGACAAGCTCCAATTTTCACTCCTGTATTACTGTGTTTCATGGCTAGCCAAGGGACACCTGCTCCTCAAGAACACACAGAAACACACAGAGGGAGAGGGATGTTTGGAGAAAGGGAGAGATGGGGAGAGAGAAAGAGCAAGAGGAAGGAAGAAGAGAGAGCATACAGAGTTTTGTCAGCAGGAATGTCCCATACCGGTCAGCACAACTACTCCTTCCTCCCTCTCTCCCTCATCCCCCTCTCCTCTCTTTCTCTTGTCTTGTCTCTTTCTACTCCCCACTGGAGTGCGTTGATTATCACTCCAGTCATCCGTGCTGACTTTTTACATTTACACCCACCACGGGTGGGGGTTACATGCTTTTCACCTGAGTCCCTGTATCAGCAAAGTATGTGACTTTTGTTTGGGACATATTTAATCAAAAAGCCTTGGGCCCTGTGGAGGCCTACTCGTGTGTGGTTTTCCGTGCAAGGGAAGTGGTGTAGCAGCTTGGTGGACTGCATCTTGTGAGGAACAAACTGTCGTTGCTCTGTGATCATCTCACTCTCCTCTGGGATAGTGGGGAATTCTATTTTCTCACACATCTCTCTCGCTCTCACTCTTTCTCTTTATCACTCATGCTCTCAAACACTCACATAGAGTTATAAGTGAAACTGATACAGTGGTGTGTTGGGGTGGACACCTGTGTGAGTGGGTTAGCTGAGGGGAATTTAACATTCAGTGTGTCTAAAGCACTAAGCTAAGGCCTTTGATTTGAGTAGAGCTGCATAAATGCGGAAACCGACATCTCCCCTCCTACCTAAGGACATATTAAGGATCATAAGGCTAGTTAAGTATCATATCACCTCTACCTTATCTGACACCCTAGACCCACTTCAATTTCATACCGCCCCAATAGATCCACAAACGATGCAATCGCCATCGCACTGCACACTGCCCTATCCCATCTGGACAAGAGGAATACCTATGTAAGAATGCTGTTCATTGACTATAGCTCAGCCTTCAACACCATGGTACCCTCCAAGCTCATCATTAAGCTCGGGGCCTGGGTCTTGACCCCGTTCTGTACAACTGGGTCCTGGACTTCCTGACGGTCCACCCCCAGGTGGTGAAGGTAGGAAACAACACCTCCACTTCATTGATCCTCAACACATGGGTCTCACAAGGGTGCATGCTCAGCCCCCTCCTGTACTCCCTGTTCACCCATGACTGCGTGGCCATGCACGCCTCCAACTCAATCATCAAGTTTGCAGAAAACACAACAATAGTAGGCCTGATTACCAACAATGACTAGACAGCCTACAGGGAGGAGGTGTGAGGAAAATAACCTCTCCCTCAACGTCAACGTCAACAAAATGAAGGAGCTGATCGTGGACTTCAGGAAACAGCAGAGGGAGCATGCCCCTATCCACGTTGACGGGACCGCAGTAGAGAAGGTGAAAAGCTTCAAGTTCCTCTGCGTACACATCACTGACAATCTGAAATGGTCCACCCACACAGACCATGTGGTGAACAAGGTGCAACAATGCCTCTTCAACCTCAGGAGGCTGAAGAAATGTGTCTTGGCCCCTAAAACCCTCACAAACTTTTACAGATGCACAATTGAGAGCATCCTTTCGGGCTGTATCACCGCCTGGTACAGCAACTGCACCGCCAGCAACCGCAGGGCTCTCCAGAGGGTGGTGCGGTCTGCCCAACGCATCACCGGAGGCACACTGCCTGCCCTCCAGGACACCTACAACACCCGATGTCGCAGGAAGGCCAAAAATATCATCAAGGACATCAACCACCCGAGCCAC
The DNA here is from genome assembly GCF_020615455.1 of Coregonus clupeaformis. Lineage (NCBI taxonomy): Eukaryota > Metazoa > Chordata > Actinopteri > Salmoniformes > Salmonidae > Coregonus > Coregonus clupeaformis. The sequence continues at coordinate 27,813,757 of NC_059216.1, read as the reverse complement.
GGCCTGTTCACCCCACTACCATCTAGAAGGATAGGTCAGTACAGGTGCGTCAAAGCTGGGACCGAGAGACTGAAAAACAGCTTCTATCTCAAGGCCATCAGACTGTTTAATAGCGATTACCAGACGGCTACCACCTGGTTACTCATCCTTGCACCTTAGAGGCTGCTGCCCTATATACATAGACATGGAATCACTGGTCACTTTAATAATGGAACACTAGTCACTTTAATAATGTTCACATATTTTAGCTTTACTCATCTCATATGTATATACTGTATCCTTTTCTACTGTATTTTAGTCTATGCCACTCCGACATTGCTCATCCTAATATTTCAAATATTTATATATTCCTTAATTCCATTCTTTTACTTTTAGATTGGTGTGTATTGTTGTGAATTGTTAGATACTACTGCAATGTTGGAGCTAGGAACACAAGCATTTCGCTACACCCGCAATAACATCTGCTAAATATGTGTATGTGACCAATACAATTTAATTTGATTTGAAGATTTGATTTGATTTGATATTATTCACATTCCCTCCGTCTGTCTCTCGAGCTAGGCTGGAGAAAAGGGATAGAGAAAGAAGGGGGCTGAGAGAGAGAAAGAAAGAGGGAGAGAAAGAGAAGGAGAGGGGAGGGAGAAAGAGAGGAGAGATTGGGGGGTGAGGCGGCCCTTGAAATTTTGTCTCACTTAAAGGTTTGACTTTATGAGGTTTTAATTAAGCATTATCTACCACTGTTAATTAGCCAGTATCAGCGTGGCCGTCTCTCTATTTCCACGGCAATGGTGGTGGCAGTGCTTTTGTTGTAAAGGATTTAAAGAGCTCTAATTAGCAGAGAATAGCTAATTGACCTGAATCCAATATATACTACAACGTTATTAGTATCCTGTCCTCTTCCTCTTTCACTGTCCATTCTCCTTATCACCAGTGTAGTGGTTTGAGGCATTGGTACAGTATGGTTATTAAAACAACCAGTATATCGTTATGGGAAAGGTGTATTAGGGGGGTCATAATATCTGATTTCATGTATAAGGATTTTACCGTGTGTGGCATTGAATACCATGTCAAAATGGCACCATCAAAGACCAAATCCTAAGCCCATTTAAAAGGAGCCAAGTCCTCACTAGCACAATTAATAAAATAGTGCAAAAGAGAACACAAAAAGGGAAAGAACCTTGCTAGCACGAGGATACTATTTTAAAACAGTCTTGTATTACACTCTGTGAAATACACATTGGCTAATTACCCAATTATCGCATAGCAAGTGTTTCTTGGCAGTTTACCAATTGTTAGATTAGATAGAAAAACAGTCAAACTTAATTATATAGCAAGTAGAACTAATCTCAGAATAACTTATTGCAAATTTGAAAAGAGTTAGAGAATGCATCTATTACGTTTTAAATCAAATCAAATGTTATTTGTCACATACACATGTTTAGCAGATGTTTATTGCGGGTATAGCGAAATGCTTATGTTTCTATCTCCAACAGTGCAGTATATCTAACAGTTCACAACAATACACACAATACACACAACCTAAAAGTAAAATAATGGAATTAAGGAATATATAAATATTAGAAATATTAGGATGAGCAATGTCGGAGTTGCATAGACTAAAATAAAGTAGAATGGAATACAGTATATACATATGTGGTCCTCTGTAGCTCAATTGGTAGAGCATGGCGCTTGTAACGCCAGGGTAGTGGGTTCGATCCCCGGGACCACCCATACGTAAAAATGTATGCACACATGACTGTAAGTCGCTTTGGATAAAAGTGTCTGCTAAATGGCATATTATTATTATATGAGATGAGTAAAGCAAAAATATGTCAACATTATTAGAGTGACTTATGTTCCATTATTAAAGTGGCCAGTGATATCAAGTCTGTGTATATGGGGCAGCAGCCTCTAAGGTGCAGTGTTATGTAACTGGGTGGAAGCCACCTTGTGATGGCTATTTAACAGTCTGATGGCCTTGAGATAGAAGCTGTTTTTCAGTCTCTCGGTCCCAGCTTTGATGCACCTGTACTGACCTTGCCTTCTGGATGATAGCGGGGTGAACAGGCAGTGGCTCGGATGGCTGATGTCCTTGATGATCTGTTTGGCCTTCCTGTGACATCGGGTGCTGTAGGTGTCCTGGAGGGCAGGTAGTTTGCCCCCGGTGATGCGTTGGGCAGACCGCACCATCCTCTGGAGAGCCCTGCGGTTGCGGGTGGTGCAGTTACTGTACCAGGTGGTGATACAGCCCGACAGGATGCTCTCATCTGTAAAATTTTGTGAGGGTTTTAGGTGCCAAGCCAAATTTCTTCAGCCTCCTGAGGTTGAAGAGGCACTGTTGCGCCTTCTTCACCACACTGTCTGTGTGGGTGGACCATTTCAGATCGTCAGTGATGTGTACGTCGAGGAACTTGAAGCTTTCCACCTGCTCCACAGCGGTCCCGTCGATGTGGATAGGGGCGTGCTCTCTCTGCTGTTTCCTGAAGTCCACGTTCAGCTCCTGTCGACATTGAGGGAGAGGTTATTTGAGTAGAGACCGGGTAAATTATGTATTCATTGACGTTTTTTTTTTACTTTGACCTCCCAGGTCTGTTTGTCAGAGAGGAAAATGTCTGAAATCATCACTAGCTCTTTTCTCAGACCTCCTCCACCAATGAGCTTTGAGAGGAATTAATGAGACAAGGACAGAGAAAGCTAGGATTTGGCTAGTAACATTTTCAGACACAGCCCATGTTCCTTGGTGATGCTAAGTTCTAGCCAGGCAGTCAGGCCATCATCAGCTCTTTACTCTTGGTGAGAGGAACAGCATTGTTCTTGTTCTTGTTTCTGCAACTACCTCCCCCTAAAAAGCAAAGTTTGAACCTCTTGTGGCTTTGAGTCAGTGACTCTTATCACAGAGTGACATTTTTTATTTAGAACAAGAACATTATATTACAAATGGGTGGTTGTCAGAGAGTTACTGCCCGTAGATATTGTGAGACACATATGGAGGGGAGGTGCTTTGCCTGCTTTGAGCTGCACACACACTTATGCGTGCATGGGTACGGACAATATCTAATCACATTTCGACACTTTAATTACACATATGCTTGCGCTACTATGATATACCCTTACATTCCTTAGTTTATCAATCGTAGGTTACTTTATTCTGTGTCCATTTTATCTGTTATACAACACTTTGCATTCTATTCTATCAATGCTTGCATCCGAACAGGAATGTTACATGCCTGTCTGTGAGATGAGCTAGAAGTGATGAACATCAGTTTACTCTGTCTTCTCTGGCCTGTCTCTTGTGTGTGGTCGGTCAGTCCACTGAGCCTGGAGCAGTTCTGTATCTACACTGTGAACAGAGTCCATCTCTGTTTCTTTGAGGGCATGACAGCTCGTTCCTACAAGGGGGGCGTACGGACTGGTTGGGTTCTGCCCATGAAACGATGAACTGTCTATACCCCTGTCTCAGAGCCTTTAGACAATCTGCCCATCTCCAGAAATTATTTGGCTTAATTGTTTGTAATGTGGACTCCCTGTCAGTCAGCGAGGTCGGAGGAGCAGAGAGAGAGAGAGCGAGAGATGTCAGGGGTTGTTTCATCAATCTCAATCTCTCAGGAGAACAAAAGACTAGCCATACAGACAGATTTAAATGGCTGTCACATACTTGGGAAGGACAGCTCAATTTAATTATTTGTGATGGATGAAGGCCAGTGGCAAGTGAGTGAAGCCCTCCTCTATTGATAAAGTTTGGTTTGCTGAAGCAGCTAGAATAGCAAAGATGAATGAGGAGACTTCCTTATACGCTGAAGCAGGTGTGACAGTGATGCTGCATGGCAGGCCATCATTGTAAATAAGAATTTGTTCTTAATTTACTCGCCTGGATAAATAAAGGTTAAATACACATTCTTAAAAGGATCGGATGCATGTGTGTGCTTCAGTGGTTTATCAGGGATCATGCACATTGAATGTTTTACATTAAATTGCCACAGAAATGTCATGCTTGATTGAGATTGGCTCATTGTGGGGACCCAAATGGGGCAAGCAGTATTCCTCAGTCTTACCTAATGCTGCAATGCATTAAAATGATTAAAATATATGTATATATACACTACCGGTCAAAAGTTTTGGAACACCTACTCATTCAAGGGTTTTTCTTAACTTTTACTATTTTCTACATTGTAGAATAATAGTGAAGACATCAAAACTATGAAAAAACACATATGGAATCATGTAGCAACCAACAAAGTGTTAAACAAATCAAAATATATTTTAAATTCTTCAAAGTAGCCACCCTTTGCCTTGATGACAGCTTTGCACACTCTTGGCATTCTCTCAACCAACTTCACCTGGAATGCTTTTCCAACAGTCTTGAAGGAGTTCCCACATATGCTGAGCACTTGTTGGCTGCTTTTCCTTCACTCTGCGGTCCGACTCATCCCAAACCATCTCAATTTGGTTGAGGTCGGGTGATTGTGGAGGCCAGGTCATCTGATGCAGCACTCCATCACTCTCTGTCTTGGTAAAATAGCCCTTACACAGCCTGGGGGTGTGTTGGGTCATTGTCCTGTTGAAAAACAAATGATAGTCCCACCAAGCCCAAACCAGATGGGATGGTGTATCGCTGCAGAATGCTGTGGTAGCCATGCTGGTTAAGTGTGCCTTGAATTCTAAATAAATCACAGACAGTGTCACCAGCAAAGTACCCCCCACACCATAACACCTCCTCAACCATGCTTTACGGTGGGAAATACACATGCGGAGATCATCCGTTCACCCACACCGCGTCTCACAAAGACACGGCGGTTGGAACCAAAATCTCCAATTTGGACTCCAGACCAAAGGACACATTTCCACCGGTCTAATGTCCATTGCTCATGTTTCTTGGCCCAAGCAAGTCTCTTCTTCTTATTGGTGTCCTTTAGTAGTGGTTTCTTTGCAGCAATTCGACCATGAAGGCCTGATTCACACAGTCCCCTCTGAACAGTTGATGTTGAGATGTGTCTGTTACTTGAACTCTGTGAAGCATTTATTTGGGCTGCAATTTCTGAGGCTGGTAACTCTAATGAACTTATCCTCGGCAGCACAGGTAACACTGGGTCTTCCATTCCTGTGGCGGTCCTCATGAGAGCCAGTTTCATCATAGCGCTTGATGGTTTTTGTGACTGCACTTGAAGAAACTTTCTGTCGTTTCTCTTTGCTTATTTGAGCTGTTCCTGCCATAATATGGACTTGGTCTTTTACCAAATAGGGCTATCTTCTGTATACCCCACCCCCCTACCTTGTCACAACACAACTGATTGGCTCAAACGCATTAAGAAGGAAAGAAATTCCACAAATTCACTTTGAAAAAGGCACACCTGTTAATTGAAATGCATTCCAAGTGACTACCTCATGAAGCTGGTTGAGAGAAAGCAGAGTGCGCAGAGCTGTCATCAAGGCAAAGGGTGGCTACTTTGAAGAAAATTAAAATATAAAACATTTGTTGGTTACTTTTTGGTTACTACATGATTCCATATGTGTTATTTCATAGATTTGATGTCTTCACTATTATTCTAAAATGTAGAAAATAGTAAAAATAAAGAAAAACCCTTGAATGAGTAGGTGTTCTAAAACTTTTGACCGGTAGTGTTTATCATTTTAATAGGCCCTGATTACTACCATTACATAATTTTCATGATAGATGATGCTTGGTTCCTTTAGAAAAACAGTGTTAGCTTAACTAAAGCAGACGCAAGTTGTTCAGACAGAAAGTATTTGAGCCATAAAATAACAAAATGGCTCTGAGTTTCTGAAGTAGGTGCTGGCACACACACACACACACACCGACATACATCCACTTACACACACCCTCAGATACTTGTTGAGCTTGTTACACAGTGATCTCAAGGCTATGTGGTGAGAGTACAGAGGCGAGTGGGGATTTTGTTTGAGCAGCTCATTGAGGATGCTAATGGTGAAGTCAGGCAAAAGACACTGAGATAGGGCTGTCTGAGAGACATTTACAGGCAATAAAAATTAATGATTGTGGGTGATTGAGAGACCTACATGCAGAGTAGCTTCCACTGTCAAAACTATAGGAGGAATGACAGGAAAGACACATTTCTATTTTTTTTGTTTTTGTACGTTTTGCTCAAGGGAATATATACACATCTACATTTCAACTTTAGAGTTGTAACATACTCAGAGACACTGCTGAAATGTATATTTCAACAGGTACAGTGGCTTGCGAAAGTATTCACCCCCCTTGGCATTTTTCCTATTTTGTTGGGGTTTGTATCAACACATTTACACAACATGCCTACCACTTTGAAGTTCCAAATATGCTTTATTGTGAAACAAACAAGAAATAAGACAAAAAAACTGAAAACTTCAGCGTGCATAACTATTCACTATTTCCCTGTATTTAGTGCCATCCATCATTCCTTCAATTCTGACCAGTTTTCAAGACCCTGCTGATGAAAAACATCCCCACAGCATGATGCTGCCACCACCATGATTCACTGTGGGGATGGTGTTCTCGGGGTGATGAGAGGTGTTGGGTTTGCCCCAGACATAGCGTTGTCCTTGATGGCCAAAAAGCTCAATTTTAGTCTCATTTGACCAGAGTACCTTCTTCCATGTGTTTGGGGAGTCTCCCACATGCCTTTTGGCGAACACCAAACGTGTTTGCTTACTTTTTTCTTTAAGCAATGGCTTTTTTCTGGCCACTCTTCCGTAAAGCCCAGCTCTGTGGAGTGTGCGGCTTAAAGTGGTCCTATGGACAGATACTCCAATCTCCGCTGTGGAGCTTTGCAGCTCCTTCAGGGTTATCTTTGGTCTGTTTGTTGCCTCTCTGATGAATGCCCTCCTTGCCTGGTCCGTGAGTTTTGGTGGGCGGCCCTCTCTTGGCAGGTTTGTTGTGGTGCCATATTCTTTCAATTTTTTAATAATGGATTTTTAATGGTGCTCCGTGGGATGTTCAAAGTTTCGGATAAAAAAATATATAACCCAACCCTGATCTTTACTTCTCCACAACTTTGTCCCTGACCTGTTTGGAGAGCTCCTTGGTCTTCATGGTGCCGCTTGCTTGGTGGTGCCCCTTGCTTTTTGGTGCTGCAGACTCTGGGGCCTTTCAGAACAGGTGTATATATACTGAGATCATGTGACAGATCATGTGACACTTAGATTGCACACAGCTGGACTTTATTTAACTAATTATGTGACTTATGAAGGTAATTGGTTGCACCAGATCTTATTTAGGGTCTTCCTAGCAACGGGGGTGAATATATATGCACACACCACTTTTCTGTTATTTATTTTTTGTTTTTTCATTTCACTTCACCAATTTGGACTATTTTGTGAATGTCCATTACATGAAATCCAAATAAAATCCTTTTAAATTACAGGTTGTAATGCAACAAAATAGGAAAAACGCCAAGGGGGATGAATACTTTTGCAAGGCACTGTAGTCCCATTCATACATCTGACTGTGCAATGTTACTAATGCTAGTGACTTCTATAGGATTTATTTGCATGCATTAACATTAGTTCCTATACAGTAGTTATTCATATAAGCTCAAATTAAGAAACTGTAACACTTTGTGTCATAAATCATAAACAATACACACAAATATTTAACAATGATTTATACAGGAACCCTTATTGTACCCTGGAATTGCATGATCCCAAATGACGATAGTATACTTATTGAGATCTGCAATACACACAGCTGGGAATCCCCACTCAACCCCTCTCCATTCCCATGGATGTCAGAGAGTTGGATGGGCACTCCATGGGCAGAGTCACCCACAATACGGTTCCTATCAACCTGTGAGTGTCAGGTAACCACAGTGAGGAGATGCAATTTCTGCTCATCGAATCTCCTCAGGTACCCGTGGTGTTGGGGTTTTCATGGTTCCAGAGGCACAATCCCCTTATCGACTGGACTGTTGGTTCTATCAAGGGTTGGAGCCCATTCTGCCACACTCATTGCCTGTAGTCGGGCACAGTCTGCCCCGCGACATCTGCGTTCTTGGAAAAAGCCTCGGACCACTGCGGAGTACCAGGACCTCCGGGAGGTTTTCAACAAGGCCCGTGCCACATCGCTTCCTCCGCATTGGCCCTATGACTGCGTCATCGACCTTCTCCCGGGCACTACACCACCTCGGGGGCGGCTTTACTCCCTGTCGGGTCCGGAGACCAAGCCGATGGAAAGGTACATTGAGGACTCCCTGGCTGCAGGAAGTATCCGTCCTTCTGCCTCCCCCGCCGGCACAGGGTTCTTCTTTGTGGAGAAGAAGAACAAAACCCTGCACCCATGTATCGACTACCGGGGCCGATACCACTCATCGCCTCAGCTTTCGAGCCTCTCCAGGGGACTATGATCTTCTTGAAGTTGGACCTTCGGAACACCTACCATCTGTTGCGGATACGGGAAGGATACAAGTGGAAGCCAGCCTTTAACACGGCTAGCGGGCACTATGAATACCTGGTGATGCCATTCGGACTGATGAACACTCCTGCAGTGTTCCAGGCCCTGGGTAACGATGTTCTCCGTGACATGTTGAACCAGTTCGTGTTCGTCTACGACTTTTTGTTAAAGCTGAGAAATGCTAATTCCATCGCTCCACCATCTCCTTCCTACAATACATCATCGCCGCTAACCGGATGTTTGTCCCAGACTCTGCCCGTTCCCCAGTCCTGGAATGGGCTCATTCCTCCAGACTTGCCTGCCATCCTGGCGCCCGTCGGACCCTGGCCTTTGTATGACAACGTTTTTGGTGGCCCACCATGGTTCCCGACTTCTCCGTGTTTGTCGCCGCCTGCACTGTGTGTGCTCAGAATAAGACTCCGTGGCAAGCTCCGGCTGGCATCCTTCAACCACTCCCTGTTCTTCACTGCCCCTGGTCCCATATATCCCTGGACTTCGTCACTGGTCTCCCTCCATCAGATGGCAACACCACTATCCTTATGGTGGTGTATAGGTTTTCCAAAGCCGCCCATTTCATTCCCCTTCCTAAGTTACCCTCAGTTAAGGAGATGGCCCAGCTCATGATGCAGCACGTCTTCCAGATCCATGGATTTCCGGTGGACATGGTCTCTGATCGCGGTCCTCAGTTCTCGTCCCAGTTCTGGAAGGCATTCTGCACCTGGAGACGGCTCTTCGTTGCCTCGTCTCCGCCAACCCCACCACCTGTAGCCAGCAACTCGTGTGGGTGGAATACGCCCACAACAGCCTTCCCTGCTCGGCCACTGGTCTCTCGCCTTTCGAGTGTTCCATGGGATATCAGCCCCCGCTCTTCCCTGAGCAAGAGGAAGAGGTCAGCATACCCTCGGCCCAGTTGTTTGTCCGTTGCTGTCGCCGTACCTGGAAGAGAGCCTGGTCCGCTCTTCTCAAGACAACCTCCAGGTATCGGCAACAGGCGGACCGCCACTGGACCCCTGCTCCCCGCTATCCTCTCGGGCAGAGGGTATGGCTGTCCACTCGGGATCTGCCCCTCCGGGTGGAGTCCCGCAAACTTTCCCCCTGTTTCATCGGCCCTTTCCCCATCTCTAAGATTCTTAGCCCCTCTGCTGTTCGTCTTCTTTTGTGCCGCACCCTCCGTATAATTCCCACTTTTCACATGTCTAGGATTAAACCTCTGTCTCACAGCCCTTTTTCTCCTAATCTGTTTCACCGGTCTTGTGCTTGTCTTCACCCCCCACCAGGTGTCTCCCATTGTCCACATTAACCCCTGTGTATTTATACCTGTGTTTTCTGTTTGTCTGTTGCCAGTTCGTCTTGTCTTGTCAAGTCTTACCAGCGTGTTTTTCCCATTTTCCAGCATCTCTAGTTTCTATTTTCTAGTCCTCCCGGTTCGGACCATTCTGCCTGCCCTGACCCTGAGCCTGCCTTCCGTTCTGTCCCTGTTTGACGTTGCCTTGGATTACTGACCTCTGCCTGCCCTTGACATGCCGCTTGCCTGCCCCCTGTTTTGTAATAAACATCTGAGATTCGAACTGCCTGCCTCCTGTGTCTGCATCTGGGTCTTATCCTGAGTCGTTTTACAAAAAATATAGTATGTATCGGAAATTAGCTAGGTTGAATTTGGTTATTTGAGTTATCTTTTCACCTGCTTTTTAAAAGAGAGGTTGGAATCAAGTATGATGCCAAGGTACTTAAAATAGGATACCACCTGGAGCTTCTCCCCTGACACATACTGTAGACATCTGGCTAAGTAGCATCAGTTGTCTTCTTTGTGAAGAACATGCAGACTGTTTTTTTTTTCACATTGAGATGCAAACATGAGTCACTGAGCCACTTTGTAACATGGACCATTGCAGTAGTGAGGTCTTGTGCAGCTTGTTGTTTGCTCTTTGCATGCACATATATCACTGTATCATCTGCATACATTTGAACTTCAGACCCAGTACAAACAGAAGGCAGATCATTAATGTACAGGCTGAACAGGAGGGGCCTCATTATTGACCCTTGGGGCATGCCCACATCATAGCTGAGAGTGGGCGACATCTCATTGCTCACTCTGACACACTGGGTTCTGCCTTCAAGTTATGATTTCATCCATCTCAAGGCTTCGGGGGAAAAGTTTAACTTGGACAGTTTTGTGATGAGAACCTAATGGTTGCTATAAAAATAAATAAAGAGAGTCGCACACTCTATACATAAAAACTCCCAGTAATTTATTGGATAAAACAGGCACTGTGATACCGTAACCTTGGTGTTTTACCCAATAAATTACTGGAAGTTTATATACAGTGTATAGAGTGTGCGACTCTCTTTATTTATTTTTTAAAGCTTACAGTTATTTGCCGTTAGTCAGCACCTCTACACTAAATCATTTTCTCTGGGTGTGCGCCAGCTCATGCTTTTTATGAGAACCTCATGGTTAACAGTATCAAAGGCATTCCTTACGTCTAGAAACACAGCCCCAACAACGCCCCATTTGTCCATCTTGGACTTCACATTTTCCGGAAGTAAGCAGTTGGCCGTTTTTTGCTCTGAAGTCAAACTGCATGGAGTGCAATGTGAAGGGAATGTTGTTGAGGTGGGCAATCAGTTGCTCTGCTAAACACTTTTCAGCAACTTTTGACAACACAGGTAGTATTTTAATGGACCTGTAGTTACTCACATCAGCAGGGTCACCTGATTTAAAGATGTGTAGTATTATGGCCGACTTCCAGGCCTTTAGAAAAACACCCCCTGACCAATAGATGTGTTGGTGACCTTAGTAATGGGGTCAGTGAGTGACTCTTTATAGTTTTTAAGAAAGGTAAAGTCCAGCCCAAACACATCTTTGGCTTTATAGTTCTTTAGTGAGCTAATCACCATGTTCACCTCTGACTCAGAAACCTCCCTTATGGTGAAGACAGTTTGAGTGTCGTTCACTGGCGCTGAGCCCAAGACACCAGTGGAGGGCTCCTGTTTCAGTACATTGACAGAGTCAACAAAGCAGAAATTGAAGGTTGTTGCTATTTCGATTGCATCCTGTGTTAGACTCATGTTGATTTATTTTCACTCTGTCAATTAGGTTAGTATTGTGGAGTAACTACAATGTTGTTGATCCATCCTCAGCTTTTCTCCTATCACAGCCATTAAACTCTGTAACTGTTTTAAAGTCACCATTGGCTTCATGGTGAAATCCCTGAGCAGTTTCCTTCCTCTCCAGCAACTGAGTTAGGAAGGATGCCTGTATCTTTGTAGTGACTGGGTGTATTGGTACAACATCCAGCTGTGTGGAAAAAGTCAAGGGGTGTGATTACTTTCTGAAGGCACTGTACTTGTATAACTCTAATGATAGAGCTAAATGTGTGCAATTCCTTTGCATGGAAAATTGGAAATGAGTTGTTCTGGCTGTGCTTTTTAAGAGGTGATCGTAATACAACCAAATTTCTTGCTTGAGAAAGTGCTCTTTGCTTTATTCTTTTTGACAATTTTAATTGAAAACAATTACAGTAAGGTACTTAATTGTTACCCAGATATTATTTGATACTGAGATAAAAACTGAGCTATGGCTACACCATGCCAATGAAATCAACGTGTTAATTTAGCAGACATCACAGGCCCTGCCCTACAGTCAACACACATATATTTTACAGTAATAATGTAATGGAATATAACAGAACAAAATAGAAAGGATATTTTTCCCAAATGGCTATTGCTGATTGTCAACAGTAGCCTATTCACATGAGGAATGCATGGAGCCAAGGTCATTCTAGGATTTTTTTTTATTTTGAAACAGATACCATCCGCGTGATTTGCAGAGTTGTTTGGCTAAAATAGGTTAATTAGAAACCTTGGAATCTGCTCTTTCTGATATGGACCTCTGTAGAATGATATGGAAGTAGTCCTATTTGGTAAGCTCAGTTCTCTTCTTTGTCAATGCACGCTGCGCTGGTCATCAGTCTCTTCATTCTCTATTTGACAATTGATAATATTGTCACCCATCAGACTATTGACAATTTAATATTGTCTTTAGGCCACATCTATTATTATATATATATTTTATTATTATTATTATTATAACTTTTGTGTTTGAAATTCATTTCAATATAGTTTAGGTGTAGTTTGGAGGGGCCAGCTAGGCAGGCAACTGTTGTCTTGCAGTCAGAAAATACACTATCGTCTTATTGAAGTATTTACAGTCTATGCGCTTCTGGATCAAGCAAAACATTTTCTGACTGATTACAATTTAAATTTGGTGTCCTGGGGTTTCTTATAACCTATTTTAACATCATAAATACATTCATTTAGCAATTTATTATGGAATATTTACACAATTGAAATATCAACGTTCAGCATGACTGTCATGGCCATTCTAGTAATTATGGAATTCCGACGTTCCGAGGGTTAATTAATGTACCTAAGACATTATATTGTGGGTTGTGATAGAGTAAGATAGGTGAACTAAGCCCAAAAGGCATTTATACATTATATACTGAACAAAAATATAAGCGCAACATGTAAAGTGTTGGCCCCATGTTTCATTAGCTGAAATAAAAGATCCCAGAAATGTTCCCTACTCACAAATAGCTTATTTCTCTCAAATTCTGAGAACACATTTGTTTACATCCCTGTTAGTGAGAATTTCTACTTTGCCAAGATCTTCCATTCACCTGACAGGTGTGGCATATCAAGAAGCTGATTAAACAGCATGATCATTACACAGGTGCACCTTGTGCTTGGGACAATAAAAGGCCACTCTAAAATGTGCAGTTTTGTCACAATACCACAGATGTCTCAAGTTGAGGGAGCACACAATTGGCATCCTGACTGCAGGAATGTCCACCAGTGCTGTTGTCAGAGAATTTATTGTTAATTTCTCTACCATAAGCCACCTCCAACATAATTTTAGAGAGTTAGGGAGTACATCCAACCGATGTCATAACCTGCAGACCACGTTTAACCACGCCAGTCCAAGACCTCCACATCCGGCTTCTTCATCTGCGGGATCGTCTGAGGGGGTGCTGAGGAGTATTTCTGTCTGTATTAAAGCCCTTTTGTGGGGAAAAACTCATTCTGATTGGTTGGGCCTGGCTCCCCAGTGGGTGGGAAATCCATAGATTAGGGCCTAATGCATTTATTTCAATTGACTGATTTCCTTATATGAACTGTAACTCAGTAAAATCTTTGAAATTGTTGCATGTTGCGTTCATGTTTTTGTTCAGTATATTATTCAAGAATCAATGGCTATATATTATTAATTTAAAGACCAAAAATTTATATACAGTACCAATCTCAGAATGCCCCTTTAATGTGCCTCGGGCATACTGGGAGCTCTGAATGCGTTTTAATGTGTGGGGTAAATCATCAATTATTGTTGGCTTGCACTGACTAAAACGATCCATTCACTACAGCATTTTCCTGCAAATATTTCCTTGTAAAGATGTTGATAAAGACTGCATTTTACCATACCTGTGGAAAAAAATAGTGGTAGCACTTTATAATAACTCCACGTAATAAAGCATTTATTGGATTAGTAAATAGTCTATTCATAACTTATTAATCATTACTCCCACATTTGTCAATGTTAGTAACTTAGTTATTCACACATTTATAAGCAACTTTTAAAGTGTTTTATGATTTATAAGATATTCATAAGATGTTTAATATAGGTGCTTATGAAACATTTACCTGTTGTAATAGTGTGATGTGTAACTTAAGACACCCTATGCTGAGTAAAATAATGTTTTTAGTCAGAAAATGCTAAAATAAGCGTTTCTTGGCAGTAACTTTTCTACCAATATAATATTTATATTGCACGGGTCAAATTGACCAAAATACACCCAAGTATCTGACAACAACGTCCCTGTGTTACAGTAAGCCCAAATAAGGATCCAGTGAGGAGATATGGATTTGTTTATCGTAGTTTGTGAGATCACACAGATTCATTTTCACACCCATGAGGTTCCTCTGACACATCTTGTGCAATGTTATTGGTGAATATTGACAGCAAAACACAAGCATCACGATAAACAGTCATTGGTGTGGAGAGAAAGGTCTATCCGGTTTTGAGAGGTGCTGACATTTCTTCTTCCTATAAGAATGAATTTTTTTTTCCCAGAATCACAATTTATGACATACTCTGCAGGCATTTACTGGGAGACTTATTCTCTGAGGATTCGCTCCACTGCACAATGATGATGACTTAAAAGCCAGGGCTGAATGTTTTCTATATTGTTGTCCTCTATACTTCAGGGAGTGACTCATATACAGCCATGAACCTTTCCCTTTACGAATGGACATAAATATCAAATGTGATGAACAACAAAAAGGAGCACTTGTTGTTGGCATTGCCTGTGTTTATGAATCAGACCTGGACAGAAAATAGTTTTATTTTGTAGTTTTTTAGAATATACCAACTTTTCAAGTACTCTAGGTTTTCGAATATAGTTTATATACAGTTTCAACTAAAAGGCAACTATTTTCTTTGATATTCAAATACTAATCATTTTTTAAAGTAATTTGAATACTTCTCAGTAAACCAAATAATAGTTTAAGGTATTTGAATTTATTCAAGTTATTTGAAAACCCAAAAATATGTATTTGATGGCTGCCAAATCTTTGATGAAGAACCAAAAACTACAACAGTTAATTTAATTAGTTTAACTGCTGTATATGATCATAAGCACATGGTTTGGAGGGATCTTAGATATGAATCGTTATATAGCATATAGCCTAGAATTAAATACTCAAGTTACATGGAATCACATCAACATTAGAGAAGACCACTTTTGCAGCTTCAAAATGACTAACAAATATATTTTCATAATTAGTGAGACATAAGGTAATACAGTAACACTTGACATCAAGTTCTTATACATGTGTAGTAACCAGTAGCAAAGCAAGGGTAAAATCACTTCACCATATTACAACCTATGTGTTATGATAATTACATTGTTTGCTCTATAACCTGTTAGTTCATATGCCTTAACATCGTGATATACAGTGCATTCGGGAAGTATTCAGACCCCTTGACTTTTTCCACATTTTGTTATCTTACAATGTAATACATTTTTGAATAAGGCTGTAACGTAACAAAATGTGGAAAAAGTCAAGGGGTCTGAATACTTTCTGAATGCACTGTATAGGCCTAAGGCGGAGACAATAAGAAGACACAGTGGCAGAATGAATTCATCACAAAACTGGAGAGCAACATCTGTCCGGTGAAGTCAAGGAAGTTAATGTTTCCGGCATTTTCGGACTACTAAACTATTGATTTAGAACCACAGAGAGTTACCGCAACTCACAATGAAAACAGGTGCTGCCTCTCCTAATCCAGCACCATTTCAACTTTAGTCCAATCAACGTAAACTAAATATGATGTGGCTGCCCATGGTACTGATTTCAATCACCCTACTTGTAGAGAAACGGCAGCAATGCCATCCTCTTCTTTCATGTTGCCTAACTGGTCTATGACTCTGTCATACAGTACACGCTTTTAGTTTTCGCTACCTGGCTAAAATGCTTGCTCACTAGCCTAACTTTGTCACGACTTCCTCTGAAGCTGCCTCCTCTCCTTGTTCGGGCAGGCTTCAGGGTTCGTCGTCACCGATCTTCTAGCCACTGCCACTCCTCATCTCATCATTCCATTTGTTTTATCTTGTTTATTACACACACCTGGTTTCAATTCCCCTCATCAGTACCTGTATAAGTGTTCCCTCTGCCCACTTGTCTTTGTGTGTGATTGTTTATTGTGAGGTTAGTTTAGCTCGGTGGAGCTCTTGTATTTTCGACCACGCCCGAAGGACGAGAGGCGGGCAAGCGTCTGGTCCAGCTGAGGCAGGGGACGAGGAACGCGCAGGACTTCGCCCTGGAGTTTCGGACCCTAGTGGCTGGGTAAACACAAAATGCAGTTTTGAAATGAAGTTTATTATTAAGGGAAAACAAAATCCAAAACCACATGGCCCTGTGTGAAAAAGTGATTGCCCCCTACAACCTAATAACTGGTTGGGCCACCCTTAGCAGCAACAACTGCAATCAAGCGTTTGCAATAACTTGCAATGAGTCTTTTACAGCGCTGTGGAGGAATTCTGGCCCACTCATCTTTGCAGAATTTTTGTGACTAATATTTAAATTTGTTTGATGATCTGAAACATTTAAAGTATGACAAACATGCAAACAAATAACAAATCAGGAAGGGGGCAAACACTTTTTCACACCACTGTAAGTCTAGGTATTCCATTGGTTCCCCTATCCACTCCACTGCCCATCAAAGCACTTGACAGTTGACCATTAGGGTCAGGGCTCATTAGGGAAGTTACAGCACCAGTCACGATGGTTACCCAAAGGACCCATAGAGAGCACGTCACATTTTTTATTATTTTGTCCCCCGATTTCCCTGTCGTGTTGGGTCTTCCCTGGTTAGCACTACTCAACCCAACCTTTTCATGGCCTCAGAGTGTTCTCACGGGGTGGTAGCGAGAGTGTCAGGGTAGGTGCCTAGCTGTTTCCGTTGGTGCAACCACAGTGGAAAGTCCAGACACTTCCTCCACTGTGCGCATCCCCACCGAATACCTTGATTTGGCGCACGCATTTTCCAAAACGCAGGCGTCCAAATTACTACCTCATCAGGGCAGGGGGGATTGCGTGATAAACCTACGAGTAGACGCTGTGCCTCCCAAGAGTCATGTATATCCCCTGTCGCAGGCTGAAATGGAGGCGATGGAGAAATACAGTGAGGGAAAAAAGTATTTGATCCCCTGCTGATTTTGTACGTTTGCCCACTGACAAAGAAATGATCCGTCTATCATTTTAATGGTAGGTGTATTTGAACAGTGAGAGACAGAATAACAACAAAATCCAGAAAAACGCATGTCAAAAATGTTATAAATTGATATGGATTTTAATGAGGGAAATAAGTATTTGACACCTCTGCAAAACATGACTTAGTACTTGGTGGCAAAACCCTTGTTGATAATCACAGAGGTCAGACGTTTCTTGTAGTTGGCCACCAGGTTTGCACACATCTCAGGAGGGATTTTGAGTCACTCCTTTGTTGCCTTGGCCATGTGTTTTGGGTCATTGTCATGCTGGAATACCCATCCACGACCCATTTTCAATGCCCTGGCTGAGGGAAGGAGGTTCTTACCCAAGACTTGACGGTACATGGCCCCGTCCATCGTCCCTTTGATGCGGTGAAGTTGTCCTGTCCCCTTAGCAGAAAAACACCCCCAAAGCATAATGTTTCCCCCTCCATGTTTGACGGTGGGGATGGTGTTCTTGGGGTCATAGGCAGCATTCCTCCTACTCCAAAAACGACGAGTTGAGTTGATGCCAAAGAGCTCGATTTTGGTCTCATCTGACCACAACACTTTCACCCAGTTCTCCTCTGAATCATTCAGATGTTCGTTGGCAAACTTCAGACGGGCCTGTATATGTGCTTTCTTGAGCAGGGGAACCTTGCGGGCGCTGCAGGATTTCAGTCCTTCACGGCGTAGTGTGTTACCAATTGTTTTCTTGGTGACTATGGTCTCAGCTGACTTGAGATCATTGACAAGATCCTGCCGTGTAGTTCTGGGCTGATTCCTCACCGTTCTCATGATCATTGCAACTCCATGAGGTGAGATCTTGCATGGAGCCCCAGGCCGAGGGAGATTGACAGTTATTTTGTGTTTCTTCCATTTGTGAATAATCGCACCAACTGTTGTCATCTTCTCACCAAGCTGCTTGGCCATGGTCTTGTAGCCCATTCCAGCCTTGTGTAGGTCTACAGTCTTGTCCCTGACATCCTTGGAGAGCTCTTTGGCCTTGGCCATGGTGGAGAGTTTGGAATCTGATTGATTGATTGCTTCTGTGGACAGGTGTCTTTTATACAGGTAACAAACTGAGATTAGGAGCACTCCCTTTAAGAGTGTGCTCCTAATTTCAGCTCGTTACCTGTATAAAAGACACCTGGGAGCCAGGAATCTTTCTGCTTGAGATGGGGTCAAATACTTATTTCCCTCATTAAAATGTAAATCAATGTATAACATTTTTTACATAAATTTTTCTGGATTTTGTTGTTGTTATTCTGTCTCTCACTGTTCAATTAAACATACCATTAAAAGTATAGACTGATCATTTCTTTGTCAGTGGGCAAACATACAAAATCAGCAGGGGATCAAATACCTTTTTCCCTCACTGTACGTCTCCGAGTCCCTGTGCCAGGGGTTCAGACGTCCCTCCACTTCGCCCGCCTCCTCAAGTTTATTTTTTGTGAAGAAGAAAGACGGAGGTCTGCGCACGTGCATTGATTACCGAGCATTGAACAAGGGGACAATACGTTATAGTTATCATCTGCCCCTCATCCCATCTGTGATCGAGTCAATGCATGGGGCGCGCTTTCACAAAATTAGATCTCCGGAGTGAGTATAACCTGGTGCGTGTCCGAGAGGGGGACGAATGGAATACAGCATTCAGCACAACCACGGGGCATTTCGAATACCTGGTGATGCCGTACGGTTTGATGAACGCTCCATCCGTTTTCCAGTCCTTTGTGAACAAGGTGTTTCGGGACATGCTTGGTCACGGTGTAGTGGTCTACATCAATGACATTCTGGTGTATTCCACTACGCCCGCCAAGCATGTGTCCCTGGTTTGCAAAGTGCTGGGCCGACTGTTGGAAAATGACCTGTGTCTGTTTTTCCCGCAGTCCGTCTCCTTCCTCGGATACCACATCACCACCTCCGGTGTGGAGATCGAGGGAGATTGCATTTCAGCTGTGCGTAATTGGCCGACTCCAACCACAGTAAAGAGGTGCAGCGCTTTATTGGCTTTGCCAACTACTATTGGAGGTTTATCTGGGGCTTTGGCAAGGTTGCAGCTCCCATCACATCTCTGTTGAAGGGTGGGCCGTCCAGGCTCCACTGGTCTGCTTAGGCTGACAGGGCCTTCAGTAACCTGAGGGTTCTGTTCACCTCAGCCCCGGTACTGGCCCATCCCGATCCATCACTCCCGTTCGTAGTGGAGGTGGATGCGTCCGAGGTAGGGATAGGCACTGTCCTGTCTCAACGCTCGGGCATGCCACCCAAACTCCACCCTTGTGCCTTCTTCTCCAAGAAGCTCAGCCCGGCGGAGCTGAACTATGACGTTGGTGATCGGGAGCTGTTGGCTGTAGTCAGAGCCCTGACAGTGTGGAGGCACTGGCTCGAGGGGGCGAAACACCCTTTCCTCGTCTGGACGGACCACCGTAACCTGGAGTACATCCGGGCAGCGAGGAGGCTGAACCCTCGCCAGGCCAGGTGGGCCCTATTCTTCACCTGGTTTGAGTTTACACTGTCATACATCCCGGGTACGAAGAACGTGAAGGCAGACGCGCTGTCACGACTGTACGACACATAGGAGAGGCCCATAGACAACACCCCCATACTCCCGGTCTCCTGCATTGTGGCACCGGCAGTATGGGCGATGGACGCGGACATAGAGCGGGCGTTATGCACAGAGCCATCACCACCTCAGTGTCCAGCTGGGCTGAAGTATGTGCCGTCTCTTGTCCATGACCATCTGATCTATTAGGCCCCACGTCTCCCTCCTCTGGTCACCCAGGTATCGGTCGTACAGTGCGCTGCCTGACAGGAAAGTACTGGTGGCCTACCTTGGCTAAAGACGTGAGCATGTCTCTTCCTGCTCGGTGTGCGCCCAGAGTAAGGCACCTAGGCACCTCCCAACGGGTAAGTTCCACAACGGCCATGGTCCCACCTGTGTATTGACTTTCTAACTGATCTTTCCTCTCTTAGGGTAACACTACCATCCTGGTTGTTGTGGACCGCTTTTCAAAAGTCTGCCGCCTCCTTTCTCTCCCCACAGCCCTGCAGACGGCGGAGGCCCTGTTTACTCATGTCTTCCGGCACTACGGGGTTTCAGAGGACATAGTGTCTGACCGGGGTCCCCAGTTCACATCCAGCGTCTGGAAGGCGTTCATGGAACATCTGGGGGTCTCGGTCAGCCTGACCTCTGGGTTTCACCCCGAGTCTAATAGGCAGGTGGAACGGGTGAATCAAGATGTGGGTAGGTTCCTACGGTCCTACTGCCAGGACCGGCCAGGGGAGTGGTCAGTGTTCTTGCCATGGGCTGAAAATATGCCCAGAACTCTCTTCGCCACTCCTCCACTAACCTACCTCCCTTTCAATGTGTCTTAGGTTATCAGCCGGCATCCGAGCCAGACCGAAGCTCCTGTGGTGGATGACTGGTTTCGGCGCGTGGAGGCGACGTGGAATGCTGCTCACATTTACCTCCAGCGCGCCGTGCGTCGCCAGAAGGCCAACGCTGACCGCCACCGCAGTGAGGCCCAGGTTTTGTACCGGGGGATTGGATCTGGCTCTCGACCCGGAATCTGCCCCTCCGCCTGCCCTGCCGGAAGCTGAGCCCGCGGTTTGTGGGGCCGTTCAAAGTCCTGAGGAGAATCAACGAGGTTACATATAGGTTACTACTCCCTCCCGATTACCGTATTAACTCCTCATTTCATCTGTCTCTCCTCAGGCCGGTGGTGGCTGGTCCGCTCCAGGAGTATGAGGTGCGGGATGTCCCTCCACCCTCTCTGGACATCGATGGGGCCCCGGCGTACTCTGTCCGTTCCATCCTGGATTCGCGAGGTGTCAGGTGGGGGGCCCGGTGAGGGATATAATTGATCCCTCCCTGTTGCGGGATTTCCACCATTGCCATCCGGCTCGCCTTGCCCCATGTCCTCCTGGCCGTCCCCGAGGCCGGTGTCGGCGCACTGCGTCTAGTGGTGGGGGGGTACTGTCACGACTTCCTCTGAAGCTACCTCCTCTCCTTGTTCGGGCAGGCTTCGGCGTTCGTCGTCACCGGTCTTCTAGCCACTGCCGCTCCTCATCTCATCATTCCATTTGTTTTGTTTTGTTTATTACAAACACCTGGTTTAATTTCCCCTCATCAGTACCTGTATAAGTGTTCCCTCTGCCCCCTTGTCTTTGTGTGTGATTGTTTATTGTGGAGGTTAGTTTAGCTCGGTGGAGCTCTTGTATTTTGTATCGCCGGGATATTCACCCGTGTGCCTTGTTGTTTCCAGTTCGCTGTATATTTCCGCACTGGAGTGTTTGGCGCATTGCTACGTACCGCTGTGTCAATGGAATAAACCTGTTATTCTGTGATTTACCCTCCTGCGCCTGAGTCCTTCAAATCACATCACCACAAACTTCCTTTCATGGGCAACGATGCGCCAAGCCTACATCTAGCTACATGTTGAACTTCCATCTTGTCAGGCCAGGGGCACAATGTGTAAATGTATGGTTGGATCAGAATCACCATTATAGTCATTAGCCAGTATGGAGAATTAAGTAAAACCACAAGTCCAAATCCCTATCTCCATCCATGGCTAATTTAGGAATGGGACGATTTTAGCTAGCTAGCTAGCCACTGGAGGACAACAACACAACGAGATGCAACAATAAAAATGTTTTCTGTCAATGACGTTTGGATTCTGGTGATGTGACTAGTGTGAAGCCAACTCCAAAATGGCTTCCCTTGCCACTTTTTATTGGTGCTCCAGGACCATTCACTGCTGAGCTCACTCAGTTTAGCTCAACACTGATTGGCTATTATTTTTATATATTTTTGTCAAGGGAGGCCAAATGCCTGCTGGCTTTCCTTGTATTCAGTGCTACGGGTGGCAACAATGTCATACTCTTGTTGACCAGACAGCATCAGATATTTGGGCTACACATACTGAGACAGATGGGCGCTGTTTCGTTCTGTCGGATGCATTCTCCGGTGAGATACATTCAGCCTCTTGTGAATTGAAGGAAATATATGAAACACATAGAGACAAAAGATACATTATTTCGTATATTTTTTCCTTCCCCTGGGATCCATGAATACGTGCCACTGGTAGTAACTTTATGATTATTACAATAGCAACATTGTTTTTTCATAGGACTTTGGAAATGGCTTTACAATTGCATAATAATGGAGTTATTACAAAAATGGAATCAGGAACACTCACTATTCTTTGTGTACAATAGTTACAAAAACTCTCAGCTCATTGCGATGCAATTATAATGCAATTACCAAAGTATTATTTAACAACATGCTAATAAAATGTTGCTCCAAAAGTAATTACATTTTATTACACAGGCACAAGAACAGTGTCATGGAAAATCTTATACAGGGACACTCGAAGTCAATCTTAAATGAATCATTGTTTATTGTCAGCACGCTGGAGAGGTTCCAACAAACTTTTCTTTTTTTTTTTTTTTCTTTTTTTGTCATTTAGCAGACGCTCTTATCCAGAGCGACTTACAGTCAGTGAATACATATTTTTTTTATATTGGCCCCCCGTGGGAATCGAACCCACAACCCTGGCGTTGCAAACGCCATGCTCTATCAACTGAGCTACATCCCTGCCGGCCATTCCCTCCCCTACCCTGGACGACGCTGGGCCAATTGTGCGCCGCCCATGCGTCTCCCGGTCGCGGCCAGCGGCGACAGAGCCTGGATTCGAACCAGGATCTCTAGTGGCACAGTTAGCACTGCGATGCAGTGCCTTAGACCACTGCCCCACTCAGGAGTACAACTTAATGCACCACAGTGAACGTCTGTCAGAAGCTCTAACAGGGCAGTCCCGTTAGTTCCCTTATATACTGACAAGTTATATTTGCATGATTTAACTTATTCATAATTCATAATTCATGTTTGTTTCATTCCTGTGACAACCAATACTGGGTCATGCATGTGACAGACAAATACCTCAGGCTTCTTCTCTCTAAGCTGAGACCTTAAAACTGAGATATCTTTCTCTAAACAAGGTTCTGGGCATACTGCCAAATTGCAGACACTGATAGTGAGGATTAGTTCAATCAGTCACTTGCATAAACACTGAAATTGGTTTATAGAAAAGCACAAACATAGAACATAGAAATTGGTAAATAGAAAAGCACAAACATAAACATTTCCATCACAACAGTTTAATTTTAAGTGCTACTGAGAATGCTAACAGTAACAAAATATGGCGATTCATTGTTGAAAGGAAACTAAATATCCCAAAACTGCCTTCTTGATTCAACTACAGCCAAGATATGTGGAAAATCATGTTAGTTTGTAATCTGAGTGAACTATCCCTTTAAAGATGGTATAGTGTGTGTTTGAAACAAGAACACTTACCCTCAGTTGGACAAAGAGGTTCAAAGTTGTTTTTGTTAAGCATCCAACTTGCTGTTTGCAGTGTTTGCAAATGGCTTTGAATTACTCTGCAGTATTTTCAAGTATCATAAAATTAATTGCAGCTTTCAACCTTGTCAGTGTCATGTTGAAAGAGTCATAGAGTAGTTGTGCGTCACAACTTACAGTATATATACTTATCTGTACAAAATATGACTATGTAAGCCTGGGGCAATGGACATTCAGGATGGACGTTTACAAAATGTTCAGACAGAAATGCATTGTGTAGCTCAAATATGACTGTCAGATAGATTGGAATAGTATAGGAGATTGTATGTGCTCTATTCATTATATTTATATCTTAAACATGCCGTTCCAAATACAGCCCTGCCATTAGTTGAAGGCAGCCAATCCAATAGTTTCTGAAAAGTAGTCACTTCCTGAGATCTGTATTCAAATATTTAAAAAAAAGTAGTTGCTTTCTCAGATCTGTATTCAAATAGTTTTGAAAAGTAGTACTTTGTTGGGATCTGTATTCAAAGAGTTGTAGTCACCCGGAAAAATAGTTTATTTCCACAAAGCATAGTTAAAACGATAGTTATCCCAATTGTTATTGAGGTACTTTCTGCCCAGCTACAAGGGGATAATGTGGGTGTGTTTCCGGGGGTGCAGTTGAGACTGTTCTGAAGTGATTTTACCCGACATGTGAAATGTAATGGTGCTTTGAAGTTCTTCATTCATCGGTCTTCAGCTGTCGTTCCTACTAGTTGAGAGATGTTATACTCATGTTGAATAAAAATGTGACCATAAATAATGCAAGTCTGAAAATAGCATGATGATGGCTCAAATGTATATTTCTAAATTACTTTATCAAATTATCATCATCCATCACCACTTTTCTGAGGACAATTCCTTACATTATTGGTGCCCCATGTGAGGATGATCCCCTACTATATACAGTGGGGAGAACAAGTATTTGATACACTGCCGATTTTGCAGGTTTTCCTACTTACAAAGCATGTAGAGGTCTGTAATTTTTTATCATAGGTACACTTCAACTGTGAGAGACGGAATCTAAAACAAAAATCCAGAAAATCACATTGTATGATTTTTAAGTAATTAATTTGCATTGTATTGCATGACATAAGTATTTGATCACCTACCAACCATTAAGAATTCCGGCTCTCACAGACCTGTTAGTTTTTCTTTAAGAAGCACTCCTGTTCTCCACTCATTACCCCGTATTAACTCTACCTGTTTGAACTCGTTACCTCTATAAAAGACACCTGTCCACACACTCAATCAAACAGACTCCAACCTCTCCACAATGGCCAAGACCAGAGAGCTGTGTAAGGTACACTTCAACTGTGAGAGACGGAATCTAAAACAAAAATCCAGAAAATCACATTGTATGATTTTAAAGCAATTAATTTGCATTTTATTGCATGACATAAGTATTTGATACATCAGAAAAGCAGAACTTAATATTTGGTACAGAAACCTTTGTTTGCAATTATAGAGATCATATGTTTACTGTAGGTCTTGACCAGGTTTGCACACAATGCAGCAGAGATTTTGGCCCACTCCTCCGTACAGACCTTCTCCAGATCCTTCAGGTTTCGGGGCTGTCGCTGGGCAATACGGACTTTCAGCTCCCTCCAAAGATTTTCTATTGGGTTCAGGTCTGGAGACTAGCTAGGCCACTCCAGGACCTTGAGATGCTTCTTATGGAGCCACACCTTAGTTGCCCTGGCTGTGTGTTTCGGGTCGTTGTCATGCTGGAAGACCCAGCCACGACCTATCTTCAATGCTCTTACTGAGGGAAGGAGGTTGTTGGCCAAGATCTCGCGATACATGGCCCCATCCATCCTCCCCTCAATACGGTGCAGTCGTCCTGTCCCCTTTGCAGAAAAGCATCCCCAAAGAATGATGTTTCCACCTCCATGCTTCACGGTTGGGATGGTGTTCTTGGGGTTGTACTCATCCTTCTTCTTCCTCCAAACACGGCGAGTGGAGTTTAGACCAAAAAGCTCTATTTTTGTCTCATCAGACCACCATGACCTTCTCCCATTCCTCCTCTGGATCATCCAGATGGTCATTGGCAAACTTCAGACGGGCCTGTACATGCGCTGGCTTGAGCAGGGGGACCTTGCGTGCGCTGCAGGATTTTAATCCATGACGGCGTAGTGTGTTACTAATGGTTTTCTTTGAGACTGTGGTCCCAGCTCTCTTCAGGTCATTGACCAGGTCCTGCCGTGTAGTTCTGGGCTGATCCCTCACCTTCCTCATGATCATTGATGCCCCACGAGGTGAGATCTTGCATGGAGCCCCAGACCGAGGGTGATTGACCGTCATCTTGAACTTCTTACATTTTCTAATAATTGCGCCAACAGTTGTTGCCTTCTCACCAAGCTGCTTGCCTATTGTTCTGTAGCCCATCCCAGCCTTGTGCAGGTCTACAATTTTATCCCTGATGTCCTTACACAGCTCTCTGGTCTTGGCCATTGTGGAGAGGTTGGAGTCTGTTTGATTGAGTGTGTGGACAGGTGTCTTTTATACAGGTACCAAGTTCAAACAGGTGCAGTTAATAAAGGTAATGAGTGGAGAACAGGAGGGCTTCTTAAAGAAAACTAACAGGTCTGTGAGAGCCGGAATTCTTACTGGTTTGTAGGTGATCAAATACTTATGTCATGCAATACAATGCAAATTAATTACTTAAAAATCATACAATGTGATTTTCTGGATTTTTGTTTTAGATTCCGTCTCTCACAGTTGAAGTGTACCTATGATAAAAATTACAGACCTCTACATGCTTTGTAAGTAGGAAAACCTGCAAAATTGGCAGTGTATCAAATAATTGTTCTCCCCACTGTATATGTTTTCTTTGGAAGGTTACCTGAGGATTCCCGATCACATGGCATATTAACTTCCCACTTATTTGACATCTCCTGCTTTATCCCCTTTCACACTGATGTTTTTACACAGCCATTACTTAGAGCACTTGAGTCTAATTGTCTCATTCATGTGACACATGCCATGAGCTTGCATATTTGGGTTATCAAATGTCTTCAAAAGCCAAACCTGTAGGAGTGGATAGTGCTGGATGGAGCAGCCTGTCAGTCTGATCAGACAGGTCACCTCAGTAAACATTCAGGCCAGCATCCAGTTTGATGTTTGACTGGATTAGACTGTAGGATTATCAGTCCTAAAACAGTGTTGCATCTTCTCTGTCTCTCTGAGATCCTGTGAATGTGTTTGTGTGTGTTTGCTTGTGTGTGCGTGTGTGTGTTAGTGATGCACAGGTTGACTCATAACCCGCAGTCCCTGCGGTTATATCCAGGGACGGTTGGGTTTAGGGTCATAAAATATTGCGTGGATGAAGGGCGGGTGGGTGGCGGGCTGGTTGAATGAAGAGAAAACAATGTAAAAAGAAAAATATATATATACGTATATATTTCAAATGCACTACCAGTCAAAAGTTTGGACACACCTACTCATTCAAGGATTTTACCTTATTTTTACAATATTTAAATTGTAGAATATTAGTGAAGACATCAAAACTATGATATAAACAAATATGGAATCATATAGTAACCAAAAAAGTGTTAAACAAATCAAAATATATGTTGTATTTGAGATTCTTCCAATAGCCACCCTTTGCCTTGATGACAGCTTTGCACACTCTTGGCATTCTCTCAACCAGCTAAATGAGGTAGTGACCTGGAATGCATTTCAATTAACAGGTGAGGCTTCTTAAAAGTTAATTGTGGAATTTATTTCCTTCTTAATGTGTTTGAGCCAATCAGTTGTGTTGAGACAAGGTAAGGAGGGTATACAGAAGATAGCCTTATTTGGTAAAAGACCAACTCCATATTATGGAAAGAACAGCTCAAATAAGCAAAGAGAAACGACAGTCCATCATTACTTTAAGACATGAAGGTCAGTCAATACGGAACATTTCAAGAACTTTGAAAGTTTCTTCAAATGCAGTCGCAAAAACCATAATGCGCTATGATGAAACTGTCTCTCATGAGGACCGCTACAAGAATGGAAGACCCAGGAAGAGTTACCAGCCTCAGAAATTGCAGCCCAAATAAATGCTTCACGGAGTTCAAGTCACAGACACATCTCAACATCAACTGTTCAGAGGGGACTGTGTGAATCAGACCTTCATGGTCGAATTGCTGCAAAGAAACCACTACTAAAGGACATCAATAAGAAGAATAGACCTGCTTGGGCCAAGAAACATGAGCAATGGACATTAGACTGGTGGAAATCTGTCCAAATTGGAGATTTTTTATTCCAACCGCCGTGTCTTTGTGAGACGTGGTGTGGGTGAACGGATGATCTCCGAATGTATAGTTCCCACCTTAAAGCATGGAGGAGGAGGGGTTATGGTGTGTGGGTGCTTTGCTGGTGACACTGTCAGTGATTTATTTAGAATTCAAGGCACACTTAACCAGCATGGCTACCACAGTATTCTGCAGTGATACGCCATCCCATCAGGTTTGGATTTAGTGGGACTATCATTTGTTTTTTAACAGGACAATGACCCAACACACCTCCAGGCTGTGTAAGGGCTATTTTACCAAGAAGGAGAGTGATGGAGTGCTGCATCAGATATAATATAATATAATATGCCATTTAGCAGACGCTTTTATCCAGAGTGACTTACAGTCAGGTGTGCATACATTTTTACGTATGGGTGGTCCCGGGGATCGAACCCACTACCCTGGCGTTACAAGCGCCATGCTCTACCAATTGAGTTACAGAGGACCTGGCCTCCACAATCACCCAACCTCAACCCAATTGAGATGGTTTGGGATGAGTTGGACGGCAGCATATGTGGGAACTCCTTCAAGACTGTTGGAAAAGCATTCCAGGTGCAGCTGGTTGAGAGAATGCCAAGAGTGTGAAAAGCTGTCATCAAGGCACAGGGTGGCTATTTGAAGAATCTCAAATATAAAATATATTTTGATTTGTTTAACACTTTTTTGGTTACTACATGATTCCATATGTGTTATTTCATAGTTTTGATGTCTTCACTATTATTCTACAATGTAGAAAATAGTAAAAATAATGGAAAACCCTTGAATGAGTAGGTGTGTCCAAACTATTTCCTGGTAGTGTATATAATTCTAGTGCAATTCATATCCGTAGGCTACATTGATTTTGTTTTTGTAGATATTTTTTCTACTGGCATTAGGCAATGGGTACAAGAAAGCATAAGCTTTAAGGCCTAATTGTAGCCTAACCATGCCAAATGCACGCCAATCGCCAAATGCTTTTTGGAACTTCGACAGAAAAAGTAAATCCAGTGAGGCAAAAATGACAATGTCAGAGTTTAATTCAGTGAGAGAAAAGCTGTGAAATGGAGAGTTGAAAATAAAGAGAAGGGAGGGCCACGTCAAGGGAACTGCACTGTTCAGATTGGTTAAGTGGAATAGTTACTGAAATCCGGACACTGACTGTAGGCTAGGTCTATAACCTCTCACATAGCCTAATATAATATTAACTCCTGCAGAATTAAGCATTTCTTGCAGTAAAATTATACACAAAATGTACATTTTGACTCAGGAACAGGAGTGGAGTAATATGATTTATTTCATTCAGCATCTTGAGTGAATGACTGCGTGGTTAGGGACCGTCTGTAAAGGTGCTATCTTTATCAGCGTCATAAAAGCTGATAATATTTCAACCACATAAAATATGCATCCAAGCCAAACTGAAATCTTATCAGAAACATGTTGGGTCATTTTCACAGCTTTACACTTCCTTAAAACCCTTCAAACTGATGTAATTTGGAAATGTTGCATGGAAAATCGTTCAAGTTTTTTTTTTGTTAGCCTATTGCATTGTCTCCCCGGTCCCTAAACATCTATGCTGCTCTGTGAGAGAAGCAGAGATGAAAGAAACAATGTTGAAGCATTCATTCTATCAATTTACGACATTCTGGTGGGGGTTTATTTAGTCTTCTAGGGCAAGTAATGACAGAAAAGAAGCTGCATGTATATAATTATAGACAAGTTGACTAACAAATAGCCTACCAAATATTATAAATTAGAAGCAGAAATATACCTAATTAGGCTTTAAAAATCCTGACCCCTGTCAAAAAATCATTCCATCATCTCTGACTGTACAGTGCATTTTCTGTATTTGGGGGTTAGGGTCGGGTGCGGGCCTCAGATTTTCACTATATCACATATAGTCTGGTGGTTGTGGATGTGTAATTAGCAATTGAGGGTGCGTGTGAACAAACAGCACGCATCAGTACTGTGTGTGTGTATCTGTGTGTGTTGATCTATGTTTGTGTATCTACAGTATGTGTGTATACGGTATGTGTAAATACAATGTATATTGTTCCACATGTTGGTAGCATAAATACTTTGTGTTTCATTACTAAGTAGCTCTCAGACCGGGTAATTACAGGAATGGTGTGGTCTATTATTTCCCTCATCATCCTCGGTGATCTCACAGCGTCATAGTGGACAGGTTTACAATCTGTCTGACTCATTGTAATCCACCCCATGATTTGCCACTTTTGGCTAATGTGCTGCACTCATCACCAGAGTTGACTACAGTTTACAAGGCCCCTTTGGCTGACATGACCAGCTAAACAAGTTAGTATTAAGGACGTTTTTTTTACGACAAGTAGAATGCATGTAGAGTACATGCCACCAGTGTTTTTGCTGAATACTTCTGAATAGCATGTGATTATTTAAACATGCAAGCAATTTCAATATACAAAACAAATGACATTATCGTCACGTAACTAATCGCATCAAGGGTGAGCTTATAATGCCACAAATAAAAATTAATCCCTGTAAGTAAGATTGCCATGATACATCCAGAATTCACATTTTAATACAGAGAAATACTAAGGAAGTTATCTCAGTGTAAGTAGATAACATATTACTTGTTCATCCCGTAAATGAAGGAGGTATGTATGGTAGGTAGGTAAACCCTGTATTTCTAAATCAGCATGGACTGCTGAGTAATGTGACGGTGATGCATTTGCCTCAAAGGTGTAATTACCCTTGGCTGCTCCATCTTCATTTTTCCCCGTCTGTAATTGAAAGCAATTCAAGCAGTCAGCAAGCATTATGACCCCCCTTACATAAACCAATGTCAGATGAACGCTTCTCTTTTTGTTGTTGTTGCTTTGCTTTGCCTTGGTGAGGAGGATTGGATAACTGTTTTGTTTTGAGCTTGAAAGGAGCTCATCTGGTTTACAATGTGCAACAACAAGCACATCCCGTTATGTTTTACCTACAGATATCCTGCTGGAGATGGTAATGGAAACATGTTTGCTAATCTCAAAGTGTCAGGGGACAGGAGGGAATGCTAGTTGGTTCCTCCTTTGGATCCAAGTCAAACACCTTATTCTATTTACAACCTTGGCGGAAAAACACAGAGACAGAATGACAAAGGTTTTGTTTTACTGAACATGATTGACTCCAATGAATGCTGGAATTTTCAAACAGCTTGGGCTTGCATGAGATATATTTTCCTAGTGGATACAGATCGACTGCTAAAAAAACGAACGATCTCATTGGGGGGATTAAGAGCCTCTTCAATGAGTGAGATTCTATTTATTTATTTATGTATTTTCTATTTGATTATATTCTACAAGGCCAGGCCAGGCCAGGCCAGTCCAAGACCTCACTATCTCCATGTACTCACAAAACTGTTCTCTTAGAGTAAGTAGCACAACCAGAAACACTCCTCACACTGGCACTGAATCACCACAGCAATATTCCATGCCCATGCTTTGACCTGCTTAAGTATTTAATCCTTAAAGGGAAATTTCAAAATTGTTCAACTTCATATTCATCATCTCCATCACCACCCCAACAGCAGCATATGTGAAAATGCCAGGTGTCTATGTTTTGTAGTAAAAACGATAGAGGAAGATAAGTGTTTCCAGTTACATCATCAACCAATTAGTAGACAATGCCTACTGAAAATCGGTTAAAATCACACAATGATGTCATTGGAAACACTTAAAAGTGGCACAACCAGTTATTTAGTGTAAGGGGGCAATTACTTTTTCACACAAGGGAATTGGGTGCATAACTTTGGTAATTAAATAAATAAAATATTATCCTTTTTTTTTGTTATTTGTAAACTCAGGTTTCCTTTATCTAATATTAGGTTTTGGTTGAAGATCTGATAACATTCAATATCAAAAATATGCAAAAATAGAGAAAATCAGAAAGGAGGCAAATACTTTTTCACAGCACTGTATGTGGACTAAAAATAGATAGAAGCAGAGACGAGCTCACTGCACATCTATAGATATGGAAACTAACAACAGGAACAGCATGATTCATTCTTCTGTTTTTAAAAATTAAAATATGAGCATGGTTTCTCTCAACATCAAAAGGCTTGACTCACACTATTATATTATGCTCCAGTGCTATATCAGTATATCCTAGGTCTCTATTCAATCTGTATCACTGAAGTTCAACATCACCTCCATCTACAGTGTTAGTTTACTGTCATCACGCTACATTGCTCATTGGTAAGCAAATGCTCCTGCTACCTGTCTCTCCTTAACTTGTTGACCAGTGTTTTGGCTCACAGCCCCACAATTTACTGCTTGATTCTACAGCACCAACTTGTGAGTTGATCATCTCTCGCTTGTTTAGTGTATGTGCAGCCAGGATCCATACAGTGAGCAAGTGCTCCGCTTTCTCTCTATTTGTGGTACTTGTGTGTGACTCAGGTGTGTGTTGCTTGTGTGTTTGCCATTTCATGGGCTGTGCTTGTTTCGGGAGGCAAGGTGCGAGCTGTATTTGCGAACCCACTGTAGCTTATAGCAAACTTTTAGTAAATTCCTGTCAAGAAGAGAGATATGGAAGCCCAGGTAGCCTTGCTAACCTAGCTAGCCTGTAGTTTCAAATGGAGTTAGCTAACGAACGGTTTCAACGCTGCAGGACCTGTGTTTATTTTGCTCTATTCCGGGGTAGTGTGGACCATCCAGACTTTCAAGGTAGCAACTGTTGCTCGCAGAGGACTGCAGAGGCGAAGTGGCTACTCTTAGCAGAATAGTTGTGAACTTACACAAACAAATACCGCCTACTTTCTCTTTCTCTTCTACTCCAGTAGCTGGATGCCGCTCTGGCCTGATGGGATTGTCGCCGCCATGTCGTCGCTCCATAACTGACTGGCCAGGAGAAAAGTATTTGATCCCATGCTGATTTTGTACGTTTGCCCACTGACAAAGAAATGATCAGTCTATACTTTTAATGGTAGGTTTATTTGAACAGTGAGAGACAGAATAACAACGACAAAATCCAGAAAAACGCATGTCAAAAATTGTCTAACTTGATTAGCATTTTAATGAGGGAAATAAGTATTTGACCCCCTCTCAATCAGAAAGATTTATGGCTCCCAGGTGTCTTTTATACAGGTACCGAGCTGAGATTAGGAGCACACTCTTAAAGGGAGTGCTCCTAATCTCAGCTTGTTACCTGTATAAAAGACACCTGTCCACAGAAGCAATCAATCAATCAGATTCCAAACTCTCCACCATGGCCAAGACCAAAGAGCTCTCCAAGGATGTCAGGGACAAGATGGTAGACCCTACACAAGGCTGGAATGGGCTACAAGACCATCGCCAAAGCAGCTTGGTGAGAAGGTGACAACAGTTGGTGCGATTATTCGCAAAATGGAAGAAACACAAAATAACTGTCAATCTCCCTCGGCCTGGGGATCCATGCAAGATCTCACCTCGTGGAGTTGCAATGATCATGAGAATGGTGAGGAATCAGCCCAGAACTACACGGGAGGATCTTGTCAATGATCTCAAGGCAGCTGGGACCATAGTCACCAAGAAAACAATTGGTAACACACTTCGCTGTGAAGGACTGAAATCCTGCAGCGGCCACAAGGTCCCTCTGCTCAAGAAAGCACATATACATGTACGGGGTGAAAGTGTTGTGGTCAGATGAGACCAAAATGGAGCTCTTTGGCATCAACTCACCTCGCCGTGTTTGGAGAAGGAGGAATGCTGCCTATGAACCCAAGAACCCCATCCCCACCGTCAAACATGGAGGTGGAAACATTATGCTTTGGGGGTGTTTTTCTGCTAAGGGGACAGGACAACTTCACCGCATCAAAGGGACGATGGACGGGGCCATGTACCGTCAAATCTTGGGTGATAACCTCCTTCCCTCAGCCAGGGCATTGAAAATGGGTCGTGGATGGGTATTCCAGCATGACAATGACCCAAAACACACGGCCAAGGCAACAAAGGAGTGGCTCAAGAAGAAGCACATTAAGGTCCTGGAGTGGCCTAGCCAGTCTCCATACCTTAATCCCATAGAAAATCTGTGGAGGGAGCTGAATGTTTGAGTTGCCAAACGTCAGGCTCGAAACCTTAATGACTTGGAGAAGATCTACAAAGAGGAGTGGGACAAAATCCCTCCTGAGATGTGTGCAAACCTGGTGGCCAACTACAAGAAACGTCTGACCTCTGTGATTGCCAACAAGGGTTTGCCACCAAGTACTAAGTAATGTTTTGCAGAGGGGTCAAATACATATTTCCCTCATTAAAATGAAAATCAATTTATAACATTTTAGAAAAAAAAATCTGTTTTTTTTGTTGTTATTCTGTCTCTCACTGTTCAAATAAACCTACCATTAAAATTATAGACTGATCATTTCTTTGTCAGTGGGCAAACGTACAAAATCAGCAGGGGATCAAATACTTTTTCTCTCACTGTAAAGGACTCTCAGACCATGAGAAATAAGATTATCTGGTCTGATGAAACAAAGAATTAACTCTTTGGCCTGAATGCCAAGCGTCACGTCTGGAGGAAACCTGGCACCATCCCTACGGTGAAGCATGGTGGTGGCAGCATCATGCTGTGTGGATGTTTTTCAGAGGCAGGGACAGGGAGATTAGTCAGCATCGAGGGAAAGATGAACTGAGCAAAGTACAGAGAGATCCTTGATGAAAACCTACTCCAGAGCACTCAGGACCTCAGACTGGGGCGAAGGTTCACCTTCCAACAGGACAACGACCCTAAGCACACAGCCAAGACAATGCAGGAGTGGCTTCAGGACAAGTCTCTGAATGTCGTTGAGTGGCCCAGCCAGAGCCTGGACTTGAACCTGATCGAACATATCTGGAGAGACCTGAAAATAGCAGTACAGCAACGCTCCCCATCAAACCTGACAGAGCTTGAGAGGATATGCAGAGAAGAATGGGAGAAACTCCCCAATACAGGTGTGCCAAGCTTGAAGCGTCATACCCAAGAAGACTCGAGGCTGTAATCTCTGCCAACGGTGCTTCAACAAAGTACTGAGTAAAGTTTCTGAATACTTACAGTTTGTAAATGTAATATTTCAGTTTATTTTGAATACATTTGCAAAGATTTCTAAAAACCTGTTTTTGCTTTGTCATTATGGGGTATTGTGTGCAGATTGATGAGGGGAAAAAAAACAATTTAATCCATTTTAGAATAAGGCTGTAACGTAACAAAATTTGGAAAAAGTCAAGGGGACTGAATACTTTCCGAATGCACTGTATACAAAGAAATGTCAATAGAAAAACAGGTCAAATGACATGAAATGCAGCTAGTTTGCTGTCTTAACAGCTTCTGTTTGAAGTGATTGCGTTAGCTGTGTAGTTGGCTAGCTCCGCTGAACAGTGTCCTGACGAGAGAGCACATTTTCGATGCCAATCGAAATCGCACATAATTAGCTCATTGTTATGGATGTATCCAAAACAGCTTTGGCTAGCAACCATATATGTGTTGGAACAAGGCAATATTTAATTGATAAGCCGTTGTAGAAAGCTAATTGTACACTCGAGGTTGTGCAAAATGACTTTTTTAGCACGGCTGTGCTGATCTACGGTACTCGGCTCCACCTCGTATCTATGACCGCAGCACAGCCATGCTAAGAAAGTCGTTTGCCCTCTCATGTACAATTGCTTTAACCTTTTCACGCGTGATTTCCAAATATCTCTAACGGTCTCCCCAGCGTTATGTTATGTGCATGATATCAGATTGCACACAATGCCTGTTAATTATCTATAGGCTATGTTTCAACTTGCCAATTTCAAATTATTTTCTAACAAGTTTTATTTTCTAACAACAGTTTGAGTTGAGGTGTGTTCCACCTCCTTATTAGTTCACATAGAAGTAGCCCATTTCACTGTTGCGGACAATTTATGTTTGAGGCTTTACTGAGCCGGACAAACTTCTCTCTTCGATGAGAGCCCAAGCACTGGGATGGTTCACTCATCTTTCGAGTAAACTTCCAGAAGTGAATGAAGGGAAGTGAATGATGGTAGATGACACACCCCCTTCAACATGCATACTGCAAACAGACCAAACTCATCTTGTCTCCTCTTCTTATCTTTGGTTGGCGAAAAAACAAACATGGCGGGGCGCACAAACTACCCATACTCGGATTACTTTAGATTTTTAGACAGTGTTTTACTCAATTATTTTGATCAATGGTGAGCTCACCCGTGATGTGATGAATTGTAAATAGTACTTTTGCTATTAGCTAATTCATATGATGGTTTCTGATAGCCGAGAGTTAGCTAAATATGACAGCTTGTGTTACGTACATTTTTCCTCAGTTAGCGCTAGGACTAATGTAGCCTACATTTTCCGGTTTGGATGCTTGTGTTATACTGTCCCTACTTCTGTGAATGTCTGAACATTGCATCCAGAAATAAACTGGTCACATTCAGGACATAACTTTGTAAGGACTGTGCAAATGTTTCTGTGAAAAAACAGTTTGGCAAGCTCAAATGCTGACTGTTGCGTCAATCGTAAACTGGTCGTTCTAAATAAGCGTTCTAATTACACCAGTTTGACCATACGCTGCAGGGACCACTGTAGAATGATCACAAACGTTTGTTGGTACATGTCAAAGGGTTAATAGAACTGGACGAGCTAGCCACAATAGGCTTCCTGATAGGATTCAAAGTTGCACAGCTATTAGTAGTGTAGGGCAGCCTCCGAAGTAACTCTTCTTATCAACACTCTATGCAAATGGTTTTATTGTCATCTCAGGAATTCAGCCTTCTCTGTATTGATTTCACCAACCCCCATTGTCACACCTCTGAGAACCAGAGGTTCTGTTGTGATTACATCATGTCGGTCTGAAATCTGATTGGAGGTTAACCTTACAGTAATGCTATTGGTCAACAACTCAGATGTTGAATCGAAACTCTGATGTTATAAAACGGTCTTAGGTTAATTGTCTCTTTCTCTTATTTGTTCCTGAACTGCGGTGGTGAGATACTCACTCTTTCTTTCTTTCATGTGCTATCGGCCATGGCACAAGCCGTGGTTTCTATGTCTCTCTCTCTCTGATCCTGCCTAGAGTAGTGCCTTGTAATGCTTGTTAATGCTTTGTAACTTAAGCTTTATGCCTTGTATGTGAGTCCATTAATTTTACAGTTATTTAAGTTATTAAATAAAACTTGCTTTGATATTCGCTCCTCATGACCATTCCTTGATCTTAGTCAGCTAAATACATAATACTTGATTGCACATGATTTAGCTATAGTCTCTTGCATATTGTTATTTATCTTATGGAGTCAGATAATTCCTTTAATGGGCTAATTGCATAGTCTTATTACGGATCGCATGTGAGGTATATATAATACACATAGAGTTGAAATCGGAAGTTTACATACACATAGGTTGGAGTCATTAAAACTCGTTTTTTCAAGCACTCCACAAATTTCTTGTTAACAAACTATAGTTTTGGCAAGTCGGTTAGGACATCTACTTTGTGCATGACACAAGTAATTTTTCCAACAATTGTTTACAGACAGATTATTTCACTTATAATTCACTGTATCACAATTCCAGTGGGTCAGAAGTTTACATACACTAAGTTGACTGTGCCTTTAAACAGCTTGGAAAATTCCAGAAAGCGATGGCATGGCTTTAGAAGCTTTTGATAGGTTAATTCACATCATTTGAGTCAATTGGAGGTGTACCTGTGGATGTATTTCAAGGGATACCTTCAAACTCAGTGCCTCTTTGCTTGACATCATGGGAAAATCAAAATACATCAGCAGAGGCCTCAGAAAAAGAACTGTAGACCTCCACAAGTCTGGTTCATCCTTGGGAGCAATTTCCAAATGCCTGAAGGTAACACGTTCATCTGTACAAACAATAGTATGCAAGTATAAACACCATGGGACCACGCAGCCGTCATACCACTCAGGAAGGAGACGCGTTCTGTCTCCTAGAGATGAACGTACTTTGGTTCGAAAAGTGCAAATCAATCCCAGAACAACAGAAAAGGACCTTGTGAAGATGCTGGCGGAAAGAGGTTCAAAAGTATCTATATCCACAGTAAAACGAGTCCTATATCGACATAACCTGAAAGGCCGCTCAGCAAGGAAGAAGCCACTGCTCCAAAACCGCCATAAAAAAGCCAGACTACAGTTTGCAACTGCACATGGGGACAAAGATCGTACATTTTGGAGAAATGTCCTCTGGTCTGATGAAACAAAAATAAAACTGTTTGGCCATAATGACCATTGTTATGTTTGGAGGAAAAAGGGGGTTGCTTGCAAGCTGAAGAACACCATCCCAACCGTGAAGCACGGGGGTGGCACCATCATGCTGTGGGGGTGCTTTGCTGCAGGAGGGACTGGTGTACTTCACAAAATAGATGGCATCATGAGGAAGGAAAATTATGTGGATATATTGAAGCAACATCTCAAGACATCAGTCAGGAAGGTAAAGCTTGGTCGCAAATGGGTCTTCCAAATGGGTCTTCCAAATGGACAAGCATACTTCCAAAGTTGTGGCAAAATGGCTTAAGGACAACAAAGTCAAGGTATTGGAGCGGCCATCACAAAGCCCTGACCTCAATCCTATAGCAAATGTGTGGGCAGAACTGTAAAAGCATGTGCGAGCAAGGAGGCCTACAAACCTGACTCAGTTACACAAGCTCTGTCAGGAGGAATGGGCCAAAATTCAACCAACTTATTGTGGGAAGCTTGTGGAAGGCTACCCGAAACGTTTGACCGAAGGTAAACAATTTAAAGGCTATGCTACCAAATACTAATTGAGTGTATGTAAACTTCTGACCCACTGGGAATGTGATGAAAGAAATAAAAGCTGAAATAAATCATTCTCTCTACTATTATTCTGACATTTCACATTCTTAAAATAAAGTGGTGATCGTAACTGACCTTTTTACTAGGATTAAATGTCAGGAATTGTGAAAAATTTAGTTTAAATGTATTTGGCTAAGGTTTACAGTGAGGGAAAAAAAGTATTTGATCCCCTGCTGATTTTGTACGTTTGCCCACTGACAAAGACATGATCAGTCTATCATTTTAATGGTAGGTTTATTTGAACAGTGAGAGACAGAATAACAACAACAAAATCCAGAAAAACGCATGTCAAAAATGTTATAAATTGATTTGCATTTTAATGAGGGATGTAAGTATTTGACCCCTCTGCAAAACATTACTTAGTACTTGGTGGCAAAACCCTTGTTGGCAATCACAGAGGTCAGACGTTTCTTGTAGTTGGCCACCAGGTTTGCACACATCTCAGGAGGGATTTTGTCCCACTCCACTTTGCAGATCTTCTCCAAGTCATTAAGGTTTCGAGCCTGACGTTTGGCAACTCGAACCTTCAGCTCCCTCCACAGATTTTCTATGGTATTAAGGTCTGGAGAATGGCTAGGCCACTCCAGGACCTTAATGTGCTTCTTCTTGAGCCACTCCTTTGTTGCCTTGGCCGTGTGTTTTGGGTCATTGTCATGCTGGAATACCCATCCACGACCCATTTTTAATGCCCTGGCTGAGGGAAGGAGGTTCTCACCCAAGATTTGAATGGTACATGGCGCCGTCCATCGTCCCTTTGATGCGGTGAAGTTGTCCTGTCCCCTTAGCAGAAAAACACCCCCAAAGCATAATGTTTCCACCTCCATGTTTGACGGTGGGGATGGTGTTCTTAGGGTCATAGGCAGTATTCATCCTCCTCCAAATACGGCGAGTTGAGTTGATGCCAAAGAGCTCGATTTTGGTCTCATCTGACCACAACACTTTCACCCAGTTCTCCTCTGAATCATTCAGATGTTCATTGGCAAACTTCAGACGGGCCTGTATATGTGCTTTCTTGAGCAGGGGGACCTTGCGGGCACTGCAGGATTTCAGTCCTTCACGGCGTAGTGTGTTACCAATTGTTTTCTTGGTGACTATGGTCCCAGCTACCTTGAGATCATCGACAAGATCCTCCTGTGTAGTTCTGGGCTGATTCCTCACTGTTCTCATGATCATTGCAACTCCACGAGGTGAGATCTTGCATGGAGCCCCAGGCCGAGGGAGATTGACAGTTATTTTGTGTTTCTTCCATTTGCGAATAATCGCACCAACTGTTGTCACCTCCTCACCAAGCTACTTGGCGATGGTCTTGTAGCCCATTCCAGCCTTGTGTAGGTCTACTAACTTGTCCCTGACATCCTTGGCCATGGTGGAGAGTTTGGAATCTGATTGATTGATTGCTTCTGTGGACAGGTGTCTTTTATACAGGTAACAAACTGAGATTAGGAGCATTCCCTTTAAGAGTGTGCTCCTAATCTCAGCTCGGTACCTGTATAAAAGACACCTGGGAGCCAGAAATCTTTCTGATTGAGAGGGGGTCAAAATCTTATTTCCCTCAATAAAATACAAATCAATTTATAACATTTTTGACATGCGTTTTTCAGGATTTTTTTGTTGTTATTCTGTCTCTCACTGTTCAAATAAACCTTCCATTAGAATTATAGACTGATCATTTCTTTGTTAGTGGGCAACATAAAAAATCAGCAGGGGATCAAAAACTGTATGTAAACTTCCGACCTCAACTGTATACTGTATATCAAATATTACTGCCTTCTACAATAGAATTCAGGTAAATGTGCACAAGATTATTATTGACAATACCGCTATGCTTATGAGCACATTTAACAAAACAATAGCTTGATATCAATCTATTAATAGCGTAGGTGGAGCTAAAAACAGTGGGTTCCTTAAGGGAGCTAACAGAGCTATAAATGGAAATTTAATGAACAGGCACAGAATTACTATTTACAATACCCCTATCAACATGGGAAGCTGTGGCGGAACAATATCACTGTGATTTAATGGGATTAAATACACATTAAAGGAGCTTGATATGATCAGTCAATGCCTCAGCGCTGCCCTGTAGTGTTCGGAAAGGATGCAGGCACCCAAATGATTAGGGTGGATCGCATCCTCCTTATAGAGCATCCTCTGCTTCGAAAAGGTGTCAAGGTTGTCTACAAAAGTTACACCCAAGGCGTTGCAGTACTCACGTAGCCAGTTGTGAAGTGCTAGTAGCCTGCTAAAACGTTCACTACCTCGACCCAGTGAGGGCACAGGGCCAGAAATGTTTTGGTGTCCAGCTGTGACCACAGCTATTGGCACCTGGTTCGAGTCACCCATAACCAACGAAGCCTCATTCACCATAGAAGCCACCAGAGAGGGAGTCAGAACAGTGGACGAAAGCGCAGGTACACTACATGACCAAATGTATGTGGACCCCTGCTCGAACATCTCATTCCAAAATCATGGGCATTAATATGGAGTTGGTCCCGCCTTTGCTGCTATAACAGCCTCTACTCTTCTGGGAAGCCTTTCCGCTAGATGTTGGAACATTGCTGCGGGGACTTGCTTCCATTCAGCCACAAGAACATTAGTGAGGTCGGGCACTGATGTTGGGCGATTAGGCTTGGCTTGCAGTCGGCGCTCCAATTCATCCGAAAGGTGTTCGATGGGGTTGAGGTCAGGGCTCTCTGCAGGCTAGTCAAGTTCTTCCACACCGATCTCAATAAACCATTTCTGTATGGACCTCGCTTTGTGCACAGGGGCATTGTCATGCTGAAACAGGAAAGGGCCTTCCCCAAACTGTTGCCACCAAGTTGGAAGCACAGAATTGTCTAGAATGTCATTGTATGATGTAGCATTAGGATTTCCATTCACTGGAACTAAGGGGCCTAACCCGAACAATGAAAAACAGCCCCAGACCATTATTCCTCCTCCACCAAATTTTACAGTTGGCACTATGCATTGGGGCAGGAAGTGTTATCCTGGCATCCGCCAAACCCAGATTCGTCCGTCGGACTGCCAGATGAAGAAGTGTGATTCATCACTCCAGAGAACGCGTTTCCACTGCTCCAGAGTCCAATGGCGGTGAGCTTTACACCACTCCAGCCGGTGAT
The DNA here is from genome assembly GCF_020615455.1 of Coregonus clupeaformis. Classification (NCBI taxonomy): domain Eukaryota; kingdom Metazoa; phylum Chordata; class Actinopteri; order Salmoniformes; family Salmonidae; genus Coregonus; species Coregonus clupeaformis. Next base: position 27,771,966 of record NC_059216.1, on the reverse strand, counting down.
CTTAGGCTTGTGTGCGGCTGCTCGGCCATGAAAATCCATTTCATGAAGCTCCCAACGAACAGTTCTTCTGCTGACGTTGCTTCCAGAGGCAGTTTGGAACTCGGTAGTGAGTGTTGCAACCGAGGACAGACGATTTTATTATGCTTCAGCAATCGGTGGACCCATTCTGTGAGCTTGTGTGACCTACCACTTCGCGGCTGAGCTGTTGTTGCTCCTAGACATTTCCACTTTCCACAGAAATTTGACAAACTTACTTGTTGGAAAAGTGGCATCCTATGACGGTGCCATGTTGAAAGTCACTGAGCTCTTCAGTAAGGCCATTCTCCAATATTTGTCTATGGAGATTGCATGGTTGTGTGCTCAATTTTATACACCTGTCAGCAACGGGTGTGGCTGAAATAGCCGAATCTACTAATTTAAAGCATCCCTTGATCCTGACTAGTCTCCCAGTCCCTGCTCTTGAAAAACATCCCCACATCATGATGCTGCCACCACCATGCTTTACCGTAGGGATGGTGCCAGGTTTCCTCCAGACGTGACGCTTGGCATTCAGGCCAAAGAGTTCAATCTTGGTTTTATCAGACCAGAGAATCTTGTTTCTCATGATCTGAGAGTCCTTTAGGTGCATTTTGGCAAACTCCAAGCGGGCTGTCATGTGCCTTTTACTGAGGAGTGGCTTCCGTCTGGCCACTCTACAATAAAGGCCTGAGTGCTGCAGAGATGGATGTCCTTCTGAGGGTTCTCCCATCTCCACAGAGGAACTCTGGAGCTCTGTCAGAGTGACCATTGGGTTCTTGGTCACCTCCCTGACCAAGGCCCTTCTCCCCCGATTACTTAGTTTGGCCAGCGGGCCAGCTCTAGGAAGAGTCTTGGTGGTTCCAAACTTCTTTCATTTAAGAATGATGAAGGCCACTGTGTTCTTGGGGAACTTCATGGCTTCAGAATTTTTTTGGTGCCCTTCCCCAGATTTGTGCTTCGACACAATCCTGTCTCGGAGCGCTACGGACAATTCCTTTGACTTCATGCCTTGGTTTTTGCTCTGACATGCTGTGTGACCTTATATAGACAGGTGTGTGCCTTTCCAAATGATGTCCAATTATTTGAATTTACCCCAGGTGGACACCAATCAAGTTGTAGAAACATCTCAAGGATGATCAATGGAAACAGGATGCACCTGAGCTCAATTTCGAGTCTCATAGCAAAGGGTCTGAATACTTATGTAAATAAGGTATTTCTGTATTTTTTTGCAACAATTTCTAAAAACCTGTTTTCACTTTGTCATTATGGGGTATTGTGTGTAGATTGATGAGGAACATTTTTATTGAATCCATTTCAGAATAAGGCTGTAAAGTAACAAAATGTGGAAAAAGGGAAGGGGGTTTGAATACTTTCTGAATGCATAAAAATTATGCTGATTCATGATTTTGACTGGCTGAGAAAAGATGTGCGTTCATTCTATCAGTTAGGTTGCCAGAGACGCCACCCAGTCGTGAAGTATTTTTGTTCAATATCTATGGACGTGACCCAGTCGTTCATTCTAAATGTTCCATTGCCATGCTGGCTGGCAGCGCTCTTATCCCTTGTTTGCTAGATAGCCAACTACGGCTAACACAGTCACGTCAAACCTTGCAGCTAGAATAACAGCAAAGTCGCTGCATTTCATTTCGTTTGACCTGTTTTTCAATTTACATTTCTTTGTATATATCCATAAGAATTATGCTGATTCATGATTTCGACTGACTGAGAAAAGATGTCTGTCTCGTCCTGTTTGTGGAGATCAAATTTCAATATTGAAACAATGTCTCGCCCCAGGCGTTCCTTCATGATCTATATTATTCAGAGCTTTTTTCTACTAGCTGCATACCAGACCGTTTTGGAACTTGAATTTTTCCGATCCATTTTTACCTCTCTGGCTGATAAACATACCCCCTTTCAAGTGACTTAGAGTCAAAAACGGAACTAATCCATGGTACTCTCCTGTACTCTCAGACCTCTTGATAAGAAATCAAGCCTGGGCCAAGACTAGACAAACTGTCTTTTTAGCTGATTGGCAGCTATTTAGGCAATTGAGAAATAGGTGCACTGCCTTGGTTAAACAGGCCAAATCCAAACTACTTCCTTAGCATTATGGCAGACTCTGTTAGTGATCCCTCTAAATTCTGGAAAAACGTTAATTCACTGAAGCGGGGTAAATCATCTACTTCCCTACCTAAGCAAGTAGTTTTAGACTCCTACATCATTACTGAAAAGGCTATGATTTGTGATGCTTTTAATCACCATTTTATCTCAGCTGGTTTCCTATTTGAAAGAAATGGTGGTCATACTGGTCTTGGCCATTCAGTTGATTGTTCTTCCCACGTACAGCCTCCAGTTGCCTCGATGGAGGATCAGTCACACGTGTCTTGGGAAAAGGTAATCTTTTTTGCAACTCACAGGAACAGAAGTTATTGCTGCATTATTAGCTATTGACACCAAGAAGTCGTTAGGGGCTGACAATTTGGACCTGCCTTTGCTTAAGTATGCAGTGCCCCTCATTGCTGGCTCAGTAACACATATTTTCAAAAGTATATTTCAAAAAGTACATAATGCAAAAGTGTGGAAAGCAGCTTTTGTGCTACCACTCCATAAGGGCGGGGATAGTAATAATTATCTACCCATTTCCAGGTTCCATTGTCTTGCAAAAATACTAGAATAATTGGTCAACAAACAGCTACGTTATTTTCTATCTGTAAATGGTATTCTTAATGTTAATCAATCCGGATTCAGACATAAACATAGCACCACTACGGCTACCATGCTTGTTGTAAATTATATTGCAAATGCCTTAGATGATATAAAGAATTGTGCTGCCATGTTTGTAGACTTGTCAAAAGCTTTTGATACTGTAGACCATGTTATTCTGTTGAATAAGCTGTCCTCGATAGGGTTGGGTACTGATGCTTGCCAATGGTTTCATAATTATCTCAATGACAGAACTCAGGCCATCAAGGTAGATGGGTCAAATCTGAGTTCCTTGAGTTACATAAAGGGGTGCCCCAAGGTTCGATACTCAGCCAACTACTGTTTACAATCTATATAAATAACATTGGTAGTGCTGTAAAAAATAGATATTCATTTGTATGCAGATGATACAGTGTTGTATTCCAATGCGCCATCGGTTGGCCAAGCCTTTTCACATTTGAAGTCTGATTTTCAAGCACTGCAGTAATCACCATTGGATCTAAAGTTAGTGCTAAATGCAAACTAAACAAAATGCATGCTTTTGTCTAGGTCCCATAAGCCAGATTTAAATGAATTTGTAATGACTCAAATAATGAAAATGTATGCACTCACTACTGTAAGTCGCTCTGGATAAGAGTGTCTGCTAAATGAAGGATCAACTGTGGTTTCTCCAAGAGGCTGTGGACATTTCTTAAACCTCATCAATAAAAAGTCATTGAGAGGCATTGTCCCATATTAGTGATATATTAAATATACAGTGCCTTTGGAAAGTATTCAGACCCCTTGACTTTTTCCACATTTTGTTACGTTACAGCCTTATTCTACAATTAATTAAATTGTTTTTTTCCCTCGTCAATCTATACACAATACCCCATAACGACAAAGCAAAAACAGTTTTTTAGACATATTTGCTAATTTATATTAAAAAAATAATAATAATATCACATTTACATAAGTATTCAGACCCTTTACTCAGTACTTTGTTGAAGCACCTTTGGCAGTGATTATAGCATAGAGTCTTGTTGGGTATGATTAGGACCCCTGTATTTGGGGAGTTTCTCCCACACTCAAGGACATTCAGAGACTTGTCCCAAAGCCACTCATGCATTGTCTTGGCTGTGTGCTTTGGGTCATTGTCCTGTTGGAAGGTGAACCTTCACCCCAGTCTGAGGTCCTGAGCACTCTGGAGCAAGTTTTCATCAAGGATCGCTCTGTACTTTGCTCCGTTCATCTTTGCCTCGATCCTGACTAGTATCCCAGTCCCTGGCGCTGAAAAACATCCCCACAGCATGATGTTGCCACCACCATGCTTCACTGTAGGGATGGTGCCAGGTTTCATCCAGACTTGACGCTTGGCATTCAGGCCAAAGAGTTCAATATTGGTTTTATCAGACCAGAGAATCTTGTTTCTCATGGACTGAGAGTCTTTAGGTGCCTTTTGGCAAAGTCCAAGTGGGCTGTCATGTGCCTTTTACTGAGGAGTGGCTTCCGTCTGGACACTCTACCATAAAGGCCTGATTGGTGGAGTGCTGCAGAGATGGTTGTCCTTCTGGAAGCTTCTCCCATCTCCACAGAGGAACTCTAGACCTCTGTCAGAGTGACCATCGGGTTCTTGGTCACCTCCCTGACCAAGGCCCTTCACCACCGATTGTTCAGTTTGGCCGGGCGGCCAGCCCTAGGAAGAGTCTTGGTAGTTCCTAACTTCTTCCATTTAAAAATGATGGAGGCCACTGTGTTCTTGGGGACTTTCAATGCTGCAGACATTTTTTGGTACCCTTCTCAGATCTGTGCCTCGACAGAATCCTGTCTCGGAGCTCTACGGACAATTCCTTCGACCTCATGGCTTGCTTTTTGCGCTGACATGCACTGTCAACTGTGGACCTTATATAGACAGGTGTGTGCCTTTCCAAATCATGTCCAATCAATAGAATTTACCACAGGTGGACTCCAATAAAGTTGTAGAATCATCTCAAGGATGATCAATGGAAACAGGATGAACCTGAGCTCAATTTCGAGTCTCATAGCAAAGGGTCTGAATACTTATGTAAATAAGGTATTCTGTTTTTTATTTTTAATACATTTGCAAAAAAAACTCTGCCATTATTGGTTATTGTGTGTAGATTGCTGAGGATTTTGATTTATTTAATCAATTTTAGTATAAGGCTGTAACGTAACAAAATGTGGAAAAGGTCAAGTGGTCTGAATACTATCCGAAGGCACTGTAAGTGATGAAATAAGTGGTTGTGAAAAGTTGTGAGAGGGAAATAGTATCAAATTATGTTACCCTAAAGAAATCAACTTGGAGCTGAAGACAAAGCCAGATGATGCAAATAGATCAATGAGTCATAGTTTATACAGAGTAGAATACATGGCATACATTTTTTAGACAATAAAATATATTGCATATTTGTTCTAATCTAAAGTAAGCGTCAATCACTTAAATTCCAACACTTACAATCCAATCCAATGCAATCTTACTTTAACCTATTTTAGTTATTTTGTGAATATTCATAAACGGACTGTGTGAACATTGAATAAACGAGGCCTGCTGAGAGTCAACTACTTAAAGTTTCCCTTAATGTGTCCCTGCAAATTGAGCCTCCCCAACACCGGGCCACCACAACCATTGTCTACAAGGTCATTAATTGCAAAATAAGTTGTGGGAGGAGCTCTGAAACTGTTAGCCTCAGCAGTTACCAAAATACTGCTAATTACCACCAGGGCCACCAATTTGACTTTGCACAGCACTTCAAAGCACCCAAAATACAGTACTGCTAACTAAATATGCCACTTTAATGTGAGCCTTGCATTCAGATGTAGGATCTTAATTTGAGCCAGTTTACTACTACAGCAGGAAAATAATCCTGCAGCAACAGGAAATCTGAATAATTATGTGGATTATAATTAATGGACATTTTTTTAGGGGTTGCTACATTTTCCTTAAGGGAAAATGAAGTCTGAAAGTGGAAATTACAAACTTCAGAAGCCTTTTTTAAACCTGAAATACACTACAAGTATTAAATGTCCTACATTGCAGGAAAGTTCTCCTGCAACCGGATGATCACAAAATTCTATACATTCCAGAGCATTATATATGTATTTTATCACTGTAAAATAGTAATGGTTAGACTATTTCTGTAGAGGTTTTATAGGCATGTCAGAATCTGAAATAAATCATGTAATGTTATGTTATATGAACTGTACAGTATGAATGGTTTCATTGTACTTAATAATTCATATTTGTGCAGTGGACATGAACACCCCAGAAATTAATCCTTGCTGAAAAGAGTTCATCCCCTCAACCGCTTTTCACATCAAAAACAAACTGAGCACTCAGTATCGTTCGCTGCCATTGTAATTCAAGTGTTCATCATCAAATCATCATATCTCCTCACTCAGCCAGCCAGCCAGCCAGCAAGCCAAGGTCAAACCCCTGATCCAGTACCACTTTGTGTGACCTGTTGCATTAAAGATATAATAGCTGGGACGGAGTTAGCTCAAGCATACATAGCAGAAAATTACAGGTTTGATGCCATACTAATGGTACTTCCTGACACAGTCCTCAAAAACACAGGGTCTGATGCACACAACTGGGTAGCATGAGAGAGTGGGAGGACAGACAGTTGATGAATCTTTGAGTTCATCTTGGCAAGGGTTCAGGTCTTTGTTAACTTCATAAAATAGACTACATGGAGATTGAGGATTGTAAAAATGTTTAGTCAAGGAGCTATGTGCTTGTGTAGTGGTCATGCATAATCTACTACTCAGCTGTCACAAAAGATCGACACGTGTATATCCAAATATGTCTAAACACATTACCCATCCATTTATCATTGAATAGACACTGTCAGTATGTGTGGAAGTGGCTGTGCATGTGGTTGACCCCAATGTCCCATGGGCCAGCCAGCCCGGTCATTAACCTTTCTGAGTAGGTCACTGTATCATCAAGACCCAGAAATACATCTAAACGAGAGAAATCTAAATTTGCAGAGATATGAATCTTGCTTCTGACTTTTAGAGATATACTTTTGTAGCTGGTATCAACTGTAAAGCGCCAAATTGGTTCTCATTTCATCCTCAGTATGTGAATCAAACACACCACAGCCCTGAAGACAGAACAACTTTAGAGCTACATTTCCATCTACATAAGTAATGGCGTGAGAATAATAAAACTGAGTGAACAAGTTTTCAATAACATGCTTTAATTATGAGTGTAGTATACTATAACTTCACAACTAGCCATGTATTTGGGAGTATTTTACTTGATTTAACTATTCAACAGTAATTGGTATGGTTACATACCTTTTTGTTTTTACTTTAAAAGCAACTATTTTAGCCATGTACTTTAGCTAGGTTGCCAGTATTGTCATTCTATGTTAGCTAGCTTGATAATTAAACACAGGTGATGCGATTAAATAAGCAGAACTCTAAAATACATACCTAACAGTCAATGCAGCAACATGATGTAGTTTCATCAACTCTAATTATGTAGTCTCACTGGCCTGTAACTTGTTAGTTATGATAAATAGGCTCTCACTCCCCAGGGCACTCTCAAAATTGAAAAAGTTAATGATTTAGTCATGATCACTCTGAAAACATGTAAAAAGCTATTCTCAAATATCCTTTGGAATAAATATAAACACAACAAGCAACTGCAAGCACCAATTTAAGAGATACATGCAACTGGCCATGCATTAGTGGGTCCAGCAATTAGAAAGGTTTCAAACTACAGTAAATCATTGCTCTCTGAGATGTTGCAAGTGTCATTTTACAAATCCATCAAAATGAGATATTCACACATGCATTCCTCCTATAATTACTTTACGTTTCTCTCTACACTACCGGTCAAAGGTTTTAGAACACCTACTCATTCAAGGGTTTTTCTTTATTTTTATTATTTTCTACATTGTAGAATAATAGTGAAGAATTCAAAACGATGAAATAACACATATGGAATCATGTACATTTTACATTTTAGTCATTTAGCAGACGCTCTTATCCAGAGCGACTTATAGTTAGTGAGTGCATACATTTTCATACTGGCCCCCCGTGGGAAACGAACCCACAACCCTGGCGTTGCAAGCGCCATGCTCTACCAACTGAGCTACAGGGGACTGTAGTAACCAAAAAAGTGTTTTGTAATGAAGAAAAACCCTTGAATGAGTAGGTGTTCCAAAGCTTTTGACCGGTAGTGTAGTTCAATAAATCTGACACAATACAATACAAAGAGAGAGGAATCAATACACTACTTCTTGCTTTAGTGTCACTAATTAGTGCCAGAACTCAAACAGATGCTTGAAAAAAACTGATCTGACAATGAAGAGGAAGAAAAAATACTTCCTGGAAATTATTAATGTCACCAGATTTCATGACCTAAATGTGTATTTGCTATTTATGGGAGATGGGAGCAGGCAGGGGAGCAGAAAGGCTGCATGTAGTGTACCTTTTTAATCTATTGTGATTGTATTCACACTTGGCTGAGGAGTCACAGGAGGCCACCAGCATGTTTACAGCAGAGATGGCTGGGCAAGCCTAACTGTGAGGAAGTCATGTGCCTTTTACCAAAGAAAAAAGCAAGCAGACTGCCTGTGTGCATTCCAAATGGCACACCTATTTGCTACATAGTGCACTACTACTACCCATAGGGTAGTCTACTACCCAAGTAGTCTACTATATAGGTATTAGGGTGCCATTTGGGATGCAGACCCTGCCTTCTTCAGGATGCTTCCGCTCATCTCAGCCTATAAACTGGAGGAGGAAAGCTGCTTGGGGGGCATTAAGCAGGGAAATGCTCTGAGGTCGAGACCCAGATAAGATGAGGAATCACTCGAAGGGTCTTTAACAAAGCAGATTTGTTTGGCCTACACAATAAGACATTCCTGCAAACAAGTAGGGCCCTGAAAATGAGGGAGGGGGAGAAGGAGTAGGGTGGAAGGGAGGGAGGGAGGGAGGGAGGGAGGGAGGGAGGGAGGGAGGGAGGAGGGAGGGAGGAAGAGGAGGCACATGACTGAGTTATCTCCAGGCAGTGTTTACAACAATGCCCTAAATAGATCTTAGCTGTGTCTAACACTCAGCTAAAGGGCTGCTATACACACTTCCAAAAGGGTTCTTCAGCTGTCCCCATAGGAGAAGCCTTTTTGGTTCCAGGAAGAACCCTTTTTGGTTCCAGGTAGAACCCATTTTGGGTTCCATGTAGAACCCTCAGTGGAAAGGGTTCTACATTGAAGAACCCTCTGTGGAAAGGGTTCTAAATTGAACCCAAAAGGGTTCTACCTGGAACCAAAAAGGTTTCAAAAAGAGTTATTCAAACCAAAAAGGGTTATATTGGGACAGCCGAAGAACCCTTTTAGGTTTTAAATAGCTAATTGTTTTCTAAGAGTGTAGGGGTTTCACTGGCCGTTTGCATGCGTCTTTTGTGTCCAGGCTAAATGTACCTGTTGGGCCTCAGAAGTGAGAAGGTTGATAGGGTCTTTCTTGTATTTCCCACCGTCATTGTATTTTACAGTACGCTGTTCTATTCAACATTACATTTACATTCACATTTACATTTTAGTCATTTAGCAGACGCTCTTATGCAGAGCAACTTACAGTTAGTGAGTGCATACATTATTTTTTTTCATACTGGCCCCCCGTGGGAGGACAAAACCATTTGTCAACCCAGCCGTTCATGTCTTGAAAGGTAGGAGGCTATAACTTTCAATGTACCTGTTAAGAAGGCCACATCAGCCCATTTGCTTCCAATTCAACTACACCTGTCCTCATATGCCCGGTAATCCAAAAGGATCCTTGAATCCTTCAAACTTTGGAATACCGGTCTCTTAATTCTTGAAGCGAAAAGATGGTAATAGTGGTCATGATCGCTGACGTTGCGTTAAACTGAAGGCTCTGCTTTTGATCAGGTTGAGATCATTAAGGTTTGAAAATTGCTTCAAATGTTCTTCTTACTGAGTAAGAAGATAATTGATCTATGCGACTGACAACCACTCTGGGGCTGGTTTAGAATTTGGTATGTGTGAGTTTGACATCTGTCACATGACATTAATGCAGATTAATGCTCTTCCTGAACAGAGATTGTGACAGCTGTCTTCTCCCAAGCTGATTTATCACCAGGTGCAGTGCATTTCCACACTTAACTTCCCCCCATCGTGTTCCCTTTAGCTCCACAGTGCTCCATCTTGGTGTCATTTCGGGGGATACAATCTTAGACCTTAACAAATGTTTACCCCCTTGAATAGTCAAATCAAATCAAATCAAATCAAATTTTATTGGTCACATGCGCCGAATACAACAGGTGCAGACATTACAGTGAAATGCTTACTTACAGCCCTTAACCAACAGTGCATTTAGTTTTATCCACACTTGTACTTTGGAGCTGCGGTAATATTTTAAATTGCACCCTCAAGTTGAGAAAAAGGAATGGGGAATGTTCCCGGGTTCTTAGTTGGAAAATATATTGAAGGGAGAGGTTATTGACACCTTGTGGTCCATTAGTCACATAATTGACATGCATAATAAAAACATGGCTAAAATCTGATATAGGAATTAGTATAGTAGATTCACTGGTTTTTGGCTAACCAAGAAGACATTTAGACATAAGTGTAGCTTATTAAATATGTTACTGTATGCCTGATATATGAACCAATATTAAGTTTATTAGCTACATACAGTATAAACCATTCACAAACGTATGTTGTATGTTAAAAGGTTGGCTGGACATCTTGTTGTCTAGATTGCAGACATGAAATTGTCCACTTCTCTGTTCTGGAAGGATATATGGCAACATTGTGAAACCTCCTCAGCCTCTGTCTGACATTGGCCCGTCTCAGGTGGAAAACTCTGCCAGGGACCAGTCTTAATGACTGTCCTTGGGGAGCATGAAAGCCACCCCATAATGTCTGAGCCCAGCAAACAAAATTGGTTCTGTGAAAGTTCCCAGAACATTTGTTAGGTTGCAGCAAATGTCCTCATAACACAAAAACGGTCCAGTCGTGCTGATGATTATACAATGTTTGTATAAAACATTCACCTGATGTTGCAAGAACATTCCCAGAACACATTTTGTCTGTTCTTTAAAGGTTCCCAGAATGTTTCATTCGGTTGTGGGAACAGTCTGGAGGGAACATTGTGGGGACATCACAAAAGATGTCCAGTTACATTTACATTTATGTCATTTAGCAGACGCTCTTATCCAGAGCGACTTACAGTGTGCGGATGGTTTACAATGTTTCTTTTAGGGTGCAAAAAACATTCACCTGATGTTACAAGAACATTCCCCGAACACATTTTTTATGTTCTTTATAAGTTCCTAAAACATTTATTTAGGTTGTGGGAACATTGTGGGGATATGACAAGAGATAGGTTCCCAAAACACTAAGGGGCCGATTCCGACCCAAATGAAGTGTGCGTAAATGGAACGTAATTCCCTTTTTATGCACTTTTCTCTGAGCTTGAACTTAATCATGAGAATAGCATGCTATTCACCCGCTATTCGTTTTGGGTGGAGATCAGGTAAATGAAGGTGTGGCAAAGGTGTGTCTACAGAAACTCTGTATTCTGATCTTGACTTAATTCCCTAATAATTCCACCACCTTTACATGCAATGAAACAATGAATAAGGTTTAACGACCTGTCAGTTCCAAGTGGAAAAACATATTTTTTTCCAAAAGAAATAACATAATTCTCCATGCACTGTAATTTACAAATTGATAAGAGCTATTGATAAGACCTACAGTGGTTCTTCCTTTAAAAGTTGCATCATACCACAGCACAGCTTGCTGGGTGCTGCGGAATGGTATGGCATGTTGGAGTGCATGACGTCAAAGTATTTTACTGTCAGCCATTGTTGCCATTAATGCTAGTTCGACCGCCAGAGGGCATCGTTGAGAAGCTAAATTATTGAAATTACATGGAGCTGTAGGCCTAAGAGTCCTGTTTACTGTAGCTGTTTTAGCGTAACTTACTTATTGGCATAAAGGCCTACTTCAATATACAGTATATCAATCAATTATTCATTCATTAGTGCATGTCATCCCACAGCATACAAGTCATCCATGTCTTTAAATAAGTCAGTAAATACAGTATTTGTTGTGCTGTTTATACTGTTAGAAATGTAGCTTAATTAAATTGATTAATATTATGGTGTTTCTATTCCAAGAAAAACGGAAATGCATTTCACAGTAGCCTATGTAGGCCTCAGGGTTTCCGTTAGGAAAATATGGCTCTGTAAAATGTGACCGGTCGGGAGTAAGTCTAGGCTACTAAGCAACTGCGAGTGAAGAGCAAAATAATCCTAACATTTCCACACCCTAATTGTAGGCTAACCAATACCCAAACAGAGATTCGTTTAAAATAAAAATCTGATTGATTTATCAAGACCAGTCCCCATGCTTGTCTCAAAGCAGCGTGAAATGGTGCTGAAATAGTTGACCACACGTTGGTAGGCTATTGCTTCAAATCCTACCTGGCGAGTAGGAGCATTGGGCCAGTAACAGAAAGGTTGCTGGATTTAATCCCTTTAGCTGACAAGGTAAACCCACTGTTCCCCAGGCGCCGATGACGTGGATGTCGATTAAGGCGGCCCCCTTGGGTTAAATGCGGAAGACACATTTCAGTTGAATGCATTCACTTGTACAACTGACTAGGTATCCCCCTTTCCCTTCCCTATTATAACAATTGGATGACTTTGGGTGTTTCAGTAAGCAACAATTTGTTGCCTTCGATGGCATTAGCCTACTTTATTCCAATATTTCTGTCAGTCAGTGATATTTATTCCCATAGTAATTTGTTATGGATCCAGATGTGGTTAGAAACCAGTGCATGTGGTGGGCTATGCAAAGAGATTGGTGAAGTGACATGCATTGCAAACACGATTAATACATTTAAAGTCCCTAAACTCGGCAAGAGTCTATTGTCCTGCTGATAGCCCATCAAGGGTGGATGGTTTCTTTGTATTCCAATTTATTGGAAAGGCTGCTAAACCATTTACACCTGGACCACAGCGTTGTTACGTACTTACAGTACAGTGCACTTTCACTCCATTCTCCGCCTGAATCTATGCCACCAGATTATTATTTATATTGTTGTTATCTCTTCGGTAACATTCCACAAGTATTTGTAATAAATAAAACACCTACATTAAATAGGTCAGGTCTTGAAAATATGTGAAACCTTTTTTTAAATCTGTGCTTAGTAGTGGAGGCTTTATGGCTTAACTATCAACTTGTTAAATTAGGAGACATCACTTGCAATATATTCAGTCAACACATATATTTTAAGAATATAATGGAATATAACAGACCATTTTCATTTCTCTTACATATAAAAACCTTACAGTGTACAGTGAGGTAAAAAAGTATTTGATCCCCTGCTGATTTTGTACGTATGCCCACTGACAAAGACATGATCAGTCTATAATTTCAATGGTAGGTTTATTTGAACAGTGAGAGACAGAATAACAAACAAAAAATCCAGAAAAACGCATGTCAAATTTTTTTATAAATGCATTTGTATTTTAATGAGGGAAATAAGTATTTGACCCCTCTGCAAAACATGACTTAGTACTTGGTGGCAAAAACCCTTGTTGGCAATCACAGAGGTCAGACGTTTCTTGTAGTTGGCCACCAGGTTTGCACACATCTCAGGACTGATTTTGTTCCACTCCTCTTTGCAGATCTTCTCCAAGTCATTAAGGTTTCGAGGCTGACGTTTGGCAACTAGAACCTTCAGCTCCCTCCAAATATTTTCTATGGGATTAAGGTCTGGAGACTGGCTAGGCCACTCCAGGACCTTAATGTGCTTCTTCTTGAGCCACTCCTTTGTTGCCTTGGCCGTGTGTTTTGGGTCATTGTCATGCTGGAATACCCATCCACAACCCATTTTCAATGCCCTGGCTGAGGGAAGGAGGTTCTCACCCAAGATTTGACGGTACATCCATCGTCCCTTTGATGCAGTGAAGTTGTCCTGTCCCCTTAGCAGAAAAACACCCCCAAAGCATAATGTTTCCACCTCCATGTTTGATGGGGATGGTGTTCTTGGGGTCATAGGCAGCATTCCTCCTCCTCCAAACACGGCGAGTTGAGTTGATAACAAAGAGCTCGACACTTTCACCCAGTTCTCCTCTGAATCATTCAGATTTTCATTGGCAAACTTCAGACGGCCCTGTATATGTGCTTTCTTGAGCAGAGGGACCTTGCGGGTGCTGAAGGATTTCAGTCCTTCACAGCGTAGTGTGTTACCAATTGTTTTCTTGGTGACTATGGTCCAAGCTGCCTTGAGATCATTGACAAGATCCTCTCGTGTAGTTCTGGGCTGATTCCTTACCGTTCTCATGATCATTGCAACTCCACGAGGTAAGATCTTGCATGGAGCCCCAGGCCGAGGGAGATTGACAGTTATTTAGTTTTTCTTCCATTTGCGAATAATCGCACCAACTGTTGTCACCTTCTCACCAAGCTGCTTGGCGATGGTCTTGTAGCCCATTCCAGCCTTGTGTAGGTCTACAATCTTGTCCCTGACATCCTTGGAGAGCTCTTTGGTCTAGGCCATGGTGGAGAGTTTGGAATCTGATTGATTGATTGCTTCTGTGGACAGGTGTCTTTTATACAGGTAACAAGCTGAGATTAGGAGCACTCCCTTTAAGAGTGTGCTCCTAATCTCAGCTCAATACCTGTATAAAAGACAGCAGGGAGCCAGAAATCTTTCTGATTGAGAGGGGGTCAAATACTTATTTCCCTAATTAAAATGCTAATCAATTTATAACATTTTTGACATGCGTTTTTCTGGATTTTTCTGTTGTTATTCTGTCTCTTACTGTTCAAATAAACCTACCATTAAAATTATAGACTCATCATTTCTTTGTCAGTGGGCAAACAAACAAAATCAGCAGGGGATCAAATACTTTTTCCCTCACTGTAGCTCAGTTGGTAGAGCATTGCGCTTGCAACGCCAGGGTTGTGGGTTTGATTCCCACGGGGGCCCAGTATAAAAATAATAATGTATGCACCCACTAACTGTAAGTCGCTCTGGATAAGAGCGTCTGCTAAATGACTAAAAATGTTAAAACATTTAACAACAGTTTTAGTAAGTAATAAGCTATGGTCCAGTTACAGCTTCTTCTGACAAAGTAGAAACAAAATACATTTATTTTTTTGATTGTGCGCGCAGGACAGAGGAAGAGCAATTCTTACACTATTGTTCTAAATTCAATCACGCTCTTCTTCTTCATCCTCATCATTCCGTTCATTCAAATTCAATTGTAACTCCAAATCGCTTTTGCATGTGCTCCAAGGGGATAACTTGAAATAACATGATATAGGTCAATGAAATAATCGAAAGGAAAAATGTAATTATGTATTAGCCTAGTGGATATAAGTATTTTAGGCACATCATGTGAATTAAGCTCATGTAAATAATTGTCAAAAGGGCAAGAGATACTGTTACATGACAAACAGGTGCTGTTAGATTACAATATAATGTATCTGCCAGTTTGGAACAGTGTAAACAATACTAAATAAAGTATAAGTAATGCCAGAGAGTATGTTCTAATGAAAGAAATTGAAAAGCCTTTAATACAGCATAGCAAAGTTTAAAAACAGCCGGATTTGTGAAATTGCTTTATCTGACATTTTGCGGTTGCATGAGGCTTGGTGATCACAGAATAAGTAGGATATTAAACAAACACTCAAATAGGAAACAGAAGCAGGAACAGCATAGGGCTGAGCGACTCACTCATTCCTGATTTTAGAGTACTTAAGCATCGAATACATTGCAAGTTTGCCCTTTTTCGGCCATTAGGCTACACTTTACAATAGGACTCAACTCTGACTATCGGTAGTCCAAACTGTTGCTATTAGACTATTCTTTTGTAAATTAATGGAGGTGTGAATGTTTCAGTCAGTCTCTCTCCTATCGTACTAGAGTCCTGCAAAAAGCAAAAAAAAATCTGCTGGCGGTGGTCCCGGAGTTGAGAGAGAACTTGGGTAAATACAATGGCGCAATTACACTTGACATGTGGATTGACGATTTTCGAAAAATAGGATACTTGTGCCTGACAGCCCATTACATAAAAGAAGAGTGGAAGTTATCCACCACGGAGTGGGACAGTGCAGCTTAAAACTGAAGATAACAATAGGCCAGCTATTGTGAAAGAATACTTGTGGATCTTGTTGATTTCCTCTATCGCTTCAAGAGGCCTACTGTCCACCTGGTAATTGTGTGGTTCCAAAGGATAAAGCGTCACCTTCAGATGGATCTGTGGTTTCAGAGAGAAGCCAGCTGTGAGACTGCGACCAGGCACGTTGGATGACATCCTTTTCCTGCACAGCAATTTGAAGAAATCCAGTGATGAATGGACTGTTTTTGAAGTTATTGTTTTAGAATATTTATTTGTTGTCTAATATTAGAAGGCTCTTTAAAGCGATTTGAGTTGTCAATGTGCCACATTGCATTGTGAAATATATATATATATATATATATATATATATATATATATATATATATATATATATATATATCTGTTCTTAATTCATGACATGGTTTATTTTTAGTAAAATGTTGAATAGACATCCAGACAAATTAATGAATGCAGGAAAATAGGAATAATAGCCTACTCTCTGTAGTCATAAAAACAATTAGGCTAAATAACTTGATATTATTTTGTTGAGAAACGGATCGGCTCTTGGAACTCATTAAGAGGCGGCTTCTATCTTCAATATAATCATTCATTCAGAAGGTCAAACCCATAGGTCTTAGATCTGCAGTA
Organism: Coregonus clupeaformis; assembly: GCF_020615455.1. Classification (NCBI taxonomy): domain Eukaryota; kingdom Metazoa; phylum Chordata; class Actinopteri; order Salmoniformes; family Salmonidae; genus Coregonus; species Coregonus clupeaformis. The sequence continues at coordinate 27,755,486 of NC_059216.1, read as the reverse complement.
AATTAAATTAGATTACCAGGTTCATTTTTCATTAGGTTATAATAACCCATGCCTTCTGGGAATGTTATAAAGTCCAAAAGTTATGGGTGGAGTTAGACATTTGGCTGTCAGAAGTATTACATTGGAAATGATCTTTGAATCCGTCTGTCTGCATATTTCAAGACATGGCATATAAGGGTGCAGTGAGATGGGATCATCTTGAAAAAAACGTATCCTTAAAAACAGAAAATCAACCAATGTCAGCCTTTAAATGCTTTATTATCCAAATGTTGAAAGTGTGTGTGAGCGATGGAGAGAAACTAAATGGTGCAGTTTGAGGCCATGTGGCGGAGAGTGACGCGGGCGCTGGAGATGGTGGTGTGAGCAGGTGGGTCTGGGCAGGTGTGATGTAGTTGTCGTTTGTATGTGTATGTTTTGTATTGTCTTAAAATATAAAATAAAATCTTACAAAAAAAATAGATAAGGATAAATGACAAGCTCGCAACATGCATCTGATTGTTTATTATGAATAGGATTTATTTGATTTATTTTGTTTACATTCATCATTGTAACCACAATGTTACAAATAATTGAACACACACAACATGAGCAGATTAACTTCGTCAAAATATTTATTTATTAAAGACTATCAGAAATAATGTTGGTAATTATTTATTTGGTATCCAAAGCCACCAATGAGTGAGTCACTCAGCTTTATGCTGACAAATATAGCTTTATGCTGCGAAAAAGCCGACTAAATGTGACCGACCGGCTCGATTCGGTCTCATGTAGCATAATTTGAAATTGTGTTTTTTACATTGGATAAAAGTAGAGACTCAGAGCTAGAAAATTGTATATTATACACTACAGTTGAGGAACTATGGGAAAGTAATTCTGCTTTGAATGTTGATAAACTTGTACCCTCACTTTTGAGACAATGGCCTTTGAATGTTTTGGTACACCCACTAGAGAGCTCTTCTTTGTCTACACCCATTCACCCATCGTTCACATCCTCTTAAGCTATAGCCCCGCCCGTAAACTCAGAGCGTTGTCAGATTGTCTGTTCGTAAATTCAGAGTGTTTCGATCTCAGGGGGTACAGAGCGCACACTGGACGCTCTGGCCGAGGAGTATGGTTGATCTGAACGTTCTGTCCTAACAACAGCAGTCAAGCATCCAAGCTAATGTTGGCTAGCTTGCTAGCTACTTCCAGACACAAATGAGAGAACAGCTCACTCTGACCATTTTATTCGCCCTAGCAGAGCTGGTTAGGTTGTTTTTATGTTATCCAGAGCATTGGTGACTGCAACTGTGCTGCTGGCAACAATTTAATTACGCTTTTTTGCCAACGTTTACTGACACCGGCCATATTGAGCGTTTGTAAATTTGTCAGTTATTCTGCGCTCTTTTACCAGCTACTTCTATCAACAGTTGTTGCATTGACATCATGAACATTCTATTGAAATGGTTACTTGCATAGTGGAGTCTTTTGTTAAGACATGTAGCTAGCTAGCTAGCTAACAGTACACTTTAAATTGAAATGAAAACGACTTTCTGTCAAAATTAGAAAAGCTAGCTAGACTATCTTACCCGTGCTCTGAAATCGAAGTAGATAGCCAGAGCGAATTTACCAGCTATGTCTATCAACAGTTGTCGTAGTGACATTCTATTGAAATGGATACTTTCATAGTGGAGTCTTTTTGTTAAGACATGTAGCTAGCCAGCTAGCTAAACAATTAACCATAATCCCAACTCATGACGTTACTACCATGCATGAATCTGCAGGTAGCTAACCAACCATGTTCAATGTTAGCTAGCTAACATTTGGCTATAACTAGCAAAGCAAATGGCTCTGAGATATGAATAATAAGATCATACACAAAACGTTAGCTAGTGAGCCAGCAAGCTAACGTTAGCTAGCTATCTAACAGTACACTTTAACTTGAAATGAAAATGACTTTCTGTCAAAATTTGAAATGTGTAATATCTGTAAATGTAGCTAGCTAGACTATCTTTGTCACACCCTGGCTCTGGGGACTCTATATGTTGAGCCAGGGTGTGTAGATTCTATGTGTTCTAGTTCTGTGTTATAGTTCTATGTGTTATATTTCTATGTTGGCCAGATTGGTTCCCAATCAGAGGCAACGAGTGTCAGCTGTTGCTGGTTGTCTCTGATTGGGAACCATATTTAAACAGTCTGTTTTTCCCTTAGTGTTTGTGGGATCTTGTTTCCGTTTGGTTTGTTCCTTGTTGGTTGTGTTAAACCGTAGGACTGCACGTTTCGTTTTGTTGTTTTGTTGTTCATATTATCACTGAAGATAATAAAGTTTAAGTATGTTTGCAACTAACGCTGCGCATTGGTCTACTCCGTCTAACGATCGTGACAGAAGATCCCACCATACCAGGACCAAGCAGCGTGTCCAGGAGCAGGCAGCCTGGACGTGGGAGCAAATATTGGACGGGCAGGGGTCCTGGACCTGGGAGGAAATCTAGGCCGGGATGGACCGCCGTCCTTGGAGTGCGACGGTAGAGGCGCGACGGAGAGAGGAGCAACGGCGTCAACAGTGTCGTCGTCGGACGGACGAGAGGCAACCCCAAAAAAAATTTAGGGGGGGGCATACGGCATGGGCGACGGGGCAGCAGGAGGCAGCTACAGGGCATAGTAGGAGGTTAGGTGAGGAGGCCACCAGGTTAAGGGGGCTATTGGCGCAGAGGGAGCAGGAGTTAGTGGTGCAGAGGGTGGAGCTATTGGAGGCGATAAGGGAGAAGGTGAGAATTGAGGCACGGCGAGAGGAACTCGGTAGGTGGTGTGCATCACCAGTCCGGTCCGGCCCGTTCCTACTCCCCGCACTAAGTGGATGGTGCGCGTCGCCAGCCCGGCCCGGCCTGTTCCTGCTCATCGCACCAAGCCTACGGTGTGCGTCGCCAGCCCGGCCCGGCCTGTTCCTGCCCCTCGCACCAAGCCTACGGTGCGCGTCGCCAGCCCGGCCTGTTCCTGCTCCCCGCACCAAGCCTACGGTGTGCGTCGCCAGCCCGGCCCGGCCTGTTCCTGCCCCTCGCACCAAGCCTACGGTGCGCGTCGCCAGCCCAGCCCGGCCTGTACCTGCTCCCCGCACCAAGCCTACGGTGTGCGTCGCCAGCCCGGCCCGGCCTGTTCCTGCCCCTCGCACCAAGCCTAAGGTGCGCGTCGCCAGCCCAGCCCGGCCTGTACCTGCTCCCCGCACCAAGCCTACGGTGTGCGTCGCCAGCCCGGCCCGGCCTGTTCCTGCCACTCGCACCAAGCCTACGGTGCGCGTCGCCAGCCCGGCCCGGCCTGTTCCTGCACCTCGCACCAAGCCTACGGTGCGCGTCGCCAGCCCGGCCCTGCCTGTTTCTGCCACTCGCACCAAGTCTACGGTGCGCGTCGCCAGCCCGGCCTGGCCTGTTCCTGCCACTCGCACCAAGCCTACGGTGCGCGTCGCCAGCCCGGCCCGGCCTGTTTCTGCCACTCGCACCAAAGCTACGGTGCGCGTCGCCAGCCCGGCCCGGCCTGTTCCTGCCACTCGCACCAAGCCAGGGGTGCGAGTCGTCAGCCCGGTCCAGCCCGTTCCTGCTCCACGCACCAAGCCAGGGGTGCGCGTCGTCAGTCCGGTCCGGCCCGTTCCTGCTCCACGCACCAAGCCAGGGGTGTGCGTCGTCAGTCCGGCACAACCCGTGCCTGGGTCACCGGTGCCTGGTCAGGTACCGGTCAGCTGCTCCACACCGGAGCTGAAGCAATCCGCTCCTACGATGTCCAGTCCAGCTCCAGCCAGCGGGACCGGACCAGGGGCGCTACGGGGGGATTATTGGAGGGTGGTGGTCAAGCCCGGAGCCGGAACCGCCTCCGAGGAGGAATGCCCACCCAGCCCTCCCCTGGTTTGTCTATGTTGAGGCGCGGTCGCAGTCCGCGCCTTTGGGGGGGGTACTGTCACACCCTGGCTCTGGGGACTCTATATGTTGAGCCAGGGTGTGTAGATTCTATGTGTTCTAGTTCTGTGTTATAGTTCTATGTGTTATATTTCTATGTTGGCCAGATTGGTTCCCAATCAGAGGCAACGAGTGTCAGCTGTTGCTGGTTGTCTCTGATTGGGAACCATATTTAAACAGTCTGTTTTTCCCTTAGTGTTTGTGGGATCTTGTTTCCGTTTGGTTTGTTCCTTGTTGGTTGTGTTAAACCGTAGGACTGCACGTTTCGTTTTGTTGTTTTGTTGTTCATATTATCACTGAAGATAATAAAGTTTAAGTATGTTTGCAACTAACGCTGCGCATTGGTCTACTCCGTCTAACGATCGTGACAATCTTACCCGTATGCATCATGGTTGGATGCTTCTCCCTGTCACAGATGCCATGGTTGCCCGTCTAAGGCTGAGTTTGAAGATGTAATCCGGAGACAGGTGTATTCTCCATCTCCTTAGCTATCATACTCTAATTCCACTGATTTCAAAACTCGGTCCTCCAGAAAGTGGAGAGCAACACTTATGCAGTTCTACTAAGCGATATATATTTTTTTTAAAGCCGCGTTAGACATGATTACCTACACATACTGACCAGCTCAAATAGACAGAAGCGTGCTATATGGCAGACCAATCCGAACTCAGCTCTCGGCATGTCCAGTCCACTCATTATCTCAGTCAATCATGGCTAGCGGGACGGTTGCTGTCTTCTTCTGTGGCTAAACCAACTAGGCTCGTAATTTAACAATTGTATTAATCTTTACAGATGGCATACAAGTGTGTTATTAAGGCACATGAAAGTTCACGTTTCAGAAGGCATTTCTGCCAAAAAGCGCATTTTGATTTTTCAAAAAGGTTTACGTTCAAATGGCTCTCCTGTAAAGAAGTGACCCTCGACATACGCAGAGTTTCCTGAAACGAGTCACAAAAAGCACAAAACAAATCTATTATATTGCCTAAATAAAGTAGTACATTTCATTTAAAAAATAAAGTAGCTCAGGTCTTGAAAATATGGGCAACCTTTTTCCCCTCCCTATCCTCGCTGGACTCTATTTTATTCGGTTTCTTCTTCACATCAGCAAAGAAGGACTCCATGTTTCAGAAACTCACTTAATATAGAGGGGCTATCACTCTTTCACACTGTGGTAAATAAAGACAGTTTGTTATTTATAATTATTTCAGTCTGTTTTTAGAGGGAAGGAAACTAAAAGCCCACCGTGCCTATTTTTTGAAAATCGTCAGTCCACATGTCAAGTGTAATTGCGCCCTTGTATTTACCCAAGTTCTCTCTCAACTCCGGGACCACCAGCCAGCGATTTTTTTTTTGCCTGATGCAGGACTCTCTGGCACTAGAGTCCTGCATCAGGCAAAAAAAACATTCACACCTCCATTAATTTACAAAAAGATAGTCAATTTGTGCCACAGTTCAGCTAGATCAGCGTTCTAACTTCCCCTTGTGATAGTGTGGTGCAATGACAGAATGACGCAATTTACCACAATCTGCCACCATCTACAACAAATGGTCGCGGCATAAGCTCAAAACGTTTAATTGCGGAACCACTATAGGTAAATGAGTAACCATTTGGATAAGGGGATTGTAAATATATAAAAGTCTATTGTTTTATATCTATTTTACGTTATGATCTCTGGAGACAAATGTAAAACCAGTCATATGGCAGCAAACTGAAGCATATGAACATTTAACTTTTTCCACAGTTGAGTTTATGAAATGCTGGCCTTATAACCTGCAAGGATGACATTTGGAGACCCAAGCTATAGGCTTCTGTAGCGCAAATTACCGTTTGGCGCCAAACCTACTGAGTTGATGAAGGATTTTTAGAATGTTGTAATTATATGCACAGACATTTCACTGTATTTTGTACAATGTGTATTGTGTTAAATACATTTATTTAAATTTATTTATTTATTGCGTCACATATACCAGATAGGTGCAGTGAAATGTGTTGTTTTGGTCAGCCATTGTAGTACATAACCCCTGGAGCAAATGAGGGTTATTATGTTTTTCGAAATTTTTATAAATTAATTAAAAATGAAAAGCTGAAATGTCTTGAGTCAATAAGTATTCAACCCCTTTGTTATAGCAAGCCTAAATAAGTTCAGGGGTAAACATTTGCATGATTTTTTACATGATTATTGAATGACAACCTCATCTCTGTACCCTATACATACAATTATCTGTAAGGTCCCTCACTCGAGCACTGAATTTCAAACAGAGATGCAACCACAAACACCAGGGAGGTTTTCCAATGCCAGTCTCATTCGTTTTACAATCAGGACATACAGTCGTGGTCAAAAGTTTTGAGAATGACACAAATACTAATTTTCACAAAGTCTGCTGCCTCAGTTTTGATGATGTCAATTTGCACATACTCCAGAATGTCATGAAGAGTGATCAGATGAATTGCAATTAATTGCAATGTCCCTCTTTGCCATGAAAATGAACTTAATCCCCCAAAAACGTTTCCACTGCATTTCAGCACTGCCACAAAAGGACCAACTGCCATCATGTCAGTGATTCTCTCATTAACACAGGTGAGAGTGTTGACGAGGACAAGGTGATAGAGTTAGAATAACAGATTGGAAGCTTTAAAAGGAGGGTGGTGCTTGAAATCATTGTTCTTCCTCTGTTAACCATGGTTACCTGCAAGGAAACACGTGCCGTCATCATTGCTTTGCACAAAAAGGGCTTTACAGGGAAGGATATTGCTGCTAGTAAGATTGCACCTAAATCAACCATTTATCGGAACATCAATAACTTCAAGGAGAGAGGTTCAATTGTTGTGAAGAAGGCGTCCGGGCGCCCAAGAAAGTCCAGCAAGCGCCAGGACCGTCTCCTAAAGTTGATTCAGCTGCGGGATCGGGGCACCACCAGTGCAGAGCTTGCTCAGGAATGGCAGCAGGCAGATGTGAGTGCATCTGCACGCACAGTGAGGCGAAGACTTTTGGAGGATGGCCTGGTGTCAAGAAGGGCAACAAAGAAGCCACTTCTCTCCAGGAAAAACATCAGTGACAGACTGATATTCTGCAAAAGGTACTGTCACGATTCAGACAGACGACCAGGGGACCACAATTGCGTCACACCAGAAAGTTTATTAAACTTAAGGGAAAAGGGAAGTAGGGAGTGAATGAAGGCTCCAGGGGTAACAGGGATCCCGTCCAATGCGCTGGGTCTGTGCCCCCCCCAGTGGCAGCGATGCGTCCTATGAAGCCGGTGGTGGGTGGTCCAGAAGTCCTGGGGGGGGGGAGACACAGACACAACAGGGCGGAATGAAACCAGGCAGCAGTACAGTTCAAGGGAAATCCAAAATACGTAGTAGCAAGGCAGAAGGCTGGTCAGAGTTACCGGGATTGAAGAGTAGTCAGGAGTCGTAATGGCAGAAGCAGGTCTGGATCTCCTGAGGCAGAAGAGTATCAAAAAACAGGCAGGTCCGGGGTCACAAAACCAGGGTGAGCCAGAAGCGCGAGCAAACAGGTTCCGGGTGTGAGCTTTGCAGACGATCTGACACCGGAGAGCTGAAAGACAGGGCCTAAAATACTGGGAGAGGTTAGTGGGTAATGCAGCGCAGCTGGCAGAGTAATTAGAGCCGAGCAGAACAGGGACAGGTGGAGCTAGTTAGGCTGAGTAGAGAGAGGGAGGTGAGCAGAGTGGAAGATAGTGGAAACAAATAAAGGTGGTAACCCGGTGGAGTGAGAGGGCTCATGACAGAACCCCCCCCCCAAGGGACGGCCCCAGAAGTCCCAAGAGCAACACCATGCCGGGCGGGAGGAGGGGAGCCGGAGGAGGGCTAGAACTCCTCCGAACGGTCCGAGTGAACGTCCTCATCCTCGGAGGAAGCCGGAGGGCCGTGGTCGGGAGATGGGACAGGTCCCGAGACAGGATCAGGCACAGGACAGGAAGCCAAGCGGGCCGGACGGTTAGGGACCCCTCTGGGGCGGCCCCTACGGATTGCAGGTTGATCAGGATGCCGTTGGTGGAAAGCGGTGATGAGAGTCCTATCCACAATCCGACTAGCTGGCACCCAGGTCCTTTCCTCAGGTCCATAGCCCTCCCAGTCAATGAGGTACTGGAGACCCCTACCCCTCCGTCTGGACCGAAGCAGGCGGCGGACGGTGTAAACCAGGCCACCATCGGCGAGCCGTGGAGGAGGAGGACCAGGCGCAGCAGGGACCAGCGGACTCTCATGGATGGGCTTAATCTTAGACACATGGAAAGTGGGGTGCACCCTCAGGGAATTAGGCAGTTGGAGCCGGACAGCAGTTGGGCTAATCACTCTTATGATAGGGAATGGGCCAATGAACCGAGGTGCCAGCTTCTGCGACTCCACCCTGAGTGGCAGGTTCTTCGATGACAACCACACCCTTTGACCAACATGGTAGGTGGGAGCAGGAATTCTCCGACGGTTGGCCCCGGTAGTGTAGCTGGCAACGGACCTGAGGAGTGTGGCTCGGGCTTGTGACCAGGTGCGGCGACATCGACGGGCAAAAGCAAGTGCAGATGGGCAAGTAACCTCCTCCTCCTGGCTGGCAAATAGAGGAGGCTGGTATCCATAAACACATTGGAAAGGGGACATACCGATGGCAGAGCAGGTCAGAGAATTGTGTGCGTACTCCACCCATGTCCAATTGCTGCGACCAGGAGTGGGGGTTGCGTGAAGTCATGCATCGCAGTGCCTTCTCGAGCTCCTGATTAGCCCGCTCTGACTGCCCATTGGATTGGGGATGGAATCCGGAAGTCAGACTGACTGTGGCTCCCAGCAGGTGACAGAACTCCTTCCAAAAGCGGAGGAGAATTGTGGACCACGGTCAGAAACAACATCCCTTGGCAGTCCGTGGATCCGGAAGACGTGTTCCAGGACCACCTGGGCGGTCTCCTTGGCGGTTGGGAGCTTGGGGAGGGAATGAAGTGTGCCATCTTGCTGAAACGGTCAACGATGGTGAGAATGACGGTCATGCCACTTGAAGGGGGCAGCCCCGTGACAAAGTCAAGGGCGATGTGAGACCAGGGACGTCTGGGCACAGGCAGGGGCTGCAGCAATCCGGCTGGGGGCTGGCAGGACGACTTGTGTTGGTTGCAGATGGGGCAGGCTTGGACGAATTCCCGTACATCCTTCCTCAGAGAGGGCCACCAGAACCTCTGGGCGAGCAGGTTGTAAGTGCGGGTGGAGCCAGGGTGACAAGCTAGGCGGGAGTCATGTCCCCACTGAATGACCTGGGACCTCAGGTCTTCGGGGGACAAAAAGGCGGTCAGCTGGGCAAGTGCTGGGACCTGGCTGGTTACGGAGAGCCTCCAGCACCTGTTCCTCAACAGCCCAGGTCAGAGCTGCAACGATGCAGGGACTTGGCAGAATCGACACAGGATCCTTGGAGGGGTTGTCATCCTTCTGGAATTGACGGGAGAGGGCGTCTGGCTTGGTGTTGCGTGATCCAGGCCGGTATGACAGAGTGAAATTAAACCTGGTGAAGAACAGGGCCCAGCGGGACTGCCTGGAGTTCAACCGTTTGGCCGTGCGGATGTACTCCAAGTTCTTATGATCGGTCCAAACGAGAAATGGAATGGTGGACCCCTCCAGCCAGTGACGCCACTCCTCCAAGGCAAGCTTCACAGCCAGCAGCTCACGGTTCCCTATGTCGTAATTGCACTCAGAGGGGGACAACCGACGTGAGAAAAAGGCACAGGGATGGAGCTTCCTATCCTCCGCAGCCCACTGAGAAATCACAGCACCAACTCCCACATCCGAGGCGTCCACCTCCACAATGAATTGCCGGTCCACATCAGGCATCTGGAGGATGGGAGCGGAGGTGAACCTCACCTTGAGGGTACTGAAGGCTTTGTCGGCTGCTGGGGTCCAGGTGAAGGGTTGCTTGGTGCTGGTTAGAGCAGTGAGAGGGGCAGCAACGGTACTGTAGTTCCGGATAAACTTCCTATAGAAGTTAGCAAACCCCAGAAACTGTTGCAGCTTCTTTCTGTTCTCCGGAACTGGCCATGAAGTGACTGCTGATACTTTGGCAGGATCCATTTGGATACTTCCTTCTGCCACTATGTACCCCAGGAAGGCCACTGTCTTGACGTGAAACTCACATTTCTCTGCCTTGGCGTAGAGGGAATTCTCCAGAAGACGATGAAGGACTTGCTGGACATGGCGGGTGTGTTCAGACAGGTTTCTGGAGTAAATTAAGATGTCATCCAGGTAAACGAAGACAAACTTGTTTAACATGTCCCGCAGTACATCATTCACTAGAGCCTGGAACACAGCAGGAGCATTGGTGAGGCCAAAAGGCATAACCAGATACTCGTAGTGGCCTGTTGGTGTATTGAATGCGGTTTTCCATTCATCTCCCTCCCCGGATCCGCACTAGGTGGTAAGCGTTTCTGAGATCCAACTTGGTAAAAACAGTGGCTCCCTGGAGCAACTCAAAAGCAGAGGTGAGCAGAGGCAGAGGGTAACGGTTTTTCACTGTGATGTCGTTGAGTCCCCTGTAGTCGATGCAGGGGCGAAGAGATCCGTCCTTCTTCCCCACAAAGAAGAAGCCAGCACCAGCAGGAGATGAAGATGAACGGATTAATCCTGCGGACAGAGAGCCATTGATGTAGTCCTCCATGGACTTTCTTTCAGGAGCAGACAACGAATAAAGACGACCCCTTGGAGGAGCTGTTCCAGGGAGGAGGTCGATGGCACAGTCGTACGGTCGGTGAGGGGGCAGAGATGTGGCTCTTGCTTTGTTAAACACCTCTCTGAGACCATGGTAGCATTCTGGGACATTGGAGAGGTCAGGAGCGGAGTTAGTAGGTACTGGCCGAGGGGGTAGTGCGCGGCAGCAAGCAGGCAGGTTCGGTGGCAGTCCTCTCCCCACTCCCTGATCACCCCGGTCACCCAGTCGAGCTGAGGGGTTGTGCCGGGCGGAGCCATGGGTAACCCAGGATGAGGGGTTGGCCTGGAGAGGGGAGCAGGTGAAACTGGATAGTTTCTTGATGGTTTCCGGACAGACCCATCGAGACCGGGGCCGTGACATGAGTGACCGATCCGAGTAAGTGTCCGTCCAGTGCCCGGGCAGGAATAGGAGGTGTCAAACGGAGGTTCTCCAGTCCCAGTTGGCGTGCCAGCTTGATGTCCATTATGTTGGCTTCGGCGCCAGAATCCACCAGAGCAGCCAGGGTGTGAGTTGAGTCAGAGAGGCGGAGGTGAACTTGCAGCAGGGGTTTGCGGTCGGAGGACTGGATGGTCATTGAACTCAACCGGACTCCCCCTACGCCCGGTGAGCTTCGGCCCTTTAAAGGGCAGGTTACCACACGATGTCCATCACCTCCACAATAGAGGCAGAGGTTTGAGGTGAAGCGGCGCTGGCGCTCTGCAGGAGTGAGGGAGGCTCGCCCAATCTCCATAGGCTCAGACTGATCAAGCTGACCTGGGTGAGTGGCAGTAGATGACAGGAGCCCAGTCGGATCTCTCCGAATGCCGGTAGTAGGTGGACCTTGGCGCCCCCTCTCACGGCAGACGGGTCTGTATCCTTCTGTCGATCCTGACAGTCAGTGCGATGGCTTCATCAAGAGTGGAAGGCAGTTCATGGGAGACCAACTCGTCCTTGATATAGTCAGCCAAACTATGGAGAAACGCGTCCACCAACGATGGTGTGTTCCAAGAACTTCGTCTAGCCAGGGTTCGGAAGTCGATGGAATGGTCTGCGACTGTACGTCTGCCTTGTCGGATACTGAACAGTTCACGAGACGCCTCTGCGGTGGGTGAATCCAGGTCAAACACCTTCAGCATCTCCTCAGCAAACAGGTCGAAGGTTGCACATGCGGGGGGTTTGACGTTCGAACTCTGCTGTTCCCCAGAGTCGAGCTCGGCCCGTCAGGTGAGTGATGGCATACCCAACTTTAGCCCCCTCCGTGGCGAAGGTCCTTGGCTGCAAGGAGAACTGAAGTCGGCAGCTAGTCAGGAATGGCCGGACCTGGGTTGAATCGCCGTTGAACCGCTCGGGGTTTCCAATCTTGGGTTCGGAGCAGCGGCTGCAATGACCGGGGCAGGTAACTCGGGGGCTGGGCTGGTGGGCAGACTGGCTGGGGTAAGGTTGGTGAGGAGTTGAATGATCATGGCGAGTTGTTGTTGCTGCTGCTGGAACTGCTGCTCATGCTCATCGGTTTCCATGTCGGGGGAAAGTGTGCGCTGAGTCCATAATGGTCAGATCGTACTGTCACGATTCAGACAGACGACCAGGGGACCACAATTGCGTCACACCAGAAAGTTTATTAAACTTAAGGGAAAAGGGAAGTAAGGGAGTGAATGAAGGCTCCAGGGGTAACAGGGATCCCGTCCAATGCGCTGGGTCTGTGCCCCCCCAGTGGCAGCGATGCGTCCTATGAAGCCGGTGGTGGGTGGTCCAGAAGTCCTGGGGGGGAGACACAGACACAACAGGGCGGAATGAAACCAGGCAGCAGTACAGTTCAAGGGAAATCCAAAATACGTAGTAGCAAGGCAGAAGGCTGGTCAGAGTTACCGGGATTGAAGAGTAGTCAGAGTCGTAATGGCAGAAGCAGGTCTGGATCTCCTGAGGCAGAAGAGTATCCAAAAAAACAGGCAGGTCCGGGGGTCACAAAACCAGGGTGAGCCAGAAGCGCGAGCAAACAGGTTCGGGTGTGAGCTTTGCAGACGATCTGACACCGGAGAGCTGAAAGACAGGGCCTAAAATACTGGGAGAGGTTAGTGGGTAATGCAGCGCAGCTGGCAGAGTAATTAGAGCCGAGCAGAACAGGGACAGGTGGAGCTAGTTAGGCTGAGTAGAGAGAGGGAGGTGAGCAGAGTGGAAGATAGTGGAAACAAATAAAGGTGGTAACCCGGTGGAGTGAGAGGGCTCATGACAGGTACAGGGATTGGATTGCTGTGCTGAGGACTGTGGTAAAGTCATGTTCTCTGATGAATCCCCTTTCCGATTGTTTGGGGCATCCGGAAAACACCTTGTCCGGAGAAGACAAGGTAAGCGCTACCATCAGTCCTGTGTCATGCCAACAGTAAAGCATCCTGAGACCATGCATGTGTGGGGTTGCTTCTCAGCCAAGGGAGTGGGCTCACTCACAATTTTGCCTAAGAACACAGCCATGAATAAGGAATGGTACCAACACATCCTCCGAGAGCAACTTCTCCCAACCATCCATGAACAGTTTGGTGACGACCAATGTCTTTTCCAGCATGATGGAGCACCTTGCCATAAGGCAAAAGTGATAACGAAGTGGCTCGGGGAACAAAACATCGACATTTTGGGTCCATGGCCAGGAAACTCCCCAGACCTTAATCCCATTTGGAACTTGTGGTCGATCCTCAAGAGGCGGGTGGACAAACAAAACCCCACAAATTCTGACAAACTCCAAGCATTGATTATGCAAGAATGGGCTGCCATCAGTCAGGATGTGGCCCAGAAGTTAATTGACAGCATGCCAGGGCAGATTGCAGATGTCTTGAAAAAGAAGGGTCAACACTGCAAATATTGACTCTTTGCATAAACTTAATGTAATTGTCAATAAAAGCTTTTGACACTTATGGAATGCTTATAATTATACTTCAGTATACCATAGTAACATCTGACAAAAATATCTCATAACACTGAAGCAGCGAACTTTGTGAAGACCAATACTTGTGTCATTCTCAAAACTTTTGACCACGACTGTAGAACAGTTTCTGAGTTATTAAAATGTTACCATCCTCTTCATATGTTGTGTACTTGTAACACTGTATTTTATTTATTCTTCATCACATGTCGAAAGTCTTATGAAATGTGACTTTAGTCAAAAAAAGTTGTTACTGACTAGTTGGATATTCATTTCCCACTGAGCAAACAATTTCGGTACTTATAGCATTCATATGAATTCATTTGTATTAATTTTTTCCTGAGATCTGTATTCAAATATTTTAAAAAGTAGTTGCTTTCTCAGATCTGTATTCAAATATACTGAACAAAAATATAAACACAACATGTAAAGTGTTGTCCCATGTTTCATGAACTGAAATAAAAGAGTCCATACACACAAAAAGCTTATTTCTCTCAAATGTTGTGCACAAATTTGTTTACATACCTGTTAGTGAGCATTTATCCTTTGCCAAGATAATCCATTCACCTGACAGGTGTGGTATATCAAGAAGCTGATTAAACAGCATGATCATTACACAGTTACTCCTTGTGCTGGGGACAATAATAGGCCACTCTAAAATGTGCAATTTTGTCACACAACACAATGCCACCGATGTCTCAAGTTTTGAGGGAGTATGCAATTGGCATGCTGACTGCAGGAATGTCCACCAGAGCTGTTGCCAGAGAATTGAATGTTCATTTCTCTACCATAAGACGATTCCAATGTCGTTTTAAAGAATTTTGCAGTACGTCCAACCGGCCTTACAACCGTAGACAAGTTTAACCACGCCAGCCCAAGACCAACACATCCGGCTTCTTCACCTGCGGGATCGTCGTCCTCACCAGGGTCTTGACCTGACTGCAGTCCGGCGTCAATATCCTGCAACTTCGCACAGCCATTGAAGAGGAGTGGGACAACATTCCACAGGCCACTATCAACAGCCTGATCAACTTTGCATGAGGCAAATGGTGGTCACACCAGATACTGCCTGGTTTTCTGATCCATGGCCCTAACCTTTTTTTAAAGGTATCTTTGACCAACAGATACATATCTGTATTCCCAGTCATGTGATATCCATAGATTCGGACCTAATTAATTCATTTCAATTAACTGATTACCTTATATGAACTGTAACTCAGTAAAATCTTTGAAATGTTGCATGTTGCGTTTATATTTTTGTTCAGTGTAGTTAAAGAAACGAGGTACTTCCTGAGATCTATATTTAAGCATTTAACAAAATGATTGACTCTATTCAAATAGTTTTGAAAAGTAATCACTTTCTGAGATCTGTATTCAAATAGTTTAAAAACGTAGCAATTTTTTTGGGGGGGGGATCTGTATTCAACTATTTGAATACAGATCCCCAAAAATGGCAACTTTTAAAAACTATTTGAATACAGATGTCAGAAAGTTGTAGTCACCTCCAAAGTAACTGTTTGTTCCCTGTAATTTGTTTTACTTTCCACAAAGTATAGTTAAAACTATAGCTATCCCAGAACTGTTCCTTACATCCTCCTCTTTCAGGGAGCCAGCCTCATTCTCATCTCCTAGTCCCAGCCCCCTATCTCCATCCCTATCCCCCATCTCCATCCCCATTCCCATCCCCAGCCCATCCCCCTAACGTCAGCCTGGCCTCCTCTCTTTCTGTAAGATGCTTCCTGCAAGATGCTTCCTGCATGGTTGTTAGGCAGTGAAGATGTCAGTCATCCAGCTCTCTCTCTCTCTCTGCAGTAGAAGAAATGGCTTTGAGATTCCAGGCACACCAGGCCCGTTTGCATGCCATGCTGTCTCTGATGTGGCCGATTTCCCTACTGAGGGATGGCAGGGATGAGGATGCCTAGCGAGCTGGAGTTGAGTGCCAACCTATGTTCCCCAAGAGCACTTCTCTGACAATGAGTGGATTGCATGTGGGTGCCTTTAATGCTAGTGTGAACTGGTGTGTGTACTTTAAATATGCCATTCACTTTTGAGTGTCCCTGATGGCGCAATTATTGCACAACATGAGTCAACAGGATTCATGTCAATAAACTATGCTGATGGGAATGCTGAAGACTATCAAAAGACAATATGTTTTCTGACACTTTTTTCTATAAACAAATAAGCACATTATTGTGTTTTCTGTCTCTTGAAATGTTCTTCACATTTTGAACTAGCATTAGTTCTTTCTAATTCTCTCAATTCCCTCCAAAATAGAAGCACTCCTGGACAGAACAATAATTAAATGAGTTCATGGGTGCATGAACGATTCCAGAGGTAAGCTCTCTCCCGCCATCCTCCCCTCGGCCACCCCAGCCAGCTCCTGAGCTCCACTGTGTATTACCTCAGGTCCGATGGTAATCTTCACCTTTGGCTTTGTGAAAGCGATAAGATGAGAGGGCCCAGGCGAGGGGGAGGTTCAGAGAGAGTTCACCTACAAATAAAGATAAAGAGGCTGGGTAATTAGATAAGACACAGGACAAACCTACTAGCCAGGTCCCTTTAATGAAAACATTTTCAATGCCACTTTCCTCCTGAGAGGCTCTGACAGTCCGTTGAACAGGCACTGTGAATAGAATAGACCAACAGAACCCGAGCACTCATTCTCTCTCAGCTGACTCTCAATAGCACTCCTGGGGGAGCCTGGAGCCTGTATACAGCTGACCCTGTCCACTGCTCTGCTCTGCACACAAATACACTATAGACGTGAGGGAATCAGAGAGGGTCAAATTCTCATAGATAGATGCCCATTAGAGACACATCTTTTCATAATTTTCTACGTGATATCATTTATGATTGACACCACCATATATTGAGTACACTTATGGGTGACACATTTTGTCCCACTTGCCCCTCTACTCTCTATAAAGGGCACCTTTAAAGGACAATATATATATATATATATATATATATATATATATATATATATATATATATATATATATATATATATATATATATATATACAGAACTCCCATTCAGCATTATATGTGATTTTGAAAGTCTGAAGAAAGCTTCAGTCAGTGATTCATAGAACATTACATTTAGAGACTTGTCACTTTGACATGAGGAAAGCTTTGCCCACTTTACGTCAGAGTATCAAATGTTGTGACAATCATGTTACCATTGATGTCAGAATGAATTCTTTAGCATAAACCTCAAAGCCAAGTCTTTTGTAATAGAGAAAGTGTTATCCCTCATCTATATGTATGTAATGATCCAGCTTTCACTTTCTTCTCATTTCTTTGTTAGTCACATTACAGGAAGCTCAAATACAGTTTTTCACTATATGCAGAAAGGATGTATATTTTACCCCAAGATTTTACCTTCATCCTGAACCACCATATAGTATCTGGTTGAAATTCCTTTGCCTCCAGCTTTTCTAAGTTGTCAGGTTTGTTGAAGGCCTTGTCTTGCACCAAATATGAGAAAGCAGCAGGGACTCTGGAATAAGAGGGACTGGGGAAAGAATTTCACCGTCAACACACGGACATGTGGCGTGAAGTGTGGGGTTTCATAGTGTGGCTGATGATGGTCAGAAATATGTGGACACTCTCAGAGGAGGCCAGTAAGCTTGTGTGTGGGTATGTAAAACATAGGACATGTTGTTTACTGTGACCTTCTACATGTGTCATGGCTCTGGCTGAGGTGTGCTTGCAAGTCATTTTACACATCAACACACACAATGTACAGTAGGAAAAGAACAGTAAGCTTTTCGATAGCAGAAGGCATCAAAGCCAGAAGCATGTATTGCCTTTGCACTCTGCCACAGACTGACTCCCCCATTGCACATCATCCTGTTAACTTATTTATCTTAATTTGTTTTTATTCATTCATCTCTACAAATATACAGTAGTTATAATGTAGCATATAGTATTTATAGTATAGTCCAGGGCTCTCCAACCCTGCTCCTGTAGAGCTACCGCCCTGTCGGTTTTTGCTCCAACCCTAATCTAGCGCACCTGATTCTAATAATTAGCTGGTTGATAAGCTGAATCAGGTTAGTTACAACTGGGGTTGGAGTGAAAACCTACAGGAGGCTAGCTCTCCAGGAACAGGGTTAGAGAGCCCTGGTATAGTCTGTAGTTTTTAGCTTCAGTGCCCATAGTTTACGAGGATTGTGTAAATCCTGTGTCTATATATTTTGTCTATTGTCTGTCTGTTTATTGTCTGTCTGTTATTGTCTGTCTGTAACTATGTAGCAGCACCATTTCACAGAGTCAAATTCCTGTACAAGCTAATATATTTAGTGAATGAATGTGATTCTGATTCTTCTGAATAGACCATGAAAGCATTTTAGTAGATTTATAGATAATACAGTTGTATATAGCGGACAGAGGGTGAATCTTGCATATAGCTAAAGAAACTGTCCAAGTCCATTAAGATGAAATAGCAGGTCAAAACAAGGGTTTAAAATCTAGTGAGAAAGTCCATTTTAAAAGCAATTTAAGTCTGGCCAAAAACCATAAGCATAAATATAACATGAAATGCAATATGCTATTTTTAACTCACCCTGAATTAATAGAAGAGAAGTTAACCTCTTAAGGATCGGACCCTTTTTTATAATTGTCGCCTAAAATGACATACCCAAATATAACTGCCTGTGGCTCAGGACCTGAAGCAAGGATATGCATATTCTTGATACCATTTGAAAGGAAACACTTTGAAGTTTGTGGAAATGTGAAATTAATGTAGGAGAATATTACACATTAGATCTGGTAAAAGATAATACAAACCAAAAAACATGAGTTTTTTTTATTTATTTTTTATCTTTGAAATGCAAGAGAAAAGCCACAATATTATATAATATTGTAGTTTAGGCACAATTTAGTTTTTGGCCACTAGATGGCAGCAGTGTGTGTGCAAAGTTTCAGATTGATCCAGTGAAGCATTGCAATACTGGACTATTTTGTATTAAGGCTGCCCAAATGTGCCGAATTGGTCAATTGATACATTTTCAAGTGCATAACTATAGAGAACATACAAAAATGATATGGTAATACAAAATGTAAGTTTACACACTCCAAGGAATGCCATACATGATGGATCATTAGCTTATACACTAACTTTCACACATCGAGATGGCTGGGCGGGGTGGGTGTGTAGCCAGAGACAGCAGGGTTTCAAACTGTAGAACCCAGTTCCTACATTTGAATATAAACATGTATGTTATTTAAAAAATATATATGCTACATTTTATCTCTGTGACCCTCAGGATGACAAATCAGAGCAAGATTACTGAATGTAAGTACATTAGTTACCTTCAGAGGTGAATGTATCAAACCAGTTGCCGTGATACTTTTTGTTGTTGTTGTGCACTCTCCTCAAACAATAGCATGGTCTTTTTTCACTGTAATAGCTACTACTGTAACTACTACTGGACAGTGCAGTTAGATTAACAAGACTTTAAGCTTTCTGCCCATATAAGACATGTCTATGTCGTGGAAAGTCTGCTGTTACTTACAACAGTCATGCTAATCACATTAGCGCATGTTAGCTCAACGTCCCGTATACGGGACACCGATCCCATAGAGGTTAACATCATTTACAATGAGCAAAGCTTCAGCATATAATTATTCTATATCCTTTATTACAATATATTGGCATTGATTGAAGCTCAATGTTAAATTCATAATATCTACCATCATATCATATCTAAGCCAATATGACACCAATCTCGATGAAAATAAACTTGATTAGAGGTATACAACACACTCCCTGCCTCTCATCCATCATGTGCCGTCCGTCTGTTACCGAGAAGCACATACCGGATTTTAACAGGGTCGTTATCTAGGTAGCTATCTAACATTAGCTTGCATGTCCAAAGTCCAGCAACTAGCCTCTGTAGCTAGCTAACACCAATCAGCTGAACACTAGCTAGCAAACAAACAGGCAAAGAAAGGTAGCTAGCTAGCCAATTAATGTGATTTTGTTTTGATTAGCTAGGTAACTAGCTTCCTAGCTAGCTAACATAACATTATACGAGTCAGATAAGAGCTAACGTTGGCTAGGTAGCTAAGCAACAAGCAAGGAAAGCTAGTTATATTTAGCCAAGTAAGGTTTTTCATATAAGGCTGAATTCATCAGGCTATCAAGAGCACAAACAAATATGCACAAATAATATAGAAGAAGTCCTTGGCTGCTATGATAGCCAGTTAAAGTTAGCTAGGTAACGTTAGCCAACATAATACTGTAACGTTAGCTAACGCATATGACCAATTCATGCACCACAATAGCTAATTTCCCCCCAACATCGGACACCCCCTAACTTCGGACACTCTCTAGCGGTTGGAGGACTAAATCACCTTGAGCTCAACATTTAAATGGACTCGAAAATAACGGTACGTTTTGCGACTAAAGACACCCTTCTAGCTAGCTGACCACCGATTTTCAGTGCAATTTATGTATGTTAAGTTAGGTTTTCAAAAAAGTTATATATGTACACATTTTGTGGGACACGCTGCATATTGTAACATTCGACTGCGCGACAGACCACACATCCTTTAATATCCAACTTTTTACCTCTGAAATATAGCTAACGGATTGTCTAATGTTGCTAGCTTAGTTGCTAAATGTTGATAGAACTGCTAAGACAGCAAATAGGAAAGAAATTGTAAGCGTTAGATAATACATATCACGAAAACAGCTGAATGTTGTCAAGCTTTACCGTATAAAAATTGGAGTCCTCTGACGGGGGCATTTTGCACAATCTGCAAAAATGTATTTGGAACTTTGAACCATGAACTTTTTGACACCTATCACTGTTGGCTATGTTTCATCTTACAACAGCTACATAGAGGCAGTATTTAGTCAAATGTTACAATGCATGCATCAATATTAAACTAATTGGGACACTTTTCATTACAGATAACATCAAACAAAAAACGTGGGTACACTTTCAGTTATTATGAAAACTTTCATGACCTTTCAATGCCTTAGCTTTGAAATGTAAATGGTTATACATATTCAGATTGAGTTATCTTTCTAAAATGTGTATAGTATACCATGTTATTTAGCTACATGTATTTACCACCACAGCATGGAGAAAGTCAAGAGGAAGCAGTGGAGTGAAGTGGACATGTTCCATGCCATGGAGGACTGTGGGGCAGGGATGGCTATCCGCCAAGGTTAGGCATCTTTTGTTTTTAGGAGATTACCATGTGTATGTGAATTTTATCTGCTAGTAACAGTTTTCTTTTCTTATCTATCAAGGTGCATGGTGTACCTCGGCAGACCCTGGTGGACAGTCTGAGAGGCCGGGTGACCCATGGTTGTCGCAGTGGACCACCCGCATTGCTTGCACCAGAGGATGAAAATTCTCTGGTGCAGTACTGTATCTACTGTGCCAGCCATGGGTTCCCCTTCACCAGACAGAGGCTGATGAAATACGCTGACAAAATACGCAGGTATTTGGTGTTCTATGTGTTTATGTATGTAGATTGCTGGACTGAATGTTCTCAATGTGTGTGATGTAAATGTGGATGTGTATGGTGATGCCAAAACTTTCATCCTGGATGCACAATTATATATTCTATTCTATTGTAGGTTTCGGCACCCATGGGAAACAATCCCACCACTGGGAAATGTTCAGGAGGAGGCACAAGAACCTGAGCATGAGGAGGCCGGACACCCTGAACAGTGGGAGAGCTGAGTGTGCCACACGTCCGACGATGGACACCTTCTTCACTTCTTATGAGTAGCACTTGGAGGAGAGTGGGTTGAGGGAGAAACCCAGACAAATCTATAACTGTGTTGAGTCTGCGTTTCGTAGCAACCAGAGCAGGCACAAAGTGCTGGCTCCCCGGGGCGTAAAACATATGTACCAGCAGGCTCCGGGGACCAAGGAGCACATCACAGTGCTGGCCTGCTTCAACGCAGCTGGGGAGGACGTCCCCCCATTTATCATCTACCCCAAGTGTTTCCCCAGTGGCCACTACACACTGGGAGACCCCCCCAAGCCACTGAAGGGTCCCGTTTAATGCCGTCTCGGTCCCTACCGGGTCCCACCACCGCCTCTCCTGGAACCAGCAGCACTGTGCCGTCCATCAGCACCTCCTCCCCAGTGACCACAGGAGGATCCTCAGCCCCTGCTCCAGTCCCAGCCCTAGCTCTAGAAGAGGGGGGGCTGATAGCGAAGGACCTGGGGCACATCCTCACTGTCCTGAAGTATCGGCTAGACCGATACAGAAGACTCCCTGTGGTTCACATGCCTCACCGGGGAGGAATACACGTGCCAGTGGCAGGAGAGGGTTGAGAAGGAGAGGACCGAGGCAGAGGAGAAAGAGCGTCGGGCAGCCCTCAGAACACAGAGGGCACAGGAGAGGGCTGCCATGGATGAGACCATTGACGCCATCGCCTCTGCTGGACCTCCTGCTGGAACCACTCCTGACAGCTGCATCACCACTGCCAGTGCCTCCCAGTGTGCAACACCTGTAGGAGCCGCCGGATTCCCCAGCTGCAGAAGAAGGCCACGTGCCTGCTCTCCCGGCCACACCATCGTTGGCCCCTCAACCCCACCATTACAAACACCAGCTCCTCCAAGCCATCGTCGGCGGTTTTGTCCACCACCACCACGATGCACACCACCCCACCCTGTCTGTCACCACCAACAAGGCCTCCTCTGGACCAACTGCCTCCTCCGTCTCCCCTGGTCACACCACCATAGCAGCCTTGTCTGGGGTCCCTGCCCCCTGCAATTTGAATACAGCCACCTCCACAGGTAAACACATGTTAAATTACGAAAAAATGACTGTTTGTTATCTGTTTTATAAAACAGCAATATAAAAAAAAAATCTCTCTTTACATACAGTGAGGGAAAAAAGTATTTGATCCCCTGCTGATTTTGTATGTTTGCCTACTGACAAAGACATGATCAGTCTATAATTTTAATGGTAGGTGTATTTGAACAGTGAGAGACAGAATAACAACAACAAAAAAATCCAGAAAAACGCATGTCAAAAATGTTATAAATTGATATGCATTTTAATGAGGGAAATAATTATTTGTAATAAGTATTATGTGACTTCTGTCAGCACTGATTCCACTGCAGGTGTGTGCAGTCGGATCCAGAGGTAGCGGTGGAGCTGGATTTTTATTGTGATTTTTGTGACAATATAGGGATGGAGGTCGAGATTTAATTGTTTGTTTTGTTTGTGTTCATATGAAAATATTTATTTGTACCAAAAAATACATGTCTAAAATATATAATATATAATATATATATTTATTCAACCCATCTTGTGTATTTCTTCCTTTACTTTCCAAGTGCATCTCTCCAACAGTGTTTTCATTGTTTATGTCAATGCACATTACTGAAATTAAAGTTTTATTTGATGTAAATTATTCATACTCATTTATATTTCAGTATTCAACTGTTATCTACTTTCTCAAAACATAAGATTAATCTGTAAATACAATTATGAGACATTATTTGGTTACAACACTGAATATTTTGTCCACAGGAGGGCGCAATGGGCTACGCAATGAAAAGTTGACAGGCAAGTCATAATTTTTTACCGGAAGGCTAGCCAACTAGTCAACTATCTAGTAAACACTTCGGATACGAGGTTGGTGTCTCTTTTAAAAACAAAATTTACTGAGCTAGTACTGTGTAGCTCAGTTGGTAGAGCATGGTGTTTACAACGCCAGGGTTGTGGGTTCGTTTCCCACGGGGGACCAGTATTAAAAAATCCATGTATGCTCTGGATAAGAGTGTCTGCAAAATGTAAATGTAAATATATCTTGTAATTGAACAAAATAGTAAGGTGGCCAATAACTAAACCGCTTATCAAAAAGCTGATAATAGTAGTATTTATGCTCATTGCTAACCCGTTAGCTAACATTTTTACGACACCAATAATCACAAAACTTTGATGGCTTGATCACAATTTAACACTGTTGAAGGTAATATATTTCTTAAATGCTGTTGAATATGCCGATAATACGGGGTTCCACGCTATATCATACATCCTTCCACAAAACATAGCTAGCTAGCTAAATAGGTTCACAGCAGGATCAAAGTCATCGCCAAACTTTGGAAACTGTCACACTGCTAGCTAGCTACCTTACAAAGCATGCAATGGGCATTGCAAAGGTAGGCTAAACATTTTTGCTAAGAGTATTATTATGTTATTGGTTGATTGACTATGACTTTTCAAATCACCCAGCAGTGATATTTGCAGAGTTAGCTCCAGGTAAATGTTGCAATGCTTCAGCCATTCCTGGACCTGTGACCAAAAACAAGCTACATATGGGCAGGACCAAAACTGGCCTCATTTTGTGTATCTGTTCTGAAACCATGTGCCATGGAATCGGTTAATCGAAAATCTCTTCCCAACTATTTCGCAATCTACAGTGCATTCGGAAAGTATTCAGACCTCTTCCCTTTTTCCACATTTTGTTACGTTACAGCCTTATTCTAAAATTGATTAAAAAAACTATTTTCCCTCATCAATCTACACACAATACCCCATAATAACAAAGCATAAACATTTGCTAATTTATAACAAATAAAAAACAGAAATACTTTATTCACGTAAGTATCCAGACCCTTTGCTATGAGACTCGAAATTGAGCTCAGGTGCATCCTGTTTCCATTGATCATCGTTGAGATTTTCTATTACTTGATTTTAGTCCACCTGTGGTAAATTCAATTGATTGGACATGATTTGGAAAGGCACAAACCTGTCTATAGAAGGTCCCACAGTTGACAGTGCATGTCATAGCAAAAACCAAGCCAAGAGGTCGAAGGAATTGCCCGTAGAGCGCCGAGACAGGATTGTGTCGAGGCACAGATCTGGGGAAAGATTATCTGGTCTAATGAAACCAAGATTGAACTCTTTGGCCTGAATGCCAAGCCTCACGTCTGGAGGAAACCTGGCACCATCCCTACGGTGAAGCATGGTGGTGGCAGCATCATGCTGTGGGGATGTTTTTCAGCGGCAGGGACTGGGAGACTAGTCAGGATCGAGGCAAAGATGAATGGAGCAAAGTACAGAGAGATCCTTGATGAAAACCTGCTCCAGAGTGCTCAGTACCTCAGACTGGGGCTCAACTTCCAACAGCACAACAACCCTAAGCACACAGCCAAGAAAATGCAGGAGTGGCTTCGGGACAAGTCTCTGAATATCCTTGAGTGGCCCAGCCAGAGCCCGGACTTGAACCCGATCAAACATCTCTGGAGAGACCTGAAAATAGCTGTGCAGCGACGCTCCCCATCCAACCAGGCAGAGCTTGAGAGGATCTGCAAAGAAGAATGGGATATTTCTCCAAATACAGGTTAACCAAGCGTGTAGCGTCATACCCAAGAAGACTCAAGGCTGTAATCGCTGCCAAAGGTGCTTCAACAAAGTACTGAGTAAAGGGTCTGAATACTTATGTAAATGTGATATTTCTGTTTATAATTTTTATAAATCTGCAAAAATTCTAAAAACCTATTTTTGGTTTGTCATTATGGAGTATTGTGTGTAGATTGATGAGGGGAGAAAACAATTTCATCCATGTTAGAATAAGGCTGTAACATAACAAAATATGGAAAACGTCAAGGGGTCTGAATACTTTCCGAATGCGCTCTATATGGCACAGCTGTCAATTTTTTGGTCCTTAAATGAAACTGGTATACTTTTTTTTCATCACAATTTTCTTTAACCAATCTTGGTCTTTAATGTAGGGCCAATGGACAAGTTTCTTACTTTCTGCCCCTTCCACTTGCCTCTTCCATGTTTGTGGTAATGCTGCAATTAGTTGGTTGTAAATGTTGGGTAGAGCAGACATTTCCATATATTTTTGTTAGCTGCATGTGTGGCATAACTCCACCAGTCCTAATTATGATATCATTTACAAAGACTATACCGTTTTTAAACATTTTTCCAAAAATAATGGTTTTTTATCATTTAGTATATTTGAGTTTAACCATAATATTTGTTGTAGTATTTGTTCTGTCATTTCTGGTGGATTAAACTGAAATTGCAACCAAATGTCTATGGCTTCTTTTAAAAATAGTGATATTTTGGAGATGATTTCATTTTCAAATAACCGAAAGTGAGAGGTTGTAATCTGAATAAAGGGGAAAAAGGCCATTCTTGAACATGGGGTGAGACAATCTTACTAATCTGATAGAGAACCAGTTTGGATTTAAGTATACATTTTGTATGACTGAAGCCTTTAGTGAGAGGTCTAATGATTTAATATTTAATCATTTCTGCCCTCCGAATTCATATTCATTATATAAATAGGCCGGTTTAATTTTGTCTTTATTTTTTTATTTATTTCACCTTTATTTAACCAGGTAAGCCAGTTGAGAACAAGTTCTCTAGTTGTCTGGCTTACCGTTCCAAATAAAATGGAATAGTTTTTGTTCATATAATTTATAAAACAAGTCGCTAGGTGTAGGCAAGGCCCTAAGCAAATACGTAAACTTGGATATGACTAAAGAGTTAATCAGGGTGATTTTTCCACAAATAGAAAAGTATTTTCCTTTCCATGGTAGCAAGATCTTATCTATTTTTGCTAACTTTCTATTAAAATGTATTGTTGTAAGATCATTTCTTTCTTTGGTGATATGAATGCTGAGTATGTCCACTTCACCGTTTTATTGGTAAACTACACGGTAATGTAAAAGTTGTATTTAAAAAAAATGTCATACGTGATACAGTACACTTATCATAATTTGGTTGTAATCCAGAGAGGTTAGAAAAATTATTTAGATACACTTTGAGGCAGTGGAGAGATCCAAATTGTGGATTTTAAAGAAAACATGAATCATCAGCGTACAATGACACCTTTGTTTTTAAGCCCTGGATTTCTAACCCCTTGATATTATTGTTGGATCTGATGTTAATAGCTCACATTTTGATGCCCATAATAAATAAATATGACGATAGTGGACAACCTTGTTTTACTACTCTTGACAGTTTAATACTTTCTGAGAAGTAGCCATTATTTACTATTTTACACATATTTATTTATTATTGTTTTACCTTTATTTAACTAGGCAAGTCAGTTAAGAACAAATTCTTATTTACAATGACGGCCTACACCGGCCAAACCCGGACGACACTGGGCCAATTTTGCGCCGCCCTATGGGACTCCCAATCACAGCCGGTTGTGATAGAGCCTGGAATCGAACCAGGGGGTCTGTAGTGACGCCTCAAGCACTTAGATGCAGTGCCTTAGACCTCAGCGCCACTCGGGAGCCCATAGGGTTACAATACGTAACTTTAACCCTTTGTATAAGAGATTCTCCAAAATGGAAATATTCCAGTCGTACTTTATCAAAATCCTTTTCAAAGTCATCTATGAATACTAGGCCTGGTTTCTCCGATTTTTCATAGTGTTCTATTGTTTCCCGTGCTTGTCTTATACTATATCCAATGTATCATCCATGTAAAAAAAACTTTCTGATTAGGATTAATAATATCCGACAATACCTTTTTAATTCTATGCATTTTTTGTCGAATTTTTGCATTACAACACTGAAGTGTAAGGGGCCTCAAATTTTCTTCATGGACTGTGTAACACCCTGGCTCTGGGACTCTATATGTTGAGCCAGGGTGTGTTCTTTCTATGTGGTGTATTTCTATGTTGGGAGTTCTAGTTTGTTTATTTCTATGTTGGCCTGAGTGACTCCCAATCAGAGGCAACGAGTGTCAGCTTTTGGCTGGTTGTCTCTGATTGGGAGCCATATTTAAACTGTCTGTTTTTCCCTTTGTGTTTGTGGGTTCTTGTTCCGTGTTGGTCTATGTTACCTAGGACGTTACGAGTCGTTTGTTGTTTTTGTTTACTGTCCGTGTTTATCGCTAATGATAAATAAACATGTTCGTTCATCACGCTGCGCCTTGGTCCTCCTCTCTTAACGACGATCGTGACAGACTGGATCTTTATATTTACCACTTGGGTCCTGTTTCAGTAATAATGAAATCAGACCTTCTTGTTGAGTACCTGATAATCTACCATTTTTATAGGAGCGGTTAAAACATGCTAATAGCGGTCCTATGAGTACATCAAAAAAAGATGTGGTATACCTCAACTGGTGTGCCATCCAGCACTGGAGTTTTCCCAGACTTAAAGGAGCATCAAGAAGTTCCTCCTCTGTGATTTGGCCTTCACATGAGTCTTTCTGTACAGCTGTTAATTTTACATTATTAATAGACAAAAAATCCTTACAATTAACTTTGGTTAGTGGAGATTAAGGAGACTGAAATTAAAACATATGCTTAAAGTACTTTGCTTCCTCTTTCAAAATATTGTTTGGTGATTCATGGGTTACTCCGTCATTGGTAACAAGTTTCAGTAAATTATTTTTGGTAGAATTTCTATGTTGATTTGGTGCATTTTCCCCCATATTCCATACAGTTCGCTGTATTTTTTATAATATATTACACTTCATATTTCTTGAATAAGTTCCTTCATTTATTTTAGTTTTTCCTCTAACGTATTCTGTGCCTCTATGGTAAAGTTTTTATTGCTATCTATCTGTAACATTAGTCCCTCTATTCCCTTTGTTAATATGAACTATTTTGACCTACATTTATTTTGTTTTAAAGATGAGTCTGAAATTGCATGGCCTCTGAAGGCACATTTAAAAGTGTCCCATACAATAAGGAGATCTGCTATACCTATGTCATGTCGGAAAAAGTCTGTTATAAATTATTTTGTCCTTGTTAAATACAAGTTGTCATCCAACAGGCTTTGATTAAATTTCCAATATCCTCGCCACATGGAAATTCTGTATATGCCAATTATTACATTCTGTCCCCTATCTCACTAGGTCAGGATATTTAAGCCTCCATATACAGTGGGGAAAAAAAGTATTTAGTCAGCCACCAATTGTGCAAGTTCTCCCACTTAAAAAGATGAGAGAGGCCTGTAATTTTCATCATAGGTACACGTCAACTATGACAGACAACATGAGGAAAAAAAATCCAGAAAATCACATTGTAGGATTTTTAATGAATTTATTTGCAAATTATGGTGGAAAATAAGTATTTGGTCAATAACAAAAGTTTCTCAATACTTTGTTATATACCCTTTGTTGGCAATAACACAGGTCAAATGTTTTCTGTAAGTCTTCACAAGGTTTTAATACACTGTTGCTGGTATTTTGGCCCATTCCTCCATGCAGATCTCCTCTAGAGCAGTGATGTTTTGGGGCTGTCGCTGGGCAAGACGGACTTTCAACTCCCTCCAAAGATTTTCTATGGGGTTGAGATCTGGAGACTGGCTAGGCCACTCCAGGACCTTGAAATGCTTCTTACGAAGCCACTCCTTCGTTGCCCGGGCGGTGTGTTTGGGATCATTGTCATGCTGAAAGACCCAGCCACGTTTCATCTTCAATGCCCTTGCTGATGGAAGGAGGTTTTCACTCAAAATCTCACGATACATGGCCCCATTCATTCTTTCCTTTACACGGATCAGTCGTCCTGGTCCCTTTGCAGAAAAACAGCCCCAAAGCATGATGTTTCCACCCCCATGCTTCACAGTAGGTATGGTGTTCTTTGGATGCAACTCAGCATTCTTTGTCCTCCAAACACGAAGAGTTGAGTTTTTACCAAAAAGTTTCATCTGACCATATGACATTCTCCCAATCCTCTTCTGGATCATCCAAATGCACTCTAGCAAACTTCAGACGGGCCTGGACATGTACTGGCTTAAGCAGGGGGACACGTCTTGCACTGCAGGATTTGAGTCCCTGGCGGCGTAGTGTGTTACTGATGGTAGGCTTTGTTACTTTGGTCCCAGCTCTCTGCAGGTCATTCACTAGGTCCCCCGTGTGGTTCTGGGATTTTGCTCACCGTTTTTGTGATCATTTTGACCCCACGGGGTGAGATCTTGCGTGGAGCCCCAGATCGAGGGAGATTATCAGTGGTCTTGTATGTCTTCCATTTCCTAATAATTGCTCCCACAGTTGATTTCTTCAAACCAAGCTGCTTACCTATTGCAGATTCAGTCTTCCCAGCCTGGTGCAGGTCTACAATTTTGTTTCTGGTGTCCTTTGACAGCTCTTTGGTCTTGGCCATAGTGGAGTTTATAGTGTGACTGTTTGAGGTTGTGGACAGGTGTCTTTTATACTGATAACAAGTTCAAACAGGTGCCATTAATACAGGTAACAAGTGGAGGACAGAGGAGCCTCTTAAAGAAGAAGTTACAGGTCTGTGAGAGCCAGAAATCTTGCTTGTTTGTAGGTGACCAAATACTTATTTTCCATCATAATTTGCAAATAAATTCATTAAAAATCCTACAATGTGATTTTCTGATTTTTTTTTCCTCAATTTGTCTGTCATAGTTGACGTGTACCTATGATGCAAATTACAGGCCTCTCTCATCTTTTTAAGTGGGAGAACTTGCACAATTGGTGGCTGACTAAATACTTTTTTCCCCACTGTATCCACTAGTTCCAATATATCCATGATATTTGTGATTTCCTTCAGTGCACTAGGGTGATAGTTTCTAGTGTGATTTCCTTTACGGTCCATTGAGGTATTTAAAACCTTATTATAATCTCCTACCATAATAGTAGAGTATTGTATTGCTTGTAGGCTTGATAAATCAAAGAAGAGTGGATCATCATTATTTGGACCGTATAGATTAATGAGCCAAATCGGTTTATGGTCCAATAACATATTTAAAATAATCCATCTACCTTGCGGATCTGTTTGAACTATTTGCACATTCGGATCAAAATGATTGTTAATTAATATCATCACCCCTTTGAGTTTCTTTGCCCATGGGAGTATATTTCACCCCCTGTAAACAATAAATATTATATTCCTTATTTTTCAGACAGGAAAATACTGATAGTCTTCTCTTATTATCTGCCAAGCCATTACAATTATAACTGGATACACTTATTTCACCATTTACCATAATGAGATACAAGTTTCAATTCTATTTATCATAATATATGTTTGTAAACTTACCATTAAAAAGTACCATAATGATTGAGTATCCATATAGCTGTACCATGGTACAGTGGGGAAAAAAAGTATTTAGTCACCAACCAATTGTGCAAGTTCTCCCACTTAAAAAGATGAGAGATGCCTGTAATTTTCATCATAGGTACACGTCAACTATGACAGACAAAATGAGGAAAAAAAATTCAGAAAATCACATTGTATGATATTTAATGAATTTATTTGCAAATTATGGTGGAAAATAAGTATTTGGTCAATAACAAAAGTTTCTCAATACTTTGTTATATACCCTTTGTTGGCAATGACACAGGTCAAACATTTTCTGTAAGTCTTCACAAGGTTTTCACACACTGTTGCTGGTATTTTGGCCCATTCCTCCATGCAGATCTCCTCTAGAGCAGTGATGTTTTGGGGCTGTCGCTGGGCAACACAGACTTTCAACTCCCTCCAAAGATTTTCTATGGGGTTGAGATCTGGAGACTGGCAAGGCCACTCCAGGACCTTGAAATGCTTCTTATGAAGCCACTCCTTCGTTGCCCGGGCGGTGTGTTTGGGATCATTGTCATGCTGAAAGACCCAGCCACGTTCCATCTTCAATGCCCTTGCTGATGGAAGGAGGTTTTCACTCAAAATCTCACGATACATGGCCCCATTCATTCTTTCCTTTACACGGATCAGTCGTCCTGGTCCCTTTGCAGAAAAACAGCCCCAAAGCATGATGTTTCCACCCCCATGCTTCACAGTAGGTATGGTGTTCTTTGGATGCAACTCAGCATTCTTTGTCCTCCAAACACGAAGAGTTGAGTTTTTACCAAAAAGTTTCATCTGACCATATGACATTCTCCCAATCCTCTTCTGGATCATCCAAATGCACTCTAGCAAACTTCAGACGGGCCTGGACATGTACTGGCTTAAGCAGGGGGACACGTCTTGCACTGCAGGATTTGAGTCCCTGGCGGCGTAGTGTGTTACTGATGGTAGGCTTTGTTACTTTGGTCCCAGCTCTCTGCAGGTCATTCACTAGGTCCCCCCGTGTGGTTCTGGGATTTTGCTCACCGTTTTTGTGATCATTTTGACCCCACGGGGTGAGATCTTGCGTGGAGCCCCAGATCGAGGGAGATTATCAGTGGTCTTGTATGTCTTCCATTTCCTAATAATTGCTCCCACAGTTGATTTCTTCAAACCAAGCTGCTTACCTATTGCAGATTCAGTCTTCCCAGCCTGGTGCAGGTCTACAATTTTGTTTCTGGTGTCCTTTGACAGCTCTTTGGTCTTGGCCATAGTGGAGTTTATAGTGTGACTGTTTGAGGTTGTGGACAGGTGTCTTTTATACTGATAACAAGTTCAAACAGGTGCCATTAATACAGGTAACAAGTGGAGGACAGAGGAGCCTCTTAAAGAAGAAGTTACAGGTCTGTGAGAGCCAGAAATCTTGCTTGTTTGTAGGTGACCAAATACTTATTTTCCATCATAATTTGCAAATAAATTCATTAAAAATCCTACAATGTGATTTTCTGATTTTTTTTTCCTCAATTTGTCTGTCATAGTTGACGTGTACCTATGATGCAAATTACAGGCCTCTCTCATCTTTTTAAGTGGGAGAACTTGCACAATTGGTGGCTGACTAAATACTTTTTTTCCCCACTGTATCCACTAGTTCCAATATATCCATGATATTTGTGATTTCCTTCAGTGCACTAGGGTGATAGTTTCTAGTGTGATTTCCTTTACGGTCCATTGAGGTATTTAAAACCTTATTATAATCTCCTACCATAATAGTAGAGTATTGTATTGCTTGTAGGCTTGATAAATCAAAGAAGAGTGGATCATCATTATTTGGACCGTATAGATTAATGAGCCAAATCGGTTTATGGTCCAATAACATATTTAAAATAATCCATCTACCTTGCGGATCTGTTTGAACTATTTGCACATTCGGATCAAAATGATTGTTAATTAATATCATCACCCCTTTGAGTTTCTTTGCCCATGGGAGTATATTTCACCCCCTGTAAACAATAAATATTATATTCCTTATTTTTCAGACAGGAAAATACTGATAGTCTTCTCTTATTATCTGCCAAGCCATTACAATTATAACTGGATACACTTATTTCACCATTTACCATAATGAGATACAAGTTTCAATTCTATTTATCATAATATATGTTTGTAAACTTACCATTAAAAAGTACCATAATGATTGAGTATCCATATAGCTGTACCATGGTACAGTGGGGAAAAAAGTATTTAGTCACCAACCAATTGTGCAAGTTCTCCCACTTAAAAAGATGAGAGAGGCCTGTAATTTTCATCATAGGTACACGTCAACTATGACAGACAAAATGAGGAAAAAAAATTCAGAAAATCACATTGTATGATATTTAATGAATTTATTTGCAAATTATGGTGGAAAATAAGTATTTGGTCAATAACAAAAGTTTCTCAATACTTTGTTATATACCCTTTGTTGGCAATGACACAGGTCAAACATTTTCTGTAAGTCTTCACAAGGTTTTCACACACTGTTGCTGGTATTTTGGCCCATTCCTCCATGCAGATCTCCTCTAGAGCAGTGATGTTTTGGGGCTGTCGCTGGGCAACACAGACTTTCAACTCCCTCCAAAGATTTTCTATGGGGTTGAGATCTGGAGACTGGCAAGGCCACTCCAGGACCTTGAAATGCTTCTTATGAAGCCACTCCTTCGTTGCCCGGGCGGTGTGTTTGGGATCATTGTCATGCTGAAAGACCCAGCCACGTTCCATCTTCAATGCCCTTGCTGATGGAAGGAGGTTTTCACTCAAAATCTCACGATACATGGCCCCATTCATTCTTTCCTTTACACGGATCAGTCGTCCTGGTCCCTTTGCAGAAAAACAGCCCCAAAGCATGATGTTTCCACCCCCATACTTCACAGTAAGTATGGTGTTCTTTGGATGCAACTCAGCATTCTTTGTCCTCCAAACACGACGAGTTGAGTTTTTACCAAAAAGTTATATTTTGGTTTCATCTGACCATATGACATTCTCCCAATCCTCTTCTGGATCATCCAAATGCACTCTAGCAAACTTCAGACGGGCCTGGACATGTACTGGCTTAAGCAGGGGTACACGTCTTGCACTGCAGGATTTGAGTCCCTGGCGGCGTAGTGCGTTACTGATGGTAGGCTTTGTTACTTTGGTCCCAGCTCTCTGCAGGTCATTCACTAGGTCCCCCCGTGTGGTTCTGGGATTTTTGCTCACCGTTCTTGTGATCATTTTGACCCCACGGGGTGAGATCTTGCGTGGAGCCCCAGATCGAGGGAGATTATCAGTGGTCTTGTATGTCTTCCATTTCCTAATAATTGCTCCCACAGTTGATTTCTTCAAACCAAGCTGCTTACCTATTGGAGATTCAGTCTTCCCAGCCTGGTGCAGGTCTACAATTTTGTTTCTGGTGTCCTTTGACAGCTCTTTGGTCTTGGCCATAGTGGAGTTTGGAGTGTGACTGTTTGAGGTTGTGGACAGGTGTCTTTTATACTGATAACAAGTTCAAACAGGTGCCATTAATACAGGTAACGAGTGGAGGACAGAGGAGCCTCTTAAAGAAGAAGTTACAGATTTTTAAGTAATTCATTTGCATTCTATTGCATGACATAAGTATTTGATACATCAGAAAAGCAGAACTTAATATTTGGTATAGAAACCTTTGTTTGCAATTACAGAGATCATACGTTTCTGTAGGTCTTGACCAGGTTTGCACACACTGCAGCAGGGATTTTGGCCCACTTCTCCATACAGACCTTCTCCAGATCCTTCAGGTTTCGGGGCTGTCGCTGGGCAATGCAGACTTTCAGCTCCCTCCAAAGATGTTCAATTGGGTTCAGGTCTGGAGACTGGCTAGGCCACTCCAGGACCTTGAGATGCTTCTTACGGAGCCACTCCTTAGTTGCCCTGGCTGTGTGTTTCGGGTCGTTGTCATGCTGGAAGACCCAGCCACGACCCATCTTCAATGCTCTTACTGAGGGAAGGAGGTTGTTGGCCAAGATCTCGCGATACATGGCCCCCTCCATCCTCCCCTCAATACGGTGTAGTCGTCCTGTCCCCTTTGCAAAAAAAACATCCCCAAAGAATGATGTTTCCACCTCCATGCTTCACGGTTGTGATGGTGTTCTTGGGGTTGTACTCATCCTTCTTCTTCCTCCAAACATGGCGGGTGGAGTTTAGACCAAAAAGCTCTATTTTTGTCTCATCAGATCACATGACCTTCTCCCATTCCTCCTCTGGATCATCCAGATGGTCATTGGCAAACTTCAGATGGGCCTGGACATGCGCTGGCTTGAGCAGGGGGACCTTTCGTGCGCTGCAGGATTTTAATCCATGACGGCGTAGTGTGTTACTAATGGTTTTCTTTGAGACTGTGGTCCCAGCTCTCTTCAGGTCATTGACCAGGTCCTGAAGTGTAGTTCTGGGCTGATCCCTCACCTTATTCATGATCATTGATGCCCCACGAGGTGAGATCTTGCATGGAGCCCCAGACCGAGGGTGATTGACCGTCATCTTGAACTTCTTCCATTTTCTAATAATTGTGCCAACAGTTGTTGCCTTCTCACCAAGCTGATTGCCTATTGTCCTGTAGCCCATCCCAGCCTTGTGCAGGTCTACAATTTTATCCCTGATGTCCTTACACAGCTCTCTGGTCTTGGCCATTGTGGAGAGGTTGGAGTCTGTTTGATTCAATGTGTGGACAGGTGTCTTTTATACAGGTAACAAGTTCAAACAGGTGCAGTTAATACAGGTAATGAGTGGAGAACAGGAGGGCTTCTTAAAGAAAAACTAACAGGTCTGTTCAACAGTTGTTCAATCCCCAAGCCCAACTTAAGAGAAGACTTGATGTGCAAATGCATATAGCTGAAATTGAGCAAGAATGGGGAGATTTGATTAACCAATGTCAAGTGCTAGCTGATGGAGCTCAGATTCACCCTCCTACTCTGACACACACACGATGGTCCCCCGTTGTAACCATTTTCCCAATCATTTCTGTGCAGTCTGACATTTTGATTATTTTGTGCCACCAGGGCCACAATAATTTCCCCCCTCTCTGATTGTCCTAGTGTGACCCCTCTCCATGGGTTACTTCAGCTTGTGTTGCAAGCACTGCCACTACCTGGGTGGGGGCACCCCACCGGAATTCCCACTGGCTAGGTACAAGGTTGTCAAGGTTCTCATTAGCAGCTTTGAGAAATGCCTTGTATATTATGCTCACCCATCCGGTGGCTTTGGCTTTGTTGGACCAACACTGCCAGGCAGGCTCAGACTCTTGAGGGGGCAGTGCTGCTTTAGTGGGTCTCTGACCATGTTCATCTTTCTGTCTTGGCTGCGTATAGGCTACTTGCAGTACGGCTAAAATACAGATAAGGACTTCTCCTTAGTGTGTGGGTCGCTTAGGTGGGTGTATAGGGTATAGGGTTGGAGACTGTTCCATCATGATAAGACAATAAATAAATAAACTATATTTATAATTTATTTAAAAATGTATATCCCATATCTGCACAAAATTGAAAGCTCTCTCTGTCACAACTTCTGCTCGCAGACACACATGGGCCCTGGCATTTGCAACCATTTTCCTTTTTCACTCACTTACAGTATATTTGAAGATGTATTATTTCAATAATTATCAACAAATTGCTTTGTTTAGAAACAGTAAGCTAGTTATGAACTGTATATAGTCAATGGTTGAACCCCAAACGCACATGTAAACAGAGTCTCAGTTCAGTTGTGCACTGCAAGTGTGCAAATGCATGCTAGTATCTGTCACGGTTTCGGCCGAGACTGCTCCTCCTCCTGGTTCGGGCAGGCTTCGGCATTTGCCGTCCCCGGAGTACTAGCTGCCACCGTTGTATGTTTCGGGGTGTGATTGCTTTAGTCTGTCTTGTACACCTGTGTCTGTTTGTGTTCTGATTACGTGTCCTATAAGTTCCCTGTTTTGTGTTAGTTAGATTGTGTGTTGTTGTTTGCCTGTCGTGCGGAGCTGTGTGTTTGCGCTCTGTTAGTTTTGTTTATTGTTTTACGCATGTTACGTAATTCCCTCGCCTCCATTTGTTTTCGAGGTTGTGTATTGTTTTGTTGCACTTTGGACTAGTAAAGTCTTTTGGACGAATCCTCTGTGTCCTGCGCCTGACTCCTCCACCACATCCACATCGGTTCTTCTGACAGAACAACACACCCACTATGGAGTCAGCAGGAGCAGCGGCGGCACCCAAGTCGCTGGAAGAACGGATCAGCTATCAAGACACCATGATCCGGCAACTTGGGGCCGCCATGGACGAGGTGTCCAACACTCTGCGCCGGTTGGTGACTGGAGAGGTGCCCACGCCTTCGTACTCCATCCCATCACCAACGGCCAGTCCTCCTCTCTCAGCACCGGAATCCAGTGGCATTCGGCTCTCGCTCCCGAGGGCATATGACGGTTCTGCAGCCGGGTGTCAGGGGTTCCTCCTGCAGGTGGAACTCTACCTGGCTACCATACACCCAGCGCCCTCGGGATACGAGAGCGTCTCCGCCCTCATCTCCTGTCTATCCGGCAAGGCGTTGGAGTGGGCCAACGCCGAATGGAGGGGAATAGACGCCGCTACCATCACCTACGCGGAGTTCTCCCGTCTGTTCCACCTCCGACAGGGGAAGAGGAGCGCACAGGAGTTCGCACTGGAGTTCCGGACGCTAGCGGCGGATGCGGGGTGGAATGAGAGGGCCCTCATCGACCATTACCGGTGCAGCCTACGAGAGGACGTTCGTCATGAGCTGGCCTGCAGGGACACCAACCTATCATTCGACCAGTTGGTGGACATCTCCATACGTCTCGACACCCTGCTGGCTACCCGCGGACGTCCCGAGTGGGGGCCGACCATTCCACCCTCCAGCACCTCCGAGCCGATTCCCATGGAGCTCGGGGGTGCTGGCGCTAGAGAGAGGAGGAGAGAGAACCCGAGGGGGGCCACCCCCTGCGCCAACTGTGGCCGTGGAGGACACACCGCGGCCAGGTGCTGGGGAGGGTCTTCTGGGAGAGGGGACAACAGATCACGCACTGGGGAGTCATTTCAGGTGAGTAGGCGCCCCACTTACCCAGAGCTTTCTGTTGGTCACATGAGTATTCCTGTGAGATTTCCACAGGTGGCACCTCATTCCCAGCATAAGGCGCTAGTAGATTCAGGCGCAGCTGGGAATTTTATTGATCGGGCATTTTGTTATAGGTTTGGAATTCCCCTTCGGCCGGTAGAAGCCCCCTTTCCTGTCCACGCCTTAGACAGCCGGCCGTTGGGGTCGGGGCTGATGAGAGAAGTCACAGCACCACTTACTATGATGACGCAGGGGGGTCATGAGGAGATCATTCAGTTTTATCTGATTGACTCTCCTGCGTACCCCGTGGTGTTGGGGCTTCCCTGGTTAAGCACCCATGATCCTACCATTGCGTGGCAACAGAGGGCTCTTATGGAGTGGTCTGCCCAGTGTGTAGGGAGATGTCTAGGTGTTTCCTTAGGGGCGACCTCGGTTGAGAGTCCGAACCAAGTGCCCGCAATGCGCATTCCCCCTGAGTATGAGGACTTAGCACTCGTGTTCAGCAAAACGAGGGCAACACGGCTACCACCTCATAGACAGGGGGACTGTGCGATAAATCTCCAAACAGGAGCGGCTCTTCTGCGGAGCCGTGTGTATCCCCTGTCTCAAGAGGAGACAGCGGCTATGGAGACTTACATAGCCGAGTCCTTGGCACAGGGATACATACGGTCCTCCACTTCCCCGGTTTCCTCGAGTTTCTTCTTTGTGAAGAAGAAGGACGGGGGTTTGCGCCCGTGTATTGATTACCGTAGTCTCAATCAGATCACGGTTAAGTACAGTTACCCTCTTCCACTGATTGCGACTATGACGGAGTCATTACGCGGAGCGCAGTTCTTCACAAAGTTGGATCTCAGGAGCGCGTACAATCTGGTGCGCATTAGGGAGGGGGATGAATGGAAAACGGCATTTAGCACCACCTCGGGTCATTACGAGTATCTCGTCATGCCATACGGGCTAATGAATGCTCCTTCAGTCTTCCAATCCTTTGTTGACGAGATTTTCCGGGACATGCATGGGCAGGGTGTGGTAGTGTACATCGACGACATCCTAGTGTACTCTTCTACACGAGCCGAGCATGTAGCCCTGGTGCGCCGAGTGTTGAGAAGACTGTTGGAGCATGACTTGTATGTCAAGGCAGAGAAATGCCTGTTCTTCCAGGAGTCCGTCTCCTTTTTGGGTAATCGGTTGTCCGCGTCTGGTGTGGAGATAGAGGTAGACCGTGTGTCGGCCGTGCGTAATTGGCAAACTCCAACCACTGTAAAAGAGGTGCAGCAGTTCTTGGGTTTTGCTAATTACTACCGGAGGTTTATTCGGGGCTTTGGACAGGTTGCAGCTCCCATTACGTCCCTGCTAAAGGGGGGTCCGGTTCGTCTGCAGTGGTCAGCTGAGGCGGACAGGGCATTTGTCAAACTGAAGAACCTGTTCACCTCGGCCCCGGTGCTGGCGCATCCGGATCCCTCTTTACCATTCCAAGTAGAGGTAGACGCGTCCGAGACCGGTATTGGGGCAGTCCTGTCACAACGGTCCGGCACGCCACCTAAGCTCCGCCCCTGTGCGTTCTACTCTAAGAAACTCAGCTCGGCGGAGCGCAATTATGACGTTGGGGACAGGGAGCTGTTAGCTGTAGTCCAGGCCCTAAAGGTGTGGAGGCATTGGCTTGAGGGGGCTCAACACCCTTTCCTCATTCTGACCGATCACCGTAACCTGGAGTACATCCGGGCAGCTAGGAGATTGAACCCTTGTCAGGCTAGGTGGAACATGTTCCTGACCCGGTTTGTTTTTAAGATCACATACAACCCAGGGTCCCAGAACGGTAAGGCAGACGCCCTGTCCCGGCGGTATGACACAGAGGAGAGGTACATTGAGCCCACTTCCATACTGCCGGAGTCTTGTCTGGTGGCTCCGGTGGTATGGGAGGTCGATGCGGAAATCGAGCGGGCACTGCGTGCCGACCCTACTCCCCCCGAGTGTCCTGTGGGGCGGAAGTACGTTCCGCTCGAGGTTCGTGATCGTCTTATTTATTGGGCTCATACATCACCCTCCTCTGGACATCCAGGTATTGGCCGGACAATGCACTGCCTTAGCGTGAAATACTGGTGGCCAACGTTAGCTAAGGATGTGAGGGTTTATGTCTCCTCCTGCTCGGTGTGCGCCCAGTGTAAGGCGCCTAGACATTTGCCCAGGGGTAAGTTACATCCCCTGCCCGTTCCACAACGACCATGGTCCCACCTCTCGGTGGATTTTGTGACCGACCTACCCCCTTCCCAGGGGAATACCACCATTTTGGTCGTTGTGGATCGGGTTTTCCAAGGCCTGTCGTCTCCTCCCAATGCCGGGTCTCCCTACTGCCCTACAGACCGCCGAGGCCCTGTTTACCCACGTGTTCCGGCACTATGGGGTCCCCGAGGATATTGTGTCTGACCGAGGTCCCCAGTTTACCTCCAGAGTCTGGGGGGCGTTCATGGAACGCTTGGGGGTCTCGGTGAGCCTTACCTCGGGGTACCACCCAGAGAGCAATGGGCAGGTTGAACGAGTCAACCAGGATGTGGGTAGGTTTTTGAGGTCCTATTGCCGGGACCGGCCGGAGGAGTGGTCCAGGTATATCCCATGGGCAGAGATGGCCCAGAACTCTCTCCGCCACTCCTCCACCGGTTTATTACCTTTCCAGTGTGTTTTAGGGTATCAGCCGGTCCTGGCACCGTGGCACGAGAGCCGGATCGAGGCCCCTGCGGTGGACGAGTGGATTCGGCGCTCGGAGGAGACGTGGGACGCTGCCCATGTCCATCTGCAGCGGGCCATCCGTCAACAAAAGGCGAGCGCCGATCGCCACCGCAGTGAGGGACCGGTGTATGCACCGGGAGATCGAGTCTGGCTCTCGACTCGAAACCTGCCCCTCCGCCTGCCCTGCCGGAAGCTGGGTCGGCGGTTTGTGGGGCCCTTCAAAGTCCTGAGAAGATTGAACGAGGTGTGTTACAGGTTACAACTGCCTATTGAGTACAAAAGTATTAACCCCTCGTTCCATGTGTCTCTTCTCAGGCCGGTGGTAGCTGGCCCACTCCAAGAAGATGAGATAGGAGAGACCCCTCCGCCCCCTTTGGACATCGAGGGGGCCCCGGCGTACAGGGTCCGGACCATCTTGGACTCGAGGCGCCGGATGAGTGGTCTCCAGTATCTCGTGGAGTGGGAGGGGTACGGTCCGGAGGAGCGGTGCTGGGTGCCTAGGAGGGACATCCTCGATCCATCCCTCCTGACTGAGTTCCACCGTGGGCATCCCACGCGCCCGGGTCCGCGTCCTCCTGGCCGTCCCCGAGGCCGGGGTCGGCTCAAGGGGGGGGTACTGTCACGGTTTCGGCCGAGACTGCTCCTCCTCCTGGTTCGGGCAGGCTTCGGCGTTCGCCGTCCCCGGAGTACTAGCTGCCACCGTTGTATGTTTCGGGGTGTGATTGCTTTAGTCTGTCTTGTACACCTGTGTCTGTTTGTGTTCTGATTACGTGTCCTATAAGTTCCCTGTTTTGTGTTAGTTAGATTGTGTGTTGTTGTTTGCCTGTCGTGCGGAGCTGTGTGTTTGCGCTCTGTTAGTTTTGTTTATTGTTTTACGCATGTTACGTAATTCCCTCGCCTCCATTTGTTTTCGAGGTCGTGTATTGTTTTGTTGCACTTTGGACTAGTAAAGTCTTTTGGACGAACCCTCTGTGTCCTGCGCCTGACTCCTCCACCACATCCACATCGGTTCTTCTGACAGTATCAGACATCTTACCAGACTCAACTAACAGAATAAAATGTAGAATATATTCCAGCTCTGCTGCCTTCTTGTCATTATTATAATCATCATTTTTGCTGACTGATTAAGACCGTTTCATGTTACTATTCAGTGTGTTCCCAGAAAATCTGAAGTCGCCATCCACAAATAAAAAGTATTCAGGGGGTGTGGGGGCTGCACAAGGCGCACCCAGGTAAAACAACATCAGAATCATTGAGGGGGTTCAATTAATCTCTTCCGGGCGCCCTGTAGGTGTGTTTTGGCATATAGGCATGCCATGCCTACGGTCAGGGGCGCAACTTTGGTTTCAGAAGTGGGGGGGGCATAATATATATTTTTAGGGGGTAGATCAGCTTTAATATTGCAGATATATTGTGGCTTCCATCAATGTAATTGTCTGCATCATTTCCAATCCCCCATTTATATTTTTTGTAAATATATATACAGTACCAGTCAAAAGTTTGGACACACCTACTCATTCCAGGGTTTTTCTTTATTTTCACTATGTTCTACATTGTAGAATAATAGTGAAGACATCAAAACTATGAAATAACACATATGGAATCATGTAGTAACCAAAAAAGTGTTCAACAAATCAAAATATATTTTATATTTGAGATTCTTCAAAGTAGCCACCATTTGCCTTTTTTATTTTTTTATTTTTTATTTAACCTTTATTTAACTAGGCAAGTCAGTTAAGAACAAATTCTTATTTACAATGACGGCCTACCCCGGCCAAGCCCGGACGACGCTGGGCCAATTGTGCGCCGCCCTATGGGACTCCCAATCAAGGCCGGATTATGATACAGCCTGGAATCGAGCCAGGGTCTGTAGTTACGCCTCTAGCACTGAGATGCAGTGCCTTAGACCGCTGCGCCACTCGGGAGCCTTGATGATAGCTTTGCACATTCTTGCAGTCTCAACCAGCTTCACCTGGAATGCTTTTCCAACAGTCTTGAAGGAGTTCCCACATATGCGGAGCACTTGTTGGCTGCTTTTCCTTCACTCTGCGGTCCAACTCATCCCAAAAGATCTCAATGCAGCACTCCATCACTCTCCTTTTTGGTCAAATAGCCCTTACATAGCATGGAGGTGTGTTGGGTCAAAGCCTCTATCAACTCTTGATACAGTTTGGAAATCAACTTTGGAGGTTTGTCAGACTGCCTTAAAATAACATACGGCTTGTCCAGTGTTTGCTGGACAGAGCGAATAAAGTGTTGTATCTGCAAAAATTCACCTCACTTCTGTCACAGACTGGTCTTCCCTGGCTGCCTGACTCTGCTGAGACCCCTGTCACCATCTGATCCTCCTAAAATGAGGCATGACAAATAATTACCTTGGTGTACATTTATACATTATATTATCCAATAATAGAATCAATGGTTCAATAATTGAAATGACCATAATGCCCAGATCCCAGACTGTGGCTTTAAGCTTAAGCTGCTGTCCTGTAGCTACTGTAGGTCTACCCATCAATTCAAGATGGAACTTTATATAATTCACTGAATATACTGCAAAATTCACCTGAGGTCCGTAGACTGGCTGTCTAACCCTGCCGGGACCCCTGTCACCATCTGATCCTGCTAATACATGATGAGCATAGTGTTGTGTACTGACGTGCGGGTCCCGACAGAGGTCATTGCGGCGCGGTCTGCATGTTTTATGCTGCATGCGGGAGCGGCCGGTCAGACAGATTACTTTGGGATGAAAATATTTTTGTTGTCCCGCACATTATTTTGCTTTGTATGCGTTAGCCTACCTACTGTATTAAAAGCCCATATTTTTTGCATTATTCACACACTCAGAATTCGCTGCTTCAACTTCAGTAGCCTACCTCTCCTAGTTGAGGGTGAGAGTTCAAGTGCGCCTAGTATGTGTTGTCTCATTGAAATAGAGTAGGCTGCCTACATGGGCGGAGAATCACATGGATATGAAATGAACTTAAATGTGATTAGACTGTAGTTTACTAGTGTCTGTAAATAAATATTGATAATGAAAAGAAGTGGAGGGCACTCAACCAACGTGAGTTGAAGTGCAATCTAAAAAAGTAATCA
This sequence comes from Coregonus clupeaformis, assembly GCF_020615455.1. Lineage (NCBI taxonomy): Eukaryota > Metazoa > Chordata > Actinopteri > Salmoniformes > Salmonidae > Coregonus > Coregonus clupeaformis. Next base: position 27,712,099 of record NC_059216.1, on the reverse strand, counting down.
TGATTTAGAAGGAACAGGCACAACGTGCACATAGGTTAGGCTACTATGGTGAGCTAGCATTGTGCCTTTTCAATTTAAATAAGTATGGATTACCCATTTATTTGTCTCTGCCTGCAAATTGCCCTCCTAAAAGGTAGGCTATATCCTATAGGACTATGCAAAACGTAGCAAGTGTCGCTGTCATCATTCTTGCTGCTTCCAGTTCAGTAGCCTGCGAGATCAGGTGTGCATGTGGTCTCAATTACATAGAGTAGGCTATAGCCTATGTATACATGGGTGGAGAAGCACAGGGACAGTTATCTTTTCAAGGAAATGTACTTCCTAAATAGGCCTATGATTAGGCTATAGTTTACTACATTGCCTTGAAAAAGGCCTAAATATTGATCACCATACTTCTCTGTCTGAAAATCTTCACACTCCTAAAAGGTAGGCTATAAAAATAGCTCAAGAGAAAGTGAAAGTCTCTCCAACTCTGCTTTCTTCAAACTACATCTAGCATATTGGCTAATATAGCCCAGTAATACAATTTAAGGACCATTTCTTAAGTTATTTTTGCGCATTTGATATTGCCTATAGGGCGCTAAATTGCTGGGACCATGGCTGGCAAGTGAGCTGCGTCACATACGCCTAAAATAACATTGCGGGACTGTGGTTGGGTTTGGGACCAGTTCTTGCGGTAGCGGGTGGGAGTCTAACAGAAAGCCAGTGGGTGCGGGCGGGAGTGGGATGAAGAAATCGGTCCGTGCAGACCTCTACTGTGCACCATGACAGTGAAGCCTATATAACGTTAGAGCTGTTTATTACTGTGTCAGTGTGAAAAGTAGGGAATTAGTTAGGGAAACTGACAGATCAATAATGTTACATTGACATACTGACTAATACAACTCACATTGCACAGAAAAAACATCAGAATATCAATCTTCAATTGTTTGGCTGATGGTTTCATCATTTGATTCAGGTCTAGTTTGATTGAGGCAAAAATAATAGCTAATGTAAGCCAACTTTTGGCCAGCTCTCTCTCTAACTGTACATCAACTGATGAAAGCTTGCCAAGTTCATTTACTTCTGAAACGTGACACTACAAAGGCTACAAAACATTTTCATACAAACAACTGCTGTTAGATAGTAATAATAGCATTCATTTGCTTCCGTTTAAGAAAAGTTTTTCAACAGAATTGCCGGAATGAATACACCCTGATCACACATAAACACAATTCACTTTCATAGCAGCCAAGTTGTATTCCTTCTCGCATTTCTATGCGCTCTCCTCCTCTAACCTTTCTTCTTCGATTGTGGACTTCAATGCACAACACATCAGCTGTCTGTGACCAGGCGAAAAAACCTTTCCAAGCCAAACCATATCATGACCGCTAACCGCTACACACAGCCTACATCATTGTCACCATATTAGCTAAAGTAACATCATAGTTAAAATAGCTAATAGAACTAACACGTTAGTAAACCCGCTAATCATGCAGTACAGTCAGTAAGCAGTTTAGCACTTATACCGGCGGGCCCCGGTAGCAATAAATTAGTAAACCCAAAAGCTTACCTTGACTTGTAAGAGTTCCAGTGTTGGATAGTCATCGCCAGCAAGCTAACATAGCATCCCTCTGTTTGGAGATGGGTTTCTGAGTAGGCTAAACTAGCTAGGTGCATTTGCTAGCTAGGTATTTGAAAGAGAAAGGGAAAGAAAATGATGAAATCTCTCTCTCTCTCTCTCTCTCTAGCTTCAAAACTGTTCAACTTTTGTCATTCTCTCTCTTTGAGTCAACTACTCACCACATTTTATGCACTGCAGTGCTAGCTAGCTTTAGCTTACGCTTTCAGTACTAGATTCTCTGATCCTTTGATTGGGTGGACAACATGTCAGTTCATGCTGCAAGAGCTCTGATAGGTTGGAGGACGTTCTCCGGAAGTTGTCATAGTTACTGTGTGAGTTTATGGAAGGGGGTGAGAACCATGAGCCTTCTAGGTTTTATATTGAAGTCAATGTACTCAGAGGAGGAAGGAAGCTAGCTGCCCTCCGGTTACACCATGGTTCTACCCTACAGTTTGCTGTTGAGGCTACTGTAGACCTTCATTGCAAAACAGTGTGTTTTAATAAATTATTTGGTGACGTGAATATATTTAGTATAGTTTTATCTAAAAAGGCTAACTTTTAAAATGTTTAACTATTTTTATTTTTATGAAATTCATTGAGGAGGATGGTCCTCTCCTTTCTTCTCTAAGAGGCCTCCACTGCAGTACACTATCAATACTTAAAATGTATGTTCTGCTCCAAATCTGTGAGTACTCCTATCTGTTTTCATATTTTTACTGCCATTTATAAATGTGGGTATGTATGCTCTTTTACTGGAGTTGGACGGCTGTGTATAGAATTACTAAGAATATTTGTAGGTAAAGGATTTAGAGCACCTATCCAATGTCAGATTTGGAAATATGTACATCATTTTTCTTAAAAGTGTTTTGTACTTGTCTAATGACTTTGTATTTTACTGGTGTTTCTCAGCAGTGTTTGTATCAGGACTTACCAAAATTGCTCTTGACAATCCACAGGTTTATGCATGTTTTTTTGTTTTTTATTCAAGCCCAGTGCTGTTCAGCTGTTCATCGAGACCATGAATAGTAGAATGTGGTAGAACTGGGCTTGAACAAAAAAGCCTGCATAAACCTGTAGCTTGTTGAGCAATTGTGGCCATCCATGAATTGTATTTACAAAGTTGACTATATCTGACGAATGTACATTTGGTTGTACATTTTATATTTAGTGATAACTCACTTTTGTTTACAGGTAATGTAGTACTAGGCCTTTCTTCAGTAAACTTTAAGGTACATTTTAATGTAAATAGTTAATGGGTACATGTTGATTATTTGTGTGTTTCCCGGGAACTTGCTGGATTGTCTTAAGAGAGATCAGGGATTTTCTTTTCTCCAGTTTACTCCATATTGGCTTACATGGGTTTCTGGTTTTTCGCTTCTCTCTGGAAAATCAGCTGTTAATATTAAATAAATACTTACAACTACATTATTTATGTTGCCATTTCTTATTATTGTTTACTTTTACTTAACTTTTATTGCTGAGTTATGCTGTATTATAATGTTGTATAATAATGTTGCATAATCCCCTTCCGGCGTAAAAACCATTAAAAAATAAAATAATAATAATAAATTAAGTGAGAAGTAGACATTGGTCTGAAGCCGAAAAATAAAGGAAATTCACATGAGCACCACAATCCCTATTCCACCCATGCTCTACCAAGGTTTTCCAGCACACAGCTTTGATCTACTACAGTAGCTACAGTATGTTGGTATTGTACTTCAAAATATGTGTAGGCAGGTTGCTTAGGATTCAAACCTTCTCAAACAGGCTAATTCATACTCTTAGATGAGGTGCCTACCTCTCACTTAAAATGTAGCTTTTTGTTTTTAATAATTGTATCCATCACTGAACATGTACTTTGATAGCAATTTAACCCATATAATTCTCATTCAGCCTCATTGGCTTTCTCATTTGCCTCTTGAAAGTAATAAGTACAGAGTATATATATAGTGGTTGAGAATCATTGAGGACACGTTTGCCTTTAACATGGGGTTTATTAACATCTCACATAGTACCTGGACAAATTCTGAAATTTGTTCAATCAGAGATAATTGCAAAAGGGGACGAGAAACCGGTGATACAACAGCAAGACAAATGCAATGAAGTGGAATGTAATGGAAAAAGTGGCACATTGAATGTGTCATAACTGATATAGCAATATGTGTTGAAAAGGTTTTCTATTCCATGGGGTAGTTTGAATTCTTAAGTTATTCACTTCTTACAGAGTATCTGGTTGTATCATGATTTTTTTTAATGTCACTAATAAAGTAAATGGGAGTAACATCTTATTGGTTTACTGTCTGTGAAAGGTTTAAGAATTGTTAATAAAATTAATGTTACATTTCATGTACTTTGAAAAAAGGAAAATTCATGTGTGAAATGTTCAATTGACCATATCTTGTATTGCAAAATGTGCTTTTGCTAATTACTGATGATTCTTCATAAAATTAAGTGTGTTAAGGTGGTATATTAGCTGGACAAGAAGAGGGCTGAATTGCCACTCGTAATAAAAGAGCAACTTCAAACAGTATTAACTTACATTTTCTTTTATCATTACTATATTATAAGTATTACTATATCATTACTATTTTTAATTAAATTGCTTTTTGATCTGTGTAGTTAAACTGCAATTACACGGTCTCCCCTGAAGTATTTTTGATTTCCCTGCAATCAAGATTGAACCTGCATCAGAGGCCAATAGGGGGCACACGGGCACGTGCCACCACATATTTTTTCTGTTTTTTTTATTTTTCCTATGTGAAATTAATTACTAAACTTAGTTTTTAAGCCCACGTTTTATCATAATTATTTATAAAAAGGATCTGTCAGCAGGATTTTACGGAGGGGGCACACTGACTGGACCTGGTAAAATAGTACCCCCCCCTTTTTCTCAATAGTAAGTGGTTCCTTCGCCGGTGCACAACGGAGCAGTGTCGAGTGACACACACAGCATTCAATTTGAACTGCCGGTGACAGGCAGGACTCGCAGGAGGTATGTTTGTAAGTGAATTTGATCAAGCTATGTAGCCTATTGATTCCTTCTTGATGAATAAATAAAATTGAAACGTTTTGTATTTTCCCTGTAATACTAGCCACCTTGCAATGTTATGAAGTTTGCTTTAGCTAGCCAGCTAGATAGGTTCCCAATCTCCCAACCTCATAACTAGCTACCAAGCCATTTCAAGCTATCAATCAAGTTAGAGTAGCTTGTCTAATAATCTTAGCTGGCATGCCTGCAGGCAAGGTTGCTAGACTTTTGAAAATACTAAAATTGCTTTAATTCTTGGGTTATGATATTAACGAAAAGGACTAGGGTGGACTGCATCTTAGGCTAGGTTGAGGAGTGATATTGCCACTATGGAACATTGGTCAGGATACAGGAATGATGGTTGAAGACACGGTTTCCAGTTCAGGGTATTTATTAACTAACTATAAAAAGGCACAGCACAAGGACACAGGAGCACATGGGGAATCGACGGAAGTTACAGAATAGCTTGTAAGGCCGGTAGGTAGGGTTGTGTGGTACAAATTGTGATAGGAGGTTGTGGTTCTGGAGGATAGAAAAGCTAGATATCGCCCCTCATGTAAAGTATCAGAAGCCACTGGAGTACCTGACTCATGGTGTAAAGTATACAAATAGATGGACAATATTAGCTCAGATTTTACTTTCTCTGGAAGAGAGGCCTAACCGGGATAAAACGCCTCAAATAGGGAAACCCCTCTAAGAATCTGAAGACATTTATTCCATGAGACTTTCTAAGAAACTCCTGAAACAAACTCTGCATGCCTGTGTCAGGCAACGAAGTTGACCCATCAAATCTACCTGACTTTATGAGCATGCATGTTCTTAGAATCAATGGGAAAGCTACAGTTCCATTTTCTTAAAAACACTAGAGCTACAAAACATGAAAATTGAAAAGTTGAACTTCAGCAAGTAGCTCTTTAGTGTGGACACCTAAGCTGGACTGGCAGCTAACTGCTTCCCCGCTTGGAGAAATGTCTGCTAATACCATTGTAATGCTGATAAATGATGCTGCTCTGGCAGAGGATAGCATCATCAGCAGTATCCCCAGCTCGCCTCGCTTGCAGTTTATAAAACGCTTTACCCCTTTCCACAGATGCCAACACATACTTGTTGCCCGTTCATTACGAGCAGCAGCGTTGAGTAAAATTATACAATTAGACTCATTAAGACATTCAAATTCACAATAACAACTTTTTGCAAGAATAAACAACATTAAAGTTATTGTGATGTGCCGTGAGGATAGATCATGAAGATATATGCATGTTCTCTCTGCAATCGTTTTTCTTAATCTACTGAATATCTATCATCTTTACGTCAGTTTCCTCATGATGCATGATTTAGGTTTTTATATAAATTACTTAATTTACATGTGGCTGTAGGTTTTTTGGTACCTTATCTATATGTGTAAAAAATACATATTATGCACTAACAAATAGCTACTAGTAACATAGCTACTACATGTTATACTCTCTTAAGTAAAAAAAAGGTGATATCTAGAACCAATAAGGGTTCTTCGGCTGTCCCCATAGGAGAACCCTTTGAAGAACCCTTTTTGGTTCCAGGTTGAACCATTTTGGTTCCAGGTAGTACCCTTTTGTGTTCCATGTAGAACCCTTTCCACAGAGGGTTCTACATGGAACCCAAAAGAGTTCTACCTGGAACCCAAAAGAGTTCTACCTGGAGCCAAAAAGGGTTCTCCTATGGGGACAGCCGAATAACCTTTTTGCAACTTTTTTTTCTAAGAGTGTAGTTTGTCATCATGAGATTCTAAAAGCCCTACCATTTACAAACTTCACAGTAACTTTTCTGCATTCCACTAAGGCTGCTGCCTCCCGAAAGTTAGTCAGGTGTAAAATGGAAAGGTATCACAGCGTTCCACTACATAATGGCACTGGTGCTTAATCTCATCAGATAACCTGACAGAGAAATTGATCGGAGATGAGGTTACCTAGGTAATGAACTGTGTCTGTACACCCTACAGCTGACTCCCAGAGTCCATTTTCTTTTACTGTGTTTGAGATGGGTTTCTTTTCTGGGGGGAAACATCACTCAACTGTAATATTTTTCTGTATTAATTATACTTTGCTTCAGAGGAAACTTTCATCTAGGGCCAAGGCTATATTGTATTCTTGTCCCTTTCCTCCCAAGTTAGTTGTAATTTGAATATATTTTTTGGCAGATGTAAGACTGGTCTCTAAGAAAGGCCTTTATAATAAGCGGTCAACAGTAAACACTTCATTGCATCCCATTTGTTCTTGTTTTGTCTATAAGCACAAAATCCGTTGAACTTTGGCTGGACTGACCACGGGGCCACTACACTGGGTCGACTGGCCTCCGCGTCAGTGTAAAACATCTTTACAAACCAGGCAAATAGATTTATATAAAAGGGGATATATCAAAACATAAGGAGCTAGGGCAGCATGAGGTAGAGGAGCTTGGGCAGCTAGAAGAGCCCTCCTCCCTAACTGCAGTGTGTCAGTGGTTCATGGTTAATCTGGCACAGCCTCTGAATGACTCACATTTAAAGTACAAGAGTAGAGAGGGGCATAGGGGCATGACCATGGTTGCAAAGTTTTAGGGACAGATCGCAATTTACTGGGGGGGATGTGTGTTCCAAAATAGGGATGGGTTGTCAAAATTATTTATTTGTTTTGGTGAGGGTTGTGTGGTTTTGTATTGGGCACAGGGGAGGGTAGTGCATTTTTTCCCTGGTTTACATTCGCTCTTTTGCAGGTTTTACTATACAATTGCTTCCATCCTAGACAAATTTCCTCATCTGCTTACAATGCGCCTCCCCTATATCAAGGTGTTTTGGTATATCCCTTTTGCACTACGCTTTTCCATGTGCTAACTTTTACTATACCACAGGTCAGTATAGTCTACCAGTCTAATGGTCTATCGTGCCCTCTATCACCATTCATAGTGACAATAGTTGTAGGTGGATCTTTTGTCCGGATCTGCAATATGCTACCAATCATCCCACACATAAAAACATTCAAAGCTGCATACATTTTTTATATGAATCGACAAGAACAAATAGGAATAGCTGATAGGCAGCAAAGAGGCCATGTGCATCAGTGTGCATGAACAGTAAAGACATGAGACACACAGCTCAAAAATCTCCCCAATTGATCTTGTTTTGGGACGGTACAATTATTCTACCTAGACTAGCATACAATACCACAATGCAATGAATTATTTCATTATTGTTTTCAAGTGAGTACAACAGACTTTAAATGTACCCAATCACTTTTCTCCCGGGTAACCCAGTATTTCCCACCCAAAACAATATTTTTTTTAATTCTAAAGCTTATTAATATGTCTGGATTTGATTAGAGCTTTGATCAGCAAGAACATTAAAGTCTGATGTTATTTGAGAATGATGAGCCATACATTAAATACATACATTCAATGAGCCCTACATTAAAGACATTTTATGAGCCCAAACCCAAAAAAGCACAAATGATTGTGCCGTTATCCAATGCATAGCCTATGATATAGGCTACCGCACATTACGCATGACAGGAAAACATAAAAGCCCATAGCTATGTTCAAAAATAAGATGACCCCCGAAAGACAGCTGGAGATGTCTCAATTAGACGTGCATTCAGTCCTTATATTACTGTAGCATATGCCGCAGCAAATGTAGGGACCACAATGGAAATAAGTCCCTGACTTTATTGTGCAATCCCGGTCACTTTAAGATTATTTGTGTATATATGTATTATTTAAAATGTTCTCCCCAATTTCGTGATTACAATCTTGTCTCATCGCTGCAACTCCCCAGCGGGCTCGGGAGAGGCGAAGGTCAAATCATGCCCGGCCCGCCACAAGGAGTCGCTAGAGCGCGATGAGCCAAGTAAAGCCCCCCAGGCCAAACCCTCCCCTAACACAGATAACGCTGGGCCAATTGTGCGCCGCAGTAAGGGACTCCAGGTCACGGCCGGTAATAACACAGCCTGGGATCGAACCCCTGGCTGTAGTGACGACGGCAACAATGCGATGCAGTGCCTTAGAACGCTGCGCCACTCGGGAGGCCATATATGTATTTTTTTTACTGACAAATAAAATCAATCAATCAAACCAAACTGTGCAGAGGCAATTTGATGAATGGAAAGAGACATCTGTTACAAAACACCAAAAAGTTTAATGACATTCAGAGATTGTCGCGCCAAGCCTTCGATACTGGGTAAGTTTACAAGGTAGGGAGGGATGTGTTTTCTGTTTGTTGAGATTGACATAGTCTATTTATTGTGGTGATGAAAACGCAAACCCTGTCGGTATGTTGTGTTTATTGGTTGTGTGGTGCATTGGCACAGAAATCTGTTGATGGAAAATTCGTTGCATATATTTTATATAATTATAAATATTGCATCAAAATGTTGAATATCGGATTTCCCCCTAGCTGATCATTAAGTAATGAAACAGACAGGGAGCGTGAGCTCCTCTGTGGTGGTCGGCGAACCATCAACCCTCTGGCCCTGCGTAGCATCGACTGTGCCACAAAAGCAAAGTAGATATCCACATGTAATGTATAAACACAGGGTCGCTACAGTTATTGCTATTTGTGGTCGTAAACATTATTTTGAGTTAATTCAATGAGGGGGGAGGGTGCTCAATTTATTTTACAGTACAAGAGGAGGGTCATGTGAAATATGTTTTACGTTGGGGTGGGGGGTGCATTCCACATACAGTGAGGGAAAAAAGTATTTGATCCCCTGCTGATTTTGTATGTTTGCCCACTGACAAAGACATGATCAGTCTATAATTTTAATGGTATGTTTATTTGAACAGTGAGAGACAGAATAACAACAACAAAATCCAGAAAAACGCATGTCAAAAATGTTATAAATTGATTTGCATTTTAATGAGGGAAATAAGTATTTGACCCCTCTGCAAAACATGACTTAGTACTTGGTGGCAAAACCCTTGTTGGCAATCACAGAGGTCAGACGTTTCTTGTAGTTGGCCACCAGGTTTGCACACATCTCAGGAGGGATTTTGTCCCACTCCTCTTTGCAGATCTTCTCCAAGTCATTAAGGTTTCGAGGGTGACGTTTGGCAACTCGAACCTTCAGCTCCCTCCACAGATTTTCTATGGGATTAAGGTCTGGAGACTGGCTAGGCCACTCCAGGACCTTAATGTGCTTCTTCTTGAGCCACTCCTTTGTTGCCTTGGCCGTGTGTTTTGGGTCATTGTCATGCTGGAATACCCATCCACGACCCATTTTCAATGCCCTGGCTGAGGTAAGGAGGTTCTCACCCAAGATTTGACGGTACATGGCCCTGTCCATCGTCCCTTTGATGCAGTGAAGTTGTCCTGTCCCCTTAGCAGAAAAACACCCCCAAAGCATAATGTTTCCACCTCCATGTTTGACGGTGGGGATGGTGTTCTTGGGGTCATAGGCAGCATTCCTCCTACTCCAAACACTGCGAGTTGAGTTGATGGCAAAGAGCTCGATTTTGGTCTCATCTGACCACAACACTTTCACCCAGTTCTCCTCTGAATCATTCAGATGTTCATTGGCAAACTTCAGACGGGCCTGTATATGTGCTTTCTTGAGCAGGGGGACCTTGCGGGCGCTGCAGGATTTCAGTCCTTCACGGCGTAGTGTGTTACCAATTGTTTTCTTGGTGACTATGGTCCCAGCAGCTGCCTTGAGATCATTGACAAGATCCTCCCGTGTAGTTCTGGGCTGATTCCTCACTGTTCTCATGATCATTGCAACTCCACGAGGTGAGATCTTGCATGGATACCCAGGCTGAGGGAGATTGACAGTTCTTTTGTGTTTCTTCCATTTACGAATAATCGCACCAACTGTCACCTTCTCACCAAGCTGCTTGGCGATGGTCTTGTAGCCCATTCCAGCCTTGTGTAGGTCTACAATCTTGTCCCTGACATCCTTGGAGAGCTCTTTGGTCTTGGCCATGGTGGAGAGTTTGGAATCTGATTGATTGATTCCTTCTATGGACAGGTGTCTTTTATACAGGTAACAAGCTGAGATTAGGAGCACTCCCTTTAAGAGTGTGCTCCTAATCTCAGCTCGTTACCTGTATAAAAGACACCTGGGAGCCAGAAATCTTTCTGATTGAGAGGGGGTCAAATACTTATTTCCCTCATTAAAATGTAAAAATCAATTTATAAAATTTTTGACATGCGTTTTTCTGGATTTTTTGGTTGTTATTCTGTCTCTCACTGTTCAAATAAACCTACCATTAAAATTCTAGACTGATCATTTCTTTGTCAGTGGGCAAACGCACAAAATCAGCAGGGGATCAAATACTTTTTTCCCTCACTGTACTCTACAATGGACACTCACCAGGAGACCATTATTGGGTTTCAAGCCAAGGCACCACACAGTCCAGTGAAGTTATTTAACCTTCATGCATCAAGTAGAATCCCTACCTCTCCTCTGCTCTCTCCTCAGACTGGAGGAAAAAGTTGCCTCTCACACATGGACTCCCCCTCACCCTCTCACCCTCTCACCCCTTGGATGGAGGAGATACAGACTGTATAGTGGGGAATAGCTGCCCCTACGACCCTTACCCTTCCTCACCCTCCCACCCCCTGGGAGAGGATAGAGACAGGCTATATGAATTCTCCACCTGGTCAGAGGTGATTAGAGAGATGTGGTCTCAGAGCTGATGTTTGGAGCAGTGTCCTGCTGTGCCCCTCCATCTTGCTTATCCTCTGATGTCCTCACCACATAATTGGTGACCCATGCGTGATTAATAGGCACTGAGGCATCCATAATGGAAATTGCAAATGTACAATCTTAATTTGATCACTATTTTGTTGCTGAGAATTTTCCTGTACAGCAGGAAGTGCAAACTTGTAGTGTATTCAAGGTTTAAAAAGGCTACTAAATATAGCCATTTCCACTTGTCAGACTTGATTTGCCCTAATGAAAAATTTATCAACCCCTAGAAAAAGAAATCCATTCATTATAATCCACATAATAAATCGCAAACTAGTTAAAATTAAGATCCTACATCTCTACAGTACAGGGAGACAGACCAGTAGGAGCACCTCTCACACACATCTATCTGTAACACTAAGTGACCAGAGCAGCTGGTTAAAAGTGTATATGCCTAAGAGGAAAAAAGCAAAGAGAGCAATTCAGGCTTGTGATATGATCATCACTAGAGTTAGAGTAAGATACATTGGGGAGAACAAGTATTTGATACACTGCCGATTTTGCAGGTTTTCCTACTTACAAAGCATGTAGAGGTCTGTAATTTTTATCATAGGTACACTTCAACTGTGAGAGACAGAATCTAAAAAATCAAGAAAATCACATTGTATGATTTTAAGTAATTAATTTGCATAAGTATTTGATCACCTACCAACCAGTAAGAATTCCGGCTCTCACAGACCTGATAGTTTTTCTTTAAGAAGCCCTCCTGTTCTCCACTCATTACCTGTATTAACTGCACCTGTTTGAACTCGTTACCTGTATAAAAGACACCTGTCCACACACTCAATCAAACAGACTCCAACCTCTCCACAATGGCCAAGACCAGAGAGCTGTGTAAGGACATCAGGGATAAAATTGTAAACCTGCACAAGGCTGGGATGGGCTACAGGACAATAGGCAAGCAGCTTGGTGAGAAGGCAACAACTGTTGGCGCAATTATTAGAAAATGGAAGAAGTTCAAGATGACGGTCAATCACCCTCGGTCTGGGGCTCCATGCAAGATCTCACCTCGTGTGGCATCAATGATCATGAGGAAGGTGAGGGATCAGCCCAGAACTACACGGCAGGACCTGGTCAATGACCTGAAGAGAGCTGGGACCACAGTCTAAAAAAAACACATTAGTAACACACTACGCTGTCATGGATTAAAATCCTGCAGCGCACGCAAGGTCCCCCTGCTCAAGCCAGCGCATGTCCAGGCCCATCTGAAGTTTGCCAATGACCATCTGGATGATCCAGAGGAGGAATGGGAGAAGGTAATGTGGTCTGATGAGACAAAAATTTAGCTTTTTGGTCTAAACTCCACTCGCCGTGTTTGGAGGAAGAAGAAGGTTGAGTACAACCCCAAGAACACCATCCCAACCGTGAAGCATGGAGGTGGAAACATCATTCTTTGGGGATGCTTTTCTGCAAAGGGGACAGGACGACTGCACCGTATTGAGGGGAGGATGGATGGGGCCATGTATCGCGAGATCTTGGCCAACAACCTCCTTCCCTCAGTAAGAGCATTGAAGATGGGTCGTGGCTGGGTCTTCCAACATGACAACGACCCGAAACACACAGCCAGGGCAACTAAGGAGTGGCTCCGTAAGAAGCATATCAAGGTCCTGGAGTGGCCGCTACAGTCTCCAGACCTGAACCCAATAGAAAATCTTTGGAGGGAGCTGAAAGTCCGTATTGCCCAGCGACAGCCCCGAAACCTGAAGGATCTGGAGAAGGTCTGTATGGAGGAGTGGGCCAAAATCCCTGCTGCAGTGTTTGCAAACCTGGTCAAGACCTACAGGAAACGTATGATCTCTGTAATTGCAAACAAAGGTTTCTGTACCAAATATAAAGTTTTGCTTTTCTGATGTATCAAATAGTAATGTCATGCAATAAAATGCAAATTAATTACTTTAAAATCATACAATGTGATTTTCTGGATTTTTGTTTTAGATTCCGTCTCTCACAGTTGAAGTGTGCCTATGATAAAAATTACAGACCTCTACATGCTTTGTAAGTAGGAAAACCTGCAAAATCGGCAGTGTATCAAATACTTGTTCTCCCCACTGTATATGGCTCTATTGTCAAACCAAACCATTCTGCAGTTTTATTCACACATATTTACAATACACTAGTATTCGATTGGACTGTTACATATCTCTGGATGATAGCAAAGTAGGCTTATAGTTTTAACAGTATCCTTTGACAGGCATAGAGTAACAGCTACAATAGTAACAAACAGTAGAAAACAGCCTTGGTATTGTAACAAAAGCAGGCTGTCCCTGAAAAGTGTCTATGACTGTACACAATCCTCTGTTTTAAGTGCCATAATGTTCATCCATTTGGAGGGAATTGCATAGGCCCATTCATGAGGTATTATTCTGGCTCTTAAACTTAACTCTGAGTACCTAAGGGTACATCTCAAGGATGCACATTTACAGCCAAACCACTCAAGCAGATCAAACGACAGCCATAGAAAGCACAAATAAGACAAAGATGAACAAAGCAGCTTTTCCCTCGTCTTTTTCTATTGTTATTTTTTTTACCAATGTCATTCGGTCCCCTTCATGTTCCTATTACGAGGTCATTTCACAACCCTGAACAAGAGTGATTGATCAGGTTCCCAGGATTTATCAATCTATTCCTAATTTATGTGGCAGCCAATTCCCTTGGGGCTGGTGGTAAGCATACTCCATTTAAATGTCGGAGTCATTACAGAAATCTATAAATCTAGCCAGATTAAGTCCTCGATATTATTCATGTGGTACCTGAGGAGGTGTGGAACAGGAGGGCTGTGTGGTTTTACTATTCCTTCTCCAGCGAATAAGAGGATATTCAAGATGAAGGAAAAAACACCTAAAATGACTGAGGGCTTTTTCACATAAGAAATTTGGTACCCTGGTTCGGTTTCCTGGAGCGTTTGAGAGAATTCTACAAAAAACTGTTTCAAGGTGCAATTAGAAAGACGGACATTCTGCATGATGTTAACGAGCTAGCTTGTTTACAACGGGCAAAGAAGTTCAGTGCGACTTGCGCTGCAGCGTCACAATACCTGGTACTCTGGTCCTGGACCTTGGACCCGCTACTCACGCATGTCCAGGATTCGTTTCAGCCAGGGTTCGTTTGCGTTTCACACATGCTTTATAGTGTGGATCAAGGTACCAAATGCTCCAGGATCCGGATCATAAGAGGATATGTGAAAGCGCCCTGAGATCTCAAAACCGTGTTATAAATCTTATCAGCTCGAGTAAAATACCCCAGTGAGGAAAATATGAGGTCAAATGAAGTAATAACATTGTCATTCATAGTTAGATTTCTACACCTGGTCTTTGTTGTAGTCTATTGTATTTTGCAGGAAATATACAGTTTTTTTTGTGTGAGTCACACCATACAGTAAGGCTGTGAAACTCAGATACCCAGTTTGGTAGAAGACTCCAGTTAGGACAATCTGTGCAACAGAGATCAAACGAAGTCAAAACAGAGATAACTAGCTCTTCATTGTCATTTCACAGGAAATACAGTGTGTTTTTGTGTGAGCCATAGAGTAATGTTGTGAAATGTGAAACTCAGAAAACCAGTTTCGCTCCTCTTCCTGGGAAAGTGTAGTGACAGCTTGAGATCCTTCAAAGCCTATTAGATACTTGAAAATCTATTTGTGATTAGCATAAACAGATGTTCTGTTTGAGAAGGAGGGGTAGTATTTCCCAATTCACTTGAAATGGATTTTCCAATCCACAGGACCTTCGTTGTTTAGTTGATGTGGAAAACACTGTACCATACATTTATTCTTTGGAATAAGAAGAACATATGCCAGACATCAGCCTGAGTTCACTATGCACCCTGGAGTTTATATGAAATGTTGCTGACACCAGCTATTTCTCTGTTTATTTTCCACAGCAGCAATAACATTGTTATGTCTCTTGAACCTGGAGAATAGTACCACATTATATTTCTAAGTTCAAGGCCACACATGTAACTTGTTAGTTGAAGACTGTTATGTTTACCACTCTGCTGGGTTAGGTCTCGTTAGAGATTAGCTACGCCACTACTTAACCACCCGCTATATTGTAGCCTAGAAGGCAGCAGCTGTGGATAAAGGCAGGTGCATCACAGTGCACCAGATGTTTGTTATTACTGCATGCGTTATCTACGGTACACGTTCCCCTGGAGGAAGATGTATGAGTTGCTCTGAAGAGCTGAAGCTTATCGCACCACCAGCAGGTCCCTCCTGTACAGTACAACGCAATGTGTGTCTCTTAGTCCTAGAGAGTTTGCTGCTCATTTAAACATGTTATGTTAATGAAGTTCAACCAAATTGAAGATTACACAAGCCATGTAGGCTCTGTTGCTTTAGTGAAGCAGTAAGATCAAAGTTAAGGATTATCTTCACCTGTGTGTTAAGTTCAACAGCGTTCCTCTTGTAGATGCCCCCGAGGTATCTCCTGTAGATTCCAAATAATTGGATAGGTATAAGCAATATGTTAGTTGATCCACCTTTCCCTCTGAAAGGCTAGGTGGAATTTATAACATTGTACTGCTTACACGTATCCAATCCTTTCAGATCTACACAAGTGCCCATTGGCCAGGGACTAGGGGTTGTTTCTGGATATTGCCCTACACTGCCTAGTGGGTAGGGGTTAGGGTTGTTTCTGGATACTGCATTATAGTGCGAATTGGGTACGGGTTAGGTGTTAGGTGCTGGACAGTGCCCTAGGGACTAGGGGTTGCTTGTTTATAGACAGTGCCCTAGTTTTTAGGGACTCTGGGGTTGTTTCTTTTCAACTAATTTATTTACTTACTTAATTAACAAAAGGCACAGCCCACTGAGTGGCGCAGTGGTCTAAGGCACTGCATCGCAGTGATAGCTGTGCCACTAGAGATCCTGGTTTGGATCCAGGCTCTGTCGTAGCCGGCCGCGACCGGGAGATCCATGGGTTGCCGCACAATTGGCCTAGGGTAGGGAATGGCCGGCAGGGATGTAGCTCAGTTGGTAGAGCATGGTGTTTGCAACGCCATGGTTGTGGGTTCAATTCCCATGGGGGGCCAGTATGAAAAATATAAAAATATTGTATCCTCTGGATAAGAGCGTCTGCTAAATAACTAAAATGTAATAGGTTGTCCAAGTTAGAGCACTGCATGGGCATGAATTTTAAGTCCTACCCATGCCTGTGACATTCAGGCCCTACACTACCCAGGTTTGATTTCTTCTGCCAAATTTAAAGCCTGGCCCTGCCTGAAACCCCAAATAAGAAATAACTGCGCTCTGCTCATGGTGGCTCTGAGTCTGAGTATCCATAGCAACGGCTCTGCTTGAGCTGCTCTGCTCAATGAAGAGACATGAGAGAGCAGTTAGCTATTAGCAATTTTTTGTCACTCTAAACTCAGACAAAACTCAAGGAACATTATTCTTTTCTTCTGTGAAATAATTTCTCCTGTCTTATATTTGACGAGGTTGAAAGACCTCTGACACCATGTTATGATCGTAGTCAGATATGACTGTACTGCACAGCAGAGAACGAGCAAATGGCTCAGCTTCAAAATGTTTGAGATCAATTTAGTGATATCCGAGCCCTGCCCGTACCATAGTTATTGATGAAAAAACAGGCCATACCTGGCCCTAACCAGATGTATAATGTCGGGGCCTGTCGGGCTCGGGTCGGGTAGCAGAGCTCTAGTCCAGGTGTGCTCTGACATAGCACAAGTGTGTGTACATTACTGTATTTATATGTGGGATATGTTTCTTCAACAGGAAAAGTTCAAACATCGCTGGAGTACATCTTTAAGTGACTAGGGGTGGTTTCTGGACAGCAATTTAGCCTCTAGTGTCCCTGCTAGGTGAGGCCATGGGCCAAATGTACGCAGTGTGCCACAGAGAGTGCATGTTAATCCCTGTGTTTTTATCCTATCGGCTCCCAGTGTAAATGACTTGCAGGATATTAAAGACAAAGGGAGGGTGGGATTGTTGCTCTGAGCGCTTAGGGGAAATCAAATGAGTCATTATCATTTTAATGCAGGCTTACTGTTGGAGCTGTGAAATTCAAGAGACATGTAGCTTCATATCCATTCCTCCCCACTATCTGTCGGATCATCTTGTGTTGTCAAATAGGAAGGCTGCATTATCAGAATGTGAAAAATTTTTGTGAAACACTATAATTCCACTATTACCGAAGATATAAGACCATCTCCGGTGACCTTCTCCCTTACCTCACCTCGCTGATCAACTCATCCTTGACCGCTGGCTATGTCCCTTCCGTCTTCAAGAGAGCGAGAGTTGCACCCCTTCTCAAAAAACCAACACTCGATCCCTCTGATGTCAACAACTACAGACCAGTATCCCTTCTTTCTTTTCTCTCCAAAACTATTGAGCGTGCCGTCTTTAGCCAACTCTCTTGCTATCTCTCTCAGAATTACCTTCTTGATCCAAACCAGTCAGGTTTCAAGACTGGTCATTCAACTGAGACTGCTCTTCTCTGTGTCACGGAGGCTCTCCCGCACTGCTAAAGCTAACTCTCTCTCCTCTGCTCTTGTCCTTCTAGACCTGTCTGCTGCCTTTGATACTGTGAACCATCAGATCCTCCTCTCCACCCTCTCCGAGCTGGGCATCTCCGGCGCGGCTCACTCTTGGATTGCGTCCTACCTGACCGGTCGCTCCTACCAAGTGGCGTGGCGAGAAGCTGTCTCCGCACCACGTGCTCTCACCACTGGTGTCCCCCAGGGCTCAGTTCTAGGCCCTCTCCTATTCTCGCTATACACCAAGTCACTTGGCTCTGTCATATCCTCACATGGCCTCTCCTATCATTGCTACGCTGACGACACACAACTAATCTTCTCCTTTCCCCCTTCTGATAACCAGGTGGCGAATCGCATCTCTGCATGTCTGGCAGACATATCAGTATGGATGACGGATCACCACCTCAAGCTGAACCTCGGCAAGACGGAGCTGCTCTTCCTCCCGGGGAAGGACCCGTTCCATGATCTCGCCATCACGGTTGACAACTCCGTTGTGTCCTCCTCCCAGAGTGCGAAGAGCCTTGGCGTGACCCTGGACAACACCCTGTTGTTCTCCGCTAACATCAAGGCGGTGACCCGATCCTGTAGGTTCATGCTCTACAACATTCGGAGAGTACGACCCTGCCTTACACAGGAAGCGGCACAGGTCCTAATCCAGGCACTTGTCATCTCCTGTCTGGATTACTGCAACTCGCTGTTGGCTGGGCTCCCTGCCTGTGCCATTAAACCCCTACAACTCATCCAGAATGCCGCAGCCCGTCTGGTGTTCAACCTTCCCAAGTTCTCTCACGTCACCCCGCTCCTCCGCACACTCCACTGGCTTCCAGTTGAAGCTCGCATCTGCTACAAGACCATGGTGCTTGCCTACGGAGCTGTGAGGGGAACGGCACCTCCGTACCTTCAGGCTCTGATTAGTCCCTACACCCAAACGAGGGCACTGCGTTCATCCACCTCTGGCCTGCTGGCTCCCCTACCTCAGCGGAAGCATAGTTCCCGCTCAGCCCAGTCAAAACTGTTCGCTGCTCTGGCACCCCAATGGTGGAACAAGCTCCCTCACGACGCCAGGACAGCGGAGTCACTCACCACCTTCCGGAGACATTTGAAACCCCACCTCTTTAAGGAATACCTGGGATAGGATAAAGTAATCCTTCTACCCCCCCCTTCCCCCCCACTGGCTATAGGGTGAATGCACCTATTTGTAAGTCGCTCTGGATAAGAGCGTCTGCTAAATGACGTAAATGTAAATATATTATGGATATTTTCTGAAATTACAATGCAAAAACTTCAACATGTAGCTCCTTTAAGCAAATTATTATTTTTTTACTTGAGAAAATGAGACACAGCATGACATTTAGAGGGACGATCGCAGAGGCAGATCAAACCCTTCTCATGGTGTTGCTATCCACTCTGCCTTTCCACTGCACTTGCTGAGTGATTGCATTATTTAAAAAAATGTCCACATCATTATTTACCTGCAAGTTTAATTATGCCTTCCTAGATTAACTTAGCATGAAAAATACCCTACTTTCCCCAGTTAATTTAACATAAATTATAATAGACTTTCCTGATGCAGATTAGCTATTTTATGGGCATTTCCCGGGGTATATGATTGTTCAGAATGAGGGTGGGGCGGAGGGGACCTCCATATAAAATACAATGATGCCCAATCGCATTGATTAAGAGTAAGCACTGGATGTATGGTGTCCATATTAGGACAACTTCAGACTCAAACACCAACTTCCTGTGATCCTGAGGCTGTCCTAATATGGACATTGTAAGGGTGGAACATAAACTCTTCAAACCGAAAAAGAGAAACAGGAGAAATATAAACATATAAAATGTGTCATTATTGAAAATATCTCAATCTTGAGGTTAATTTGCACATTATTAAGTCAATCTGTACCTTGTCTATATCTGTAACACAGCTTTAGTTCCGCATCAGTTGTTTGCATCAGCAACATCCATTCTGTTAAAAGGCATCCTCCGCTCTCTTTTGTGCTCTTTAATATATTTCAGTGATGAAAAGCCCTGTGCCTTCCTGTGTGTGTATGCCTGCCACTGGGCCTCCTCCCAGCCCACTCTAGAAGGGCCCAAGGGTATTAATCAAAATATGACAGGCCCGTTGTGTTGTTGTGAAAATAAGGTTAATTTAATCACAGTCAGAAAGGTCAGCATGTGATCGTACTCAACGGGGTCTCAGGGCAATTCGTATTATTCTGTATGTAAATCTGTAACGTTACGTTAAGTTACATTATGAATAGAATAGCGGTCGACAATATCATACAAATTAGACAACATATAGTATCATACGTCTTACCCGTTCGTACAATAGCATACGAATTGGATGATGTAACTTAGCATCGTTTGGAGGATGTATAGTATTGTATGTCTTTATCTGAGACCAGGTTGCTTGATGCACTGTTACAACAAAGGAGAATTAGGGGGAGAATTTACGTTGGTTAGGGGAACTAACAACAAAGGTTAGGAGAATTAAAACGAAAAAGGTTTGCTGAATTTATGTAGCAGGTTAGGTGAAATGGGATAAGTTTAGAATAATGGTTAGAGGAAGGGTTAGCTAAAATGCTACAGTTGTCCCCGACTCGACTCAAATATGCAACCATTGGATTGCTAGACTGTCGCGGATTACGCCCACCCATCCTCAGCAACTAACCTGCTTTCATTTCTGTCTCAAGTAACTAGACCATTAATAGGTATCATACATCTTGGAGGTACTCAGAAATTCGGAAAGTATATTTCGCATGGCTCTGAGACCGCTGTCATACTCAGAATCTAAATAAGCCTAGCTATCTTTAACTAATTTATTTCCAGACAGGCAAAATTAGAGAGGATCAGACTCGTGCTGTTTAAAAGAGACTTGGCCCTGAGAGACACTGAGACCCGCTCTACCCCCCTAGGACCATGCCTCAGGACTACCTGGCCTGATGACTCCTTGCTGTCCCCAGTCCACCTGGTCGTTCTGCTGCTCCAGTTTCAACTCTTCTGCCTGCGGCTATGGAACCCTGACCTGTTCACCGGACGTGCTACCTTGTCCCAGACCTGCTGTTTTCAACTCTCTCTCTCTAAATGCCCGGCTATGAAAAGCCAAGTGACATCTACTCCTGATGTACTGACCTATTGCAACCTCTACAACCACTGTGATTATTATTTGACCCTGCTGGTCATCTATGAACGTTTGAACATCTTGGAGAAAAATCTGGCCTTAATGGCCATGTACTGTTATAATCTCCACACGGCACAGCCAGAAGGGGACTGGCCAACCCTCAGAGCCTGGGCCCAGATTCACAAAACACTTCTTACGCAAAAACGTTAAAAAAAAGTTCATAAGATAGTTCGTAAGTGCAATTCCTCAACAATATCTTAAGATTGAATGATTTTCTTACAAACTTCTCAAATATCTTCTAGGCAACTGTTTTAGCTAGCTATTTAGCTAGCAATGGCAATCATGTTAGCATATTTCTTACTGATATTACTGTTCTAAAACATGTTCTTGGTTTTTAAAATAATCAATACTGAAACTTTCAGATGAAGTTTGTGAGTGAATAAAAAATATATACATTGCTTTCATGAGCTTTTTCTCTCACTGCCCTGAGTTTAAGGCAAAGGTTTAGCTGTCTTGGAATTAAGAACATTTCCAAGAACTTTGTATTGAAGAATCTAATTTCTTCTTAATTTATAATAGCGCAATTGTCACAATCGTTTACGAAGGAGAAGGACCAAGGCGCAGCGTGATATGCATTCATATTTATTTCACGACTAAACACACGACAAAACAACAAACGAAACGTGACGTCCAAGGTAGACAAATAATATACCTCACACGGAACAAGATCCCACACCCCACTAGTGCCAACAGGCTACCTAAGTATTGTCCCCAATCAGAGACAACGAGCTACAGCTGCCTCTGATTGGGAACCACCCTGGCCAACATAGATCTAAACGATCTAGAAACTAACCCAACACAGAAAATGCACACCCTGACTCAACAAATACAAGTCCCTAGAGTCAGGGCATGACAGTACCCTCCCCCAAAGGTGCGGACCCCGACCGCGCCACATAAACCTAACAGGGTAGGGGCCGGGTGGGCATTCCGCCTCGGAGGCGGATCCTGCTCCGGGTGTAATAATAATAATATAATAATAATATGCCATTTAGCAGACGCTTTTATCCAAAGCGACTTACAGTCATGCGTGCATAAATTTTTTTTGTGTATGGGTGGTCCCGGGGATCGAACCCACTACCTTGGCGTTACAAGCGCCATGCTCTACCAGCTGAGCTACGTTTCTGGATGGGTGTGACCACCACTTACTCTCCACCTCCCCGTTGCGCCCCTGGTCTGGTCTGGACCTTGGCGCGCTGCTTCCTCTCTCCTTCCTCCCACGAAGTACCACGCCCTGTCTGGACCCTGGTGTGGGAGACCCCGAACCTGGAGAGGGGCTGACGTCTGGGTCTGGACTGGAACCGCTGACTGGAGCTGGACCCGACGACGGTGGATCGAACTGCTCTGGCTCCGGGGTGGAGCCGCTGACCGGAACTGGATCAGGCACCGGTGGAGCGGACTGCACTGGCTCCGGAGTGGAGCCGCTGACCGGAGCTGGACTGGACCCCGGTGGAGTTGATTGCTCTGGCTCCGGAGTGGAGCAGCTGACCGGTGCCGGACCAGGCACCGGTGGAACAGGCACGGGCCGTGCCGGACGGGACACACGCACCACTGGCTTGGTGCGGGGAGCAGGAACGGGCCGGACTGGGCTGACGACGCGCACCCCTGGCTTGGTGCGGGGAGCAGGAACGGGCCGGACTGGGCTGACGACACGCACCACTGGCTTGGTGCGGGGAGCAGGAACGGGCCGGACTGGGCTGACGACGCGCACCCCTGGCTTGGTGCGGGGAGCAGGAACGGGCCGGACTGGGCTGACGACACGCACCACTGGCTTGGTGCGGGGAGCAGGAACGGGCCGTACCGGACTGGCGATGCGCACCACTGGCTTGATGCGAGGAGCAGGAACGGGCCGAACCATACTGGGAACACCACCACTGGCTTAGTGCGGGAATCAGGAACGGGCCGGACCGGACTGGCGACACGCACCACTTGATTGGTGCGAGGAGCTGGACTGGGTTCCTTCATTAACCCCCGCTCCTTCTGCTTTCTAACCAGCTCCTCTCGCCGTGCCTCTACACTTTCCTTCTGTTCCCTCTGAACCAATGACCCCCTTAATCTGGCGGCCTCCTCTGCTAAACGGCTGAACCGCTTTATCGCGGCCTCCTGCTGCTTCGTCGTCCACGGCGTGAGCCCCCCCCTAAAAATGTTTTGGGCTTGTCTCTCCCCCGTGATCATGGCCTCCATCCCTCTTGCCAGACTCTCGCTCATCTCCTCCCAAGTCCATCCTCTCTCCTCGTCACGCTGCTTGATCCAGGCTTGGTGGGATCTTCTGTCACGATCGTTTACGAAGGAGAAGGACCAAGGCGCAGCGTGATATGCATTCATATTTATTTCACGACTAAACACACGACAAAACAACAAACGAAACGTGACGTCCAAGGTAGACAAATAACATACCTCACACGGAACAAGATCCCACACCCACTAGTGCCAACAGGCTACCTAAGTATGGACCCCAATCAGAGACAACGAGCTACAGCTGCCTCTGATTGGGAACCACCCTGGCCAACATAGATCTAAACGATCTAGAAACTAACCCAACACAGAAAATACACACCCTGACTCAACAAATACAAGTCCCTAGAGTCAGGGCGTGACAGCAAGAACATTTCCAATAACCTTTTTGAGGAATAGCAACTTTGCTTAACTTTCTTCTTAAGTCTACAGTTAATGAAAAAATGCCAGTTTTTGTGAATCTGGGCCCTGGTTCCTTTCTAGGTTTCTTCCTAGGTTTCTGCCTTTCTAGGGAGTTTTTCCTAGCCACGTGCTTCTACATCTGCATTGCTTGCTGTTTGGGGTTTTAGGCTGGGTTTCTGTATATGTAAAAAGGGCTTTATAAATAAATGTGATTGATTGATTGACCTCATCCCTACCTCATCTCTCTCCCTCTCTGTCTTTCTCCCTTTCTCTCCCTCTACCCCCCTCTCTCTCTCTCTCTCTCTCTCTCTCTCTCTCTCTCTCTCTCTCTCTCTCTCTCTCTCTCTCTCTCTCTCTCTCTCTCTCTCTCTCTCTCTCTCTCTCTCTCTCTCTCTCTCTCCCCTCTCACTCCTGAAAGTGTCTGCTCATGTCTGGCCTGGCTGTCATATTGCATTAATGCCCCTGAAAGGCAGAAGCACTCATCTCTGCTGACAGAGACCTGGACAGGGAGAAGTGCTGTGTGACTGAGTGTTGGACCCCCAGTGAAAAGGCATCAGCCCCACTGGGATAGAATGGATGGTTTTCCCTCTATTGGTCCACACTGCTGGCACCACACTCTTACCAACTGAACCACAGGCAGGATCAACACACTCCTTGTACAGCCATGCAGTTAAAGTCAGACTGGCATTTGAAATATAAATCACAGGTATGAAGTTCTCTCTTCTTCAACAATAAATAAAAACAGCACTATGTGATACATGTTGGTAACAATATCATCAAAAATAAAGTAGCCACAAGATGCACAATCAGAATGAAAAGTCCCCACCCTCAGCTCACTCCCATGGCACCTGAAGATGCCAACTTCAGCAAGGCTTAGAAGAGAGGAGTTAGAGAAGAGGAAGAGCTGGTAATTAGACAGGCAGTGGAGCTAGTTTTTTATTGGGTTTGCCTTTCTTTCTGACATTTGCAGTCTGTGCATTTGGTTCCAGCAGGCTTCAGGAGGTGCAGGTGATGCTCGTTACGAGTGGAATAACAAACACAGTTCATTCTTACACTGACGCATGCAGAGAAAGCAATAACTATATACTTCTCTTCTCTACTCTTCTGGATAAAAAGGAAAAATACTATGTAGACACATCATCTATGCAGTTAATGTACGTACGTACGCCCACACCTTGCATAAGTAATTATTCCTTAATTTTTGAGGCATCAAAGGCTCAGAGTGCTACTTATTACTGTAATAGCTCTTTAGAGAGGATCTCTGAGGATAAAACTAACCCAAAACATCAACAATCCAAGGATAGGAGAACAACAACAGTATATCACACGTTAATTTAACAACCCTCACACAAGAAGACAGAAAAATAACTGGCTTAATGGGAATTTGATGCATACCAAAAAGTATTTTCCAGACTTTTCTGTGTTTTGACATCCTCTCCTCTGGCATTTAGCCAGTCAAAATATCAGACCTGTTTTGGATTTCAGAAAAACATGAACCATCTTGATGTTGCCAAGTCTATATTTGTTTTATGTGCAAGTGAGCTGTTTGAGCACTCTGACCATTGAGTGAGGCTAAATTCAGCACAGCTCTGCATCTACATCAAGGTCTGGTGGGCTTGCATTGCGTGGGCTTCTAGGCCTTGTAAATGCCATGTTGAGAGAGATCTCTCTCTGCTTTGAGAAAAAGGGCCAGGGGGCAATATTAAGGGCCAGGAGCTAAAACATTTTTAATTTATCTTGCTCATACCGAACTTGAACACTCCTGCAGGGGCGGTGTGTTCATTAGGGCGATATGGGCGACGCACTGCCAAACGGGAAAAGGAAGGGATTTTTTTTCTAATCAATTATATCACGGCAACAGTAGTTATCAGTGTTCTAATCTAGACGTCTGATCTGCCACTAAATGTCCAATCAGGCTAAAGTCGTGCTTCAAATGGCCCCGCCCGTTTTGGGGCGATTTCAGTCAGGTTGAAAATCGCCCCAGAAGTCTCTCATAGACTCTCATGTAAAATCTTTCTTTTTTCAAATATCAGAGCTTTCAATACAATCTCTATGGGTTCCGGGAGGGCTTGCACTTACGCGCTTTCGTCATACGTAACATAACCATGAACATAACTAAGAAAAGAGCGGGTAGCAGCGTCAATCAATTCACGTACTACTGTCAAGATGGCTAGCGTTCAGTGCAACTCGATTGTCTCTTTGAAAGAAGTTCCTTTTTGTCGGCGAACAAATCAAGATAAATTGGCAACGAAACAATTAGGACCTCCCAGACCAAATTTAATAATTCAACAGGTTTCTACTAAAGGGGGAAAGTCCTACACCCGAGGATTTTCCAAAAATTGGTACGAATGAAAAACCTGGCTAGCAGGCTGCGATGTAGCTAATGCAGTCTTCTGCTACCCCTGCTTACTCTTTCACCCTGAAGGCGGCACGGCAGACAGCACCGCTTGGACAGCGACTGGTGTAACGGACATGCACCATCTTTCAGAAAAGATTAAGAAACATGAGCTGTCAAAGACCCACATGGATAGCTGTTTGAGATTGTCTGCTTTGGGGAGAGTGAACATTGCCACTCAACTGGATGAGGGATACAGGCTAGCTGTCCGCCGCCACAACGATGAG
Organism: Coregonus clupeaformis; assembly: GCF_020615455.1. Lineage (NCBI taxonomy): Eukaryota > Metazoa > Chordata > Actinopteri > Salmoniformes > Salmonidae > Coregonus > Coregonus clupeaformis. The sequence goes on along the minus strand of NC_059216.1, from coordinate 27,685,844 downwards.
GTTAGCAAGAACCGCCACATCCTCAGCCGGCTAATCCAGTGTGTGAAGTTTTTGCGGAGTGTTTGAGTTAGCTTTGCGAGGCAAATATGAAACTGAGGGCTCCACCAACCCTGGTATTTTTCTTGGACTTGTCAACTTTGTGGCACAATTAGATGAGGTGTTTGATGACCATCTTAAAAATGCTAAAGTTTTCAAGGGCACATCAAAGACCATTCAAAACGAGCTACTGGAGTGTATGCTAGCGGTCATGAGGGAACATATTGTGGAGGAGGTGAAGTCGGCGAACTTCGTAGCTATCCAAGCTGACGAGACCACGGACGTTTCTACACAGACACAGCTGGTGCTTGTGCTGAGGTACATAGATAGCAACCACAAAGTGCAGGAGCGCTTTTTTGAGTTCCTTCCCATCTCGGAATCAACCTCAGTCTCAATCGCCAGTGTGCTTTTGGAGAGACTGAACGGTCTTTTTGCGCAAGCTTACGATGGAGCCAGTGTGATGAGGGGAGAGAAGGCTGGTGTGCAGCAAAAGGTGCGTGAGCATTTCAAGAATGCCCATTACGTGCATTGCTATGCGCATCAGCTGAATTTGATCATGCAGCAAGCTACTTCTCGCATCAAAAAAGTGAACATTTTCTTTTCCGATCTGAGCGGGATTGCAACTTTTTTTTCCCGGTCACCCAAACGCACCAGCATTCTTGACCAGACTGTTGCACGAAGACTGCCCAGACCTTCATCCACACGGTGGAACTTCAACAGCAGATTCGTGAACACTGTCTACGAGAATCGAGACGACCTCATAGAATGTTTTGAAGCCATCCGGACGGGTTCATTGGGTTCATTTGACCAGCCCACCGTGAGAGAGGCATCTGGCTACGTGAGGATGCTACATTATGAAGATTTAATTTTTTTCCTGGGGCTTTTTCACAAAATCATGCCCCACGTCGACATTCTGTACCAGAAGCTACAGAAGAAGGACATCGATGCTGTCTTCATCAAACGTGCCCTCGACAGCTTCACAAGCAGTGTGCAGGCCATAAGGTAAGATTAAACAATATAATTCGATCTTTCTCAAAGCAGAGCTTTATTTGAAAATGTATGCATGAAAGGAGACTGCATTTGTGTTTGAAATTACATTATTCTCATTATATATGGCCAGTGGTGTAATCTATCTTATTTTATATACTATGTGTACTGTACAGTGGTGCTCATAAGTGTATGAACACATTCTAAAGTTGACTAAAAGAGGAATAAAAAAATAAAAAAATCATCTTTTGGAAATTGATCTTAATGACTTAATTAAAAAAAGTTGGAAAATCCAACCTTTAAGGACACCAATTTTCTTTTCTTTTTTATTCCTCTTTTTAGTCAACTTTAGCATGGGCTCATAAGCTTATGAGCACCACTGTATACTGTGCTGAACATCCAGGCTATGTGAGACACAAAGGCTAACTTAAACACTAAAGACTTTATGCATCCCTGCCCATTTTAAGTGGAACTGAAGTTTGTACTATACATGGATACATTGCATATACCTGTGCATCACATAGACAACAATACTGTACAAAGCCAACAAACACATTGGTCTGTTTGCCTTCAGGGACTCCTCTCAACAGCAGCTGCAAGAAGCAACAGGAGCCAAAAGACCCAGAACAGCTTTGAGAGAAGAGGAGAAGCAGAGGCTGTCTGAAGAGGTCTGCAACACCATCCTGGATCACACCAAAGAAAGGTTCTCTTTCTCTGGCCACCTTGTGAGTGCTACCTTACTGCAAGCAGACATGTTTGAAAGGTACTGCCATTCATTTCCTGATGAGGCTCTGAATGCCACTGTGAATGCATACCCCATGCTGAGCAAGGCAAAGCTCAAGACAGAACTATCTCTGATCTATGAGAATCCTGAATTCAAGGGCTGCTGTGGTGCACTGGCACTGTACCAGGTTCTCATGAGCTACAACCTCCAGGAGACGTTCTCTGAGACTGTGACTCTGTTGAACATCCTCATAACTACTCCCATGACAACAGCTGAAGCTGAGAGATGTTTCTCAACTTTGACACGAGTTAAGACATTCCTGCGAAATTCAATGGGCCAGGAACGTCTGAATGCACTGGCCATGCTTTCCATAGAGAGGGAACTAGTCCTCAGCATGCCTGATTTCAATGAGAAAGTCATTGACCGCTTTGCTGCATTGAAAGAGAGAAGAGAACAGTTTCAGTACAAGTAATGTAGCATCTCTCTCTCTTTGTCCCTCCCTGTCTGTCTCTTTAACACACACACACGCCCAAATCAGTTCACAGTTGATGTTGTTTAAAATAGTTATTTTTCATTTTAAAAAAAGTAAAAAAATAAATAATAATCTGTTCATGTTCATTTTTACAAATCTATACAATTGGCCAGAATATGGTTGTTCATATTTACAAATCTATACAATTGGCCAGAATATGGTTGTTCATTTTTACAAAGCCATACAGATAGCTGTGTTTACCTTTTCTAGAAATTATTTTCAAATTCTGTTTTCAGGCAAAATGTCTATCACTGTTCATTTTCACAAATCTATACAAGAGGGCAGAATATGGAAGTCTATAAAAATGTCTTATTACCAATAACTTGCATCAATGTTTTCAGTAGCCTCTATCAAAAGCTCCTGCTTGCTTGTTGTGAATTATGCTCAGGTGCACATATTTCCAATTCAACCATGAGGCCTTTTTGAAGCAAGTAATGTGTATATCAGTATTGACTTATATGCTGCCCCTGTCTTCATGTTGTTGCTGGACATGTCTTTTTTAAAATGTGTGTAGGTCACCTAAATCATCAGAAAAATTGCCCCCCCTGAGAATTTTTTCAGGAGCCACCACTGCACTCCTGATAAGGGCCATGGCCTCTGCTTGCTTCACTAGCTATGAGAGAGGGCTCAAATGTGTGTGAAACACTCCATTTGTATTCCACATTTGTTGATATGAAATATTCTCATTTTGTGTTTCAAGGGCCTGTGCATTCCCATATTTCATGCTTCATTAAATACATTTAACAAAATGCATATTGTTTGACTCTTTTAAAATATACAGAACAAAAATATAAACGTAACATGCAACAATTTCCAAGATTTTACTGAGTTACAGTTCATATAAGAAAGTCAGTCAATTTAAATAAATAACTTAGGCCCTAATCTATGGATTTCACATGACTGGGAATACAGATACGCCTCTGTTGGTCACAGGTACCTTAAAAAAAAGGTTGTTGATAGTGGCCTGTGGAATGTTGTCCCACTCCTCTTCAATTGCTTTGCGAAGTTGCTGGATATTGGCGGGAACTGGAACACGCTGTCATACATGTCTATCCAGAGCATCCCAAACATGCTCAATGGGTGACATGTCTGGTGAGTATGCAGGCCATGGAAGAACTGGGACATTTTCAGCTTCCAGGAATTGTGTACAGATCCTTACGACATGGGGCCATGCATTATCATGCTGAAACATGAGGTGATGGCAGTGGATGAATGGCACGACAATGGGCCTCAGGATCTCGTCACGGTATCTCTCTGCATTCAAATTGCCATCGATAAAATGCAATTGTGTTCGTTGTCCATAGCTTATGCCTGCCCATACCATAACCCCACCGTCACCATGGGGCTCTCTAACTTCAGCAAACCGCTCGCCCACACAACGCTCCCATCTGCCCGGTACAGTTGAAATTGGGATTCATCCGTGAAGAGCACACTTCTACAGCGTGCCAGTGGCCATCGAAGGTGACCATTTGCCCAATGAAGTCGGTTACGACGCCGAACTGCAGTCAGGTCAAGACCCTGGTGAGGACGACAAGCACGCAGATGAGCTTCCCTGAGACGGTTTCTGACAGTTTGGCAGAATTTCTTCGGTTGTGCAAACCCACAGTTTCATCAGCTGTCCAGGTGGCTGGTCTCAGACCATCCCGCAGGTGAAGAAGTCGGATGTGGAGCTCCTGGGCTGGTGTGGTTACACATGGTCTGTGGTTTGAGGCCGGCTGGACGTACTGCCAAATTCTCTAAAACGACGTTGGAGGCGGCTTATGGTAGAGAAATGGACATTCAATATCCTGGCAACAGCTCTGGTGGATATTCCTGCAGTCAGCGTGCCAATTGCACGCTCCCTCAAAACTTGAGACATCTGTGGCACTGTGTTGTGTGACAAAACTACACATTTTAGAGTGGCCTTTTATTGTCCCCAGCACAAGGTGCACCTGTGCAATGATCATGCTTTTTAATCAGCTTCTTGTTATGCCACTCCTGTCAGGTGGATGGATTATCTTGGCAAAGGAGAAGTGCTCACTAAGAGGGATACAAACAAATTTGTACACAAAATTTGAGAGAAATAAGCTTTTGTGAGTATGGAACATTTCTGGGATCTTTTATTTCAGCTCATGAAACATGGTACAAACACTTCACATTTTGCTTGTATATTTTTGTTCAGTATTGGTATTGGTATTTTATTAGGATCCCCATTAGCTTTTGCCAAAACAGCAGCTACTCTTCCTGGGGTCCACACAGAACATGACATTTTTTTTTCTTTTTTTCTGTATTATGACATAATACAGAACATTAATAGACAAGAACAGCTCAAGGACAGAACTACATACATTTAAAAACGGCACACACAGCCTACATATCAATACATACACACAAAATATCTAGGTCAAATAGGGGAAAGGCGTTGTGCTGTGAGGTGTTGCTTTATCTCTTTTTTGAAACCAGGTTTGCTGTTCATTTTAGCAATATGAGATGGAAGGGAGTTCCATGAAATAATGGCTCTATATAATACTGTACGCTTTTCTTGAATTTGTTCGGAATTTGTATACGTTATACAGTGAATATTCTAGACATATAATTAGTTTGAATGACTTAAAACTGGACTATATTAGATTTACTGACACCCGTATGTCAAAACGTAGACAGAAAACGGGCAGAACCATTTTACTTGGAAAGATTGGTTACATTTACAGTACCAGCAACTTGGGATGTGATTTACTATTATGACGTGACATAAATGTTACAATGTGACACAGATTTGCAATGATCCATCAGCACAGATCTGGTTGCCTCGGTCATGGTTAAAAATAACAGGATAGCACTATAACGGATTTGCTAAAATTAGCGGTTAACATCAGGAAATCTTACAGTAATCCTTGTATCCATTGGACTCCTAGGCAGATGATCAAAAGACTGTATTTTAGCCTGGCAATTGCTCTTAATACCACTCTGCTCACACAACAGACAGTAAAGGATGGAATGAGAGAGAGGGGGATAGAGAGAGGGAGTGAGAGTGTGTGTGTGTGTGTGTGTGAGAGAAAAAGTACTGTACTGTGAGACATATACACTCTTAGAAAAAAGGTGATATCTAGAACCTTAAAGGGTTATTTGGCTGTCCCCATAGGAGAACCCTTTTTGGTTGTAGGTAGAAACCTTTTGCTACAGAGGATTTTACATGGAACCCGAAAGGGTTCTACCTGGAACCAAAAAGGGTTCTACCTTGAACCAAAAAGGGTATTCCTATGGGTACAGCTGAAGAACCCTTTTGGAACCCTTTTTTTCTAAGACTCTAGGTCACAGTAAATAAGGGTGTCTCCCAAGCAATTAAGTAATTCATTAATAATGAATTGATGTTGTGTGTCCAGACGCTCCTGGCAGTTCAGTTGGCTGAGCCAAGCCAAGCAGAGCAGCAGGCATCACAGACACAGCACTGACTGCACTAGGGCGACTGAAGTCACTGTGCATTGAAACCCTCTACACGTATCTCCCTCAGTCACATTCAGATTCCAGCTGTCGCTGAGATCAAAGACCCCATTCTAACTTGTAGGCTGAAAAAAAGAGGCAAGAGACATTTTAATCAATATTTCCTTTTAATCTGAGAGAGATGGCATGACACAACTCCCATCCATAAAGACACTGCTTCTGCTTCTGAGTCACAATGTATGCCATTGGTGGGATCAGAGACTGAAACCTGACACAAAATCTCTGCCAGTTGAGAACCCTTCTCACTCCTCTATATGTCAATCATAACATATTTCATAGACATTCATGACCCCAAGACTACATGCAAAACCTGGGGATATGTATAGCTTTGTTGTTTGAATCGCAGATTACCCCATTAACTGTCCCTTTTCCATGAAATGGAAACTAACCCATATTTACAGTAGACAAAAAAACAGTTTGCATCCTGATATTTTACTAGACACTCTTATTCAGTGCAACTTACAGGAGCAATTAGGGTTAAATGCCTTGCACAAGGGTACATCGACAGACTTTTCACCTAGTTGGCTCAGAGATTCGAACCAGCAACCTTTCCGATACAGGCCCAACGCTCTTAACCGCTAAGCTACCCTGCCGCCCATCAGAGTGTCCCTTGTTAAGATTTGTTTGTACTGTAAGTAGACTATTCTGTTCTGTCTGTGTTACATTTACACTGACTCACAACAGGTTAAAGTGAATGGATAAATGGGTAGAATTCATGGAATATAGATTATCTTGACAGCCCATACCACAGTGAACACTGCTCTAAAGCCAACAGCCAAGATATCAAAAAGATGTATGAAGCCTCTGATACTGTCTGTCTCACTCGCCTGACTCCCTATAGCAGGCTTCATCCCCCTCCTTCCCATCCTCGTTCTTTGACAGCAGAGATTGATCCTGATTGCTCAAGCATCACTTTCAGTGTTGTAACCTTTTACTATACACACTGCATGATGGGAACTGGCATACTATACTGTCCATCCACTGGTCTGTAAATGCATGAGTGTTTTTGCAAATGTCAAATCAAATCAAATTTTATTTGCCACATGCGTCGAATACAACAGGTGTAGACATTACAGTGAAATGCTTACTTACACGCCCTTAAACAACAATGGATTTTTTAAATAATTTGTAAAAAATAAAGTGTTAAGTAAAAAAATAAAATAATCAAATAACTAAAGAGCAGCAGTAAAATAAAATAACAGTAGGGAGGCTATATACAGGGGGGTCCTGGCGCAGAGTCAATGTACGCGGGCACCGGCTAGTCGAGGTAATTGAGGTAATATGTATATGTGGGTAGAGTTAAAGTGACTATGCATACATAATACAGAGTAGCAGCAGCGTAAAAGAGGGGGGAGGGGGTGGGGGGGGCAGTGCAAATAGTCCGGGTAGCAATTATTAGCTGTTCAGGAGTCTTATGGCTTGTGGGTAGAAGCTGTTGAGAAGCCTTTTGGACCTAGACATGGCGCTCCGGTACCGCTTCCATATGGTAGCAGAGAGAACAGTCTATGACTAGGGTGGCTGGAGTCTTTGACAATTTTTAGGGCCTTCCTCTGACACCGCCTGGTATAGAGGTCCTGGATGGCAGGAAGCTTGGCCCCAGTGATGTACTGGGCCGTACGCACTACCCTCTGTAGTGACTTGCAGTCGGAGGCCGAGCAGTTGCCATACCAGGTGGTGATGCAACCAGTCAGGATGCTCTCGATGGTGCAGCTGTAGAACTTTTTGAGGATCTGAGGACCCATGCCAAATCTTTTGTCTCCTGAAGGGGAATAGGCTTTGTCGTGCCCTCTTCACGACTGTCTTGGTGTGTTTGGACCATGATAGTTCGTTGGTGATGTGGACACCAAGGAACTTGAAGCTCTCAACCTGTTCCACTACAGCCCCGTTGATGAGAATGGGGCGTGCTCAGTCCTCTTTTTTTTCCTGTAGTCCACAATCATCTCCTTTGTCTTGATCACGTTGAGGGAGAGGTTGTTATCCTGGCACCACATGGCCAGGTCTCTGACCTCCTCCCTATAGGCTGTCTCATCGTTGTCGGTGATCAGGCCTACCACTGTTGTGTCGTCGGCAAACTTAATGATGGTGTTGGAGTCGTGCCTGGCCATGCAGTCATGGGTGAACAGGGAGTACAGGAGGGGACTGAGCACGCACCCCTGAGGGGCCCCCGTGTTGAGGATCAGCGTGGCAGATGTGTTGTTACCTACCCTTTTCACCTGGGGGCGGCCCGTCAGGAAGTCCAGGATCCAGTTGCAGAGGAAGGTGTTTAGTCCCAGGATCCTTAGCTTAGTGATGAGCTTTGAGGGCACTATGGTGTTGAACGCTGAGCTGTAGTCAATGAACAGCATTCTCATGTAGGTGTTCCTCTTGTCCAGGTGGGAAAGGGCAGTGTGGAGTGCAAGAGAGATTGCATTATCTGTGGATATGTTGGGGCGGTATGCAAATTGGAGTGGGTCTAGGGTTTCTGGGATAATGGTGTTGATGTGAGCCATGACCAGCCTTTCAAAGCACTTCATGGCTACAGACGTGAGTGCTACGGGTCGGTGGTCATTTAGGCAGGTTATCTTAGTGTCCTTGGGCACAGGGACTATGGTGGTCTGCTTGAAACATGTTGGTATTACAGACTCAGTCAGGGACATGTTGAAAATGTCAGTGAAGACACTTGCCAGTTGGTCAGCACATGCTTGAAGTACATGTCCTGGTAATCCGTCTGGCCCTGCGGCCTTGTGAATGTTGACCTGCTTAAAAGTCTTACTCACATCGGCTACAGAGAGCGTGATCACATAGTCATCCGGAACAGCTGGTGCTCTCATGCATGCTTCAGTGTTGCTTGCCTCGAAGCGAGCATAGAAGTGATTTTGCTCGTCTGGTAGGCTTGTGTCACTGGGCAGCTCGCGGCTGTGCTTCCTTTTGTAGTCTGTAATAGTTTTCAAGCCCTGCCACATCCGACGAGTGTCAGAGCCGGTGTAGTACAATTCAATCTTAGTCCGGTATTGACTCTTTGCCTGTTTGATGGTTCGTCGGAGGGCATAGTGGGATTTCTTATAAGCGTCCGGGTTAGAGTCCCGCTCCTTGAAAGCAGCAGCTCTACCCTTTAGCTCAGTGCGGATGTTGCCTGTAATCCAAAGCTTCTGGTTGGGGTATGTACGTACGGTCACTGTGGGGACGACATCATCAATGCACTTATTGATGAAGCCAATGACTGATGTGGTGTACTCCTTAATGCTATCTGAAGAATCCCGGAACATATTCCAGTCTGTGCTAGCAAAACAGTCCTTTAGCTTAGCATCTGCATCATCTGACCACTTTTTTATTAACCGAGTCACTGGTGCTTCAGGAGGATAGAGTTATGGTCAGATTTGCCAAATGGAGGGCGAGGGAGAGCTTTGTATGCGTCTCTGTGTGTGGAGTAAAGGTTGTTTAGAGTTTTTTCCTCTGGTTGCACATTTAACATGCTGGTAGAAATTAGGTAGAACGGATTTAAGTTTCCCTGCATTAAAGTCCCCGGCCACTAGGAGCGCTGCCTCTGGATTTTCCTGTTTACTTATGGCCTTATACAGCTCATTGAGTGCAATCTTAATGCCAGCATCGGTTTGTGGTGGTAGATAGACAGCTACGAAAAATATAGATAAAGTCTCTTGGTAAATAGCGTGGTCTACAGCTTATCATGAGATACTCTACCTCAGGTGAGCAAAACCTCCAGACTTCCTTAGTATTAGATTTTGTGCACCAGCTGTTGTTTACAAATATACACAGACCGCCACCCCTTGTCTTACCGCAGTCAGCCGTTCTATCCTGCCGATGTAGCGTATATCCCATCAGCTATATGTTGTCCATGTCGTCGTTCAGCCACGACTCGGTGAAACATAAGATATTACAGTTTTTAATGTCCCGTTGGTAGGATAACCGTAATCTTAGGTCATCCAATTTGTTCTCAAATGATTGAACATTGGCTAATAGGATTGATGGAAGAGGCCGTTTACTCGCTCGCTGTCGGATCCTTACAAGGCACCCCGACCTACGTCCACGATATCTCCGTCTCTTTCTCATGCGAATGACAGGGATTTGGGCCTTGTCGGGTGTCTGTAGGATATCCTTCGCGTCCGGCTCGTTGAAGAACAAATCTTCATCCAATACGAGGTGAGTAATCGCTGTCCTGATATCCAGAAGCTCTTTTTGGTCATAAGAGACGGTGGCAGAAACATTATGTACAGAATAAATTACAAATAATGTGAAAAAACACACATAATAGTACAATTGGTTAGAGGGCTGTAAAACGGCAGCCATTTCTAATACAGTATAGCAGTGAGCAACAGCCATCCACTCTATTGATTTCTACTGATTTTTCTAAGAAACTACTGGACATTGACAGTATGCTAGTACACTATACATAGTGTTAGTACATTTACATTTTTAGTCATTTAGCAGATGCTCTTATCCAGAGCGACTACTAGTTTAGTGAGTGCATACATTATTTGTATTTATTTTTCATACTGGCCCCCCGTGGGAATCGAACCCACAACCCTGGCGTTGCAAACACCATGCTCTACCAAGTAAGCTACATCCCTGCCGGCCATTCCCTCCCCTACCCTGGACCAATTGTGCACCGCCCCATGGGTCTCCCGGTCGCGGCCGGCTACGACCGAGCCTGGATTCAAACCAGGATCTCTAGTGGCACAGCTAGCACTGCGATGCAGTGCCTTAGACCACTGCGCCACACGGGAGATTAGTACTAGTAGTAGACCTACTAGAGTAATATTTGTAGAGTGGTGGAAATGGCGTTTACGTTGATATATGTACTTGTGTTGTTGAAAAACATTCCCATTTAACCAATTTATGATGCCTGGAGTGAAGTTAGTGTGCCATTGTTGGAGGAAAAACAGATCATTGTAATTGTTAACTGATTCCTCAGGCAAAAATATACTGGACATGATGCTAAAATGTTAGCATTTGGAAACTGTGCCAGCCACTACCAGGGAAACTAACCCAAAGCATGGATTGCTGTTATACCTTGTACATTTGAGTGGGTTTACTCTGCTGTATCTATTTCCAGTCACACTTCAGGGGCACATAGTGTGTATGGGAGTATGTGTGTGTGTGTATGTCTGTGTGAGTGAGCGTGCATGCGTGTGTGTGTTTCCATGGAATATGCGTGAGGGGGTGTAGGGGTGTTTGTTAGGTTCATAAACTGTAAACACCAGTGTAGGGCAGAAGTAAAAACAGGAAAACCACCGTAGCATACAGTATATTTATCTTTTTACATACATTTCTCTATCACATGCTGGTAGGCTATATAGCAAAGTCAAATGAGGTTACACATCAGAGTAACTAGCATGGTTTTTCCAGGAACAAAATGCGAAGTAGGAATTGGTGACATACCCTTAGACACCGCACTTACAGTACCTGTGAGACATCGAATTATATATATTTTTTAAATACTCTCCAACTCTCACTCTTACAAATTGCAAATTGAAGAACATTGTTAGACAATACATACAGTGGGGAAAAAAAGTATTTAGTCAGCCACCAATTGTGCAAGTTCTCCCACTTAAAAAGATGAGAGAGGCCTGTAATTTTCATCATAGGTACACGTCAACTATGACAGACAAAATGAGGAAAAAAAATCCAGAAAATCACATTGTAGGATTTTTAATGAATTTATTGGCATATGATGGTGGAAAATAAGTATTTGGCCAATAACAAAAAGTTTCTCAATACTTTGTTATATACCCTTTGTTGGCAATGACACAGGTCAAACGTTTTCTGTAAGTATTCACAAGGTTTTCACACACTGTTGCTGGTATTTTGGCCCATTCCTCCATGCAGATCTCCTCTAGAGCAGTGATGTTTTGGGGCTGTCGCTGGGCAACACAGACTTTCAACTCCTCCAAAGATTTTCTATGGGGTTGAGATCTGGAGACTGGCTAGGCCACTCCAGGACCTTGAAATGCTTCTTACGAAGCCACTCCTTCGTTGCCCGGGCGGTGTGTTTGGGATCATTGTCATGCTGAAAGACCCAGCCACGTTTCATCTTCAATGCCCTTGCTGATGGAAGGAGGGTTTCACTCAAAATCTCACGATACATGGCCCCATTCATTCTTTCCTTTACACGGATCAGTCGTCCTGGTCCCTTTGCAGAAAAACAGCCCCAAAGCATGATGTTTCCAACCCCATGCTTCACAGTAGGTATGGTGTTCTTTGGATGCAACTCAGCATTCTTTGTCCTCCAAACATGACGAGTTGAGTTTTTACCAAAAAAGTTCTATTTGGTTTCATCTGACCATATGACATTCTCCCAATCCTCTTCTGGATCATCCAAATGCACTTCAGACGGGCCTGGACATGTACTGGCTTAAGCAGGGGGACACGTCTCGCACTGCAGGATTTGAGTCCCTGGCGGCGTAGTGTGTTACTGATGGTTGGCTTTGTTACTTTGGTCCCAGCTCTCTGCAGGTCATTCACTAGGTCCCCCCGTGTGGTTCTGGGATTTTTGCTCACCGTTCTTGTGATCATTTTGACCCCACGGGGTGAGATCTTGCGTGGAGCCCCAGATCGAGGGGAGATTATCAGTGGTCTTGTATGTCTTCCATTTCCTAATAATTGCTCCCACAGTTGATTTCTTCAAACCAAGCTGCTTACCTATTGCAGATTCATTCTTCCCAGCCTGGTGCAGGTCTACAATTTTGTTTTTGGTGTCCTTTGACAGCTCTTTGGTCTTGGCCATTGTGAAGTTTGGAGTGTGACTGTTTGAGGTTGTGGACAGGTGTCTTTTATACTGATAACAAGTTCAAACAGGTGCCATTAATACAGGTAACGAGTGGAGGACAGAGGAGCCTCTTAAAGAAGAAGTTACAGGTCTGTGAGAGCCAGAAATCTTGCTTGTTTGTAGGTGACCAAATACTTATTTTCCACCATAATTTGCAAATAAATTCATTAAAAATCCTGCAATGGGATTTTCTGGATTTTTTTTTCTCAATTTGTCTGTCATAGTTGACGTGTACCTATGATGAAAATTACAGGCCTCTCTCATCTTTTTAAGTGGGAGAACTTGCACAATTGGTGGCTGACTAAATACTTTTTTTCCCCACTGTATATGTTAAGTCATTTTCATACGAGTGGCGTAATCTATCCTATTCACACTTTGATTCCACACCAATTGTATTACATTTAATTTCATCCTTATTTTACCCAATACCCAATACCAATCATCCATGCATATAATTATGATTAAGTGGCAGTGGAGCAAAAGGTTAATAAAAGGAGTCCCTTGATTAAAAATTTTAAATTAACAACTCCTTATAAAATGTCTGACACACTTCTTATAAATAATTCAAAGCACTTGTCGTACCTCCAGGGCAGGTTTATAGAAAACTGCAATTAAGAGCATGTTAGTGTAGCAAAACGGCTGACTAGGACGGGCAGGGCCAGCACTAAGGAAGAAAGGGTAAGACTCTGAAATTCAGACGCCCTTAATCCCTCACTCCTATGCTAGCTCAGCATTTGTATTATCCACCATGACACATAAGTTATGGTCAAGCTTATAAACAAACATTACAAACTAACGTCTTATGCTTCGATCACACCGATAGCATCATTGCATTTTGGTACACCAGAAGTACATTCATTTCCAATGGAACGCTGCGTTTGCCTTGCAGCATTGCGTTGCGACAAACTGTATGCGTAGACGGCTTGACAGAAATGGTAGCAGAAGGTGAACTTTTAACTTTTGTTGCACACATATCCAGATAATGCAGCATACCATTTTGTGCGATGACACTGTAGGTGTGATCGAGGCGTTGCACATTACCAAAACACAGTCAGAATATTAGAGTTGATTTGTGTCTTCAATGATTAGACTGCCGAAGGCTAACATTCTCCAGACTTGGCCAGCTGGGTATTTTTTTAAGTGAATTTAAATAGATTCCCACACCAAGGATCTCTTAGCTATACAACATAATGACTTTGGTAATAAGCCAAATCGTGTGCTGCCCTTAGAGTAGGACCACACTAGTGTTACGATTTAATTCGCTTAAAAATATAAACTATCTGACCCCAGGACCTTGTATCATATTTGTTAATAAGGATACAGAATAACTTTATTTCTCTCCCTGAAGTAATTGTTTATTCTCCTTATCGAACCAGTGTTGTCCTAATCACAGTACTAATTTGCTCTATTTGCTAACAGCATATGGTCAGTGGTAGCCAGCTAAACTATGTTTCCCCATCTCTAGCTTTTGTTGTTGTTTTTCATAGGTCTGCCATTCAGTTATTATTCAGCTCTTTCATTAAAGTTAGCTGAAAACAAAATCCGTACTCTGTTGGAATGGTCACTGTTTTCTCTGAACTTTGCAGGTAGGCTACTAGTGTTTGATTTCCACATAGCACTTGTGTTTCACTCTAAAAGTCAAAGGTTCCCACCACGTGTTTATAATGCTGTGATCCTTATGGGAGGATGCATCTCCTGGAAGCTTCAGATTGGATGTTCTTTTCCTTGCTTGGAGGATGACAAAATCATCTCAGAACCATTTAATTATTTAATAGAGAGAGACCATGATTAGCTCTACCTGCTGCACTGAGAGAGGAATACACTGAGGTCTAGTAAATAGTATTTTGTGGCATCATGGCTCCGGTGTGGTCTGCAAGGCTTGTATACAAGCCAATGTGAGAGGAATAGATCAAAGCTCCATGATGGTACTAGTCTTTCAGACGCCCTACACAGAAAACACAAGAGTTAGGGGAACTACTTTCAATCCCGGTCACTTTCGTAGATTAAAACTACTTTTGAGAAAACTTGACAAATCTAAAGGCACTGTAATAAATGCGAAATAACACTATAAGACACATGTAATAGCACGTATGCATTGTTGTGGTGTACAAGTTCTGCGTTTGCAATTACTACACATTATTCAAGACATTGGCGTAAATGTATAACCCTTGTCTTCCCTATCTTTAGCAGTCTTCCTTTGAAGTTGTGCCTAGTTATTGTTTGGTTTTAGAGAGTTGCGTCACCAATGTTCCCTCAAATGTTTTACACCACTGAGCAAATTTCAGGTCTGCTGAGCGCAAACTTGAACATTGTGTAAATTCTGTGCAACTTCCAGCGTGTTTACTGTGAATACTGAGGCTGTACCCACTTTAAGTTAAAGTTTCAGACAGTGGTCAATTAGGCTACTGTGGCTATTTGATCATAATGTAGGCCTATCAAAGTGGCCTATCATCAAAAACAATGGAGGAAATGGATTCCATAACATTTCACCATGGAAATAGCTGTTCTATAATTCAGCGTACAGTAGCAACCAATGTGTGGTGTTCAGTGTAGGCTTGCATTCCATGAGACTTTTTGAGAAAAAAACATGAAGGGCTTAATACTAACATGTCCAGACAAGGAGGTGACTGAAAATGCTGTTGTGTTGTTTGATGCAAGAAACCACTTTACAAAATAAAATTCATTATTATTCCCATACCATTATTACAGAGAATCAGACAAATGATGCTACCCTCTGCCTATTGGCTACTTAGCTTATTCAAGCCTGTCAAAAAATACAACAATGCCCCTTTAAGACAAAAAAAAAGCTATTTACCTGACTCGCTTTTCAAAGATGTACACGTTTTGTGCTTTTGTAGGAAGCAATCACTCCCCCATTGCTGACTACAAATGATCTACAGCTGGGCTAATAACTCACTAACTAACAAAGGATATGAACAAATGGGCACACGTAGTTACATGCAGCTCCCGCTTTGATCTCAAAACAAGCGCTTCTACTCGCGACCGCTCATGCTGTAAACACAGTCCAGTTCAAAGTGAATGGCACAGATCCATATATGGCAATGGGCTATTTGCATATAGGCCTACTCTAGCTGTGATTGGTTACTCGATGTGTTCTGCCTATAACAAAATCTCTTGCATAGTTCGTTTGTTTCGGTATTTTGCATTGAAAGCAGCGAATATTGAGTTGATTCGATCACAATTCCCACAGTAAAGGGAAATGTATATAGTGTTAATTAACTAAGGGGGAAAACTAGAAAGTTGAGTGAAGTTCAATCTCATGCTTCTCTGCGCAGACTGATATTTATTTTTGCTTGGCAGTCCAGGGGGAGCTGCGCGCCCGCGCATGGGCGCAGTTTAGAGGGAACATTGTGCGTCACCGTTGGAACACTGCTGTGTGTCACCTTTGGAACACTGCTGTCATTGTGCTAAATAAGAAAAGTAAACAACAGTAGGACCCATGCATTTTTAACACCTACTGTGCCTGCTTCACGCCCTCCAGGAGCGTGGCTGTAGTTGCAGATGGATTCTGGGGCTTGGTGGTGGGATTTCAGCAGAGCGTGATGAAGATGTAGATGTACTTAAGTGGGGGCACCGACTGTCTGTCCTGAGCTGACCTCATTGCTTCCATGATCTACATGTACAGTGTGCCAACAGAGAACCCCTGTCTATGTGGATGAAGACACAAGAGCCACCAAAAAGAACTTGGTATATCTTCATTGAGTGTTGTTTTTCAGCGTCCATATACACTGAGTATACCAAACATTAGGAACACATTCATAATATTGAGTTGCACCCCTCCCCCCCCCAATGCTTCCCACAGTTGTGTCAAGTTGGCTGGATGTTCTTTGGGTGGTGGACCATTCTTGATACACACAGGAAACTGATGAGCATGAAAAACCTACATAGCAGCGTTGCAGTTCTTGACACAAACCGGTGCGCCTGGCACCTACTACCATACACCGTTCAAAGGCACTTAAATATTTTGTCTTGCCCATTCACCTTCTGAATGGCACACATACACAATGTCTCAATTGTCTCAAGGCTTAAAAATCCTTATTTAACCTGTCTCCTCCCCTTCATCTACACTGATTGAAGTGGATTTAACAAATGGCATCAATAAGGGATCATAGCTTTCACCTGGATTCACCTGGTCAGTCTATGTCATGGAAAGAACAGGTGTTCTTAATGTTTTGTATACTCAGTGTATGTATCGAGTGTCTCAGCGTCAGGGGCGGCCTGTTCAATAGGGCGATATGGGCGACGCACTGCCAAACGGGAAAAGGAAGGGATTTTTTTTCTAATCAATTATATCACGGCAACAGTAGTTATCAGTGTTGTAATCTATACGTCTGATCTGCCACAGTGCCACACTGCCACTAAATGTCGAATCAGGCTAAAGTCGTGCTTCAAATGGCTCCCCCCTTTTGGGGTGATTTCAGTCAGGTTGAAAATCGCCCAGAAGTCTGTAATAGACTCCCATGTAAAATCTATTTTTTTTCAAATTTCAGAGCCTTCAATACAATCTCAATGGGTGTCTGTGGGCTTGCACTTACGCTTTACGTCATACGTTACGTAACCATGAACGTAACTGAGAAAAGAGTGGATTGTTTGAAAGAAGTTCCTTTTTGTCGGCGAACAAATGGAGATAAATTGGCAACGAAACAATTAGGACCTCCCAGACCAAATTTAATAATTCAACAGGTTTCTACTAAAGGCGGAAAGTCCTACACCCGAGGATTTTCCAAAAATTGGTACGAACGAAAAAAGACATTGCCACTCACTCAACTGGATGACGAGGGATACAGGCTAGCTGTCCGCCGCCACAACGATGAGGTTAGTGTTGATAATCACAAGTTTACTGGATGTGGATATGGTGTAATAAAGGCAGTTTATTCAGAGGTAAATATATCTGGAATCGCGTTCACGGACCCGTTCGTCAAACTCTTAGGGAGCTATAAATTAAGCCCCATTACTTACCATATCAGATAAGAGAAATTGCTGCAGCTACATATATTTTACATCCTGGCCCTACATAGTTCACTATTTGCATCACTTACCAAAATATTACATGTGGTCATATATGCTTGGAAAGTGGAGATGCCATAGAACGTCAAAAAAGTAAACATTGCTGGAGACACATTGCCGTTTTGGAGAAGACGTCGCGTTTGCTAGCGAAGAGATTTGTTGTGGCAAATGAACTTGGGCTGGGAATTGCCAGGAACCTCACGATAAGATATATGCATCAGCATTGCGAGTCTCATGATTCTATACGTATTGCGATTCGATACTGTGATTTTATTGCGCACCATATGTCTGTTGCAGAGGGATCAGAAAGCCATGAGAACGAGTTTTGATCAGTCATGGAAATAAAAGTGCTGAAAACAAATTTGCTCCCAATGTGAAAAGATTGAGAACAAGCTATGAAGGAACAATAATGGTGTTTTGGTGCAGGTACAGCCAACTAGCGCTAAAATATTGCGATATTGTCAATACAGTATATCGTAAAGTATCACTATGTAACTCGATTTCTTTCACCCCAATCCCTCAAATTAACGGTAAATAACTGAATTGTTTGCCCCACATTTAGCTAAGATGATTAGCTAGCCAGCTAAAATGTTTTATTTAGTTAGCAGTCGCATCTACAATAGTTTACTGTCAATAACATGTCTCCAAAAATGACGTGGTGTCTCCAATTGTGTTGACATTTTACAATTGCAATGCGCATCCATGAGTATCCACTTTCTGTAGCTCAGCTGGTAGAGCATGGTGCTTGTAACGCCAAGGTAGTGGGTTCGATCCCCGGGACCACCCATACACAAAAATGTATGCACGCATGACTGTAAGTCGCTTTGGATAAAAGCGTCTGCTAAATGGCATATTATTATTATTATTATTATTATTATTATTATCTGAAGAGAGCCCCGAAACATTGTGTGCAGACATTTTATGCAATAAATGAAGTAGGTTCAATCTAGTAGTTCTGATCTTCTGATTGGTCCTGATGAGTTGGGCGAGGTCCCCTGCAGGCTACTGTCACTGTTGCATTGGCTCTGAGTCGGGTTCTCTGTCTTCAAATGTTCAGCCTAAGAGAGGGGATTTTTGTGTGTGTGTGTGTGTGTGTGTTTAACAGTGATGATGTGTGTGTGTGTGTGTGTGTTTAACAGTGATGATGTGTGTGTGTGTGTGTTTGTGTGTGTGTGTGTCCTCAGAGCAAGAACTCGTGAGTTGGAAGAACTGAGAGGCCTATGGCGTGGGTGTTGTCCTTGGCCACCTGCTGACAAGGCTGACAAGATAGGACCCTTTTGTCCATTGTTATTGGATAGGAACAGAACTTATAACCAGCTCCTGACCTAAATAGATCTTAGCACAACATTTTACTCAACATATCATATTCCATATTCACTATAACAAATATATTTACTACGACATTAGCAAGAACCGCCACATCCTCAGCCGGCTAATCCAGTGTGTGAAGTTTTGCGGAGTGTTTGAGTTAGCTTTGCGAGGCAAAGATGAAACTGAGGGCTCCACCAACCCTGGTAAGCCAACACTTTTGAGATCAGTCAATAAATGCTTCTGGTATTGACTTATATGCTGCCCCTGTCTTCATGTTGTTGCTGGACATATCTTTTTTTAAATGTGTGTAGGTCACCTAAATCATCAGAAAAATTGCCCCTCCTGAGAATTTTTTCAGGAGCCGCCACTGCTCAGCGTAGGAGTGCTGATCTAGGATTAGATCCCCATGTCCATTTAATATTATTCGCTGTGATCTATAATGTAAAACTGATCCTAAATCAGCATTCCTCAGCACTTGATACATACAGTGCATTCGGAAAGTATTCAGACCCCTTTACTTTTTCCACATTTTGTTAGGTTACAGTCTTAATCTAAAATTGATTAAATTGTTTTTTTCCCTCATCAATCTACACACAATACCGCATAATGACAAAGCAAAAGCAGGCTTTTTGATTTTTTTGCAAATGTATTAAAAATATAAATATTCAGACCTTTACTCAGTACTTTGTTGAAGCACCTTTGGCAGTGATTACAGCCTTGAGTCTTCTTTAGTATGATGCTACAAGCTTGGCACACCTGTATTTGGGGAATTTCTCCCTTTCTTCTCTGCAGATCCTCTCAAGCTCTGTCAGGTTGGATGGGGAGCGTCGCTGATCAGCTATTTTCAGGTCTCTCTAGAGATGTTAGATCGGGTTCAAGTCCGGGATCTGGCTGGGCCACCCAAGGACATTCAGAGACTTGTCCCGAAGCCACTCCTGAGTTGTTTTGGCTGTGTGCTTAGGGTCGTTGTCCTGTTGGAAGGTAAACCTTTGCCCCAGGCTGAGGTCCTGAGCGCTCTGCAGAAGGTTTTCATCAAGGATCTCTGTACTTTGCTCCGTTCATCTTTCCCTCGAGCCTGACTAGTCTCCCAGTACCTGCCGCTGAAAAACATCCCCACAGTATGATGCTGCAACCATCATGCTTCACCATAGGGATGGTGCCATGTTTCCTCCAGATGTGACGCTTGTCATTCAGGCCAAAGAGTTCAATCTTGGTTTCATCAGACCAGAGAATCTTGTTTCTCATGGTCTGAGAGTCCTTTAGGTGCCTTTTGGTAAACTCCAAACGAGCTGTCATGTGCCTTTTACATTTTATTTTAGTCATTTAGCAGACGCTCTTATCCAGAGCGACTTGCAGTTAGTGAATACATATTTTTTTATACTGTCCCCCCGTGGGAATCGAACCCGCAACCCTGGCGTTGCAAACGCCATGCTCTATCAACTGAGCTACATCCCTGCCGGCCATTCCCTCCCCTACCCTGGACGACGCTGGGCCAATTGTGCGCCGCCCATGAGTCTCCCGGTCGCGGCCGGCTGCGACAGAGCCTGGATTCGAACCAGGATCTCTAGTGGCACAGTTAGCACTGCGATGCAGTGCCTTTTACTGAGGAGTGGCTTCCGTCTGGCCACTCAACCATAATGGCCTGATTGGTGGATTGCTGCAGAGATGGTTGTCCTTCTGGAAGGTTCTCCCATCTCCACAGAGGAACTCTGGAGCTCTGTCAGAGTGACCATTGAGTTCTTGGTCACCTCCCTGACTAAGGCCCTTCTCCCCCAATTGCTCAGTTTGGCCGGGCGGCCAGCTCTAGGAAGAGTCTTGGTGGTTCCAAACTTCTTCCAAGCAGTGGGGCTTCCTGGTCTAACCCTTTTAAGCCGTGTAGCTTCAGCTTCACGCTTCCTGGTCTTCTTGGTCTAACCATTTTAAGCCGTGTAGCTTCAGCATCACGCTTCCTGGTCTGGTAGAAATTCAACCATTTGCAACATCCGGTTTATATCGTAATCTGCTTGGTCTGAGGTGAATTTCGTCACGAGGGGTTTCATACTTGAGTAGAAAAGGGCCGTTTCAACATGTGTGTGCTCATCTGGGCATGACCACTGACTGATAACAAATCAATATGGAAACAATCATCTCATCTAAAAAAAAAATCTAGAATGCTAAAATCACTTTTTTATCTTCTTTTTTTTATACAACAATTAGATGCAAACCTCATAACTGGGAAGTGCACACCCCCAGAGATTCAGTTATGTTGTTCCACCGTCTTTAATGACATCACAACATAATAACAAATTTGACATGATTGTTCTTTAAGTCGCCACCGACCATTTCCCAAATTCTTTGAAGTATGAATATTGTTTCATTATCCACTTTTGGATGTTGGAGTCTTGGCGGGAAAACTTCCATTGTTCCAAAGGGAAATTCCCTCTCCTAATACTGCATGGCACAGAAAATAATGTTTCTGCAAGGAATTTACAACCGGTCATATAACTGGCCCCCAGGAAAGGGGGTGTTCAAACATTTGCCTAGCCGGCATCTTTGATCCTCAACCCATGAGGGCAAGTCATGACAGTATTGTGTGTAGATTGATGAGGGAACATTTTTATTTAATCAATTTTGAAATAAGGCTGTAACGTAACAAAATGTGGAAAAAGTTAAGGGGTCTGAATACTTTCCGAATGCACTGTATGGCCCTGTCCTCAACCTCATCCTGCCTCTCAAAGTTCCTTAGTTCTTTGTATGTCTGAATGTTGTGTATCTGCAGGGAAATCTTATTTTACTGCCAAATTATTTTACATGGAATACATAATGACCTGACACACATGTTCTGTTATCAGTGAGACACAAGCTAACTGATGCATTAAATTGCTCAGTCTGCGGGTTGGTGCTTTAATGCCAGCATTTTCATTTTTAAAACTGCGGCATACACCCCACACTGGATCCCTGCCAACGCAGTGACTCAATCTTCGTTAGCACCTCGCAGTGTCTGCCTGTAGGCCTCTGCTGCCTCTGCCTTTGTCCCCAGCAGATCTAACACTGAAATACCTACAAAGAAAAGGCCTTGATAAGGAATTGGAGAACTAACACCCGTTAGCAATCAGAGTCAGCCATTTTCCCCCAGTCAAAAGGTGTTCCTAATCAGGGCTCAGCATTGTTCTCGTTTGTGACTCTTAGCATCACTACCGTCCGTCGCTGAGTGATTGCACTCTGATTCAGCCTTGTTCTGTGTGTACGTCTCCAGTCTCTCTCTCACGTTCTTCTCCCTCTCTCTCTCTCAGTCTCACCATTTCTTTTATCATAATGAAGGTGGACATTTTATACCTTTTTTAGACCTACAGTGCCTTCAGAAAATATTCATACCCCTTGACTTATTCCACATTTTGTTGTGTTACAGCCTGAATTCAAAATAGATTATATTGATTTTTTTCTCACCCATCTACACACAATTCCCCATAATGACAAAGTGAAAGCATTTTTATGTTTCGCTAATTTATTGAAAATGGAATACAGAAATATATAAATTACATAAGTATTCACACCCCTGAGTCAATACTTTGTAGAAGCACCTTTGGCGGAGATTACAGCTTTAAGTTGTCTTTGGTATGTCTGTATCAGCTTTGCACATCTGGATTTTGAGATTTTCTCCCATTCTTCCTTGCAGATTTTCTTAAGCTCTGTTAAATCAGATATGAAGCGGCGGTGAACAGCAATCATCAAGTCTTTCCACAGATTTTCTATGGGATTCAAATCAGGGCTTTGGTTAGTCCACTCAAGAACTTTCACATTCTTGTTTTGAAGCCATTCCAGCATTGCTTTGGCTGTATGCTTGGGGTCATTGTCCTGTTGGAATGTAAATCTTCAACACAGTATTAGGTAGTTTGCACTCTGAAGCAGGTTCTCATCATGGATTTGCCTGTATTTGGCTCCAGTCATTGTTCCCTCTATCCTTACCAGTCTCCCAGTCCCTGCCGCTGAAAGTCCCATGATGCTGCCACCACCATGCTTCACAGTAGGGATGGTGTTAGACGGATGATGAGCTGCTGTTAACCTGTGGCGACTCGGACTAGGCTGGATGCCATGACCTACGTAGGCAAGAGATTAGAAACGGCTTCTGATCAATTGGAGAAATTGTAACATAATCTTAATTTCACTACTCCCATTAAAATGCATGTAATGACTGTCACGCCTACTCCCTCTCTCCTGCTCCGGCGCTCGACGTTGCCGGTCTACTAACCACCGGTCATGGCAACCCACATTACGCAAACCTGGCAACCATCATTGCGCACACCTGCTCCCCATCATTACGCACACCTGGACTTCATCATCACCCTGATTACTCTCCCTTTATTTAGCCCTCAGTAGCCTCAGTCTTCAGGCAGTAGTGGTTTTGTTTACGTTCAGTACGCTACTCCTGTTTTGATTATCTTAACGTTTCTTATTATTAAACTCACCTTCTGCACCTGCTTACTGACTCCCTGCGTATATGTTATATAATACTGCCTCAAGATATGGAAGCAGCAGAAGTTAAGGATATCTCCCAGATGGTCGACGAACAGGAACACCTACTCCGTCAACACCACGACCAGCTGGCTCAACTGGGTACGGTAATGGATAAAGTCCTCCGCGTTCTCCACCACCTCGATAACACCCGAGAGGATTCATCTCCAACTAGCGGAGGATCCTCTACCATGAGTCGTCCCAGCAAGCCAGTCCCCCAGCCCATCCAGCAGTCCGCCCAGGTCAGCGATGCTCTATTGTCCCTTCCGGACAAATATGACAGGACTCCATCGAAATGCCGTGGCTTCCTACTCCAGTGCTCTCTCTATTTCGCCCATCAGACAGGAGCCCTCTCCACCGAGAGGTCCAAGGTTGCCACAGTCATTTCCCTGCTGACCAGACAGGCTTTGGAATGGGCTACAGCCATCTGGGAGAGAGGAGATGAGGAGCTGTGTTCCTATGAGAGGTTCATGGCTCTGTTCAGGGCGGTGAGGGAGGTGAGTGACTACTCCAACTCCGGCAGGGTGCCCAGACCGCTGCGGAGTACGCCCTCACCTTCCGGAATGTGGCAGCCTCCAGCAGATGGAATGAGCCGGCGCTCCGCACCTTATTCCGAAGAGGATTGCGCGAAGATGTCCAGACAGAGTTGGCGTGTCGGGACGACAACCTTTCCTTGATAACCTTCTTTGAGAGCGCCGGCACCCCCCTCGTCTCTCACCTTCCTCCTTTGGCCATCCTGAAACAGAGCCTGAACCCATGGAGGTAGGGGCCACACACCTCCCCGCGGCAGAGCGGCGTCGCCAGACACAGTTGGGGCTCCGTTCCTATTGTGGTCAGGAGGGGCACCAGCTTCAGCGGTGTCCGGTGCGTTCCCAGGACAGAGAGGAGGCCCAGTGATCATCCATCTCCCGGGGTAGGCGTGAGTATTCCATCATCATCTCTTTCCGCCAAACCCTTTCTGGTTTCCATTTCACTGGCTGTCTGTCCATCATGTGTTGTCTCTACAGCTCTAGCGGACTCCGGCGCCGCGGGGAATTTCATCGACCAGGCCCTTGCCTCCTCCCTGAACATGACCTCATACCCGCTCTCCTCTCCTTTTCCGGTCCAAGCACTGGATAGTCGACCATTGGGATACGGCACAATAACGCACATCACATCACAGCACCACTCACTCTCACAGTGGAACCCATGCATCAAGAAAGCCTTCCCTTCCTCATCATCAATGCACCAATACACAAAGTCATTATTGGCCTCCCGTGGCTCCAATGTCATGACCCCACCATCTCATGGTCGAGGATGAAAATCACTGACTGGGCACCCGAATGCCGGAGGACCTGCATTCCCTTCCCCTGTGGTTGAGAGTCCTGTGGTTGCCCCCCAGCCCAACATCCCGGAGGTATACTAGTATCTCCGGGAGGTTTTCTCCAAGACCCGCGCCACCTGTCTCCCTCCTCATCGCCCCTGGGACTGTGCCATCGACCTGCTTGCAGGCTCTGCACCTCCGCATCTACCCTCTGTCGGTAGCTGAAACCAAGGCTATGGAGGAGTACATCCAGGAGGCTCTCCAACAGGTTTCATCAGCACGTCCACCTCTCCTGCATCGGCAGGCTTCTTCTTCGTGGCCAAGAAGGACGGGGGTCTATGCCCGTGCATCAATTACAGAGGCCTCAATTCCATCACCACCAAGTACCACTACCCTCTCCCGTTGGTGCCGGCCGCGATCGAACAGCTCCGCGGGGCCCGTTTCTTTAAACCAAATTGGACCTGCGGAGTGCCTACAATCTGCGCCGCATCCGGGAGGGGGATGAATGGAAAATGGCAGTAAGCATGATGTCTGGCCACTACAAGTACTTGGTGATGCCTTATGGATTAGCCAATGCTCCATCAGTGTTCCAGGCATTCGTTAACAAGGTGTTCCGGGACATGCTCGGGCGCAAGATGGTCGTGTATATCAATGACATCCTGTTCTACTCAGCCACCTTGGAGGATCACATCACCCACGTCAGAGTAGTCCTGGAACGCCTCCTGGATAATCACCTGTGAAACCGCTGTCTCCTTCTTAGGATACCAGATCAGTCCAAAGAGAGTGATGATGGATGAGAGGAAGGTCGATGCAGTTAGGTCATGGCCAGTCCCAATCACCATAAAGGGGCTACAACGTTTTTTGGGGTTTTCCAACTTCTACCGCTGCTTTATTAGGAACTTCAGCTCCATTGCCTCTCCTCTCACCTCTCTCCTCAAGGGTGGTTCCCATAAGTTGGTGTGGAGTCTTGCAGCCAATGAGGCCTTCCGTATACTGAAGGAACGTTTCACCTCCGCCCCGTTGCTGAAACACCCAGATCCTACGCTGCCCTTCGTGGTGGAGGTGCATGCGTCAGAAGTGGGTGTGAGGGCCGTCCTGTCTCAACGTCAAGGTAACCCACAGAAATTGTATCCCATGTGCATACTACAAAAAAAACAGTCTCCAGCAGAGAGGAACTATGACATCGGCGACCAGGAGCTCTTGGCGGTGAAGTTGGCATTAGAGGAGTGGAGACACTGGCTGGAGGGCGCCAAGGACCCATTTCTTATCCTCACCGACCATCGGAACCTGGAATACATACAGACAGCGAGGTGGCTGAACCCGCGCCAAGCAAGGTGCGCCCTTTTCTTCACTAGATTCAACTTCACCTTGTCAAATCGCCCAGGTTCAAAGAACATCAAAGCTGATGCCCTGTCCCATCTCTACGATTCGGGAGAGGTTCCTGTCCTGAGTGCACCCACCATTCCGCCCTCCCGAGTCATTGCCCCTGTGCTTTGGGACGTACAGTTGAAGTCGGAGGTTTACATACACTTAGAATGGAGTCATTAAAACTCGTTTTTCAACCACTCCACAAATGTCGTATTAACAAACTATAGTTTTGGCAAGACGGTTAGGACATCTACTTTGTGCATGACACAAGTCATTTTTCCAACAATTGTTTACAGACAGATTATTTCACTTATAATTCACTGTATCACAATTCCAGTGGGTCACAAGTTTACATACACTAATTTGACTGTGCCTTTAAATAGCTTGGAAAATTCCAGAAAATGATGTCATGGCTTTAGAAGCTTCTGATAGGCTAATTGACATCATTTGAGTCAATTGGAGGTGTACATGTGGATGTATTTCAATGCCTACCTTCAAACTCAGTGCCTCTTTGCTTGACATCATGGGAAAATCAAAAGAAATCAGCCAAGACCTCAGAAAAAAAATTGGTTCATCCTTGGGAGCAATTTCCAAATGTCTGAAGGTACCACGTTCATCTGTACAAACAATAGTACGCAAGTATAAACACCATGGGACCACGCAGCCGTCATACCGCTCAGGAAGGAGACGTGTTCTGTCTCCTAGAGATTAACGTACTTTGGTGCAAAAAGTGCAAATCAATCCCACAACAACAGCAAAGGACCTTGTGAAGATGCTGGAGGAAACAGGTACAAATGTATCTATATCCACAGTAAAACGAGTCCTATATCGACATAACCTGAAAGGCCGCTCAGCAAGGAAGAAGCCACTGCTCCAAAACCTCCATAAAAAAGCCAGACTACGGTTTGCAACTGCACATGGGGACAAAGATTGTACCTTTTGGAGAAATGTCCTCTGGTCTGATGAAACAAAAATAGAACTGTTTGGCCATAATGACCATCGTTATGTTTGGAGGAAAAATGGGGTTGCTTGCAAGCCGAAGAACACCATCCCAACCGTGAAGCATGGGGGTGGCAGCATCATGCTGTGGGGGTGCTTTGCTGCAGGAGGGACAGGTGCACCTCACAAAATAGATGACATCATGAGGAAGGAAATTGAAGTGGATATATTGAAGCAACATCTCAAGACATCAGTCAGGAAGTTAATGCTTGGTCGCAAATGGGTCTTCCTAATGGACAATGACCCCAAGCATACTTCCAAAGTTGTGGCAAAATGGCTTAAGGACAACAAAGTCAAGGTATTGGAGTGGCCATCACAAAGCCCTGACCTCAATTCTATAGAACATTTGTGGGCAGAACTGAAAAAGCGTGTGCGAGCAAGGAGGCCTACAAACCTGACTCAGTTACACCAGCTCTGTCAGGAGGAATGGGCCAAAATTCACCCAACTTATTGTGGGAAGCTTGTGGAAGGCTACCTGAAATGTTTGACCCAAGTTAAACAATTTAAAGGCAATGCTACCAAATACTAATTGAGTGTATGTAAACTTCTGACCCACTGGGAATGTGATGAAAGAAATAAAAGCTGAAATAAATCATTCTCTCTACTATTATTCTGACATTTCATATTCTTAAAATAAAGTGTTGATCCTAACTGACCTAAGACAGGGAATTTTTACTAGGATTAAATGTCAGGAATTGTGAAAAACTAAGTTTAAATGTATTTGGCTATGTTTTATGTAAACTTCCAACTTCAACTGTAGATGTGGACATTCGCCAGGCTCTTGAGATGGAACATGCGCCTGCTACCTTTCTTTCATATCGAACCTACGTTCCCACAGGGATAAGGGATAGGCTACTGACCTGGGCACACACATCTCTCGTCGCTGGACACCCAGGTATCACCCACACTATTCAATCTATCTCCGGAAAGTACTGGTGGCCCACCTTGGCGCAGGATGTTGCTCGCTATGCCAACTCCTGCTCCGTATGTACCCAAACTAAATCTCCCCGGCAAGCTTCAGCAGGGAAACTCCTTCCACTTCCCGTGCCTCAGCGGCCTTGGTCTTATCTGTTCATTGATTTTGTCACTGATATCCCCTCTTCTGAGGGTTTCACTACTATTATGGTTGTTGTGGACCGATTCTCTACATCCTACCATTTTATCCCTCTCTCTGGTCTCCCTACCGCTCTCCAGGTCACTGAGGCACTGTTACAGCAGGTCTTCCGGCAATATGGCCTTCCGAAGGTCTCCGAATGTGGCCCCCAATTCACGTCACGGGTATGGAAAGCCTTCATGGAGAAGCTGGAGGTCACGGTCAGCCTCACTTCTGGGTACCGGCCTCAGTCTAACGGGTAGGTGGAGAGGATGAGCCAGGAGCTGGGGAGGTTCCTTAGGAGTCACTGCCAGGACCGGCAAGGGGAGTGGGCCCGGTTCCTTCCCTGGGCAGAGTATGCCCAGAATTCACTGCGTCACTCCTCCACCGGGCTGACCCTCTTCCAGTGTGTCCTGGGGTATCAGCCAGCCCTGGCTCCGTGGACCCCGAGCCAGACCGAAGCTCCTGCGGTGGACGAGTGGTTCAGGCGCGCAGAGGAGGTTTGGGATGATGCCCATGTGAGGCTCCAGCGCGCCGTCGGCCGCCAGAATGAGCAGGCGGACTGTCACCGCAGTGAGGCTCCTGTGTTCCATCCTGGTGATCGCGTCTGGCTCTCCACCAGGAACCTCCCGCTCCGCCTGCCCTGTAGGGAGCTGAGCCCCCGGTTTGTGTGGCCATTTCAGGCTATCAATCAAGTTAGAGTAGCTAGCTTGTCTAACTACAGTATCTTAGCTGGCATGCAAGCAATTATTAAATGTACTGAATAAGACACGTTCCTTTCAATCTTTTACCCCGATTTTAGCAGAGATGCAGAAAAGCATATTTAGTTTCTATTTTTTTTTAACACCAGTCAGGAGGATACAGACAGCTCAAGAGGTATGCTTAGATATGCAGAAAAACAAAACAAAAATTTTAACATAGAATTAAGCATAATGATTATGGCTGTAGATTGCAGGAAAAAGCTGTTTCAGGAGTTTGAAAAATGTTAAATTCTCCTACCACCCCCTAGCCATACTCACATAATTGTGCCACCTCAGATTTTTGGGGTGCATGACGCCCCTGCCCAAAAGAGTTCTACCTGGAACCAAAAAGTGTTCTCCTATGGGGACAGCCAAAGAACCCTTTTGGAACACTTTTTTCTAAGAGTGTAGTGTAGTCCTTTTGACCAGGCCCCATAGGACTCTGGTCAAAAGTAGTGCACTATATAGGGAATAGAGTGCCATTTCAGATGCAGACAGAGACTACAGTGAGGTCAAATGGCTGAGGTGCTATTTCAGGAAGCCAGTCAGTCAGGTGTCTTTCTGAATTTGTCGCTGTTTGCTGCGCCCTCACACCCTGTCTGCTGTAATTCTCACTGTCTCACTGTATCGTTCTGGCCATGGATGGTATTAATAGTCTGAACATCAAGGTCAGTTTGGCATCAAAGAAGAAAGTCATTGTATGAGCATATCTCATATCTCAACTGATATCTTAAGTGAACTTGGTGGGATTTAACAAATTCGGTGTTCATGCAGGTGCCTAATAAGTGTTCAATGCAGGTATTTTTAGTAACTCTAAACTGTAGGTGTCCAATGTGTATCAGTGGAGGCTGGTGACTTGAAAAATGGAGGAGGATGGGAGACCTACGGTATAGGTGCGGAACGCACGGAGACGACAAAGTGTGTTTAAAAAATCATCAAAGACTTATTATTTTAACCTAAAGCATTTAATAAAGACATTTATAGTACAATATTATGGGGAATGGGAATGAGAGGGCTATTTACACAGTGTTGGGAAGGGATCACAGCAGTGATTGAATGAGGGTATGAGGCATGAATTGAGGTGTTCGAGGCTTGACTTCAGTGCAGGACAGGATTTGACTGGGAAGACAAAAAACAATAACACAACACACTACACAGTTGGTCCAAGCAAGCAGTAAAATCATTGATGTGTAATAATGTGATTGTGTTTGTGTATGTGATTGACTCTACATACAGTAATGAGAGATTAGATAGGGGTACTCACAGTGCTTGGAAAGGAAACATTCAATGTGCCAGTGGTGAGCGGGCACATGAGACGTGGCTTCAGTTCATGTCAGGAGAGAGTTGACAATGGTAGTGGAGTGGTCATCACCTATTAAATCAGAGAACAGGAGGGGACTTAGCTGTAAATACAAAGAGCAGATACATTGCATTATAGCTGCGCCATCGTAGGTTTGAACAACAAGTTTCTCCATGAAGTTAAACTCAGACATCTCAAAATTCACAAATTCAAACACAGACTGCGCCTCTCGCTCAATTGACACATCAAAGTAGCCCAAGAAACGTTCCTGAATAAAGCCCTGATCATCCACATACCTGACAATAACTGACAACTGCAAGCAGACTGGTGGCACCATAGGTCCCAGAGTGGTGGGGCAATTTTCACCCACTGGGGCCCAGAGTTTTTCCTTATCTGTTAACCTAACCAGGAAAACTCTGGACCCTATAAGGTATGACAGTGATTAATCAGTTGTAAAAAGGTTTTATAAGGGCTATGATGGGACCAGTTATTCCTAATCAGGTCACATGGTTTGGACTATAAATACATAACGTTACCAATTAATTACCCTGACCAAATGGACAGCGCACATAGGCTGTATGCAGCTGCTCTTATTGGTAGCCTAAAGTTGATCAGACTGAAGAATTGTCTCGTTTTCATCCCATACAGCATGTCAGATCTCTAATGTTTAGGTGTAGCCTAGGCTGCTTCAACATTTATGTAATGAGTTTTTGCTTGTGTCTGTCCAGAGTGATTATGTGTTATCATCTTTGCTAAATAATGCGTCAACCTCTCTCTTTAATCTAACTTTTAATGGATGATGCGATGGAAGCTATCAAATCATTCTGAATTGATTTTCGACATCCCAGAAAAGACAGTAGAAAGTTCCATATGTTCATCAAGTAAAGCATCGTAACCGTAGTTGCACTTGTTAGCGGAACTTTCCCTCTCGTCGTGAACTCTAAAAGCCAATTCTTGCATCCCCAAAAATGCAGTGGTGTTGATAAGCCGCTTGAGAACATCCCTGTTTCTTCCTACTTTCTCGTTGTGTTGCGCAGTTTGAATACGCAGACCTTCGTCATGATCTATACAGCTTTTTCCCAGAAGCTTGAATCTGATGTGGGCATTTATATGCTCCCTACTTTTGTTTTGAACGATCGATGTTCTTCAGCTCATTGTAGCCCCCTTTCGCCCAAGACTCACTTTCCAAAAAGCAGGCAAGGTCTGTCACACCCTGATCTGTTTTACCTATCTTTGTGATTGTCTCCAACCCCCTCCAGGTGTCGCCCATCTTCCCCATTATCCCCAGTGTATTTATACCTGTGTTCTCTGTTTGGCTGTTGCCAATTCGTTTTGTTCGTCAAGCCTACCAGCGTTTTTCCCCTTGCTCCTGTCTTTTCTAATGTTCCTGTTTTCTAGTTTTCCTGGTTTTGACCATTCTGCCTGCCCTGACCCTGAGCCTGCCTGCCGTCTTGTACCTTGTCCCACCACACTGGATTACTGACCTCTGCCTGCCCTGCCACTGAGACTGCATGCCGTTCTGTACCTTTTGGACTCTGATCTGGATTACGGACCTCTGCCTGCCCTTGACCTGTCGTTATGCCTGCCCCCTGTTCTAGTAATAAACTTTTGTTTTGCATCTGGGTCTTCCCTAAAACGTGATAAGGACAGCAATACAGGCGGCTTGATGAAAGGCTCCCTGTTAACCAGCTATACTTTTGATACCAATTGGTATTGAATGCCCTCACCTTTTCATCCTTCTTCATGAAACTGATCTCAGGCAGAGGTCGACCCTCGGTTTTAATTTGTCAACAAAATTTGCAGTAGTGTTGGTGGCGAAAACTGCACACACGAGCTGGTAGCTAGGTAGCTACTGCTATTTGCTACTGAAGTTAGCAAGGAAAATTGAAATAAATTGCACTAACTGGACACAAAAATAAAGTTACAAAACCAAGAAAACAATTTATAATCTATCTCCTCCATCTCCTGTAATTTGAAGAAACTAATTTGAATTGAATAAATTCCAAAAAATGCTCAACTACCACTTTTCAATCTCTATCCAATAATGTCACAGCCTCACCAGGCTTCTCAACACATAGAACCCAACCCCAATACAACACACTAGGTTCATTCTGTGATCCTAATCCTATGATTGGATGGACAACATGTCAATTCATACTGCAAAAGCTTTGATTGGTTGGAGGACATCCTCCGGAAGTGGTCATAATTACCATGTAGGTCTATGGAAGGAGGTGAGGCCTACGAGTCTCCTAGGTTTTGTATTGAAGTCAATGTACCCAGAGGACAGAAGCTAGCTGTCCTCCGGCTACACCATGGTGCTATCCCAGAGAGTGCTGTTGAAGTTACTATAGACCTTCATTGCAAAACAGTGTGTTTTAATCAATTATTTCATGACATATGAATATATTTAGTATAGTTTTATCTAAAAAGGATCACTTTCTTAGTGTTTCACTATTTTTATTTTTATGAAATTTCACTGATGTGTATGTTAGGCACATTCGTCAACACAGGTCAAACTCCTAAAGAGTTCAAGTGTGTGTGAATCCATCTCTGTTGTCATCATTGAAACAAACAAATGAAAGACTCGTACAAATAAAATGGCAGTCTAAAGTGATTCATCATAACTGGCAAAGAGCTTCCCCATTATTTAACGGAAAGTGCTTTACAGACCTGGGCAGAAATTAGTTTTATTTAGTAGTTTATTTAAATATACCAACTTTTCAAATACTGGATGTAGTCGAATATCAGATTTTTGGGGTGTTTGTATCATTTGATTTACACAACATGCCTACCACTTTGAAGATGCAAAATATTTATTTTTGTGAAACAAACAAGAAATAAGACAAAAAAACTGAAAACTTGAGCGTGCATAACTATTCACCCCACCAAAGGCAATACTTTGTAGAGCCACCTTTTGCAGCAATTACAGCTGCAAGTCTCTTGGGGTATGTCTCTATAAGCATGGCACATCTAACCACTGGGATTTTTGCCCATTCTTCAAGGCAAAACTGCTCCAGCTCCTTCAAGTTGGATGGGTTCTGCTGGTGTACAGCGATCTTTAAGTCATACCACAGATTCTCAATTGGATTGAGGTCTGGGCTTTGACTAGGCCATTCCAAGACATTTAAATGTTTCCCCTTAAACCACTCGAGTGTTGCTTTAGCAGTATGCTTAGGGTCATTGTCCTGCTGGAAGGTGAACCTCCGTCCCAGTCTCAAATCTCTGGAAGACTGAAACAGGTTTCCCTCAAGACTTTCCCTGTATTTAGCGCCATACATCATTCCTTCAATTCTAACCAGTTTCCCAGTCCCTGCCGATGAAAAACATCACCACAGCGTGATGCTGCCACCACCATGCTTCACTGTGGGGATGGTGTTCTCGGGGTGATGAGAGGTGTTGGGTTTGCGCCAGACATAGCGTTTTCCTTGATGGCCAAAAAGCTCAATTTTAGTATCATCTGACCAGAGTGCCTTCTTCCATATGTTTGGGGAGTCTCCCACATACCTTTGGCGATTTTATTCTTTAAGCAATGGCTTTTTTCTGGCCACTCTTCCGTAAAGCCCAGCTCTGTGGAGTGTATGGCTTAAAGTTGTCCTATGGACAGATAGTCTAATCTTTGCTGTGGAGCTTTGCAGCTCCTTCAGGGTTATCTTTGGTCTCTTTGTTGCCTCTCTGATTAATGCCCTCCTTGCCTGGTCCGTGAGTTTTGGTGGGCGGCAATCGCTTGGCAGGTTTGTTGTGGTGCCATATTCTTTCCATTTTTTAACAATGGATTTAATGGTGCTCCGTGGGATGTTCAAAGTTTCTGATCTTTTTTTATAACCCAATCCTGATCTGTACTTCTCCACAACTTTGTCCCTGACCTGTTTGGAGAGCTCCTTAGTCTTCATGGTGCCACTTGCTTGGTGGTGCCCCTTGCCTAGTGGTGTTGCAGACTCTGGGGCCTAAACTGAGATCATGTGACAGATCATGTGACACTTAGACTGCACATTGGTGGACTTTATTTATTTATGTGACTTCTGAAGGTAATTGGTTGCACCAGATCTTATTTAGGGGCTTCATAGCAAAGGGGTGAATACATATGCATGTACCACTTTTCCGTTATTTATTTTTGAGAATTTTTTAAAACAAGTTATTTTTTTCATTTCACTTTACCAATTTGGACTATTTTGTGTATGTCCATTACATGAAATCCAAAATAAAAATCCATTTAAATTACAGGTTGTAATGCAACAAAATAGGAAAAACGCCAAGTGGGATGAATAATTTTGCAAGGCACTGTAAATAACTCTAAATTAAGCATATAGGAGTACCTGTTTCTTGGTTAATCGCTCAACACAGAATAGCCGCATGTGCGCAGTCCCTCAAATCATTTGGAGAAAATATCCTTTCTATTTTATTCAGCTATGTTCAATTGTATTCTTCATACTATAAAATAACATAAAAGAATGCCATGGAATTCTAAGCAAATCTTGTCTGCTAAATGAACTAGTGTAGGCCACAGCCATATGGCATAGCCAGATCAGGGCCTAACATAAGGACAACTCAGAGTATGCTATTCTGTTCTTCTGAAATAGACTACATTTTCTTCATATCATGTTTCTTTAGACCTGTCTAAAATAAATAATGGATTTATTGTGATGGTGTAGGCTATATTACTTGGATTTATTAGACTTTTTTAAATGTAGATGTTCCAAAGGGCTGCATCAGCGGCTTGTAGGCTATGTGTGGAAGCCAGGAGATGCTAAATGTGTTTATGTTAATTCACGTTCAATTACTGTGACACCGGCAGTTATTTGCTTGACAATCACCGACTGACACAATTTCATGACCGCAACAGCCCTAACCACGCTCTAAGTTGGTTAGGTCACTCATTTTGCCCATACCTGCTTTATATAGTAAGCCATGGCCACGTGACTCACTGTCTGTAGGAGCAACCTTTTTCGTAAACGGGGTGTACCTATTAAACTGGCCACTGAGTGTATGTGATCGTATACAAATGTAAGTAAGGTTTGAAATGATAACGTTTTAATCAAATAAGATATTTGTTTGAGCTTCTTGCGGTCAATTTGCAGTCTACAAATGATTTGTAATTATGTTCTTGCCCCGTGACCATCCGATGAAGAAAAACTTGGCCCGAGGCTGAATCTAGTTGATGATCCCTGGCCTATAGCCTATCATTAAATACATGAAGAATATGCAATCACCTCAACATTAGAGTAGACCACGTTTTCAGCTTCAAAATGACAAATAAATATGTTTTCATAGTGAGTGACAAAAGCTAATACAGTAACAATTGACATCAAGTTCTTATACATATGTAGTAACTTTGATTACAATAGCTACATTGTTACATTTGACTTTGTAAATTGCTTTATAATTGTATAATAAGAGTTATTACATAAGTGGAAGAAGGAAAAGTGACTATTCCTCTTGTGTACAGTAGTTCAAAAACTCTCAGCTCATTGCTATGCAATTAAATGCAATTACCAAATTTGCTAATAAAATGTTACTCCAAAAGTAATTACAGTTTTATTACACAGACACAAGAACAGTTTAATATTAAGTGTTACTGAGAATGCTAACAGTAACAAAATATGGCTATTAAGTGTCGAAAGAAAACAAAATATAAAAAAAACTGCCGTCTTAAATCAACTTTTTTTTTTTTTTTTCACCTTTATTTAACCAGGTAAGCCAGTTGAGAACAGGTTCTCATTTACAACTGCGACCTGGCCAGATAAAGCAAAGTAGTGCAACAAAAACAACACAGAGTTACATATGGGGTAAAAAAAAAAAACATAAAGTCAGAAATACAACAGAAAATATATATACAGTGTGTGCAAATGTAGCAAGTTATGGAGGTAAGGCAATAAATAGGCCATAGTGCAGAATAATTACAATAGTATTAACACTGGAATGATAGATGTGCAAGAGATTATGTGCAAATAGAGATACTGGGGTGCAAAAGAGCAAATTAAATAACAATATAGGGATGAGGTAGTTGGGTGGGCTAATTTCAGATGGGCTGTGTACAGGTGCAGTGATCGGTAAGGTGCTCTGACAACTGATGCTTAAAGTTATTGAGGGAGATAAGAGTCTCCAGCTTCAGAGATTTTTGCAATTCGTTCCAGTCATTGGCAGCAGAGAACTGGAAGGAATGGCGGCCAAAGGAGGTGTTGGCTTTGGGAATGACCAGTGAGATATACCTGCTGGAGCGCAGACTACGGGTGGGTGCTGCTATGGTGACCAATGAGCTAAGATAAGGCGGGGATTTGCCTAGCAGTGATTTATAGATGGCCTGGAGCCAGTGGGTTTGACGACGAACATGTAGTGAGGACCAGCCAACAAGAGCGTACAGGTCACAGTGGTGGGTAGTGTATGGGGCTTTGGAGACAAAACGGATGGCACTGTGATAGACTACATCCAATTTGCTGAGTAGAGTGTTGGAGGCTATTTTATAAATGACATCGCTCGAAGTCAAGGATCGGTAGGATAGTCAGTTTTACGAGGGCATGTTTGGCAGCATGAGTGAAGGAGGCTTTGTTGCGAAATAGGAAGCAGATTCTAGATTTAACTTTGGATTGGAGATTCTTTATGTGAGTCTGGAAGTTGAGTTTACAGTCTAACCAGACACCTAGATATTTGTAGTTGTCCACATACTCTAGGTCAGACCCGTCGAGAGTGGTGATTCTAGTCGGGTGGGCGGGTGCTAGCAGCGTTCGATTGAAAAGCATGCATTTAGTTTTACTAGTGTTTAAGAGCAGTTGAAGGCTACTGAAGGATTGTTGTATGGCATTGAAGCTCGTTTGGAGGTTTGTTAACACAGTGTCCAATGAAGGGCCAGATGTATACAAAATGGTGTCGTCTGCGTAGAGGTGGATCTGAGAGTCACCAGCAGCAAGAGCGACATCATTGATATACACGGAGAAAAGTGTCGGCCCAAGAATTGAACCCTGTGGCACCCCCATAGAGACTGCCATAGGTCCAGACAACAGGCCCTCCGATTTGACACACTGAACTCTATCTGAGAAGTAGTTGGTGAACCAGGCGAGGCAGTCATTTGAGAAACCAAGGCTATTTAGTCTGCCAATAAGAATGCGGTGGTTGACAGAGTCGAAAGCCTTGGCCAGGTCGATGAAGACGGCTGCACAGTACTGTCTATTATCAATCGCGGTTATAATATCGTTTAGGACCTTGAGCGTGGCTGAAGTGCACCCGTGACCAGCTCGGAAACCGGATTGCATAGCGGAGAAGGTACGGTGGTATTCGAAATGGTCGATGATCTGTTTATTAACTTGGCTTTCGAATACTTTCGAAAGGCAGGGCAGGATGGATATAGGTCTGTAGCAGTTTGGATCTAGAGTGTCACCCCCTTTGAAGAGGGGGATGACCGCGGCAGCTTTCCAATCTCTGGGGATCTCAGACGTTATGAAAGAGAGGTTGAACAGACTAGTAATAGGGGGTTGCGACAATTTCGGCGGCTAGTTTTAGGAAGAAAGGGTCCAGATTGTCTAGCCCAGCTGATTTGTAGGGGTCCAGATTTTGCAGCGCTTTCAAAACATCAGCTGTCTGAATTTGTGTGAAGGAGAAGCGGGGGGCATGGGCAAGTTGCAGCAGAGGGTGCAGAGTTGGTGGCCGGGTTAGTGGTAGCCAGATGGAAAGCATGGCCAGCTGTAGCAAAATGCTTGTTGAAATTCTCGATTATTGTAGATTTATCGGTGGAGATAGTGTTTCCTAGCCTCAGTGCAGTGGGCAGCTGGGAGGAAGTGCTCTTATTCTCCATGGACTTTACAGTGTCCCAAAACTTTTTGGAGTTAGTGCTACAGGATGCAAATTTCTGTTTGAAAAAGTTAGCCTTTGCTTTCCTGACTGCTTGTGTATATTGGTTCCTAACTTCCCTGAAAAGTTGCATATCGCGGGGGCTTTTTGATGCTAATGCTGTACGCCACAGGATGTTTTTGTGCTGGTCAAGGGCAGTCAAGTCTGAGGAGAACCAGGGGCTATATCGGTTCTTAGTTCTGTATTTTTGAATGGGGCATGTTTATTTAAGATTGAGAGGAAATTACTTTTAAGGAACAACCAGGCATCCTCTACTGACGGAATGAGATCTATATCCATCCAGGATACCTGGGCCAGGTCAATTAGGAAGGCCTCCTCGCTAAAGTGTTTTAGGGAGCGTTTGACAGTGATGAGGGGTGGTTGTTTGACCGCGGACCCGTTACGGACGCAGGCAATAAGGCAGTGATCGCTGAGATCCTGGTTGAAGACAGCTGAGGTGTATTTAGAGGGTATGTTAGTCAGGATGATATCTATGAGGGTACCCATGTTTAAGGATTTAGGGTTGTACCTGGTAGGTTCGTTGATAATTTGCGTGAGGTTGAGGGCATCTAGCTTGGATTGTAGGATGGCTGGGGTATTAAGCATACCCCAATTTAGGTCACCAAGCAGTACAAACTCAGAGGATAAATGGGGGGCAATCAATTCACATATGGTGTCCAGGGCACAGCTGGGGGCTGAGGGGGGTCTGTAGCAAGCGGCAACAGTGAGAGACTTATTTCTGGAAAGGTGGATTTTTAGAAGTAGAAGCTCAAACTGTTTGGGTACAGACCTGGATAGTATGATAGCGCTCTGCAGGCTATCTCTACAGTAGATTGCAACTCCACCCCCTTTGGCAGTTCTATCTAGACGGAAAATGTTATAGTTGGGGATGGAAATTTCAGAATTTTTGGTGGCCTTCCTGAGCCAGGATTCAGACACTGCTAGAACATCAGGGTTGGCAGAGTGTGCTAACGCAGTGAATAACTCAAACTTAGGAAGTAGACTTCTGATATTTATGTGCAAGAAACCAAGACTTTTGCGATTACAGAAGTCAACAAATGATAGCTCCTGGGGAGTAGGAGTGATACTGGGGGCTACAGGGCCTGGGTTAGCCTCTACATCACCAGAGGAACAGAGGAGGACTAGAATAAGGATACGGCTAAAGGCTTTAAGAACTGGTCTTCTAGTGCGTTGGGTACATAGAATAAAGGGGGCAGATTTCCGGGTGTTATAGAAAAGATTCAGGGCATTATGTACAGACAAGGATATGGAAGGATATGAGTAAAGTGGAGGTAAACCTAAGCGTTGGGTAACACTGAAAGAGATAGTATCTCTAGAGGCATCAATTGATTCGGTCTCTGAGTGTATGGGTGGAGGGACAAAGGAGCTAACTAAGGCAGGTTTAGCTAGGCTGGGGGGTCTACAGTGATATAGTACAATTAGAAATAACCGAAACAACAATAAACTAACCATGTTTGGGCTGAGGCTAAACATAAACAGTAGTACCGTAAAAAAGGAACAGTCCAGCAGATATCAGCTGTATAGCTGGGTTATCATAAGGTCCGGTGGTGAAGTGCTAGTGAGTAAGAGGCCACGGCTAGCGTGTGCTACGTCCGTTTTGTTGTAGCCAGCTGGTAGCGAAGAATCCGGAGTTAAAGGTCCAGTGATTCCGGCGGAAAAACTGATATGTTCTGGGTCGATAACGCGCAGTGCTGACTGGCCGAATATCCGGTGATCAAAGTCCAGTGATTAAAATTAATCCCGCGGAAAAAAATCAAATGTTCTGGGTGAAACACTGCTAGCTGTGGCTAATAGCAAGTAGCTAGTCCAGTAGCTAGTTCAGTTTAGTGAGTAAGTGTGTGCTAACGGGCCAGGGCTAGCAGATGGATGGAATCTTCGTGGTTACGTCGTAACCACATCAGACGATTTCGTCGGCAGACCAGTCGTGTAGGATCGGCGGGGCTCCGTGTCAATACTATGTGGTCCCGTCCGGTTGATAGAGAGGTAGATAGCCGGGAGATGGGCCTAGCTCAGGTTGATTAGCCAGACCACAGCGTCCGTTTTGTTGTAGCCAGCTGGAAGCGATGAATCCGGAGTTAAAGTTCCAGTGAATCAGTGATTCCGCGGAAAAACTGATATGTTCTGGGTCGATAATGCGCTGTGCAGACTGGCCGAATATCCGGTGATCAATGTCCAGTGATTAAAATTAATCCCGCGGAAAAAAATCCAATGTTCTGGGTGAAAACACCGCTAGCTGTGGCTAATAGCAAAAAGCAAGTAGCTAGTTAGCTGGCTAGCTAGTTTCAACTGGAGATTCTAGATTCTAGATAAAGGTAAGTCAATAATAGAATCCGTTCCACATTGAGTGAGGCGGGTTGCAGGAAAGTATATCTTGTAGAAGGATGAAAAGTCTGATAGGGAAATATGTACGAAAAATGTACGAAAATAGGGTATTTACAGGCTATTTACAGACAGACGATAAAAACACAACTGCACTACTTCGCCATCTTGGAATTCAGCCAAGGTAGATGGAAAACCATGTTAGTTTGTATTCTAAGTAAACTACACCTTTAAAGATGGTATAGTGTGTAGTTTGAAACAAAAACACTTCACCTCAGATGGACAAAGAGTTTCGATGATGTTTTTGCTAAGCATCCAACTTGCTGTTTGCAATGTTTGCAAATGGCTTTTAATTACTCTGTAGTATGTTCAGGTATCATAATACAGTGCCTTGCAAAAGTATTCATCCCCCTTAGGCGTTTTTCCTATTTTGTTGCATTACAACCTGTAATTTAAATGGATTTTTATTTGGATTTCATGTAATGGACATACACATAATCGTCCAAATTGGTGAAGTGAAAAAATAAATCATTTCAAAGAAATTCAAAAAAATTAATAACGGAAAAGTGGTGCGTGCATATGTATTCACCCCCTTTGCTATGAAGCCCCTAAATAAGATCTGGTGCAACCAATTACCTTCAGAAGTCACATCATTAGTTAAATAAAGTCCACCTATGTGCAATCTAAGTGTCACATGATCTCAGTATATATACACCTGCTCTGAAAGTCCCCAGAGTCTGCAACACCACTAAGCAAGGGGCACAACCAAGCAAACGGCACCATGAAGAACAATGAGCTCTCCAAACAGGTCAGGGACAAAGTTGTGGAGAAGTACAGATCAGGGTTGGGTTATAAAAAAAGATCCGCAACTTTGAACATCCCACGTAGCACCATTAAATCCATTATAAAAAAATTGAAAGAATATGACACCACAACAAACCTGCCAAGGGAGGGCCGCCCACCAAAACTCACGGACCAGGCAAGGAGGGCATTAATCAGAGAGGCAACAAAGAGACCAAAGATAACCCTGAAGGAGCTGCAAAGCTCCACAGCAGAGAATGGAGTATCTGTCCATAGGACCACTTTAAGCCGTACACTCCACAGAGTTGGGCTTTACGGAAGAGTGGCCAGAAAAAGCTATTGCTTAAAGAAAAAAATAAGCAAACACGTTTCATGTTCACCAAAAGGCATGTGGGAGACTCCCCAAACATATGGAAGAAGGTACTCTGGTCAGATTAGTCTAAAATTGAGATTTTTGGCCATCAAGGAAAACACTATGTCTGGCGCAAACCCAACACCTCTCATCACCCCGAGAACACCATCCCCACAGTAAAGCATGGTGGTGGCAGCATCATGGGGCGGCAGGTAGCTTATTGGTTAAGAGCGTTGTGCCAGTAACCGAAAGGTTGCTGGTTCTAATCCCGAGCCGACTAGGTGAAAAATCTGTTGATGTTTTTTATCAGCAGGGACTGGGAAACTGGTCAGAATTGAAGGAATGATAGATGGCGCTAAATACAGGGAAAGTCTTGAGGGAAACCTGTTTCAGTATTCCAGAGATTTGAGACTGGGACAGAGGTTCACCTTCCAGCAGGGCAATGACCCTAAGCATACTGCTAAAGCAACACTTGAGTGGTTTAAGGGGAAACATTTAAATGTCTTGGAATGGCCTAGTCAAAGCCCAGTCCTCAATCCAATTGAGAATCTGTGGTATGACTTAAAGATTGCTGTACACCAGCGGAACCCATCCAACTTGAAGGAGCTGGAGCAGTTTTGCCTTGAAGAATGGGCAAAAATCCCAGTGGCTAGATGTGTCAAGCTTATAGAGACATAACCCAAGAGACTTGCAGCTGTAATTGCTGCAAAAGGTGGCTCTACAAACTATTGACTTTGGGGGGGGGTGAAAAGTTATGCATGCTCAAGTTTTCTTTTTTTTTTCTTATTATTTATTGTTTGTTTCACAATAAAAACATTTTGGAATCTTCAAAGTGGTAGGCATGTTGTGTAAATCAAATGATACAAACCCCAAAAAATCTATTTTAATTCCAGGTTGTAAGGAAACAAAATAGGAAAAATGCCAAGGGGGGTGAATGCTTTTGCAAGCCACTGTATTTATTGAAGCTTTCAACCTTGTCAGTGCATGTTGGAAGAGTCATACCGCAGTTGAGCATCACAACTTATTGATACTTATCTGTACAAAATATCATTGGGTAATTGGTTTGACTTTATATTGTACACCTGAGGCAATGGGCATTCAGGAGAATGGACACTTACAGAATGTTCCGATAGAAAAGTATTGTGTAGATCAAATATAACTGTCAGATAGATTGGAATAGTATAGGAGATTGTGTGTGCTCTATTCATTCTATTTATATCTTCAACATGCCGTTCCAGATACAACCCTGATGGGCTCCATCTAAGTGCTTGAGGCTTCACCACAGACCCCCTGGTTCGATTCCAGGCTGTA
This sequence comes from Coregonus clupeaformis, assembly GCF_020615455.1. Lineage (NCBI taxonomy): Eukaryota > Metazoa > Chordata > Actinopteri > Salmoniformes > Salmonidae > Coregonus > Coregonus clupeaformis. The sequence goes on along the minus strand of NC_059216.1, from coordinate 27,643,067 downwards.
TCACAACCGGCCGTGATTGGGAGTCCCATAGGGCGGCGCACAATTGGCCCAGCGTCGTCCGAGTTTGGCCGGTGTAGGCTGTCATTGAAATTAAGAATTTGTTCTTAACTGACTTGCCTAGTAAAATAAAATAAAAATAAATTAGTTGAAGGCAGCCAACCCAATAGTTTCTGAAAAGTAGTCACTTCCTGAGATCTGTATTCAATTTTTCTTTTTAACTAGTTGCTTTCTCAGGTCTGTTTTCAAATAGTTTAAAAAAGTAGTTACTTTCTGAGATCTGTATTGAAATAGTTTAGAAAAAATGTCACTTTCTGAGATCTGTATTAAAATAGTTTTATAAAGTATATGAACCCACAATGTCCTCCCCGGATAAGCACTTTCAATAATGAGCAGTAGGTCGTCATTGTCAGAATTACACCATCTTCATCTTGGACTCTGCATGGTGTGTTTCTGTTAGTGAACGGATGCGGCATTACAGTGGAATTACTTCTTACAATGATACTGTGGGCTCTATTTTCGGCTGGCGTTAAGGCAGCGCTAGTGTCAAACGCACGTTAGTTTGCAATTTTGTCATGTAAAAACTGGCGCACTGGCATTTTCCAATTTACCTGTCTAACATCAGCACCCTTGCACTCAGATGGGAGGGGTGGAAATATTTGAGGTGTGTCCTTAAAAACATGATTGAAAGTGCTAATTTCATGCAGCGCTGGTAGAGATATTTAAGACCAACCAAAAGCTGGTATTAACAGTAACGCAGTTGTTTATGGCATGAATTTTGACATTGGAAACGCAGCCTATCCAGCCATGATGCACACTGCCCATATGCGCATGGAACAAAATGTGATTTGGTGCCTGTATACTTCTTATTTAGAAACATAAAACACTCATGTTTTTTTCCCCCATTTAGTTTTATTTGATTAAAAACCAAGCATAGCCTCCCCTCCTCTCAATTAAGTCTGTTTTCTTTTTGTCCTGCCCAATGTAATAAAGTAGGCTAGACAAGACCGTGGATAAAGTGTTTGGCTCGTGAGACGCTTGGAAATAAATCTTAAACACCAAAGCTTAATTAAAATATCAATTTTGAGAGGAGCAAAACAGTGAGCTGACGTTCCCTTTTTATGTATGTATTGTAGGCAGGCCTACATTATTTTAGCCATGCTTTGGACGTGCTTAAAAACCCCTCCATGACGTAGGATTCATATGTCCATGCCCATCATGAAACGAGAGATGAGAACCTTGGTGAACACAGGTGAACCTCATATATACAGTGAGGGAAAAAAGTATTTGATCCCCTGCTGATTTTGTACGTTTGCCCACTGATAAATAAATTATCAGTCTATCATTTTAATGGTAGGTTTATTTGAACAGTGAGAGACAGAATAACAACAAAAAAATCCAGAAAAACGCATGTCAAAAATGTTATAAATTGATTTGCATTTTAATGAGGGAAATAAGTATTTGACCCCCTCTCAATCAGAAAGATTTCTGGCTCCCAGGTGTCTTTTATACAGGTGACGAGCTGAGATTAGGAGCACACTCTTAAAGGGAAGAAATGGAAGAAACACAAAATAACTGTCAATCTCCCTCGGCCTGGGGCTCCATGCAAGATCTCACCTCGTGGAGTTGCAATGATCATGAGAACGGTAAGGAATCAGCCCAGAACTACACGGGAGGATCTTGTCAATGATCTCAATGCAGCTGGGACCATAGTCACCAAGAAAATAATTGGTAACACACTACGCCATGAAGGACTGAATCCTGCAGCGCCCACAAGGTCCCCCTGCTCAAGAAAGCACATATACAGGCCCGTCTGAAGTTTGCCAATGAACATCTGAATGATTAAGAGGAGAACTGGGTGAAAGTGTTGTGGTCAGATGAGATCAAAATCGAGCTCTTTGGCATCAACTCAACTCGCTGTGTTTGGAGGAGGAGGAATGCTGCCTATGACCCCAAGAACACCATCCCCACCGTCAAACATGGAGGTGGAAACATTATGCTTTGGAGGTGTTTTTCTGCTAAGGGGACAGGACAACTTCACTGCATCAAAGGCGACGATGGACGGGGCCATGTACCGTCAAATCTTGGGTGAGAACCTCCTTCCCTCAGCAAGGGCATTGAAAAAGGGTCGGGATGGGTATTCCAGCAAGACAAAGACCCAAAACACACGGCCAAGGCAACAAAGGAGTGGCTCAAGAAGAAGCACATTAAGGTCCTGGAGTGGCCTAGCCAGTCTCCAGACCTTAATCCCATAGAAAATCTGTGGAGGGAGCTGAAGGTTTGAGTTGCCAAACGTCAGCCTCGAAACCTTCATGACTTGGAGAAGATCTGCAAAGAGGAGTGGGACAAAATCCCTCCTGAGATGTGTGCAAACCTGGTGGCCAACTACAAGAAACGTCTGACCTCTGTGATTGCCAACAAGGGTTTTGCCACCAAGTACTAAGTCATGTTTTGCAGAGAGGTCAAATACTTATTTCCTTCATTAAAATGCAAATCAATTTATAACATTTTTGACATGCATTTTTCTGGATTTTTTTGTTGTTATTCTGTCTCTCACTGTTCAAATAAACCTGTAAAATTATAGACTGATCATGTCTTTGTCAGTGGGAAAACGTACAAAATCAGCAGGGGATCAAATACTTTTTTCCCTCACTGTAGAAGATATTTTCCTGTAACAATTGTTTCTTTTCCGTTTCATATTTTTTAAACCCAAGCCCTCCATAGGCTACCCTAACCCCAGGGCTACTATAATGAAGGCTTGTTCAACAGCAATGCATCCTGTCTTTTTTTATGCAGGCTATTTTATGATACTGTATCATCACATTTTACATGTATTTATTGTTGTTGAAAAAACGTATTAGAATTACTCACTGTCCTGGTTTTATGGTGAGAATGTCCGTGGCACGCATGCACTTTAACTTCTGCAGAAGTGTGAATGCGATCTGTAAGATGGTTCCAATATGTAAATGCTATGCATATATTTCCACATTGAAGCTATGCAATTACTTAGAACAATGTGGACTGCAAACAGGTTCAAGTTAAAATATTTAGCAAAGATGGGATAGGTCTTCATTTTGTTATTTTGTTTCTGTAAGCTGTTTAACAAACTATAACGGACTAACATTGGAATTGGAGTTGATTCCAAAAGGCAATACATAAAAGACAGTATATACACAACTCGGAGCAACCACATATTTAGCCATGGAGCACGTTCTGATTGGCCAGTGAGGGCCAAGCCTCGACACACCCACGACTTGTTTATTCATCAAAACCCAGAAACTGCGCCGATAATTGTGGTTGTGAAAATAGCAAATAATATTTCTGACACACCCCCGAACCTGTAGCGCTACCGCCGGCGCTTAGATTGACCACTGTGTCAGGTTTGTTAAAACAGAGCCCTGTGACTCGCATGTACAGCACAGCTGTTGGCTTCACACAAGTGAGAAGCCAATCAAGGAAGGTTTTCTTTCTTCTATTTTTCTCTCAATAGCTTTTGGCTGTATTACATAATGGCAGGTACACATATTATTATTGAGAGGTATGATATAATGGTTTGAGAGTGTAAAGTCACAATTGTATAACCTCAATGAATAAATATTGTAAAGAGGGCCAAGGTGAGTTAGTTTTATGTTAACCTTGCACCACCATCACAATTCTTCTCCATTGTTTGGATACTGGTTTGCATACATTACGATTTGCAATATAAGAAAGTATTTTCTCTACACCTGCCATAGAGAAATTTTCTCATTATTGTCAACCTTTTTTTATTTTCCTTCAAGCCAATGGATTTACATTCAACTTACATGAATGTAGAAGGGATCACTTTTTAATTTTCAATGACAGTTCTTCTGCAGCAATATGAATACCATTTCCATAAATTTTCATAACCTTTCATGGCAGTAAATCCACATTACATTTTCTTTAAGAGAATTAGAGGAGGTCTGTCTCTCTCCTTTATGGTGCATCAGCTCTCATCAGTGTTGGGATTTGGGTCAAGGTTTCTTGGCAAGTGATAGAAGGACAAGATAAAATACTGTGGACACGATTCGATTCCCTGCAGCAATCTTTACTGCAAGTCTTCCTTTAATCAAATAGAGAATATTGCATGTTCTGGGGGTTTCGAGAGGCTCCCAAAGCATCCGCTGGAGTTTCTCCTCTGTGGCTTACCAAAAACTGTGCAACACATTTCTGGCAAAATGCTTTTGGGGTCTTGCCAAAAATTACTGCATTTTTTTAATAGAGTACATACACTAGAGAAGGGCCCTGTTCCTGAAATGCATGAGGAACACACTGTGGGTGCAAAATAAAAATCTTAGAGCCAAAAAGTTCCATAATACAATTTCTCATAAACTGTTTTGGCCTTAGGACTTACAAGTAAGAACTTTGTTGGAACACTGTTTCCATTTAAATCAGGTGACTGCTAAGTGTCTTGGTGTCTTTCCCCAAGTACGGCAGGGAAGTACAGTTCACCCTGCATTAGTGTTGTACGGTATACCAAATCTTTTTGGGGAGTTTTTGGAAACAGGGACAATGGTGGTACAAAATAAGAGATTGTTTCTTCTATGCAAATGTTGTTGATCAGTAGAATAAAATAAGTCCAAAATGGAAGGGAATCTGCAGCCCCATGGAAATCAGCCAAAACAAGCTCAATAATTCAATGCATGCTCACACTCCTATTGAATATGCATTCACCTGTATTGAGAATAGGTCCTGATTTACCCAGTTTATCAATAGAGATTTACCATTCAAATAAATGATTACCATTATGTGGTTATATAGTTAGACTGTAAAAACAAAGTCAAATTAATTGTATAATTTATTCGATAATGCATACATGGCTGTCAGAAAAACAGACATAATTTTTTTTTCATATGTAATGATATTGAACTCAAAAGATCTGTTTGGATCAAGTGCTATTCTGTGACTTTGGCTAATACCCCTTATTTTTTGCCGTGGTATCATTTTGGTATTGTTTTGGTATCAAGTATCGTGATGGAATCGAATATTGTGATACTAAACCTGGTATCATGACAACACTACCCTGCATTGATGTTGATAAGTGAAGGTATGTTTCTACCATATTGATTTCAGTTATCCAACCAAGTCAGGTCAATAATTACCTCAAGGAAGGGAGGAAGGAAGGATGCATTTTGAAGTTATTCAAACATGGCGATTTTCTCTGAAATCATGGTTTCTGAGGCTTATTTGCTGCTGTCTGTGCAACTAAATTGTCCCTCTATGATGTCCTTGTGTGCTGGTACACCATGAGTGAGAACCTTGTTCAGGAAATTGCCCTGTGTTGTTAGCATGGCTGACCTAGCAGTACTGCCCTAAGGTGGAGCTGTTGAGGGGAGACATCCTTCCTGAGACTGGGTTGCTTCATGCCTGGGTCCTGATCTGTCACTACTGATTAAAATGAACAGTCTCTGTGGAGGTGGCAGGTCTGATGTATGAGACCAGACAGGTATGGGTTGAACATGTGAAAACAGGATGGGAAGAAGGGCATTAAGAAAGATATGACCAACTATTGAACTGCTTTTGTGAAAGTGGTCCACTGCACTGTGCAGATACCAATCTCCCTGTGCCCCTCTGTCAACTAGTAGTGTTGTAAACTGCACCCTCTCTCAGGGAAGCGCACATCAAACTCGGCCATTTAAACTCATCCAACTCATGAGTGGGCACTGCTAATGTATCTCTATGGCAGCACCCAATTGGGGGTTAATGCTGCCTGGACCTCCCAGAACATGCTGTGATTGCGCGCTGTTCCAATGACTTCACTAACCCACCAGAATCTATGAGCTCACGCCAATCTCACACAGCCAAATCAGCACAAAAAGAGATCAATGAGGGCTGCCCCCGAGGCTGAAACAGTTGCATTTGAGAGAGCTGCCTTACTCAATGAAAATTTAACAAAACACCTATACAATGGGAAAGCGACCATGTTTGCTTTATTAGCTAAAGCAATTTAAAAATAAAATGAAATTGTTTGCTAACTGATATGATATTATGTTGTGACATGAATTCATGCCAGATATTACATGCAAAACAGCACCACCTCTTGCCCTGAATGACATGTCACAACTTTATGTTCCACAACATATACCCACTTTTTCCATTTGTCTTCTTCTTCTTAAAATATTAGCATTTTGTAATGAGTTGCCAGTTGTGGAAGGTTTTGAAAAGCAGACCCTTTGACACCCCCCCCAGAACAGAGCATATGATGTTTACAGAGAGACACACGCCACAATATTTCTCTCATTGTCACGATCGTCATATGGAACAGACCAAGGCGCAGCGTGATGAACAAACATACTTTAATTAGTTAAAGTTTAAACACAAAACAAGAAACGACTCGTGACGTCCAACGGTATCAATGACCGAACACGGAACAAAAACCCACCAACCCAAAGGGAAAAACATACAGTTTAAATATGGCTCCCAATCAGAGACAACCAGCCAACAGCTGACACTCGTTGCCTCTGATTGGGAGTCACTCAGGCAAAACATAGAAATCAACACAACAGAATTACCAACATAGAAATACACACATAGAATGAACACACCCTGGCTCAACATAATGAGTCCCAGAGCCAGGGTGTGACAGTACCCCCCCCTAAAGGCGCGGACTGCGACCGCGCTCAACTAAACAAAACAGGGGAGGGCTGGGCGGGCATACCTCCTCGGCGGCGGTTCTGGCTCCGGCCTTGACCACCACCCTCCAATACACCCCCCATAGCGCCCCTGGTCCAGTCTGGCCCCGCCGGCAGGAGCAGGACTGGACTTAGCAGGAGCGGTTAGCTTCAGCTCCATAGTGGAGCAGTTGACCGGTACCTTACCAGGCACCGGTGACCCAGGCACGGGTTGTGCTGGACTGACGACGCGCACCCCTGGCTTGGTGCGTGGAGGAGGAACGGGCCTTACCAGGCTGACTTCTCGCACCCCTGGCTTAGTGCGAGTGGCAGGAACAAGCCGGGCCGGGCTGGCGACGCGCACCGTAGACCTGGTGCGAGTGGCAGGAACAGGCCGGGCCGGGCTGGCGACGCGCACCGTATACTTGGTGCGAGTGGCAGGAACAAGCCGGGCCGGGCTGGCGACGCGCACCGTAGACTTGGTGCGAGTGGCAGGAACAGGCCGGGCCGGGCTGGCGACGCGCACCGTATACTTGGTGCGAGTGGCAGGAACAAGCCGGGCCGGGCTGGCGACGCGCACCGTATACTTGGTGCGAGTGGCAGGAACAGGCCGGGCCGGGCTGGCGACGCGCACCGTAGGCTTGGTGCGTGGAGCAGGGACAGGCCGGACTGGGCTGGCGACGCACACCGTAGGCTTGGTGCGTGGAGCAGGGACAGGCCGGACTGGGCTGGCGACGCACACCGTAGGCTTGGTGCGTGGAGCAGGGACAGGCCGGGCTGGGCTGGCGACGCACACCGTAGGCTTGGTGCGTGGAGCAGGGACAGGTCGGGCTGGGCTGGCGACGCACACCGTAGGCTTGGTGCGTGGAGCAGGGACAGGCCGGACCGGGCTGGCGACGCACACCGTAGGCTTGGTGCGTGGAGCAGGGACAGGCCGAACCGGGCTGTGGAGACGGATAGGAGCCCTGGAGTGAAGAGCGGCCACAACCCGTCCTGGCAGAATGCCTACCCTCACACACTCTGTGTGAGGCATCCGCACAGGACGTACAGGGCGGTGTATCCGTAACCTGGTGGCCTCCAGAATCCGCCCCTTTTTTGCCTCCGTCAGCCCCGTCGTCCATGCCGTGTGCCCCCCCCTAAACATTTTCTGGGGTTGCCTCTCGACCGTCCGACGACGACCCTGATCACGCCGTTGCTCCTCTCTCTGTCGCCTCTCCACTGTCTCACTCCATGGCCGACGATCCATACCGGCCAGGATTTCCTCCCAAGTCCAGGACCCTTTACCGTCCAATATCTCCTCCCATGTCCAGGTTGCCTGCTCCTCTCTACGGCGCGCCTCCACCGTCTCTTCTCCCGGCGCTTCCTCCCATGTCCATCCCAAGAGCTGCCCCTGGACACGCTGCTTGGTTGTTGCATGGTGGGTTTTTCTGTCACGATCGTCATATGGAACAGACCAAGGCGCAGCGTGATGAACAAACATACTTTAATTAGTTCAAGTTTAAACACAAAACAAGAAACGACTCGTGACGTCCAACGGTATCAATGACCGAACACGGAACAAAAACCCACCAACCCAAAGGGAAAAACATACAGTTTAAATATGGCTCCCAATCAGAGACAACCAGCCAACAGCTGACACTCGTTGCCTCTGATTGGGAGTCACTCAGGCAAAACATAGAAATCAACACAACAGAATTACCAACATAGAAATACACACATAGAATGAACACACCCTGGCTCAACATAATGAGTCCCAGAGCCGGGGTGTGACACTCATGCGTGGAACATTCATTTATATTCTTTCTTTAGAACGGAGATTGAGATCAGTGACTGCTTGTGAGACAATTCTCTAGTCTGAAGGTTCTGTCCTTCAATATTGGAGAAACATTACATTTTAATCAGTAATACCGCCCACCCGCTGCCAAAGTATTCAATATGATATCTGGTATTTAGAGCCAACTCAGGCAGAGGCAAAGATATGCATTTCCAAATATAATGGGTATAGTAGTCATGTACAGTATATACAGTCGTCTGACTATTATAAAACTTAATTTAGAATGTAAAATATTCATGTTATATTAGATTTCCTTCAGACATTTTATCTTCAATGCAAGCAAAATGATCACAAAATGGTGTTTATTCCTCTGCAGTTGACAGGTTTGGAAAATGGCTGTGGTCCTTTATGGCTCAGTTGGTAGAGCATGGCACTTGCACCGCCAGGTTGGTGGGATTGATTCCCAGAGCCACCCATATGTAAAACGTATGCACGCATGACTGTAAGTCGCTTTGGATAAAAGTGTCTGCAAAATGGCATATATTATTATAATATTATAGCTCAGGAGCTCTGATGTATTCCAGGATTGGGCAGACATACAATGGAAGTGATCTTTACACGGTCCACTTGACAGTTCACTGGAGAATTGGGATATCTGCGCGTGACTATAATTTAATCTGATGACTCTGGACTAGACAGGACAAACCCTCTTATGGTTCATGGAACACTGTATGAGGGGGATCAAATCTTCCTGTAGTGATGTCTCGAGGAGCAGAAGGTAGAAGCCCCATCATCTGGCGGGTTTAAGACAGAGAGCCATATTTTCCCTCAGGGCCACAGGTCCCCCAGGGGTCAGGCTGATATTGGCATTGACAATTCACAGAAGAAGAAAAGAATCGAACAAGGACAAGTTTGTCTATTTTTGTGTGCAAGTCACCCTCTTTTTTGACTAGTGCACAGAAATTCTCCATTCTCAACTCACCACTCTCTCAAACCTTATCTTTGAATAGCATTAAAGGGCATTACTGGAGGGAATCATAGGCAGTGTTGTGCAGTAAAGAAGGGACCCTACAGTATTCCTTATATAGTGCACTACTAATAGGGTGCCATTTCAGACACAGCCTATGAGAAAGTAAACACAAAGAGATGGCCTCAGATGGAAAGTCACCACTGTGTGCATGTTAAGCATATTAGGTGTCTTTACCCAGCGCTAATGGACCTCTTCACCTGATGTGTTGGTCTGGCTGTTATAGCTCTATAGTCTATAATATGAAATGGAGTAAGAGGTATGCATTTATGGTAGGTAGAGATGTTCTGTATACATAGCTTTTTACTCGCCTTACTATGCTTTCAAGCATCTAAAAGCACAACCAAATTCTAATGGAAAATCATTGTCATATTTTTGGTTTAGTTGTCACCCAAATGTCTATCACTGCGCTTAAAACCAGTTAAAAGCACAGCAAAGTAAAAATGGGAATACAATGTCAGATATTTTATTTAAATATAACATGTGTTATCACTGTGCATCATCTAATAGCAGAACCAAATGACCTGGATTGCAATTGAGATTATATTAAAAGGACATGGTGCAAGTGTTCAATGCCGTTTGAGATTCTGTGTTGATTATTACAGCAGTTGTGAAGATCTCCACAGACCTGCGATGACCAATGCAAAACATTTAAATATTTAGCTTCGATTTTTTACTTAAAACTTGTTTTTCAAAAAAATGCATTGTTGGTTAAGGGCTTGTCAGTAAGCATTTAACTGTAAGCATTTCACCTGTTCTATTCATCACATGTGACAGATTTGATTTGTTTTGTTTTGATTTGGCAAGTGTATATAGATTGTGTATACGCTTGTCTCCCACATGAATCTTCTCTTTGTGCCAGATTGGGTTCAAATGCCTTCTGTTGAATTTTTCTGTATTTATCCGTGTATGTTATGTATGTATGTACAGTACCAGTCAAAAGTTTGGACACACCTACTCATTCAAGTTTTTTTTTTTTTTTTTTTAAAGTATTTTCTACATTGTAGAATAATAGTGAAGACATCAAAACTATGAAATAACACATATGGAATCATATAGTAATGTCACGGTCGTTAACGGAAGATACGGACCAAGGCGCAGCGTGATAAGCGTACATTTTATTAAGTACTTAACACGACACAAAACAACAAACAAATGATACGTGAAGTCCTAGGTTACACAAAACAAACCTTTACGGAACAAGATCCCACACCGACTAGTGCCAAACAGGCACCGGTGGCGGACCAGGCACCGGTGGAACAGGCACGGGCCGTGCCGGACTGGACACACGCACCACTGGCTTGGTGCGGGGAACAGGAACGGGCCGGACCGGGCTGACGACGCACACCACTGGCTTGGTGCGGGGAGCAGGAACGGGCCGGACCGGGCTGACGATGCGCACCACTGGCTTGGTGCGGGGAGCAGGAACAGGCCGGACCGGGCTGGCGACGCGCACCACTGGCTTGGTGCGAGGGGCAGGAACAGGCCGGACCGGGCTGGCGACGCGCACCACTGGCTTGGTGCGAGGGGCAGGAACAGGCCGGACCGGGCTGGCGACGCGCACCACTGGCTTGGTGCGAGTGGCAGGAACAGGCCGGACCGGGCTGGCGACGCGCACCACTTGCTTGGTGCGAGGGGCAGGAACAGGCCGGACCGGGCTGGCGACGTGCACCACTGGCTTGGCGCGAGGGACAGGAACAGGCCGGACCGGGCTGGCGACGCGCACCACTGGCTTGGCGCGAGGGACAGGAAAAGGCCGGACCGGACTGGGAACACGCACCACTGCCTTGGTGCGGGGAGCAGGAACAGGCCGGCTGGACTGGGAACACGCACCACTGGCTTGGTGCGGGGAGCCGGAACGGGCCGGGCCGGACTGGGAACACGCACCACCGGCTTGGTGCGGGGAGAAGGAACGGGCCGGGCCGGACTGGGAACACGCACCACTGGCTTAGTGCGAGGAGCAGGAACGGGTCGGGCCGTACTGGGAACACGCACAACAAATTAGTGCGGGGAGCAGGAAAGGGTTTCCTTATAAACCTCCGCTCCTTCTGCTGCCTAACAAGTTCCCAGTCGCTGTGCCTCTACACTCTCCCTTAACGCCTCTTGTAGCTCCTCCCTCCGACCAATTAACTCCTGCTCCCTCTGGACCAATAGCCCCCGTAACCTGGTGGCCTCCTCTCCTAGTCTGCAGATTCGCCCTGTAGCTGCCTCCTGCTGCCCCGTCGTCCACGCCGTGTGCCCCCCCAAAAAAAGTTTATTGGGGTTGCCTCTCGCGTGTCCGTCGTCGGCACGGTTGGCGCCGTTTCTCCTCTCCTGCCTGGGCATTTACCTTTGCCCATGGCCCTTTCCCCGCGAATATCTCCTCCCATTACCACCATTTGCCCACCTGAGACATCGCTATCTTCTCCTCCTGGGCACGCTGCTTGGTCCTCTTTTGGTGGGATCTTCTGTCACGGTCGTTAACGGAAGATACGGACCAAGGCACAGCGTGATAAGCGTACATTTTATTAAGTACTTAACACGACACAAAACAACAACCAAACGATACGTGAAGTCCTAGGTTACACAAAACAAACCTTTACGGAACAAGATCCCACACCGACTAGTGCCAAACAGGCTGCCTAAGTATGGTCCCCAATCAGAGACAACGAGATACAGCTGCCTCTGATTGGGAACCACCCTGGCCAACATAGATCTAAACGATCTAGCACATCAACATAGAAAATATAACACAGAAACTACACACCCTGGCTCAACATTTCAGAGTCCCCAGAGCCAGGGCGTGACAAGTAACCCAAAAAGTGTTAAACAAATAAAAATATATTTGAGATTTGAGATTCTTCTAATAGCCACCCTTTGCCTTGATGACAGCTTTGCACACTCTTGGCATTCTCTCAACCAGCTTCATGAGGTAGTCACCTGGAATGCATTTCAATTAACAGGTGTGCCTTCTTAAAAGTTAATTTGTGGGATTTCTTTCCCCTTCTTAATGCGTTTGAGACAATCAGTTGTGTTGTGACATGGTAAGGGGGTATACAGAAGATAGCCCTATTAGGAAAAAGACCAAGTCCAAATTATGGCAAGAACAGCTCAAATAAGCAAAGAGAAACAACAGTCCATCATTACTTTAAGACATGAAGGTCAGTCAATACGGAACATTTCAAGAACTTTGAAAGTTTCTTCAAGTGCAGTCACAAAAACCACCAAGCACTATGATGAAACTGGCTCTCATGAGGACCGCCACAGGAATGACCCAGAGTTAACTCTGCTGCAGAGGATATGTTCATTAGAGTTAACTGCACCTCAGATTGCAGCCCAAATAAATGCTTCACAGAGTTCAAGTAACAGACACATCTCAACATCAACTGTTCAGAGGACACAGCGTGAATCAGGTCTTTCATGGTCAAATTGCTGCAAAGAAACCACTACTAAAGGACACCAATAAGAAGAAGAGACTTGCTTGGGCCAAGAAACACGAGCAATAGACATTAGACCAGTGAAAATGTGTCCTTTGGTCTGATGAGTCCAAATTGGAGATTGTTGGTTCCAACCGCCGTGTCTTTGTGAGACGCAGAGTAGGGCCCCGTGTAGCTCAGTTGGTAGAGCATGGCGCTTGCAATGCCAGGGTTGTGGGTTCGATTGACACGGGGGGCCAGTATGAAAATAAATGCACTCACTAACTGTAAGTGGCTCTGGATAAGAGCGTCTGCTAAATGACTAAAATGTAAAGAATGTAGGTGAACGGATGATCTCTGCATGTGTGGTTCCCCTGTGAAGCATGGAGGAGGAGGTGTGATGGTATGGGGGTGCTGTGCTGGTGACACTGTCTGTGATTTATTTAGAATTCAAGGCAAACTTAACCAGAATGGCTACCACAGCATTCTGCAGCGGTACGCCATCCCATCTGGTTTGCACTTAGTGGGACTATCATTTGTTTTTCAATAGGACAATTACCCAAAACACAACTCCAGGCTGTAAAGGAGAGTGATGGTGCTGCATCAGATGACCTGGCCTCCACAATCACCCGACCTCAACCCAATTGAGATGGTTTGGGATGAGTTGGACCGCAGAGTGAAGGAAAAGCAGCCAACAAGTGCTCAGCATATGTGGGAACTCCTTCAAGACTGTTGGAAAAGCATTCCTCATGAAGCTGGTTGCGAGAATGCCAAGAGTGTGCACAGCTGTCATCAAGGCGAAGGGTGGCTACTTTGAAGAATCTCAAATATGAAATCTATTTTGATTTGTTTAACACTTTTTTGGTTACTACATGATTCCATATGTCTTATATCATAGTTTTGATGTCTTCACTATTATTCTACAATGTAGAAAATAGTAAAAATAAAGAAAAACCCTTGAATGAGTAGGTGTTCTAAAACCTTTGACCGGTAGCGTAGTGCCTTGAAAAAGTATTCATCCCCCTTGACGTTTTTCCTATTTTGTTGCATTACAACGTGTAATTTAAATGGATTTTTATTTGGACTTCATGTAATGGACATACACAAAATAGTCCAAATTGGTGAAGTGAAATGAAAAAAATAACTTGTTTCAAAAAATTATAAAAAATAAATAACGGAAAAGTGGTGCGTGCATATGTATTCACCCCCTTTGCTATGAACACCCTAAATATGATCTGGTGCAACCAATTACCTTCAGAAGTCACATAATTAGTTAAATAAAGACCACCTGTGTGCAATCTAAGTGTCACATGATCTGTCACATGATCTCAGTATATATACACCTGTTCTGAAAGGCCCCAGAGTCTGCAACACCACTCAGCAAGGGGCACCACTAAGCAAGCGGCACCATGAAGACCAATGAGCTCTCCAAACAGGTCATGGACAAAGTAGTGGAGAAGTACAGATCAGGATTGGGTTATAAAAAAAGATCAGAAACTTTGAACATCCCACGGAGCACCATTAAATCCATTATAAAAAAATGGAAAGAATATGGCACCCCAATAAACCTTCCAAGAGAGTGCCGCCCACCAAAACCCACAGACCAGGCAAGGAGGGCATTAATCAGAGAGGCAACAAACAGACCAAAGATAACCCTGAAGGAGCTGCAAAGCTCCACAGTGGAGGTTGGAGTATCTGTCCATAGGACCACTTTAAGCCGTACACTCCATAGAGCTGGGCTTTACGGAAGAGTGGCCAGAAAAAAGCCATTGCTTAAAGAAAAAAATAAGAAAAAATGTTTGATGTTCGCCAAAGGCATATGGAAGAAGGTACTCTGGTCAGATTAGACTAAAATATAGCTTTTTGGCCATCAAGGAAATGTGTCTGGCGCAAACCCAACACCTCTCATCTTTTACATTACATCTACATCATTTAGCAGACGCTCTTATCCAGAGCGACTTACAAATTGGTGCATTCAATTTATGATAGCCAGTGGGACAACCACCTTTTTTTATGGGGGGTGGGGGAAGAAGGATTACTTTATACTATTCCAGGTATTCCTTAAAGAGGTAGGGTTTCAAGTGTCTCCAAAAGGTGGTCAGTGACTCCGCTGTCCTGGCGTCGTGGGGGAGCTTGTTCCACCATTGGGGTGCCAGAGAAGCGAATAGCTTTGACTGGGCTGAGCGGGAACTGTGCTTCCGTAGAGGTAGGGGAGCTAGCAGGCCAGAGGTGGATGAACGTAGTGCCCTCGTTTGGGTGTAGGTTCTCATCACCCCGAGAACACCATCCCCACAGTGAAGCATGGTGGTGGCAGCATCATGCTGTGGGGATGTTTTTCATCGGCAGGGACTGGGAAACTGGTCAGAATTGAAGGAATGATGGATGGCGCTAAATACAGGGAAATTCTTGAGGGAAACCTGTTTCAGTCTTCCAGAGATTTGAGACTGGGACGGAGGTTCACCTTCCAGCAGGACAATGACCCTAAGCATACTGCTAAAGCAACACTCGAGTGGTTTAAGGGGAAACATTTAAATGTCTTGGAATGGCCTAGTCAAAGCCCAGACCTCATTCCAATTGAGAATCTGTGGTATGATTTAAAGATCGCTGCACACCAGCGGAACCCATCCAACTTGAAGGAGCTGGAGCAGTTTTGCCTTGAATAATGGGCAAAAATCCCAGTGGCTAGATGTGCCAAGCTTATAGAGACATACCCCAAGTGACTTGCAGCTGTAATTGCTGCAAAAGGTGGCTCTACAAAGTATTGACTTTGGGGGGGATGAATAGTTATGCACGCTCAAGTTCAGTTTTTTTGTCTTATTTCTTGTTTGTTTCACAATAAAAAATATTTTTGCATCTTGAAAGTGGTAGGCATGCTGTGTAAATCAAATGATACAAACCCCCAAAAAATCCAATTTAATTCCAGGTTGTAAGGCAAAAGAATTGGAAAAATGCCAAGGGTGGGTGAATAATTTTGCAAGCAGTATTTACAGTGTGGAAAAAAAGTATTTAGTCAGCCACCAATTGTGCAAGTTCTCCCACTTAAAAAGATGAGAGAGGCCTGTAATTTTCATCATAGGTACACGTCAACTATGACAGACAAATTGAGGAAAAGAAATCCGGAAAATCACATTGTAGGATTTTTAATGAATTTATTTGCAAATTATGGTGGAAAATAAGTATTTGGTCACCTACAAACAAGCAAGATTTCTGGCTCTCACAGACCTGTAACTTCTTCTTTAAGAGGCTCCTCTGTCCTCCACTCGTTACCTGTATTAATGGCACCTGTTTGAATTTGTTATCAGTATAAAAGACACCTGTCCACAACCTCAAACAGTCACACTCCAAACTCCACTATGGCCAAGACCAAAGAGCTGTCAAAGGACACCAGAAACAAAATTGTAGACCTGCACCAGGCTGGAAAGACTGAATCTGCAATAGGTAAGCAGCTTGGTTTGAAGAAATCAACTGTGGGAGCAATTATTAGGAAATGGAAGACATACAAGACCACTGATAATCTCCCTTGATCTGGGGCTCCACGCAAGATCTCACCCCGTGGGGTCAAAATGATCACAAGAACGGTGAGCAAAAATCCCAGAAAAACACGTTGGGACCTAGTGAATGACCTGCAGAGAGCTGGGACAAAAGTAACAAAGCCTACCATCAGTAACACACTACGCCGCCAGGGACTCAAATCCTGTGTCCCCCTGCTTAAGCCAGTACATGTCCAGGCCCGTCTGAAGTTTGCTAGAGTGCATTTGGATGATCCAGAAGAGGATTGGGAGAATGTCATATGGTCAGATGAAACCAAAATATAACTTTTTGGTAAAAACTCAACTCGTCGTGTTTGGAGGACAAAGAATGCTGAGTTGCATCCAAAGAACACCATACCTACTGTGAAGCATGGGGGTGGAAACATCATGCTTTGGGGCTGTTTTTCTGCAGACTCAGACTGGAGGAAAGGTGGAGGAAAGCTAGCTAGAGCACCTCTCATGGACCAGACACCTCTGACAAAGTCTTCTTACACAGACAGGTTGGGAAAATATATCTTATATAGAACCTCCCCACAAATTAATTTTTCTGACTGAAGATGTACTATTGGTGCAATTGCTCTTTGAGAAGGTTTTCAAAATACAGAAGCAAACAGGTACCGCACTGTATAAAGCTTGTGATCACGAAAGAACACAGATTCCAATGGAGGTGCTGCTGAGATGATATACTGTACAGTGCCTTCAGAAAGTATTCATACCCCTTGACTTATTTCACATTTTGTTGTGTTACAGCCTGAATTTAAAATGGATTAAATCATATTTTTTTCTATCACTCATCTATACACAATACCCCATAATGACAAAGTGAAAACGTGTTTTTAGAAATTCTTGCACATTTATTGAAAATGAAATAAAGAAATATCTAATTTACAAGAATTCACACCCCTGAGTCAATACTTAGTAGAAGCACCTTTGACAGCGATTACAGCTGTGAGTCTTTCTGTGTAAGTCTCTAAGAGCTTTCCACACCTGGATTGTAAAATATTTGTCCAATTTCCTTTTTAAAAATTCTTCAAGCTCTGTCAAAGTGGCTGTTGATCATTGCTAGACAACCATTTTCAGGTCTTGCTATAGATCGTCAAGTCGATTTAAATCAAAACTGTAACTCGGCCACCCAGGAACATTAACTGTCTTCTTGGTAAGTAACTCCATTGTATATTTGGCCTTGTGTTTAAGGTTATTGTCCTGCTGAAAGGTGAATTCATCTCCCAGTGTCTGGTGGAAAGCATACTGAACCAGGTTTTCCTCTAGGATTTTGCCTGCGCTTAGCTCCATTCCGTTTATTTTTTATCCTGAAAAACTCCCTTAGTTCTTAATGATTACAAGCATACCCATAACATGATGCAGCCACCACTATGCTTGAAAATATGGAGAGTGATACTCAGGAATGTGTTGTATTGGATTTGCCCCAAACATAATACTTTGTATTCAGGACATAAAGTGAATTGCTTTGCTATATTTTTTGCAGTATTAATTTAGTGCCTTGTGGCAAACAGGATGCATGTTTTGGAATATTTTTTATTCTGTACAGGCTTCCTTCTTTTCACTCTGTCAATTAGTTTAGTATTGTGGAGTAACTACAATGTTGTTGATTCATCCTCAGTTTTCTCTTTTCACAGCCATTTAACTCTGTAACTGTTTTAAAGTCACCATTGGCCTCATGGTGAGATCCCTGAGTGGTTTCCTTCTTCTTTGGCTACTGAGTTAGGAAGGACTCCTTTATCTTTGTAGTGACTGGGTGTATTAATACACCATCCAAAGTGTAATTTTGAATCTGTGTTTGAAATTCACTGCTCGACTGAAGGACCTTACAGATAATTGTATGTGATGAGGTAGTCATTCAACAATCATGTAAACACTATTATTGCACACAGAGTGAGTCCGTGCAACTTATTATGTGACTTGTTAAGCACATTTATATGTGTAAACTTACATTTTGTATTACCATATAATTTGTGTATGTTCTCTATAGTTATGTACTTGAAAATGTATCAATTGACCAATTTGGCACATTTGGGCAGACTTGATACAAAATAGTCCAGGATTGCAATGCTTCACTGGATCAATTTGAGACTTTGCACACACACTGCTTCCATCTAGTGGCCAAATTATAAATTGCGCCTAAACTGCAATATTATATTGTGGCCTTTCTCTTGCATTTCAAAGATGAATGAACAAAAAAATAAAATAGAAAACGCATGTTTTTTTGTTTGTATTATCTTTTACCAGATCTAATGTGTTATATTCTCCTACATTAATTTCACATTTCCACAAACGTCAAAGTGTTTCCTTTCAAATGGTATCAAGAATATGCATATCCTTGCTTCAGGTCCTGAGTTACAGGCAGTTAGATTTGGGTATGTCATTTTAAGTGAAAATTGAAAAAAAGGGTCCGATCCTTAAGAGGTTAATGCACTCACTGTAGCACTTTGAGATTAAATGTTTCAATGAAAAGCACTTTACAAATGAAATGTATTATTATTTATTATCTCTTTCACTGGGAGCTAGTTAGCTGATTTCCTGAAGGACTAACTTTCTGAGTGTAGAAAAACCTTGGAGAGGTACCATGATGGAATCTACATTTAATTAGACTTTACAGTACAACAAAACAAGCTATATTCATACAAAGCATGACAATCTGTCTACAGCTACGGTGCCCTTGGGGGCAGGGGGAAGAAATGATTCATAAGGACTGCCATCTTGTCATCTTTATCCCCTTGGACAATGGCTGTTGCACCTTTCAGGGGTGATTCTGGACAGATCTTGTTACACCCAGATCTCTCTCTCTCCCACCCAGCCATTTATAATGGCAAAGATCATTAGCATCTTGGGTTATTTTCCCCTCCGCTACTTTTCCAAGATATCATACTCACTTACTGACTGGCCACTTTGCAGTCTTTAAACAAATTAATAAATGTCCTCAATGTGATGACATTCCACACCATCTCCAGTGTTTATTTTCCTTAAACAATGGGGTTAGTCAGAGGCCTGGGCCAGGCTGGAGCTCACACACTCACGGGTGGTATTGGATTATCTTAATAGTCTAGCTAGCCTAAGTAATGACCTCTCAAAGTTTCACCTCAATAGGAGAATGAATCATTTAAAGGGTTTTGCAGGAAACCGTTGTTTATATAAAAAGGGTAACGCTTCTCACGAGAGGGACAGAGTTGAAGATCATCAGTTACCAGTTAGCTGTAGCTTAACAGTTTTACAGAGAAGCAACTCGCTTTGGGAGTTAGAAATCTGCGATTTGAATGTTTGTGACAAATCATATGAATGGGCATACAAGTCTCCAAATAAAATATCTGTTACTTTCCCTCACTGTAGAGCAGAAATAAATGCTCTCTCTGTGCAGACATACTGTCTTTGCTTTAGCTTCTACAAAATAAATATATACTGTGGATGAACTGTCTCACAACGTGTCAATAGAAAATAACCATATGCAGGTATTGAAGCCCTCCTTTAACAAATCCTTGTATGGTCTGAGGTCAAACGGGTGTTACGGAGACTGCTGCCAACACAGGTGCTGAAGATTAGTGTCGCCAATGTCTCTGTACCTTGAAGAGCACCAACTTTATTGGCAAACAGAACAGAATTAAGACTCAGAAAGCACAAACACCTGAAAACAGTCAAATAATCTGATGGCACCAATGCTAAAGTTTCTGATACCACTAGTCTGTCGCCCACACAGAAGATGATAGGGAGATTATTTTACTATGTCAATATGTCTTTGTTGTAAATATTTTGTGCCCAAACTGGTGGCAGTTGTGAAAAAAAGACAATAGTTGGAAGAATTCTCTTGAACCATATGGTCTATCCACTAGGAACTAATGGACAATATGGACACATATAAAAATTGTATACTATATATGAATTACCAGTAGCTTTGCAACCTTAATCCTAATAGACACCTCTTCTAGCATAGTGATGGGTAATTAATGGCATTTAGTGGTTGTCAGGAATATGTAGCTAGCTGCCTGCCAGCCACCTCTGACAAAGCTCAAACACACGACACCCCCAGCCACCTAATCCACTACCTGTTTCACCTATAGCTCACAACCCATCTCTATCTCAGTATCTCTTACACCCGCCAGTTTACACAGACGGACAGACAGGCTAGCCATCCCTCTACATGGCTAACACCATCAGTAAGCAGCAGGCTACATATCAGTTGACACCCGAGGCTGCATGGTGTGTCCTTGTAGAACCTAAAGGCTGTGATTAGCTGTGATTTAGCCTGATGGAAACCATTTTGTTCCACAGATTGTGATATATGCTCAGCGTTGTGTATGATCAAGGTTGTGGCTAAGGCTAATAAAAGTGTCTTCTAAAACCCCACACTGTACCTGAGGGAGACAGTCTGCTTGACATGAGAAATGTTGTGTCAACTTACAATAAATCCTATGACGGATTCTAAGAAACTGAACTCCTTCCCAATATTTAGACAATACAGGTGGGATGCATACAAGAATGGACATTCTGGTAATGGAATCATTTAGAGCACAGACTGTTAAGGATTATTTTCTAATACACATCCATCAAGAGAGTATTTTATTTACTCTAGGCAGTAGGCATCTATCCAACACCACCAATATAGAACATATAACATTAAAAAGTGTAGGTGTGTTGTGAATAGTAATTAATAAATAGAGATGCCAAATGTACCATGAATTCAATTAGCGAAGATCTAACTGTGCACTACCTACACATTAACTTATCAAACATCACTTTACATGACATATATTTTACACACTTTTCAAAGTTGGGAAGACAGGCATGTTTTTATATGAATTGTGGGTTTGGGTTCAGTTAGGGATGGATCAAAATGTACAGAATGGTTACCTGGAGAAAAATTGGGAAGGGTCATGCTTTTTCAATTTCAGTCAAGGGGAGGGTTTAATATTTTTAACATCTAGCCCAGTGCACGCTCAGAGAAGCACAGAACAAAGTTTTATTTCTAAGATAGCTGCTGGGATGGTGTAAATACAACTAGGCTGCATTACACACTGCAATGGCTATTCCTACCCTGAGCCCCGGCCTGCTCTGATCTTGCTGATCAAATACTTTGTGCTGCTTAACCAATGGCTGTGCTGTGTAGGCCTATGGTGGCAGTTCAGGAGGAGAGTCAAAGGCTTCTTCCGAATGTTTTGTTGTTGATTAGGCCTAGTTAAAAAAATGCACTATCTTGTGCGGACTAGCCTATAGCCTATGTTCGGAGAGTGCGAAGATGAGCAGGACAGCTCATGAAAGTAGGCAAATTCGAGTGGGCATAATTTATTTCAACCATCTGTTTAATTAGACTTTACTAACAACAAGAGGGCTTTGTGTTGGGGCCTATTTCTGTCAGTCAATTCCTCCACCCACCATGCACTGTTTAAATAGCTTACCTCCATGTCAGTGAAGAGCTGTGAAGTTAAAACTAAGACTCAAATTGAGGGGGTATGAGAGGGTATGCCATAGGCCTACCTTTTATTAAAGAAAATGGCAAAAAGTACATTAACTTAAGATTTTGAAGAAAATAAAAAACAGGATCTATATCAGTGCTTTGGTCCGCGATGCTTTATGCTAGAAACAAGCGGTAAAATACCCAGGAAAGAAGTGACTCTGATGCATGTAGGGATATCATTGTTTTGTTTCTTTGATATTCAGAGGCTGAGCTACAATCTTCTATAGCCGAGGAGTCACAAAATGTACTTTGCTTGGAAAGTAATCTAATTATGTTAGTATCAATTGATTAAGCTATTCACTTTCTGTACAATAGAAGATGTTTAAGCCCAGATAGCCTTTAGGGAAACACTAGTGACCTTCTCTCGTTGGGTTAAGCCACGGAAGAAGAGTAACCAGAAGTTCGGTGTAGAGTCAATGTGCGGGGCACCGGCTAGTTGAGGTAGTTGAGGTAATATGTACATGTGGGTAGAGTTAAAGTGACTATGCATAAATAATTAACAGAGTAGCAGCAGCGTAAAAAGATGGGGTGGGGGTGGGGGGGCAGTGCAAATAGTCCGGGTAGGCATGATTAGCTGTTCAGGAGTCTTATGGCTTGGAGGTAGAAGCTGTTGAAAAGCCTTTTGGACCTAGACTTGGCGCTCCGGTACCGCTTGCTGTGCAGTAGCAGAGAGAACAGTCTATGACTAGGGTGGCTGGAGTCTTTGACAATTTTGAGGGCCTTCCTCTGACACCGCCTGGTATAGAGGTCCTGGATGGCAGGAAGGTTGGCCCCAGTGATGTACTGGGCCGTACGCATTACCCTCTGTAGTGCCTTGCGGTTGGAGGCCGAGCAGTTGCCATACCAGGCGGTGATGCAACCAGTCAGGATGTTCTCGATGGTGCAGCTGTATAACTTTTTGAGGATCTGAGGACCCATGCCAAATCTCTTCAATCTCCTGAGGGGGAATAGGCTTTGTCATGCCCTTTTCACGACTGTCTTGGTGTGTTTGGACCATGATAGTTAGTTGGTGATGTGGACACCAAGGAACTTGAAGCTCTCAATCTGTTCTACTACAGCCCCGTCGATGAGAATGGGGGTGTGCTCAGTCCTCTTTTTTTTTTTCTTCCTGTAGTCCAAAATCATCTCCTTTGTCTTGGTCACGTTGAGGGAGAGGTTGTTATCCTGGCACCACATGGCCAGGTCTCTGACCTCCTACCTATAGGCTGTCTCATCGTTGTCGGTGATCAGGCCTACCACTGTTGTGTTGTCGGCAAACTTAATGATGGTGTTGGAGTCGGGCCTGGCCATGCAGTCATGGGTGAACAGGGAGTACAGGAGGGGACTGAGCACGCACCCCTGAGGGGCCCCCGTGTTGAGGATCAGCGTGGCAGATGTGTTGTTACCTACCCTTACCACCTGGGGGCGGCCCGTCAGGAAGTCCAGGATCCAGTTGCAGAGGGAGGTGTTTAGTCCCAGGATCCTTAGCTTAGTGATGAGCTTTGAGGGCACTATGGTGTTGAATGGTGAGCTGTAGTCAATGAATAGCATTCTCACGTAGGTGTTCCTCTTGTCCAGGTGGGAAAGGGCAGTGTGAAGTGCAATAGAGATTGCATCATCTGTGGATCTGTTGGGGCGGTATGCAAATTGGAGTGGGTCTAGGTTTTTCTGGGATAATGGTGTTGATGTGAGCCATGACCAGCCTTTCAAAGCACTTCATGGCTACAGACGTCAGTGCTACGGTTCGGTAGTCATTTAGGCAGGTTATCTTAGTGTCCTTGGGCACGGGGACTATGGTGGTCTGCTTGAAACATTTTACATTTACATTTACATTTTTGTAAAAAAAAAAAATTGGGGTGGGGTAAGGGGGGTAGAAGGATTACTTTATCCTTTCCCAGGTATTCCTTAAAGAGGTTGGGTTTCAAGTGTCTCCGGAAGGTGGTGAGTGACTCCGCTGTCCTGGCATCGTGAGGGAGCTTGTTCCACCATTGGGGTGGCAGAGCAGCGAACAGTTTTGACTTGGCTGAGCTGGAGCTGTGCTTCCGCAGAGGTAGGGGGGCCAGCAGGCCAGAGGTGGATGAACGCAATGCCCTCGTTTGGGTGTAGGGACTGATCAGAGCCTGAAGGTACTGAGGTGCCGTTCCCCTCACAGCTCCGTAGGCAAGCACCATGGTATTGTAGCAGATGCGAGCTTCAACTGGAAGCCAGTGGAGTGTGCGGAGGAGGGGGGTGACGTGAGAGAACTTGGGAAGGTTGAACACCAGACGGGCTGCGGTGTTCTGGATGAGTTGTAGGGGTTTAATGGCACAGGCAGGGAGCCCAGCCAACAGCGAGTTGCAGTAATCCAGACGGGAGATGACAAGTGCCTGGATTAGGACCTGTGGAAAGTGAAGACTTACAGAAAACGTTTGACCTGTGTCATTGCCAACAAAGGGTATATAACAAAGTATTGAGACACTTTTGTTATTGACCAAATACTTATTTTCCACCATAATTTGCAAATAAATTCATAAAAAATCCTACAATGTGATTTTCTGGATTTTTTTTCTCATTTTGTATGTCATAGTTGATGTGTACCTATGATGAAAATTACAGGCCTCTCTCATCTTTTTAAGTGGGAGAACTTGCACAATTGTTGGCTGACTAAATACTTTTTTTCCCCACTGTATGTATATATTTTTTTACTGCTCTAGGGATTATAATGATTGTTTGGATATCCTTATTTAGTATTATGTCTAGATTTGTATCTTACATTTGTTCACTCTTTATGTGATGTGCACTGCAGAGAACACCGGAAGAAGAATTATCACTGAATTATCACAGTGAATTATTGTAATGTTTGTTTATGTATCAATTAATCCCATAAGGGATGGGTTGCCAACTGGCGATTTGACATGAAAATAAAATGTCATTCATTCATTCATTTCATTCATGCAGGCTTTATATGATTACATAACAACTGTATAATTACAGTAACCTCAAAATATATCCATGGATGTGGTACTCATTTTAAAGTCGAATGTTACATTAGTTTGTTTATGAAAATAATATTGAATTGTGTTTGGTTAACAACGCAACCAAATATCAAATTTTAAAGGAGATTTATCTACTATTTGGATAGTTCCATCTGAGCTACTGACTTAATCCCATTATTTTACTTTTATTTTTAGTTGAGAAATCAACCAGAGCTTGAAACCATAGGCCTGCTGTATTGTCTATTTTTAGTTAAATTTAAACAATATCTGTTGATGACTTTGCAAACGCTACAGTATATAGGCCTAAATAACATCAGTGATGATATGTGAGTGATAAAGTATGGTCACATTTCATTTCCTCTGTTAAACCTACCCTTTGGAATGACTTCGATAGCAACAGTGAATGTATTTAGTTTTTAAGTAGAGATCTCTCAACAATCATTCTCATGTAATTCTCTAGTAGGAGGTGCTGCCCAGCCTACTGTTTTTTTTCTCATAGTGGATATAACGTTGAAAATCTGACGTCGTTTTAAAAGGTACAAATTCAACATATTTTATACAAGGTTTATCTAATTCGGTTACCATGATAACTTTTTTCAAATCCAATGTATTTTTCATGTAGATTCCACATCACAATACGTTGAAAAATTACATTGAAACAATGTTGATTCAAGCAGTTTGTGACCAGTGGGATTGTTTCCATACATATTAATCACAGACAAATATGACTCTCTGGTTTATCACTACTAGACTACTATAACTGTCAGTAGCCTTAAACTGTAAGGGTTGGTGTGAGGTGTGACCCAGGTGCGGTGCAGGATAGACAGTAGGCAGTAGGTAGAGATGGTGAAACAATGATCTTTACTGGTGGTCCCGAAGCCAGGATACAAAACAACAGACTTAACACGTTAAAATAAAGGTCTCCAAAAACAGGCTGACAGTCAAAATACGAAATAGTAACTACGACTGAAATAATAAAGAAACAGGGAGAACACTTCTCGAGTACCTGTACATACTTCTCCGATCAGACACTGATTAGTACTGCTGAGCATAGAGAAACTAGCAGAGAAAACTGAGCAAGAGAACACAGGGAAGTGAGGGCATAAATACACAGGTGTCCAGACTGTGAGTAAGGAGGTGCCTAAGGTTGTCGGAGGATGACACCTAGTGGGTCGCTCCGGAACTGCGACCCCCTCCTGTCACATTAAACCTCCTCTATTCTGCTCATTGAATCTACAAAAACAGGCAGCAACTTGGTGCAGTACTAAAACTGAGTTGAATTGCT
Source organism: Coregonus clupeaformis (assembly GCF_020615455.1). NCBI lineage: Eukaryota > Metazoa > Chordata > Actinopteri > Salmoniformes > Salmonidae > Coregonus > Coregonus clupeaformis. The sequence goes on along the minus strand of NC_059216.1, from coordinate 27,617,012 downwards.
CCATTTTCTGTTGAGCTGTAGCGCTGTATGAGCGTGCTGATTGATGTCTGGAAATGTGGCTAATTTTTTTTAACGTAAAAACCAGGGACAGAATGCCTCCCTTATAATTTCTTCACATTTTATTATTTAAATTCAAGGCCTCTATTGTGCTATGCTTCTTAGGGTTCAGTGTTACAATGTATTGAAATATCAAATCATGATCTGAAAGCTTATCTTTTATTTTATATCTCTCATGTACACCTCCTAAAAATAACTATAATTCATCCATTTGAAATCAATGGAAAGTTGTTCAATCCAAATGTGCTGTATTTGGCCTTATTTTCTGAGGGGGTTTGTACATATCATGTGGTGATATAAGAGGGCAGACATACGTGGGCGTAGCATAAAGTCAGGGTTTGCTTTTCCTGAGGAACTGACAGTGACAGACAGATACGCCGGAGGAGCCAAGTGTCCTGGATTTGATCAAATTCCAAGAAAAGACAAGGAGACATCTCTCAGATGTTGGCCTTATCTGTTTAATTGCCCATTGGCTCTCACTGACATTAAGTGGCTAAACAGAGAGTATCACAGTGAGGTACAGAGGTGTGTGAAGGGTGAGATACAACAAGTCATTTACTAAAGATGTAGGATCTTAATTTGATCACCCTGTTGCAGGAAAAAAAAAAATGGTAGTGCATTTTAAGATTTAAAAAGGCTTCTGAAATGTGTAATATCCACTTAAAAATATCAGACATGATTTTCCCTCAGGAAAATGTTCTGGAAAAATTGTCTTCTTTGACAATTGGCACTGTCTGCATGGTTGTCCTGGTCATGTTTGGCTGGTCGTGAACCGTGCTGCTCTTTATCAGTTGAATCCTGTCCCTTGGACCACAGGGTCAGGTCAGATGGCATAACTTCCACATATTCACACAAATGTTCACACACACAAATACACAAACGCGTACATATGTAGGATCTTAATTTGATACTTTTTTGTTGCTGAGAATCTTCCTGTACAGCAGGAAATGCAAAATGTTGGTGTATTCAAGGTTTAAACAGGCCTCTAAAGTTTGTAATTTCCACTTTAAAATGTCAGACTTGATTTGCCCTAACGAAAAATGTATCAACATAATAATTAACATTTCCTGTTGCTGCAGGATTATTTTCCTGCTGTAGCAAACTGTCTTGAATTAAGATCCTACATCTGTACATACACACGCACACACACACACACCACAACTAATACCACACAGATCACAGATGGCCCCGACGTACCAAAGTGAGAGGTTGCCGTGACAGATGGACAGCAATTTGCAGTGAAGTGTATCATGGGATTTTCCTGACTATCCATTTTTCATTATTCTCTGGCATAGGGGAACGTTTGCATATGGAGCACTCATCTGCCATTTTTCTGGCGTGCCGCAGACTGACTGAAAGGCTTTAACTAGGCTACGTCTGTGGTTTATGCCAAATGCCACTGGCCCCGGAGGGCCCCTGTGTCTGGGTAGATCTCTATGAGACATACTGTAATGTGAGGAAACAATAGATTCAGGCTTATTTCTAGTTGAGCTAGTTTGTTTTTCTGGCAATTTAACTTTAGAGGTCGGTCTTTTACGGGTCAGTGGTGTAAAAGGCTTAAGGTTCAGTTGGAGGCGTGTGATGACTGTGCGTGCGTGCATGTGTGCTTGCGTGCTTGCGTGTGTGTTGTTCATGGACTTGTTGAGCTGAAGGAAGAAGTAGCGGTCTATTAAATACTGCATGCCTTAATTAGCCAGCTGGTATAACTACTTTATATGACAACCCAGAATACATTTTGACCTCTGACAATCTGAAGCTGCAATCAGCACTGACTCTATGAAAAACACATTCAGGTTGACATAGTTCCCCATTCTTAGCCTGAGACAGATACAACTGACATAGTAGCCTAGTTACATGACCATTGTTATATTTGACAGACTGTGGAGGAAATTAGCACCTGCCGCAGACTGGGCCAAACAAGAACTCATTGCCTGCAAACGTTTCAGTCCTTTGATAATTGTGTCTCTGTATCCGCTGCTGTGTCTTGGTATAGCTGCACAGAGCCTTGGTATCTTTCCACTCAATAGTCATTAATTAGTTAAGATGGCAACGCTAAGTAGGGCGCTTGTCTTGTCGGTTTCTGCTCGACTTTGCCTTTTTATGAGTATTTTTGCGTTAGTTATTACTTTGTTTGCTCAGAATGTTAGTGCAAGAATATCCTACGACCGACAAACACTTCTGGATCATGAATCGGAAGCTACACACTTATCTCTCAGCCTCCCAGATCTGGAATACGACATTCGCTCCTATGTTCCCCGCACAGCGGCCTTACCTGTTGCTGTTGACCAAGATGACCGAAGGCAACAGCGGCGACGAAGAAGAGGAAGGAAAGGGGGACTCCAAGCTAGGCTGAAAAGATGGACTACACGGTCTCCTCTTCCTAGTATCCTGATGGCTAATCGCTGGAAAATAAACTTTGTGAACTCAGAGCAAGGCTTCAATCGCAGAGGGACGATACACTCGACTCTGCTATTCAACGAGACGTCTTTTCCATTTTCCGTATCGCTCGAACGGCGGCTTCTGGTAAGAGTGGGGGGGGTATGTTTCATCATCAACAATTCTTGGTATACAGAAGTTGAAAACAACTCGAGCTCCTGTTCACCCAACCTGGAGTTTCTGATGCTAAAATGCTGACCCCACTATATGCCAAGGGAATTCATGTGTTATTATCACAACTATGTACATACTGCCACAAGCAAACACCAAGGCGGCACTCAGCGAACTGTACAAGATCATTAGGCAGCAAGAATCCTCTCACCTGGAAGAACTCTTTATTGTCGCGGGTGACACATTTTTCCAAAATATCACCAACATGTATCCTGCACACAAAAAAATTAAAATGAGCTGGACCATGTAAACTGAACAAAAATATAAATGCAACATGCAACAATTTCAAAGATTTTACTGAGTTACAGTTCATATAAGGAAATCAGTCAATTGAAATGAATTCATTTGGCCCTATTCTATGGATGTCACATGACTGGGAATACAGATATGCATCTGTTGGTCACAGATACCTTAAAAAAAGGTAGGGGTGTGGACCAGAAATCCAGTCAGTATCAGGTGTGACCACCATTTGCCTCATGCAGTGCGACACATCTCCTTCGCATAGAGTTGATAAGGCTTTTGATTGTGGCCTGTGGAATATTGTCCCACTCCTCTTCAATGGCTGTGCAAAGTTGCTGGATATTGGTGGGAACTGGAAAACGCTGTCATACATGTCGATCCAGAGCATCCCAAACATGCTCAATGGGTGACATGTCTGGTAAGTATGTAGGCCATGGAAGATCTGGGACATTTTCAGCATCCAGGAATTGTGTACAGATCCAAGCGACATGGGGCCGTGCATTATCATGCTGAATCATTAGGTGATGGAGGCGGATGAATGGCACAACAATGGGCCTCAGGATCTCATCACGGTATTTTTGTGCAATCCATCAAATGCAATTGTGTCCATTGTCCATAGCTTATGCCTGCCCATACCATAACCCCACCAAGGGGCACTCTGTTCACAGCAAACCACTCGCCCACACTATGCTCATCTTAAGTCTAAAAAAAATGTGGTCTGGGGTTGTGAGGCCGGTTGGAGGTACTGACAAATTCTCTCAAACAGAGGCGGCTTATGGTACTGAAATTAACATTCAATTATCTGGCAACAGCTCTGGTGGACATTCCTGCAGTCAGCATGGTAATTGCACACTCCCTCAAAACATGCAACATCTGTGGCATGGTGTTGTGTGACAAAACAGCACATTTTAAAGTGGCCTTTTATTGTCCCCAGCACAAGGTGCATCTGTGTAATGATCATGTTGTTTAGTCAACTTCTTGATATGCCACACCTGTCAGATGGATGGATTATCTTGGCAAAGGAGAAATGCTCACTAACAGAGATGTAAACAAATTTGTACACAAAATGAGAGAAATAAGCTTTTTGTGTGTATGGAAAATGTCAGCTCATGAAACCAACTCTTTACATGTTGCATTTATATTTTTGTTGATTGTATTTACAAACATCTGTGATGCGTGTCAAAAACCTAAGTTCTTTCAATCCCAATACCACAGCCAGGAGGCAGACAGTGTTTAAGGTTCTTTACTATTTTTATTTTATTAGTATTAGAAAAGGGGTTTCAGAATAAAAGCAGTAGGCATCATGGGGTTCCGATTCGGTAGTCTGAAGAGGGTGGTGATAGCTTAACCAGTAACGTCATCATACTGGAATCTATTGGTACGCACTTACACGTCATTTGGCTCTTCCTGAGCAGGGTCACACACATCCGGTCCCCTCTCCCCGGACACGGCGATAGTGTTGTGGCTGAGCACAGTCTGTGGCACCTGTCCTCTCCCGTTGCTGGCTTGAATCTGCTGAATATTGTCAGAGAGCTGCCTTTGTGCAGGGGCAGCTCATTAACCCCAATACTCCTCCTGTGTGGGGGCGTGGCTCAGGTCCCTAATTAACACACTCATTCCCTCATTCACACAACAAGACGAGCACTCAAAAGAGGTTAACCAATTCAAAGGAAAGGAAGTCACTCAAATAAGTAAATAAGTAGTAGACTAAATCACAGCACACAAGAGGAATAGATATTAAAGCACTTCTAAGTCACAATTCAAAATAAAGCTCACATAAGGAAAAAGGACAAAAATACATGCGGACAAAGCCATCCCCCGGCCACAACTTCAGCCAATCAGATCACGTCTTTCTTTTCCTACTCCCCACCTACAAGCAGCAATTCAAGAAGGAGCCACCAACAAAGAGAATAGTGAGGCGCTGGACAGAGGAGGCAGACTCAATGCTGCAGGACTGTTTTGAGAATACTGATTGGAATATCTTCAAAGATTCATCCACTCAGGACTCATCCATCAATATTGAGGAATATACATTGTCAGTCACAGGAGGAGCGGAAAATATACCTCATTTTTTAAATATAATTTTTTGTTATCCTTCAAATATGCATATTGCATAAGATACATTAGAGAACTGAGGTGGTTCCCTCCAGAATCCCTTCCCTATGTGTAAACTTGATTATGTTCGCCCTGGATAGAGCTCTACTGAGGTTTGGTTTAACATGGTAGTATTTTGCTCTAGTCTAGGAAAGGTAGATGCAGCCTTCCAACAGGGGGAAGGCCAGCATAGGGGTCCAAGGTTTTCTTCTGGGTATTTTGTTGTTTTTAGCTGTTTTTAATTTTCTTTATATTTTATTACTCTGACCTTTCAGCACACTGGCCATGTGATTGTACTAACATTAATTTATAATTATTATGACTATGCCTAATTTACATACTCTAGGCTCCACTTGCTTTATCAGCTGGAACTTAAAAGGAATTAACCATGTGGTCAAGCGTAGCCGAGTGTATGCTCATCTTAAGTCTTTATGTCCGAACATTGTTTTTCTCCAAGAGAACCATCTCTGATCCAGCGACCATGATAAACTAAAGAGAGGACGGGTCGAACAAATATTTCACTCCAGCTTTGGTGCTAAGGCCAGAGGGGCAGCCATCCTCATCAGAAAAGGAACCCCGTTTGTCTCCTCCAAAGTAATTTCAGCTACAAATGGCAGATATATTATAGTGATGGGGAAATTATTTAGCACACAGGTTGTTCTTGCTAACCTCTATGGTCCTAATTTTTTCTCTGACCTCATTACAACACTGCCCGACCTTAACTCTCATCATTTGATACTGGAAGGAGATTTCAATTGTGTATTACATCCAAGTCTAGACAGATCCAGACCAAAGCCCAACAATGTACACCACCGGTCAAAAGTTTTAGAACACCTACTCATTCATGGGTTTTTCTTTATTTTTACTATTTTCTACATTGTAGAATAATAGTGAAGAATTCAAAACTATGAAATAACACATATGGAATCATGTAGTAACCAAATAAGTGTTAAACAAATCAAAATATATATTATATTTGAGATTTTTCAAATAGCCACCCTTTGCCTTGATAACAGCTTTGCACACTCTTGGCATTCTCTCAACCCAGCTTCACATGGAATGCTTTTCCAACAGTCTTGAAGGAGTTCCCACATATACTGAGCAATTGTTGGCTGCTTTTCCTTCACTCTGCGGTCCGACTCATCCCAAACCATCTCAATTTGGTTGAGGTCGGGGGACTGTGGAGGCCAGGTCATCTGATGCAGCACTCCATCACACTCCTTATTGGTAAAATACAGTGGCTTGCGAAAGTATTCACCCCCCTTAGCATTTTTCCCATTTTGTTGCCTTACAATCTGGAATTAAAATCGATTTTGGGGGGGGATTGTATCATTTGATTTACACAACATACCTACCACTTTGAAGATGCAAAATATTTTTTTTGTGAAACAAACAAGAACCAGAAAAAATGAAAACTTGAGCGTGCATAACTATTCACCCCCCCCACCTTTTGCAGCAATTACAGCTGCAAGTCTCTTGGGGTGTGTCTCTATAAGCTTGGCACATCTAGCCACTGGGATTTTTGCCCATTCTTCAAGGCAAAACTGCTCCAGCTCTTTCAAGTTGGATGGGTTCCGCTGGTGTACAGCAATCTTTACGTCATACCACAGATTCTCAATTGGATTGAGGTCTGGGCTTTGACTAGGCCATTCCAAGACATTTAAATGTTTTTCCTTAAACCACTCGAGTGTTGCTTTAGCAGTATGCTTAGGGTCATTGTCCTAATGGAAGGTGAACCTCCATCAAAGTCTCAAGTCTCTGGAAGACTAAAACAGGTTTCCCTCAAAAATGTCCCTGTGTTTAGCGCCATCCATCATTCCTTCAATTCTGATCAGTTTCCCAGTCCCTGCCGATGAAAAACATCCCCACAGCATGATGCTGCCACCACCATGCTTCACTGTGGGGATGGTGTTCTTGGGGTGATGAGAGGTGTTGGGTTTGCACCAGACATAGCGTTTTCCTTGATGGCCAAAAAGCTCAATTTTAGTCTCATCTGACCACATGCCTTTTGGCGAACACCAAACGTGTTTGCTTATTTTTTTCGCTAAGCAATGGCTTTTTTTCTGGCCACTTTTCCGTAAAGCCCAGCTCTGTGGAGTGTACGGCTTAAAGTGGTCCTATGGACAAATACAGCAATCTCCGCTGTGGAGCTTTGCAGCTCCTTAAGGGTTATCTTTGGTCTCTTTGTTGCCTCTCTGATTAATGCCCTCCTTGCCTGGTCTGTGAGTTTTTGTGGGCTGCCCTCTCTTGGCAAGTTTGTTGTGGTGCCATATTCTTTAAAACATTTAATAATGGATTTAATGGTGCTCCGTGGGATGTTCAAAGTTTCTGATCTTTTTTTATAACCCAATCCTGATCTGTACTTCTCCACAACTTTGTCCCTGACCTGTTTGGAGAGCGCCTTTGTCTTCATGATGCTGCTTGCTTGGTGGTGCCCCTTGCTTAGTGGTGTTGCAGACTCTGGGGCCTTTCAGAACAAGTGTATATATACTGAGATCATGGGACAGATCATGTGACACTTAGATTGCACACAGGTCGACTTTATTTAACTAATTATGTGACTTCTGAAGGTAATTGGTTGCACCAGATCTTATTTAGGGGCTTCATAGCAAAGGGGGTGAATACATATGCACGCACCACTTTTCCGTTATTAATTTTTTTTAATTTTTTGAAACAAGTTATTTTTTTCATTTCACTTCACCAATTTGGACTATTTTGTGTATGTCCATTACATTAAATCCAAATAAAAATCAATTTAAATTACAGGTTGTAATGCAACAAAATAGCAAAAACGCAAAGGGGGATGAATACTTTTGCAAGGCACTGTAGCCCTTACACAGCCTGGAGGTGTGTTGGGTCATTGTCCTGTTGAAAAACAAATGATAGTCCAACTAAGCCCAAACCAGATGGGATGGCGTATCGCTGCAGAATGCTGTGGTAGCCATGCTGGTTAAGTGTGCCTTGAATTCTACATAAATCACAGACCGTGTCACCAGCAAAGCACCCCCACACCATAACACCTCCTCCTCCATGCTTTACGGTGGGAAATACACATGCAGAGAGCATCCATTCACCCACACCACGTCTCTCAAAGACACTGCAGTTGGAACCAAAAGTCTCCAATTTGGTCTCCAGACCAAAGGACACATTTCCACCAGTCTAATGTCCATTGCTCGTGTTTCATGGCCCAAGCAAGTGTCTTCTTCTTATTGGTGTCCTTTAGTAGTGGTTTCTTTGCAGCAATTCGACCATGAAGGCCTGATTCACAGTCTCCTCTGAACAGTTGATGTTGAGATGTGTCTGTTACTTGAACTCTGTGAAGCATTTATTTGGGATGCAATTTCTGAGGCTGATAACGCAAATGAATTTATTCTCTGCAGCAGAGTTAACTCTGGGTCTTCCATTCCTGTGGCGGTCCTCATGAGAGCCAGTTTCATCATCGCGCTTGATGGTTTTTGCGACTGCGCTTTAAGAAACGTTAAAAGTTCTTGAAATGTTCCATATTGACTGACCTTCATGTCTTAAAGTAATGATGGACTGTAGTTTCTCTTTCCTTATTTGAGCTGTTCTTGCCATAATATGGACTTGGTCTTTTTCCAAATAGGGCTACCTTCGGTATACCCCCCTATCTTGTCACAACACAACTGATTGTCTCAAACGCATTGAGAAGGAAAGAAATTCCACAAATTAACTTTTAAGAAGGCACACCTGTTAATTGAAATGCATTCCAGGTGACTACCTCATGAAGCTGATTGAGATTATGCCAAGAGTGTGCAAAGCTGTCATCAAGGCCAAGGATGGCTATTTGAAGAATCTCAAATAAAAAATATATTTTGATTTGTTCAACACTTTTTTAGTTACTGCATGATTCCATATGTGTTATTTCATAGTTTTGATGTGTTCACTATTATTCTACAATGTAGAAAATAGTACAAATAAAGAAAAACATTTGAATGAGTAGGTGTTCTAAAACTTTTGACCGGTAGAGTAATTTCAAAATCAGGCATAGCAATTAACTCCTTTCTAGAATCTAGAGGAGGAGCAATCACACTGCTAAACAGTACTCATTTTTATCTCCAGTCCACCACTCATACTCTAGGATTGACTTTTTCCTGCTGGACAATAGAATTCTCCCTTTTGTAACTAATAGCCAATATCACAGCATCATTATCTCAGACCATAGCCCTGTCCAGCTAGACATCCGCTTTCCGGACAGTACATTTTATATTTTAGTCATTTAGCAGACACTCTTATCCAGAGCGACTTACAGTTAGTGAGTGCATACATTTTTTCATACTGGCCCCCCATGGGAAACGAACCCACAACCCTGGCGTTGCAAGCGCCATGCTCTACCAACTGAGCTACACGGGGCCTGTACTGCGTCACAACACGCTTGGAGACTTGACCCACTACTACTATCCTGTACTGCACCCCTGACATGTCTCGTTCTACTGTTTGGGAGTCGTTAAAAGTATATCTAAGGGGCCAAATTATTTCATACACAGTGTATCAAAACAAACAACGCACTAAACGCTTATCGGAGCTATCTCAACTCATTCTAGATGTGGACAACAGATATGCCTCTTCTCCGACTCTTGAACTTTACAAAAAGAGACTGCTGCACCAATCGGAATTTGACAATCTTTCCACTAAGCAAACGGAGCAGCTTCTGTTTAAGTCGAGGCAGACATTTTATGAACACAGAGAGAAAGCTGGCAAGTTGTTATCTCACCAGCTTCGACGATCCGCTACTAGCAGCACCATACCTGAAATGTGTATTGCAGCTGATTTAACTTCTACCAATCCCAAAGAAATCAACAATCAATTAAAGCAATTCTACTCTGCTCTTTACTCATATGCATGCATTTCTAGACAATTTGGACATCCCCTGTCTCAATTCAGATGAACAAACTAACATGGATGCCTCAGTAAGTGATGATGAAGCTACTCAGGCAATCCAGTCCATGCAGAGCGGTAAAGCTCCTGGGCCTAATGGCTTTCCTATTACATTTTATAAAGTATTCTCCTCTAAACTATCCAGTATCCTCAGCTCAATGTACAATGAAATCCTTTCTAGTCAGAAACTGCTCCAGACACTTACCCAGGTGACTTTTTCGGTTTTGCTTAAAAAGGACAAGAATCCCCTAGACTGTGGCTCATACCACCCTATAAGCGTTTCGTGCTGCGATGATAAAATTCTCACTAAGGTCCTCTCGAGCCGTTTAGACAGTGACGCCTAATATAATTAACTCTGACCAAACCGGCTTTATCTCAGGTAGGCAATCTTTCTATAATATGCGCCAGCTATTTAATGTTCTTTATTCTACCCACTCAACTCCACAGCCAGAGGTCAGAGGTCGTCATCTCTCTTGATGCTGAGAAGGCTTTCGACCGGGTTGAGGGGGAATATCTATTTACAGTACTAGAGAGATTTGGGTTTGGCCCGTCATTCCATTCCTGGATTAAGATTTTGTACTCGTCCCCAGTGGCTTCTGTTCGCACCAACAATGTTACCTCCAGCTACTTCCCTCTCCACAGGGGGGCCAGGCAGGGTTGCTGTTTATCCCCTTTCCTATTTGGTATGGCTATTGAGCCTCTTGCTATCGCCCTGGAGGAGAGGATTAAGGGAATACTAAGGGGCCCTGGAGTCTATACCCTATCTCTTGGACATGCTACAAAGTTTTGGGACATTCTCTGGTTATAAATTAAACCTAACAAAAAGTGTGCTCCTCCCCATTAATCAGTTAGCAGAAGGTATTGGGTATGACCAATTCCCATTTAAGGTGGAGCATCAGGTCTTTACTTATTTGAGGATAAAGGTCACACGCTCATTTAAGGCTCTGTATAAACATAACTTCAAAACAGTCCTGGAGCGCACCAAGCAGGATTTCATAAGGTGGTCGTCTCTTCCCATTTCATTAGCAGGTCGCATTAATTCTGTTAAGATGACTGCACTACCTAGGTTTTTGTACTTATTCCAAATGATTCACATTTTTCTGCCAAAGTTGATGTTCAAACAACTTGACAGCTACATTTCCAACTTCATTTGGAATAAGTAAAATCCACAAATGAGAAAGGTATATCTAGAGAGACCTGAGCCTGCAGGCTAAATGTGTTTATTGGGTTTCTACATTTGGAAACAAGGATGGTCCAACTTGGGCCATCATGGAGTTACAGTCAAGCCTTCCAACTTCTCCTGTATCGCTCCTGTGCTCCCCACTGCCCATTAACCTTGGCACCCATGTTTTGAATGCCATTGTCAAGAACTCCCTTAAAATCTGCTCCCAATTCCGAAATCACTTTAGCCTTAAACAAGCAAGTTACTTCTCTCCATTAACATCTAATCATCTCTTCCCAGCTTTGCAGACTGCCTTCCTGTAATATACTTATGCTATGGAATGGAATATGGGGAAAAATGCACCAAATTATTTTTGTATCTTCAACATAGGAATGCTACCAAAAAGAATTTATTGAAACTGGTTACAAATGACAGAGTCACCCATGATTCACCAAATGATATTTTGAAGGAGGAAACAAAGTACTTTAAGCATATGTTTTCGTTTCAGTCGCCTCCATCTCCTCTAACTGAAGCAAATTGTAGAGATATTTGTTCTATTGATAATGTAAAATTAACAGCCATACAGAAAGACTCATGTGAAGGTGAAATTACAGAGGAAGAACTTCTGGATGCAATTAAAGACTTTAAGTCCGGGAAAACTCCAGGGTTGGATGGCATACCAGTCAGTTGAGGTATACCAAACCTTTTTTGATATACTCAGAGGACCGTTATTAGCATGTTTTAACCACTCCTATGTAAATGGTAGATTATCAGACACTCAACAAGAAGGTCTGATTTCATTATTACTGAAACAGGATACAAGTGGAAAATATAAAAATCCAATCCATTAAAAAAATTGGAGGCCCCTTACACTTCAGTGTTGTGATGCAAAAAGTCTAGCAAAATGTATAGCGCACAGAATTAAAAAGGTATTGTCGGACATTATTCATTCTAATCAGACAGGTTTTTTACATGGGCAATACATTGGAGATAATATAAGGCAAGTACTGGAAACAATAGAACACTATGAAAAATTTGGGAAACCAGGCCTACTATTCATAGCAGACTTCGAAAAGGCATTTGATAAAGAACGACAGGGGTTTATACAGTGGGGGAAAAAAGTATTTAGTCAGCCACCAATTGTGCAAGTTCTCCCACTTAAAAAGATGAGAGAGGCCTGTAATTTTCATCATAGGTACACGTCAACTATGACAGACAAATTGAGAAAAAATAATCCAGAAAATCACATTGTAGGATTTTTAATGAATTTATTAGCAAATTATGGTGGAAAATAAGTATTTGGTCACCTACAAACAAGCAAGATTTCTGGCTCTCACAGACCTGTAACTTCTTCTTTAAGAGGCTCCTCTGTCCTCCACTCGTTACCTGTATTAATGGCACCTGTTTGAACTTGTTATCAGTATAAAAGACACCTGTCCACAACCTCAAACAGTCACACTCCAAACTCCACTATGGCCAAGACCAAAGACCTGTCAAAGGACACCAGAAACAAAATTGTAGACCTGCACCAGGCTGGGAAGACTGAATCTGCAATAGGTAAGCAGCTTGGTTTGAAGAAATCAACTGTGGGAGCAATTATTAGGAAATGGAAGACATACAAGACCACTGATAATCTCCCTCGATCTGGGGCTCCACGCAAGATCTCACCCCGTGGGGTCAAAATGATCACAAGAACGGTGAGCAAAAATCCCAGAACCACACGGGGGGACCTAGTGAATGACCTGCAGAGAGCTGGGACCAAAGTAACAAAGCCTACCATCAGTAACACACTACGCCGCCAGGGACTCAAATCCTGCAGTGCCAGTCGTGTCCCCCTGCTTAAGCCAGTACATGTCCAGGCCCGTCTGAAGTTTGCTAGAGTGCATTTGGATGATCCAGAAGACTAAAAGACTAAAAATTTACCAACTTTTTAGTTTTGTCCTCACTCATCTTTTTTCGTTAAACTTTTTCACCCCGGACGTTTATCCCGAGACAGAAGAGTCAGAAGAGTCTTTTTCCTGTGCGTTTTAGCTGCCAACTTTACGTTATTTTCCTTTTTTCCATCGCAACTTTTTTCCCTTATTCAACTTTTTCACTCCGGACGCTTTATCTGGACATGGTTCATCAACATCTTCAACAGCCGAAGCTAAGTAGTAACATTAACATGATGTCTTCTAATTGCAGTCGCTGTACTCATAATATACAGGAGAATTCTCGCCTTACGGCGAGAATAGCTGTGCTACAAGCCCAGCTTCAGACGCAATCGTTAGGCAAGGGTAATATCAGTGTAGGAAAGGAAGAAACAGCGTCTGTGCCACCAGTAAGTACAGACAGTAATGTTAGTATAAATCCCCCCGCACAGTCCCCGCAGCCGGACAACTTTCTCATGGCTTCTGGAGGGAAATACTGTTGGAATGCTCAACCGGTGTCGCTCATTCAGCCGACAGAAACCTTCAACCGGTTTTCCCCATTATGTAGCGAGTCGGAGTCTGAGTCTGAGTCTTCTCTAGTCCCTACTCCTCCCGTTACGGGGTCTGAGACTCCGAAGGCTCCCACCATTAGCTCTGACAAATTGAAAACCCTAGTCATTGGCGACTCCATTACCCGCAGTATTAGACTTAAAACGAATCACCCAGCGATCATACACTGTTTACCAGGGGGCAGGGCTACCGACGTTAAGGCTAATCTAAAGATGGTGCTGGCTAAAGCTAAAACTGGCGAGTGTAGAGAGTATAGAGATATTGTTATCCACGTCGGCACCAACGATGTTAGGATGAAACAGTCAGAGGTCACCAAGTGCAACATAGCTTCAGCGTGTAAATCAGCTAGAAAGATGTGTCGGCATCGAGTAATTGTCTCTGGCCCCCTCCCAGTTAGGGGAAGTGACGAGCTCTACAGCAGAGTCTCAGCACTCAATCGCTGGTTGAAAACTGTTTTCTGCCCCTCCCAAAAGATAACATTTGTGGATAATTGGCCCTCTTTCTGGGACTCACCCACAAACAGGATCAAGCCTGACCTGCTGAGGAGTGACGGACTCCATCCTAACTGGAGGGGTGCTCTCCTCTTATCTACCAACATAGATAGGGCTCTAACTCCTCTAGCCCCACAGTGAAATAGGGTGCAGGCCAGGCAGCAGGCTGTTAGCCAACCTGCCAGCTTAGTGGAGTCTGCCAATAGCATAGTCAGTGTAGTCAGCTCAGCCATACCCATTGAGACTGTGTCTGTGCCTCGACCTAGGTTGGGCAAAACTAAACATGGTGGTGTTCACCCTAGCAATCTTATTAGGATAAAGACCTCCTCCATTCCTGCCATTATTGAAAGAGATCGTGATACCTCACATCTCAAAATAGGGTTACTTAATGTTAGATCCCTCACTTCAAAGGCAGTCATAGTCAATGAACTAATCACTGATCATAATCTTGATGTGATTGGCCTGACTGAAACATGGCTTAAGCCTGATGAATTTGCTGTGTTAAATGAGGCCTCACCTCCTGGTTACACTAGTGACCATATTCCCCGTGCATCCCGCAAAGGCGGAGGTGTTGCTAACATTTACGATAGCAAATTTCAATTTACAAAAAAAAAGATGACGTTTTCATCTTTCGAGCTTCTAGTCATGAAATCTATGCAGCCTACTCAATCACTTTTTATAGCTACTGTTTACAGGCCTCCTGGGCCATATACAGCGTTCCTCTCTGAGTTTCCTGAATTCCTATCAGACCTTGTAGTCATAGCAGATCATATTCTAATTTTTGGTGATTTTAATATTCACATGGAGAAGTCCACAGACCCACTCCAAAAGTCTTTCGGAGCCATTATCGACTCAGTGGGTTTTGTCCAACATGTCTCTGGACCTACTCACTGCCACAGTCATACTCTGGACCTAGTTTTGTCCCATGGAATAAATGTTGTAGATCTTAATGTTTTTCCACAAAATCCTGGACTATCGGACCACCATTTTATTACGTTTGCAATCGCAACAAATAATCTGCTCAGACCCCAACCAAGGAGCATCAAAAGTCGTGCTATAAATTCTCAGACAACACAAAAATTCATTGATGCCCTTCCAGACTCCTTCTGCCTACCCAAGGACGTCAGAGGACAAAAATCAGTTAACCACTTAACTGAGGAACTCAATTTAACCTTGCGCAATACCCTAGATGCAGTTGCACCCCTAAAAACGAAAAACATTTGTCATAAGAAACTAGCTCCCTGGTATACAGAAAATACCCGAGCTTTGAAGCAAGCTTCCAGGAAATTGGAACGGAAATGGCGCCACACCAAACTGGAAGTCTTCCGACTAGCTTGGAAAGACAGTACCGTGCAGTACCGAAGAGCCCTCACTGCTGCTCGATCATCCTACTTTTCCAAATTAATCGAGGAAAATAAGAACAATCCAAAATTTCTTTTTGATACTGTTGCAAAGCTAACTAAAAAGCAGCATTCCCCAAGAGAGGATGGTTTTCACTTCAGCAGTGATAAATTCATGAACTTCTTTGAGGAAAAGATCATGACCATTAGAAAGCAAATTACGGACTCCTCTTTGAATCTGCGTATTCCTCCAGGGCTTAGCTGTCCTGGATCTGCACAGCTCTGCGAGGGCCTGGGATCGGGAGAGACACTTAAGTGTTTTAGTACTATATCTCTTGACACAATGATGAAAATAATCATGGCCTCTAAACCTTCAAGCTGCATACTGGATCCTATTCCTACTAAACTGCTGAAGGAGCTGCTTCCTGTGCTTGGCCCTCCTATGTTGAACATAATAAACAGCTCTCTATCCACCGGATGTGTACCAAACTCACTAAAAGTGGCAGTGATAAAGCCTCTCTTGAAAAAGCCAAACCTTGACCCGGAAAATATAAAAAACTATCGGCCTATATCGAATCTTCCATTCCTCTCAAAAATTTTAGAAAAAGCTGTTGCGCAGCAACTCACTGCCTTTCTGAAGACAAACAATGTATACGAAATGCTTCAGTCTGGTTTTAGACCCCATCATAGCACTGAGACTGCACTTGTGAAGGTGGTAAATGACCTTTTAATGGCGTCAGACCGAGGCTCTGCATCTGTCCTCGTGCTACTAGACCTTAGTGCTGCCTTTGACACCATCGATCACCACATTCTTTTGGAGAGACTGGAAACCCAAATTGGTCTACACGGACAAGTTCTGGCCTGGTTTAGATCCTACCTGTCGGAAAGATATCAGTTTGTCTCTGTGAATGGTCTGTCCTCCGACAAATCAACTGTACATTTCGGTGTTCCTCAAGGTTCCGTTTTAGGACCACTATTGTTTTCACTATATATTTTACCTCTTGGGGATGTTATTCGAAAACATAATGTTAACTTTCACTGCTATGCGGATGACACACAGCTGTACATTTCAATGAAGCATGGTGAAGCCCCAAAATTGCCCTCGCTAGAAGCCTGTGTTTCAGACATAAGGAAGTGGATGGCTGAAAACTTTTTACTTTTAAACTCGGACAAAACAGAGATGCTTGTACTAGGTCCCAAGAAACAAAGAGATCTTCTGTTAAATCTGACAATTCATCTTGATGGTTGTAAAGTCGTCTCAAATAAAACTGTGAAGGACCTAGGCGTTACTCTTGACCCTGATCTCTCTTTTGACGAACATATCAAGACTGTTTCAAGGACAGCTTTTTTCCATCTACGTAACATTGCAAAAATCAGAAATTTTCTGTCCAAAAATGATGCAGAAAAATTAATCCATGCATTTGTTACTTCTAGATTAGACTACTGCAATGCTCTATTTTCCGGCTACCCGGATAAAGCACTAAATAAACTTCAGTTAGTGCTAAATACGGCTGCTAGAATCCTGACTAGAACCAAGAAATTTGATCATATTACTCCAGTGCTAGCTTCCCTACACTGGCTTCCTGTTAAGGCAAGGGCTGATTTCAAGGTTTTACTGTTAACCTATAAAGCGTTACATGGGCTTGCTCCTACCTATCTTTCCGAGTTGGTCCTGCCGTACATACCAATACGTACGCTACGGTCACAAGACGCAGGCCTCCTAATTGTCCCTAGAATTTCTAAGCAAACAGCGGGAGGCAGGGCTTTCTCCTATAGATCTCCATTTTTATGGAACAGTCTGCCTACCCATGTGAGAGACGCAGACTCGGTCTCAACCTTTAAGTCTTTACTGAAGACTTATCTCTTCAGTAGGTCATATGATTGAGTGTAGTCTGGCCCAGGAGTGTGAAGGTGAACGGAAAGGCTGGAGCAACGAACAGCCCTTGCTGTCTCTGCCGGGCCGGTTCCCCTCTCCACTGGGGTTCTCTGCCTCTAACCCTGTTGCAGGGGCTGAGTCACTGGCTTGCTGGTGCTCTTTCATGCCGTCCCTGGGAGGGGTGCGTCACTTGAGTGGGTTGAGTTACTGACGTGATCTTCCTGTCTGGGTTGGCGCCCCCCTTGGTTTGTGCTGTGGTGGAGACCTCTGTGGGCTATACTCGGCCTTGTCTCAGGATTGTAAGTTGGTGGTTGGGGATATCCCTCTAGTGGTGCGGGGGGCTGTGCTTTGGCGGAGTGGGTGGGGTTATATCCTTCCTGTTTGGCCCTGTCCGGGGTTTCTTCGGATGGGGCCACAGTGTCTCCGGACCGCTCCTGTCTCAGCCTCCAGTATTTATGCTGCAGTAGTTTATGTGTCGGGGGGCTGGGGTTAGTTGGTTATACCTGGAGTACTTCTCCTGTCTTATCCAGTGTCCTGTGTGAATTTAAGTATGCTCTCTCTAATTCTCTCGTTCTCTCTTTCTCTCTGAGAACCTGAGCCCTAGGACCATACGTCAGGACTACCGGGCATGATGACACCTTGCTGTCCCCAGTCCGCCTGGCCTTGCTGCTATTCCAGTTTCAACTGTTCTGCCTGCGGCTACGAAACCCCTACCTGTCCCAGACCTGCTGTTTTCAACTCTAAATGATCGGCTATGAAAAGCCAACTGAGAGACCTGAGCCCTAGGACCATACGTCGGGACTACCGGCCGTGGTGACTCCTTGCTGTCCCCAGTCCGCCTGGCCTTGCTGCTATTCCAGTTTAAACTGTTCTGCCTGCGGTTATGGAACCCCTACCTGTCCCAGACCTGCTGTTTTAAACTCTAATGATCGGCTATGAAAAGCCAACTGAGATTTATTCCTGATTATTATTTGACCATGCTTGTCACTTATGAACATTTTTGAACATCTTGGCATGGTTCTGTTATAATCTCCACCCGGCACAGCCAGAAGAGGACTGGCCACCCCTCATAGCCTGGTTCCTCTCTAGGTTTCTTCCTAGGTTTTGCCTTTCTAGGGAGTTTTTCCTAGCCACCGTGCTTCTACACCTGCATTACTAGCTGTTTGGGGTTTTAGGCTGGGTTTCTGTACAGCACTTCGAGATATTAGCTGATGTAAGAAGGGCTATATAAAATAAAATTGATTGATTGATTGATTGGGAGAATGTCATATGGTCAGATGAAACCAAAATAGAACTTTTTGGTAAAAACTCAACTCGTCGTGTTTGGAGGACAAAGAATGCTGAGTTGCATCCAAAGAACACCATACCTACTGTGAAGCATGGGGGTGGAAACATCATGCTTTGGGGCTGTTTTTCTGCAAAGGGACCAGGACGACTGATCCGTGTAAAGGAAAGAATGGATGGGGCCATGTACCGTGAGATTTTGAGTGAAAACCTCCTTCCATCAGCAAGGGCATTGAAGATTAAACGTGGCTGGGTCTTTCAGCATGACAATGATCCCAAACACACCGCCCAGTCAACGAAGGAGTGGCTTCGTAAGAAGCATTTCAAGGTCCAGGAGTGGCCTAGCCAGTCTCCAGATCTCAACCCCATAGAAAATCTTTGGAGGGAGTTAAAAGTCCGTGTTGCCCTGCGACAGCCCCAAAACATCACTGCTCTAGAGGAGATCTGCATGGAGGAATGGGCCAAAATACCAGCAACAGTGTGTGAAAACCTTGTGAAGAATTACAGAAAACGTTTGACCTGTGTCATTGCCAACAAAGGGTATATAACAAAGTATTGAGAAACTTTTGTTATTGACCAAATACTTATTTTCCACCATAATTTGCAAATAAATTCATTAAAAATCCTACAATGTGATTTTCTGGATTTTTTTTCTCATTTTGTCTGTCATAGTTGACGTGTACCTATAATGAAAATTACAGGCCTCTCTCATCTTTTTAAGTGGGAGAACTTGCACAATTGGTGGCTGACTAAATACTTTTTTTCCCCACTGTATGTCGCATATGCAGCTAACATTAACATATGGAAATGTCTGCTCTACCCAAAATTACAACCAAATAATTGCAGCATTACCGCAAAAATGGAAAAGGAAAGTGGAAGGGGGAAAAAGTAAGGAACTTGTCTGTCAGCCTTGCATTAAAGAATATAATTTGTTACAGAAAATTGTGATAAATAAAAAAGTATACCAGTTTCATTTAAGGACCAAAGGATTGACAGCCGTCCCATATAGATTGCAAAATAGTTGGGAAGAGATTTTTTGCCGTACCGATTCCATGGCATAGTGTTTATGAATTGATACGCAAAACGACGCCGGATTCAAAACATGCATTTTTCAATTTAAATTATTATATAAAATTATTGCTACCAATATAATGTTATTTATATGGGGGACACAATCTTCCCAGCTCTGCAGACTTTGCTGCAAAGAGACAGAATCATTAGATCATTTGTTTTGGTACTGTCCATTTGTAGCTTGTTTTTGGACACAGGTCCAGGAATGGCTAAAGGATTGCAATATTTACCTGGAGCTAACCCTGCAGATAGCACTACTGGGTAATCTGAAAAGTCATAGTCAATCGATCAATAATATAATAATACTTTTTAGCAAAAATGGCATATAGAAGCAAACCGGATGGACATCATGAAAATGATCGGAGGAAGTTCAGGAGTAAAAACAAACAAAATATAATTATTGTAGAATTTGAATGTGTCCATAAAATGTATATAGTATGTATGGGCTGGAAGTAGAGGCCTAAGCGTTGTTGTTCACTAGTTTACTCCAATTGGGGAAGGGGTGGTGGGGTTGGAAAGTAATAAAGGGAAATAAATTAAACACAAAAAATAATATATATATATATATATATACACACACTTATGCTAAAATATTTATTATATTCTACTGAACCATTTACTTTATGTTCATATTCTTATCTTTTATTATTTATTATTGTTCTTGCATTGTCGAGAAGGAACCAGCCAGTAAGCATTTCGTTAGACGGTGTATACCCTTCAAACTCAACTCTGGACTTCGAAACCAGTTCCACTGCATTTTTTCATTGTTCGCCTCTAATCAGGGACTTATTTAGATCTGGGACACCAGGTGTGTGCAATTAATTATCAGGTAGAACAGAAAACCAGCAGGCTCCTGACCTCATAGGGTAAGACTTGAATACCCCTGGTGTATACCATGTGTATCCTGTACATACGACTAATAAAACCTGAAACTTAATGATGCCCTAAGGAAGATGAATCACAGTATATCCACTCTTGCACTGTCTTTGTGACAACTGTTACCATGATACATCAGATTTATAAATCATACACCTGATTTGGTTGAGTAAGGGATAAATTCTGCATCAGAATGCTCATGACCTTGAGGTATTGGTAATATAGCTACCACACTGAAAGATATAAACTACATGACCAAAAGTATGTGGACACCTGCTCATCGAACATCTCATTCCAAAATCATGGGCATTATTATGGAGTTGGTACCCCCTTTGCTGCTATAACAGCCTCCATTCTTCTGGGAAGGCTTTCCACTAGATGTTGGAACATTGCTGCGGGGACTTGCTTCCTTTCAGCCACAACAGCATTAGTGAGGTCGGGCACTGATGTTGAGCGATTAGGCCTGGCTCGCAGTCGGCATTCCAATTCATCCCAAAGGTGATGGATGGGGTTGAGGTCAGGGCTCTGTGCAGGCCAGTCAAGTTCTTCCACAGCGAACTTGACAAACCATTTCTGTATGGACCACGCTTTGTGCACGGGGGCATTGTCATGCTGAAACAGGAAATGGCCTTCTCCAAACTGTTGCCACATAAGTTGGAAGCACAGAATCGTCTAGAATGTCATTGTATGCTGTAGTGATTTCCCTTCACTGGAACTAAGGGGCCTAGCACGAACCATGAAAAACAGCCCCAGACCATTATTCCTCCTCCACCAAACTTTAGCGTTGGCACTATGCATTGGGGCAGGTAGCGTTCTCCTGCCATCTGCCAAACCCAATTTCGTCGGTCGGACTGCCAGATGGTGAAGCGTGATTTATCACCCCAGAGACCGCGTTTCCACTGCTCTAGAGTCCAATGTCGGTGAGCTTTACACCACTCCAGCCGATGCTTGGCAATGCGCATAGTGATCTTAGGCTTGTGTGGGGCTGCTCGGCCATGGAAACCCATTTCATGAAGCTCCCGACAAAGAGTTATTGTGCTGACGTTGCTTCCAGAGGCAGTTTGGAACTCGGTAGTGAGTGTTGCAACCGAGGACAGACAACAGACGATGTTGTGAGAAGACCGATTTTCAGGATGTCTCATGGTCTGACAAACACCGCTCTAGCTCTGTCGCCTTTCACTGCTGATGCGGAAGTGTGACATATATGGTAGGTACTTATAGCATACACAGTTGAAGTTGGAAGTTTACAGTTGAAGTCGGAAGTTTACATACACCTTAGCCAAATACATTTAAACTCAGTTTTTCACAATTCCTGACATTTAATCCTAGTAAAAATTCCCTTTCTTAGGTCAGTTAGGATCACCACTTTATTTTAAGAATGTGAAATGTCAGAATAATAGTAGAGAGAATGATTTATTTCAGCTTTTATTTATTTCATCACATTCCCAGTGGGTCAGAAGTTTACATACACTCAATAAGTATTTGGTAGCATTGCCTTTAAATTGTTTAACTTGGGTCAAACGTTTCGAGTAGCCTTCCACAAGCTTCCCACAATAAGTTGGGTGAATTTTGGCCCATTCCTCCAGACAGTGCTGGTGTAACTGAGTCAGGTTTGTAGGCCTCCTTGCTCGCACACACTTTTTCAGTTCTGCCCACAAATGTTCTATAGGATTGAGGTCAGGGCTTTGTGATGGCCACTCCAATACCTTGACTTTGTTGTCCTTAAGCCATTTTGCCACAACTTTGGAAGTATGCTTGGGGTCATTGTCCATTAGGAAGACCCATTTGCAACCAAGCTTGAACTTCCTGACTGATGTCTTGAGATGTTGCTTCAATATATCCACATCATTTTCCTTCCTCGTGATGCCATCTATTTTGTGAAGTGCACCAGTCCCTCCTGCAGCAAAGCACCCCCACAGTATGCTTCACGGTTGGGATGGTGTTCTTCGGCTTGCAATCAACCCCCTTTTTCCTCAAAACATAACGATGGTCATTATGGCCAAACAGTTCTATTTTTGTTTCATCAGACCAGAGGACATTTCCCCAAAAAGTAAGATCTTTGTCCCCATGTGCAGTTGCAAACCGTAGTCTGGCTTTTTTATGGCAGTTTTGGAACAGTGGCTTCTTCCTTGCTGAGTGGCCTTTCAGGTTATGTCAATATAGGACTTGTTTTACTGTGGATATAAATACTTTTGTACCTGTTTCCTCCAGCATCTTCACAAGGTCCTTTGCTGTTCTGGGATTGATTTGCACTTTTCGCACCAAAGTACGTTTATCTCTAGGAGACAGAACGCGTCTCCTTCCTGAGCGGTATGAAGGCTGCTTAGTCCCATGGTGTTTATACTATTGTTTGTACAGATTAACGTGGTACCTTCAGGTGTTTGGAATTTGCTCCCAAGGATGAACCAGACTTGTGGAGGTCTACAAAAAAAAATTCTGAGGTCTTGGCTGATTTCTTTAGATTTTCCCATGATGTCAAGCAAAGAGGCACTGAGGTAGGCCTTGAAATACATCCACAGGTACACCTCCAATTGACTCAAATTATGTCAATTAGCCTATCAGAAGCTTCTAAAGCCATGACATCATTTTCTGGAATTTTCCAAGCTGTTTAAAGGCACAGTCTACTTAGTGTATGTAAACTTCTGACCCACTGGAATTGTGATACAGTGAATTATAAGTGAAATAATCTGTTTGTAAACAATTGTTGGAAAAATGACTCGTGTCATGCACAAAGTAGATGTCCTAACCGACTTGCCAAAACTATAGTTTGTTAATAAGAAATTTGTGGAGTGGTTGAAAAACGGGTTTTAATGACTCCAACCTAAGTGTATGTAAAGTTCCAACTTCAACTGTTTAAAGTAATCACCCAGAATTCCCCTCCTGTTTCTCTACCTTCATGGTAATTTATCAGTCATATTTGCCATAATTGAAGATGGACTATGGATCTGACGTGAAAATTTTTCCGCTTTCCTTTTTTCCCTTTTTTCTTATTCCGGACATATTTTCCACATAAAACCATCTAGCTAGCCTAATAAAAGACATGGGTGGAATCAGAGAGAGAATGGAGCGATGACATTAGAAAGTGTATTAACCCCACATGACCTATGGATCCTTCTTCAGGAACCTTGGATCAACTGTATCAGTTCAGACAAGCATACGTCCATTCTATTAGTTGGGATTAATTTAATCAACTCAATAGAACCTAATCTATCTAGTTAGTATACTGAACAAAAACATATCCTGTCCCTCAAGATTGGCAGGCATTGTTCAGGGGAGGAGAAAGAGAGGAGAAAAAGAGTACAGAGAAAGAGAGAGAGAGAGAGAGAGAGACGGAGAGAAAGAGGTAGACAGGAGAGGAATAGAGCCAGAGATCCTGTTCAATTCATTAAAACACAAAAGCAGTATAAGAAGTCTTGCAGTACTGTACAGTGCCTTGCAAAAGTATTCATTCCCCTTGGCGTTTCTCCTATTTTGTTGCATTACAACCTGTAATTTAAATGGATTTTTATTTGGATTTCATGTAATCGACATACACAAAATAGTCCAAATTGTGAAATGAAAAAAATAACTTGTTTAAAAAAATTCAAAAAAATAAATAACGGAAAAGTGTTGCGTGCATATGTATTCACCCCCTTTGCTATGAAGCCCCTAAATAAGATCTGGTGCAACCAATTACCTTCAGAAGTTACATAATTAGTTAAATAAAGTCCACCTGTGTGCAATCTAAGTGTCACATGATCTCAGTATATATACACCTGCTCTGAAAGTCCCCTGAGTCTGCAACACCACTAAGCAAGGGGCACCACCAAGCAAACGGCACCATAAAGACCAAGGAGCTCTCCAAACAGGTCAGGGACAAAGTTGTGGAGAAGTACATATCAGGGTTGTGTTATAAAAAAAGATCCGCAACTTTGAATATCCCACGGAGCACCATTAAATCCATTATTAAAAAATTGAAAGAATATGGCACCAAAACAAACCTGCCAAGACAGGGCCGCCCACCAAAACTTACGGACCAGGCAAGAAGGGCATTAATCAGAGAGGCAACAAAGAGACCAAAGATAACGCTGAAGGAGCTGCAAAGCTCCACAGCGGAGATTGGAGTATCTGTCAATAGGACCACTTTAAGCCGTACACTCCACAGAGCTGGGCTTTATGGAAGAGTGGGCAGAAAAAAGACATTGCTTAAAGAAAAAAATAAGCAAACACGTTTCATGTTCACCAAAAGGCATGTGGGAGACTCTCCAAACATTTGGGAGAAGGTACTCTGGTCAGATGAGACTAAAATTGAGCTTTTGGCCAACAAGGAAAACGCTATGTCTGGCGCAAACCCAACACCTCTCATCTCCCCGAGAACACCATCCCCACAGTGAAGCATGGTGGTGGCAGCATCATGCTGTGGGGATGTTTTTCATCAGCAGGGACTGGGAAACTGGTCAGAATTGAAGGAATGATGGATGGAGCTAAATACAGGGAAATTCTTGAGGGAAACCTGTTTCAGTCTTCCAGAGATTTGAGACTGGGACGGAGGTTCACCTTCCAGCAGGACAATGACCCTAAGCATACTGCTAAAGTAACACTCGAGTGGTTTAAGGGGAAACATTTAAATGTCTTGGAATGGCCTAGTCAAAGCCCAGTCCTCAATCCAATTGAGAATCTGTGGTATGACTTAAAGATTGCTGTACACCAGCGGAACCCATCCAACTTGAAGGAACTGGAGCAGTTTTGCCTTGAAGAATGGGCAAAAATCCCAGTGGCTAGATATGCCAAGCTTATAGAGACATACTCCAAGAGACTTGCAGCTGTAATTGCTGCAAAAGGTGGCTCTACAAAGTATTGACTTTGGGGGGGTGAATAGTTATGCACACTCAAGTTTTCAGTTTTTTTGTCGTATTTCTTGTTTATTTCACAAAAAAAAGTATTTTTGCATCTTCAAAGTGTTAGGCATGTTGTGTAAATGAAATGATACAAACCCCCAAAAATCAGATTTCTATGTAATATAAATAAATGCCTTATGTAAAAATTCTGAGTGGAGGAATTTAGAAGACAGGGTCAAAGTTTAATGTCTCTTGCTAATTCCCAGAAAAAGCAATGGCTATTTGGAGCACATTTACAAATCTCTCCTCGAGCTCGGTGTCCTGGTGTCCAGCAGCTCCAGGCCTTGCCAGTCCCCCAACGGGAGATTGAGATCATCAGGCATGTACAAATCTCCAACAAATCTCATCTTGTTATCCATCTCAAGTGTCCGATACCACCCGTACCTATAGAAAGAAATAAGCAGTTTATAACGGTCACACTCCTGAGTTCTACCCCGAAAACTAAAACAAAAGTGTGCAAAGCTGTCATCAAGGCAAAGGGTGGCTATTTGAAGAATCTCAAATATAAAATATATTTTGATTTGTTTAACACTTTTTTGGTAACTACATGATTCCATATGTGTTATTTCATAGTTTTGATGTCTTCACCATTATTGTACAATGTAAAAAATTAAGAAAAACCCTTGAATGAGTAGGTGTGTCCAAACTTTGGACTGGTACTGTATAAATAGGCCCGTTTAATTTTGTCTGGCTTACCATTCCAAATAAAATGGAATATTTTAGTCGGAGGTTTACATACACTTAGGAGTCATTAAAACTTGTTTTTCAACAACTCCACACATTTCTTGTTAACAAACTATAGTTATGGCAACTTTGTGCATGACACAAGTCATTTTTCCAACAATTGTTTACAGACAGATTATTTCTTTTATAATTCACTGTATCACAATTCCAGTGGGTCAGAAGTTTACATACACTAAGTAGACTGTGCCTTTAAACAGCTTGGAAAATTCCAGAAAATGATGTCATGGCTTTAGAAGCTTCTGATAGGCTAATTGAAATCATTTGAGTCATTTGGAGGTGTACCTGTGGATGTATTTCAAGGCCTACCTTCAAACTCAGTGCCTCTTTGCTTGACATCATGGGAAAATCCAAAGAAATCAGCCAAGACCTCAGAAAAATAATTGTAGACCTCCACAAGTCTGGTTAATCCTTGGGAGTTATTTCCAAATGCCTGAAGGTACCACGTTCATCTGTACAAACAATCGTACGCAAGTATAAGCACCATGGGACCACGCAGCCGTTATACCGCTCAGGAAGGAGACACATTCTGTCTCCTAGAGATGAACGTACTTTGGTGCGAAAAGTGCAAATCAATCCCAGAACAACAGCAAAGGTCCTTGTGAAAATGCTGGAGGAAACAGGTACAAAAGTATCTATATCCACAGTAGAACAAGCCCTACAGTGGGGAAAAAAAGTATTTAGTCAGCCACCAATTGTGCAAGTTCTCCCACTTAAAAAGATGAGAGAGGCCTGTAATTTTCATCATAGGTACACGTCAACTATGACAGACAAAATGAGAAAAAAAAATCTTTGGTCTCCAGGACGACTGATCCGTGTAAG
This sequence comes from Coregonus clupeaformis, assembly GCF_020615455.1. Lineage (NCBI taxonomy): Eukaryota > Metazoa > Chordata > Actinopteri > Salmoniformes > Salmonidae > Coregonus > Coregonus clupeaformis. Next base: position 27,590,098 of record NC_059216.1, on the reverse strand, counting down.
CCTACCATCAGTAACACACTACGCCGCCAGGGACTCAAATCCTGCAGTGCCAGACGTGTCCCCCTGCTTAAGCCAGTACATGTCCAGGCCCGTCTGAAGTTTGCTAGAGTGCATTTGGATGATCCAGAAGAGGATTGGGAGAATGTCATATGGTCAGATGAAACCAAAATAGAACATTTTGGTAAAAACTCAACTCGTCGTGTTTGGAGGACAAAGAATGCTGAGTTGCATCCAAAGAACACCATACCTACTGTGAAGCATGGGGGTGGAAACATTATGCTTTGGGGCTGTTTTTCTGCAAAGGGACCAGGACGACTGATCCGTGTAAAGGAAAGAATGAATGGGGCCATGTATCGTGAGATTTTGAGTGAAAACCTCCTTCCATCAGCAAGGGCATTGAAGATGAAACGTGGCTGGGTCTTTCAGCATGACAATGATCCCAAACACACCGCCCGGGCAACGAAGGAGTGGCTTCGTAAGAAGCATTTCAAGGTGCTGGAGTGGCCTAGCCAGTCTCCAGATCTCAACCCCATAGAAAATCTTTGGAGGGAGTTGAAAGTCCGTGTTGCCCAGCGACAGCCCCTAAACATCATTGCTCTAGAGGAGATCTGCATGGAGGAATGGGCCAAAATACCAGCAACAGTGTGTGAAAACCTTGTGAAGACTTACAGAAAACGTTTGACCTGTGTCATTGCCAACAAAGGGTATATAACAAAGTATTGAGAAACTTTTGTTATTGACCAAATACTTATTTTCCACCATAATTTGCAAATAAATTCATAAAAAATCCTACAATGTGATTTTCTGGAATTTTTGTATGTCATAGTTGACGTGTACCTATGATGAAAATTACAGGCCTCTCTCATCTTTTTAAGTGGGAGAACTTGCACAATTGGTGGCTGACTAAATACTTTTTTTCCCCACTGTAGTACACATCATAATTTGGTTGTAATCCAGAGAGGTTAGAAAATTTATCTAGATCCTCTATGAGGCTGTGGAGGGATCCAAGTTGTGGATTTAAGAGAAAACATGAATCCTCAGCGTACAATGACACCTTTGTTTTTAAGCCCTGGATTTCTAATCTCTTGATATTATTGTTGGATCTGATAGTGGACAACCTTGTTTTATTCTTCTTGACAGTTTAAAACTTTCTGAGAAATAGCCATTACTTACTATTTTACACCTAGGGTTACTATACATGATTTTAACCCATTTTATAAGAGATTCTCCCAAATTGAAATGTTCCAGGCATTTATATCTAAACTCCAGTCATACTTTATCAAAAGCCTTTTCAAAGTCAGCTATGAATAGCAGGCCTGGTTTCCCAGATTTTTCATAGTGTTCTATTGTTTCCAGTACTTGCCTTATATTATCTCCAATGTATCGTCCATGTAAAAAACCTGTCTGATTAGGATGAATAATGTCCGACAAAACCTTTTGTTCTATGCACTATACATTTTTCAAAAATGTTTGCATCACAACACTGAAATGTAAGGGGCCTACAATTTTATTTAATGGACTGGATCTATATATTTCCCACTTGTATCCTGTTTCAGTAATAATGAAATCAGACCTTCTTGTTGAGTGTCTGATAATCTACCATTTACATAGGAGTGGTTAAAACATGCTAATAGCAGTATTTTAAGTATATCAAAAAAGGTTTGGTATACCTCAACTGGTATGGTATTTGGTATTTTGTATTTTATTAGGATCCCCATTAGCTGTTGTAAAAGCAGCAGCTACTCTTCCTGGGGTCCACACAAAACATGAAACATGACATAATACAGAACATTAATAGACAAGAACAGCTCAAGGACAGAACTACATATATATTTTTTTAAGGCACACGTAGCCTACATATCAATACATACACACAAACTATCTAGGTCAAACAGGGGAGAGGCGTTTTGCCGTGAGGTGTTGCTTTATCTGTTTTTTTAAACCAGGTTTGCTGTTTATTTGAGCAATATGAGATGGAACGGAGTTCCATGCAATAATGGCTCTATATAATACTGTACGCTTTCTTGAATTTGTTCTGGATTTGGGGACTGTGAAAAGACCCCTGGTGGCATGTCTGGTGGGGTAAGTGTGTGTGTCAGAGCTGTGTGTAAGTTGACTATGCAAACAATTTGGGATTTTCAACACGTGAATGTTTTTTGTGATGCAGTCAGTCTCTCCTCAACTCTTAGCCAAGAGAGACTGGCATGCATAGTATTTATATCAGCCCTCTGATTATAATGAAGAGCAAGACGTGCCGCTCTGTTTTGGGCCAGCTGCAGCTTAACTAGGTCTTTCCTTGCAGCACTGGACCACACGACTGGACAATAACTATGATTAGACAAAACTAGAGCCTGCAGAACTTGCTTTTTGGAGTGTGGTGTCAAAAAAGCAGAGCATCTCTTTATTACGGACAGACCTCTCCCCATCTTTACAACCATTGAATCTATATGTTTTGACCATGATCGTTTACAATCTAAGGTAAAGCCAAGTAATTTAGTCTCCTCAACTTGTTCAACAGCCACACCATTCATTACCAGATTCAGCTGAGGTCTAGAACTTAGGGAATGATTTGTACAAATACAATGCTCTTAGTTTTAGAGATGTTCAGGACCAGTTTATTAGTGGCCACCCATTCCAAACCAGACTGCAACTCTTTGTTAAGGGTTTCAGTGACTTCATTAGTTGTGGTTGCTGATGCGTATATGGTTGAATCATCAGCATACATGGACACACATGCTTTGTTTAATGCCAGTGGCAGGTCATTGGTAAAAATAGAAAAGAGTAGAGGGCCTAGAGAGCTGCCCTGTGGTACACCACACTTTACATGTTTGACATTAGAGAAGCTTCCATTAAAGAAAACTCTTAGATAGATAGCTCTGAAACCATGATATGGTAGAGGTTGAAAAGCCATAACACATACGTTTTTTCAACAACAGCTTATGGTCAATAATATCAAAGGCTGCCCTGAAATCTAACAGTACAGCTCCCACAATCTTCTTATTATCAATTTCTTTCAACCAATCATCAGTCATTTGTGTCAGTGCAGTACATGTTGAGTGCCCTTCCCTATAAGCATGTTGAAAGTCTGTTGTTAATTTGTTTACAGAGAAATCGCATTGTATTTGGCCAAACACAATTTTTTCCAACAGTTTGCTAAGAGCTGGCAGCAAGCTTATAGGTCTACTGTTAGAACCAATAAAGGCTGCTTTACCTTTCTTGGGTAGCGGAATTACTTTGGCTTCCCTCCAGGCCTGAGGACAAAGACTTTCCTCTAGGCTCAGCTTAAAGACATGACAGATAGGAGTGGCTATAGAGTCAGCTACCATCCTCGGTAGCTTTCCATTTAAGTTGTCAATGCCAGGAGGTTTGTCATTATTGATCGATAACAATAATTTGTCCACCTCTCCCAAACTAACTTTACAAAAATCAAACTTGCAATGCTTTTCTTTCATTATTTGTTTTGAATGCATGAATATGATGGCTCACTGTTCATTGTTGGCATTTCCTGCCTAAATTTGCCCACTCTGCCAATGAAGTAGTCATTAAAATAATTGGCAACATCAAATGGTTTTGTGATGAATAAGCCATCTGATTCAATGAAAGATGGAGTAGAATTTGTCTTTCTACCCATAATTTCATTTAAAGTACTCCAAAGTATTTTTCCATCATTCTTTATATCATTGATCTTGGCTTCATAATATAGTTTCTTCTTCTTTTTTGTTGAGTTTAGTCACATATCTCAATTTGCAGTAAGTCAACCAGTCAGATGTGCAGCCAGACTTATTAGCCACTCCTTTTGCCCCATCTCTTTCAACCATACAGTTTTTCAATTCCTCATCAATCCATGGAGCCTTAACAGTTCTAACAGTCAGTTTCCTAACAGGTGCATGTTTATCAATAATTGGAAGAAACAATTTCATAAATTCATCAAGTGCAGCATCTGGATGCTCCTTATTAATCATATCAGACCAACAAATATTTTTTACATCATCCACATATGAGTCACAGCAAAATCTTTTGTATGATCTCTTATACACTATTTTACGCCCAGCTGTTGGAACTTTGGCTTTCCTGGATATAGCCATTATATTGTGATCAGTGCATCCAATGGGTACGGATACAGCTTTAGAACAAAGTTCTACAGTATTAGTAAAAATGTGATCGATACATGTGGATGATCTTGTTCCTGTAGTGTTTGTAAACACCCTGGTAGGTTGATTAATAACCTGAACCAAATTACAGGCACTGGTTACAGTAAGAAACTTCCTATTAAGTGGACAGCTTGATGAAAACCAGTCAATATTCAGGTCCCCAAGAAAGTAGACCTCTCTGTCTCACATACACTATCAAGCATTTCACACATATTATTTCAATACTGACTGTTCGCACTTGGTGGCCTATAGCAACACCCCAAAAGAAAAGGCTTTAGATGTGGCAAGTGAACCTGCAACCACAACACTTCAATAACACTTGACATAAGATCTTCTCTAAGCATTACAGGGATATGTCTCTGAATATATACAGCAACACCTCCCCCATAAGCACAGATGTTATATTCTTGTATTGCTACTGCTGTATCATCAAATTAATTATCTAAGTGAGTCTCAGAAATGGCTAATATATGAATGTTATCTGATGTTAGCAAGTTATTGATTTCATGAACCTTATTTCTAAGGCTACATATATTAATATGGGCTATTTTCAGCCCTTTCCTGGGTAGCTTATCAGAGATAGACATAATACTGGAAAGAGCAAACAAAGCAAGGTAAAAAATATATACATTCAGCAGTCCGTTAATCAATTGATGTTTGTGTGTGTGTGCTGTGGGGTTGAAGCTACGAACCCATAGGTTTGGCTCTCTCATCCCTTCCAGGTTTCTGGGCGGGAGGGTGGACAATGAGCCTGTCACAGTGGATGTAAGCAATGTCCCCACGCGCTCTGGCAGCTTTAATGGCTGGGAGAAGTTCTTTCCTCTTCTGGTGCACAGCTTAAGGATAGTCATCGTTGAGAAAGATATACGTTCCTCTCAAGTTCTTGGCTCTTTCCAGAACAGCTACCTTGTCCTTGAACCTCAGGAACTTGACCACCATCGGCCTGGGCCTGTCACCTGTGCCGGTGATGGCTTTTCCAGTCCTGTGGGCGCGCTCCACCTCAATCTTCCTGTGGTCCATCTTCAATTTCCCTCACTTTGTCCTCAGACTCTGTCCAGGTCTCATGTGGAGATTCTGCAATTCCGTCCACAACCATGCCATCCAGCCCTGGAGTTTTCCCGGATTGCATCAAGAAGTTCCTCCTCTGTAATTTCGCCTTCACATTAGTCTTTCTGTATGGCTGTTAATCTTCCATTATCAATAGAAAGAAAAAAATCCATACAATTAGCTTCGGTTAGAGGTTACAGGAGAGGGTCGCAGTTCCGGAGCGACCCACTAGGTGTCATCCTCCGACAACCTTAGGCACCTCCTCACTCACAGTCTGGACTGTGTCTACCTGTTCACCTGTGTATTTATGCCCTCACTTCCCTTTGTTCCCTTGCTCAGTTTTCTCTGCTAAGCAGTGCTAATTACATTTACATTTCAGTCATTTAGCAGACGCTCTTATCCAGAGCGACTTACAGTTAGTGATTACATTTTTTTTTTTTATATACTGGCCCCCCGTGGGAATCGAACCCACAACCCTGGCGTTGCAAACGCCATGCTCTATCAACTGAGCTACATCCCTGCCGGCCATTCCCTCCCCTAACCTAGACGACGCTGGGCCAATTGTGCGCCGCCCATGAGTCTCCCGGTCGCGGCCGGCTGCAACAGAGCCTGGATTCGAACCAGGATCTCTAATGGCACAGTTAGCACTGCGATGCAATGCCTTAGACCACTGCGCCACTCAGGAGTTAATCAGTCTCTAATCAGTCTCTGATCGCGGAACGTATGAACAGGTACGTGAATAGTGTTCTCCCTGTTTAGTTATTATTTCAGTCACAGTTAGTATTTCGTATTTTAGCTGGCAGCCTGCTTTTTGTAGTCTTATTTGCGCCGCCTTCTTTTTTTGTGTAAAGTCCGTTATTTTGTATCCTGGCTTCGGGACCATCAGTAAAGATGCTTGTTTCGCCATCTCTGCCTACTGCCTACTGTCTATCCTGCACCGCACCTGGGTCACACCTCACACCAAACTGAGCCAATATGGACCCAGCGGAGGAAGCACAGTATCATAGTGCATTGGCAACGCAGGGAGCCATGCTGAACTAGCATGACCGCAGCCTGCAGCAGATCACAAGCATAACATCTGCTAAACACGTGTTTGTGACAAATAACATTTGATTTGATTTGATCACCGAGAATCTCCGCCAGCTGACGATCGCCGTGCAGAGCCGGGTGGACACCCGACCAGCCCCGGCAGCCGGCGGAGCAGAAGCCGCGGCAGCGGCATCTCCTGTCTCGCCTGCGACATCGCAGGAACCCCAACTAACACCTCCGGAGAGGTACGACGGACGTCCAAAGGGCTGCAGGGAATTCCTCACCCAGTGTTCCCTGATATTCAGCCTACAACACTCCTCCTTCCCGACGGAGCAGGGCCGAGTGGCCTACATTATCACTCTGTTGACTGGTCGGGCCCTTTCCTGGGCTACCGCGGAGTGGGACAGCCAAACTCCGGCGTGTTCCGATTCCTACCTATTCACCCAGGAGCTACGCAAGGTGTTCGACACCTCTCGGGTGGTGTCGGCGCATGAGGCCGGGAGGCGGCTCACGGCCTGTCGGCAGTGTGACCGTTCGGTGGCGGACTACTCTGTGGAGTTCCGGACCCGGGCTCGAAAGGCAGGATGGGAGGAGGCCGCCCTGGTCGTCCTTTACGCTCAGGGGCTATCGGAGGGGATGAAGGACGAACTCTCCTTCAGGGAGCTGCCTGAGCAACTGGACGGCCTCGTCAACCTCTCGGTGCGGGTAGACAATCGGCATTGTGAGAGGGCGCACAAGAGAGGCATGACACAAGGCGCGCCTCCGCGTCCCCCTATCAGCCCGGAGAAGCCGGGTAAATGGGAGGGCTCGCTAGTATCGGGAGGGGTGCTTAGCGGGCAGGAAACAAAACCCTGACTCCGTGACTTTTCTCCCCGTCTGGATTCAGTGGGCCTGCGCTGCGCGTCGGGCGCATTCACTGGTGGATTCTGGGGCCGCGGGAAACCTGATGGACGCGGGGCTGGCCCAAGGGTGGAGCGTTCCATTACTTTCCCTCTCCGAGCCGGTTCCAGTCATGGGACTGGACGGCCGGCCGTTGGGGTCGGGCTTCATCACCCGGCACACTGTCCCCGTATGTGTCCGTCCCTCTACCTCACACGCAGGCACGGGCTTCTTCTTCGTGGGGAAAAAGTACGGTGGGCAGCGGCTGTGCATTGATTACCGGGCGCTCATCGACATCACGGTTAAGAACCGCCACCCACTCCCCCTAATGAGGACGGCATTCGAGTCGTTGCAGGGAGCCCGGATCTTCACCAAGCTGGACTTGATGACTACAACCTGGAGAAGGATTCGGGAGGAGGATGAGTGGAAGACGGCTTTTAACACACCCAGTGGGAATTACAAGTACCAAGTCATGCCATTTGGTCTAGCCAATTTTTATAGCCGATTTATTTGCAATTTTAGCTCCCTAGCCACTCCTCTGACAGCCCTCACCCAGACGAGCGTACGCTCCTTCGCCTGTACCCCGGAAGCGGGGAACGCATTTGATGAGCTTAAGCGACATGTTACATCGGCCCCGGTCCTCGGGCATCCTGAACCGTCCCTGCCATTCATTGTCGAGGTGGATGCTTCAGACGTTGCAGTGGGAGCAATCCTGTCCCAGCGGTTCCTCACGGACAGTAAGACTCACCCCTTTGCGTTTTACTCCCGTCGGCTGTCCCCGGCGGAGCTGAATTACGACGTGGGGAACCGTGAGCTGCTAGCGGTCAAGCTCACCCTGGGGGAGTGAAGACATCGGCTAGAGGGGGCCGCCCATCCATTCATCGAATGGACTACCCACAAGAACTTAGCCTACATTCAGGGTGCCAAGAGGCTCAACTCACGCCAAGCCAGGTGGGCTTTATTCTTCACCAGGTTCCGGTTCACCATCTCATACCGTCCTGGGTCGAAGAACAACAAGCCTGACGCGCTCTCCCGGCAGTTCGACCCTATGGACCTGGTGGAGAGGGATGACCCTATTGTCCCCAATGCCCTGATTGCTGCCCCAGTCTAGTGGGGAATTGATAGGCTGGTCAGAGCAGCGCTACAGCGGGAGCCCGATCCGGGCGGAGGCCAATCTGGGAGGATGTATGTACCCAAGGCGGCGCGCTCACGACAGATTCAGTGGGCGCACGCATCCGACCTCACCAGCCATCCAGGGGGTTCCTGAGTAGGAGGTTATGGTGGCCATCTGCTGAGGGGGATACGCGCGCCTTCGTGGCTGCTTGCCCGGTGTCCGCGCACACGAAGAGCTCACGTCAGCCCGTAGCAGGGCTGCTCCGACCCCTGCCTATCCCCAAGCGCCCCTGGTCCCACATCTCGCTGGATTTCATTTCTGCCCTACCCCCCTCTGATGGATACACAGTCATCCTGGTCGTTGTGGACCGGTTCCCGAAGGCTGCCCACTTCATTCCCCTTCCCAAACTCCCATCGGCCCGGGAGACAGCTAAGTTGGTGGTGCAGCACGTTTTCCAAGTCCATGGCCAACCCCAAGATGTGGTGTCGGATCGGGGCCCTCAGTTCGCCTCCAGGTTCTGGAAGGCGTTCACCACCTACCTCTGCGCCTCCGTCAGATTGTCTTCCAGGATCTGGAGGGGGTGCTACGCCTCCAGCAACCCAGCTACGTGGAGTCAGCGACTGGTGTGGGCGGAGTACGCTCACAACACCCTTCTCTGCTCGTCCACCGGCCTGTCCCCCTTCCAGTGCCAATACGGGTAACAACCCCCCTATTCCCCCGAGCAAGAGGAGGAGGCGGCGGTCCTGTCGGTCCAGGCCCACATCAGTCGCTGTCGCCGCACCTGGAGGCAGATACGGGCGGCGCTTAAGCGGGCCTCGTCAGGTATCAACATCAGGCCAACCGCAGGCGTCACCCGGCCCCGGGTTTTTCGCCCGGGACAGAGGGTGTGGCTCTCCACGCGGGATCTTCCCCTCCACGTGGAGTCCAGGAAGCTGTCCTCCCGGTTCGTCGGGCCATTCAGAGTGGTCCAGCGAGTCAACCCAGTGGCCTACCGCCTGCAACTTCCCCCACCATGCGGGTGCATCCCACATTCCATGTGTCCCTCCTCAAGCCCGTCGCCACCTGTCCCCTGGCTTCCCCTCCTCGTCCTGTTCCCCCGCTGCGCCTCGTCATGGGCAGCCGGCTTTTACTGTGGACCGTATCCTGGACTGCCGGCGGGTGGGGAGGGGTCTTCAATTTCTGGTGGACTGTGAGGGTTATGAGCCAGAGGAGCGGTCCTCGGTGCCCAGGAGGGCCATTCTGTACCCAGGGCCAAGATGAACAGGAGAGGGTCGCAGTTCCGGAGTGACCCACTAGGTGTCATCCTCCGACAATCTTAGGCACCTCCTCACTCACAGTCTGGACTAATCATGATCCTATTGGTGTCACCTGTGTCTACATGTTCACCTGTGTATTTATGCCCTCACTTCCCTGTGTTCACTTGCTCAGTTTTTTCTGCTAGTTTCACTATGCCAAGCAGTACTAATCAGTCTCTGATCGTGGGACGTATGAACAGGTACGTGAGAAGTGTTCTCCCTGTTTAGTTATTATTTCAGTCACAGTTAGTATTTCATATTTTGGCTGACAGCGTTATTTTTGGAGTCTTATTTGCTCCGCCTTTCTTTTTCGTGCAAAATCCGTTATTTTGTATCCTGGCTTCGGGACCATCAGTAAAGATCCTTGTTTCGCCATCTCTGCCTACTGCCTACTGTCTATCCTGCACCGCTCCTGGGTCACACCTCACTCCAACCCTTACACATATGCTTAAAGTACTTTGCTTCCTCCTTCAAAATATAATTTGGTGAATCATGGGTTACTCCGTCATTTGCAACCAGTTTCAGTAATTAATTTTTGGTACCATTTCTATGTTGAAGATTAAAAACGAATTTGGTGCATCTTTCCCCATATTCCATCCAGTTTGCTTTATTTTTTATAATATATTACACTTTATCTTTCTTTAATAAGTTCCTCCATTTCTTTTTGTTTTTCCTCTAACTTATCATGAGCCTCTATGGTACAGTTTTTATTGCTATCTATCTGTTCTGTTTGACCTTCTATTTTCTTTGTTAGTAGGACTCTTTTGACCTAAATTGCTTTTGTTTTCGAGATGAGTACTGAATTGCATGGCCTCTAAAGGCACATAAAATGGCCCATACAATAATGGGATTTGCTGTACCTAATGTTATGTTGGAAAAATTAAGTTCTAAATTCCTCTGTCCTAGTTAAAAACAAGTTATCATCCAATAGGCCTTGATTAAATTTCCAATATCCTCACCCACGTGGAAATTCACTAAGAGTACTGTACAGTGGGGGAAAACTCAAACTCAGTGCCTCTTTGCTTGACATCATGGGAAAATCCAAAGAAATCAGCCAAGACCTCAGAAAAATAATTGTAGACCTCCACAAGTCTGGTTAATCCTTGGGAGTTATTTCCAAATGCCTGAAGGTACCACGTTCATCTGTACAAACAATCGTACGCAAGTATAAGCACCATGGGACCACGCAGCCGTTATACCGCTCAGGAAGGAGACACATTCTGTCTCCTAGAGATGAACGTACTTTGGTGCGAAAAGTGCAAATCAATCCCAGAACAACAGCAAAGGTCCTTGTGAAAATGCTGGAGGAAACAGGTACAAAAGTATCTATATCCACAGTAGAACAAGTCCTACAGTGGGGAAAAAAAGGATTTAGTCAGCCACCAATTGTGCAAGTTCTCCCACTTAAAAAGATGAGAGAGGCCTGTAATTTTCATCATAGGTACACGTCAACTATGACAGACAAAATGAGAATTTTTTTCTCCACAAAATGACATTGTAGGATTTTTAATGAATTTATTTGCAAATTATGGTGGAAAATAAGTATTTGGTCAATAACAAAAGTTTCTCAATACTTTGTTATATACCCTTTGTTGGCAATGACACAGGTCAAACGTTTTCTGTAAGTCTTCACAAGGTTTTCACACACTGTTGCTGGTATTTTGGCCCATTCCTCCATGCAGATCTCCTCTAGAGCAGTGATGTTTTGGGGCTGTCACTGGGCAACACGGACTTCCAACTCCCTCCAAAGATTTTCTATGGGGTTGAGATCTGGAGACTGGCTAGGCCACTCCAGGGCCTTGAAATGCTTCTTACGAAGCCACTCCTTCGTTGCCCGGGCGGTGTGTTTGTGATCATTGTCATGCTGAAAGACCCAGCCACGTTTTATCTTCAATGCCCTTGCTGATGGAAGGAGGTTTTCACTCAAAATCTCACGATACATGGCCCCATTCATTCTTTCCTTTACACGGATCAGTCGTCCTGGTCCCTTTGCAGAAAAACAGCCCCAAAGCATGATGTTTCCACCCCCATGCTTCACAGTAGGTATGGTGTTCTTTGGATGCAACTCAGCATTCTTTGTCCTCCAAACACGACGAGTTGAGTTTTTACCAAAAAGTTCTATTTTGGTTTCATCTGACCATATGACATTCTCCCAATCCTCTTCTGGATCATCCAAATGCACTCTAGCAAACTTCAGACGGGCCTGGACATGTACTGGCTTAAGCAGGGGGACACGTCTGGCACTGCAGGATTTGAGTCCCTGGCGGCGTAGTGTGTTACTGATGGTAGGCTTTGTTACTTTGGTCCCAGCTCTCTGCAGGTCATTCACTAGGTCCCCCCGTGTGGTTCTCACCTTTCTTGTGATCATTTTGACCCCACGGGGTGAGATCTTGCGTGGAGCCCCAGATCGAGGGAGATTATCAGTGGTCTTGTATGTCTTCCATTTCCTAATAATTGCTCCCACAGTTGATTTCTTCAAACCAAGCTGCTTACCTATTGCAGATTCAGTCTTCCCAGCCTGGTGCAGGTCTACAATTTTGTTTCTGGTGTCCTTTGACAGCTCTTTGGTCTTGGCCATAGTGGAGTTTGGAGTGTGACTGTTTGAGGTTGTGGACGGGTGTCTTTTATACTGATAACAAGTTCAAACAGGTGCCATTAATACAGGTAACGAGTGGAGGACAGAGGAGCCTCTTAAAGAAGAAGTTACAGGTCTGTGAGAGCCAGAAATCTTGCTTGTTTGTAGGTGACCAAATACTTATTTTCCACCATAATTTGCAAATAAATTCATAAAAAATCCTACAATGTGATTTTCTGGATTATTTTTTCTCAATTTGTCTGTCATAGTTGACGTGTACCTATGATGAAAATTACAGGCCTCTCTCATCTTTTTAAGTGGGAGAACTTGCACAATTGGTGGCTGACTAAATACTTTTTTCCCCCACTGTATATGGCTATTATCTGATGGTCCGACCGCATTCTGTCCCCTATCAACACTTTTTAAACTTTTGGTGCCAACGAGAATGACATAAGAAAGAAGTCAAGATGACTAGCTTGATTGAGCCTTCGCCATGTATATCTCACTAGGTCAGGATATTTAAGCCTCCATATATTCACTTGTTCCAATATATCCATGACATTCACGATTTCCTTAAGAGCATGAGGGTGATAGTTTGTAGTGTGATTTCCTTTACGGTATTTAAAACAGTATTATAATCTCCCACCATAATAATAGAGTCTTGTATTGCTTACAGGGTTGATAATGTATTATATATATTTTCAAAGAAGCATGGATCATCATTATTTGGTCCGTAAAGGTTAATGAGCCATATCTGTTTGTGGTCCAATAACATATTTAAAATCATCCATTTACCTTGCGGATCTGTTTGGACAATTTGCACATTCGGATCTAAATTACTGTTAATTAATATCATCACCCCTTATACTTTGCCCCCCCAGTCCTTTTTCCACACAACTTCATCTAAAATTGTTGAATGAGTTTCCTGTAAACAATAGATATTATATTCCTTCTCTTTGAGCCAGGTAAATATTGTTGTTCTTTTCTTATCTGCTAAGCCATTACAATTATAACTGGCTATACTTATTTCACCATTTCACCATTTACCATAATGAGATACAAGTTTGAAATCTATTTATCTTAATATATGTTTGTAAATGTACCATTAAAAAGTACCATAGTGATTGAGTTTCCATATAGCTGTACCATGATATTCGCATTGCTACTAAGTAACCCTCCAATTGTTCTCCACTATTCCATCCGCTAAAGCCCCTCCCCATCCCAAATTGGGTTGTAATCCCAGTGACCGGCAGACCACCCTTGTCCCACCAGATCCCTAGGCCCCCCGAGAGCCCAGGACCCATCCTTCGAAAACAGCACACAGTGCCACCCACAGAACAGAAGTAGATCAACCGCTAAAAGTATTTACAATGCTCTCACCTCAATTTGCTTTATATATAGCTATTAACCCCTTTCCCCCACAATCAACCATAAGCTCAGATGCTCAACGGTTGTTACATCCCAGAGCCCAACTCAAGAAAGGACCTGATTTACAAATGCATATACAGTTACAGCTGTTTGAGAAAGCATGCTAGATTGAGCAAAAATTTGCAACATTTTGAGATTTGATTAACCAATGTCAAGTTCTAGGTGATGGAGATCAGATCTACCCCCTTCTGGAAGAGAAGCTTTTAGTATATCAGAGGCATAAATTAGGCCAAATTACCTGCTCCCTTCATGAACTTAAAACAACGTCTTTCCCAGGTGCTGTCTAGTGGTGTACACTCGATAACTAAATTGTTTATTTTGTTATTTTTTGTGAGTGGTGGCCAATAACAGATGTCATATTTGAGCCATACTTGTGGAACTACTGCATATGGCTCGTTCTTTTCATCCAGAATCGAAACTACGGCAAACTTCATGATCTAAAGGCAGAAGAGAAAGAAGGAGAACTAGGCATAAAGACCACTTACAACTAAAAAATTATAATTTACACTACAATCACACAATACCCAATGAAACCCTAAGATATTTACCTTGTGAGAGGCGAACAGAAACAAACAGGGCTATGCCAAGTCTACAAGTGGCTCAATTGAAAGCCAGCATATCCATCCTGGCAAGGAAGAAGAAAGTATTTCTTAATTTGTAACATTGTGGAAGCTGAGATGATCTGATAATCCAGAGAGGTGAAAAATGCCTATCTTGGAAGATGGCAAAGGGTAGGTGAAGAAATCGACCATGTTCCTTAACCTCTTGTAGATTACGAAAGTGTTGGCCATTTAATCGACAACCACATTCTGTACAACAGCAATGTCCTGGTTTTGTAACAGGACACAGTTGTCTCCCTCTGACCTTTTCACAGTGAATTCTCTAAAGTAAAACTCCTCACACTGATTTGTCACTGCCAGCCTGTTAAGGAGTGGTCCGCTGTTGTGCTATCTCAGAGACCTTGCTTTGGAGGTGTACGTTCTTCTGTGTTGTTTTTTCTCTGACAGTCAACAAACCACCTGCTCCAGTGGGTGGGCAGGCTTGTGAAGCAGTCTCTTCATTTTCCCTAATACGTTTTCAAATGGGAAACAAGAGATGTTGTCAAGGGCACCATACATCTTGGCTTCTTGGTGAAGGTGCACCAATCAATGCATGTTGTATGACACTTGTTCTTTTCCATAAAGTTTGCTGCAGTGGTCGACAAACAAAACCAAGAGGATGTGGGCATAGTCAGCTTGATCTGCGCACAGAGACACATTCAACAGGATGGTGATGCCAACTGAAGTTGTTGTACACTCGAGTTGGTACAAGCCCTTTCAAGCTGACTGGTCCAGTGTAAAGGAGGAACTGAATTCAGTAGCTTTCCATTGCTCAACTTCCTCCATGGAACTTTGCTTCCTGTTGAAATCGGATGGAACGTGAGGTCTGAAGGTCAGGATTACTTTGGAGATCTCCTTTACCATGCTGGGTGCCAATCTTGTTGCCAGATGTCCCTTTAGCCAAAGATTTAACCATTTCATTGTCACTCCTAGGCACACCAGATTTATGTAATCCAGTGGGAACTGTGTCACCAATCCAACAGACAGAAAAGCAAGTGGTGTTTCTCCATACCGATGGCTGTCATCCAAGAGAATCAGGGACTGCATTGTCCAATCTCAGAGTTGCATCTCAAAGTTAACGCAAGGTAGTTTTCATGGTTTATTTCGGAATCTTTCCCTTTAAATCACCATAGAAACGTCCCCTCTCAACGTTGATTGACCAGGGTTAGAGGAATGGAAAGCCACGGTTCTGGAGATGACAATTGCAAGGGTATCAAGTTAATTTTGAGATGATTCGGGATGAGTCGGATCGGAAAGTGAACGAAAAGCAGCCAACAAGTGCTCAGCATATGTGGGAACTCCTTCAAGACTGTTGGAAAAGCATTCCAGGTGAAGCTAGTTGAGAGAATGCCAAGAGTGTGCAACGCTTTCATCAAGGAAAAGGGTGGCTATTTGAAGAATCTCAAATATAAAATATATTTTGATTTATTTAACACTTTTTTAGTTACTACATGATTCCATATGTGTTATTTCATAGTTTTGATGTCTTCACTATTATTCTACAATGTAGAAAATAGTAAAAAATAAAGTAAAACCCTTGAATGAGTAGGTGTTCTAAAACTTTTGACTGGTAGTGTAGGTCATAGAAATATATTTGTGAAAAAGATAGTCCATTGCAAGGGGAAAATAACAAATGCAACAGACTTTGCATTCTAGTCTGGTCCATGAACAGATGAGTAAACTAAGAACAGAATTAAAATGCGTTGGTAAAGAAAAAAAAAAAAGAGGTCCATCATCTCCGGCTAGTTTTTACATCGACAACATGAATTGCTCTCCATGATTCAAAATCCAGGCAAGCGAATTGGTGTTCCATCCATCTTTTGACTAAAAGTGTGCCACTAGTGTATATTCAGTATTTCAAAACGTTTGGTGGTGATAAACACAAACAAATAAACTGTTGTTTAGTTCCAAAAGCCTACCGTCTCCATTGTTCTATTGCTACTACTACGTTCAAGGGAGGATGGTTACTAACTTCCTGTTTATGACATTGGGCTTTCCGGCTTCTTCTGTGAGGGTTTAAGAGTTGCTGCCATCTACTGTAAGTACTGTGCATTTCTCTTTTGGCAAGGTTGTAGGAGAGTAGAAATCATATAAACTGTAGCAGCCTGTGTACTGTATATCTAATGCAAATAGCATTACTTGGCAAAGGAGGGTAAAAAGGGGGTATGGACCTTCATTAAATTTGGAATGTAGGCTATGTATTAATGGCCTCAATACAATAGACTAGAATTGGCTTCATGACCACAGACAATTTCACCCTTAATGACAATGATCAACGGTTTAGGGAGTTGCATCTCTTTAATAAAGGAACTGGAACAGTTGCTAGGAACAATTGGTATTGCCTTGAAAATATAGCCTAGTGTATAAAACAAATGTAGGCTATTAATACATTCTCATTTTAGCAGACACTCTTATCCAGATTTTTCACCTAGTCAGCTTGGGGATTAGAACCAGCGACCTTTCGGTTACTGGCACAACGCTCTTAACCACTAAGCTACCTGCCGCCCCATTATTGGCTATAAACTGTAAATTATTAGGTTTATCACTTTTGTGTCATCCTCGATTACTCTTTATGCACTGTGTCCTTGTGTGTGTGTTTTTTTTGTTTTAAGTGGCAAAATTATCGAATAAAATTTAAATCACAGAAAATGTAGGCTAAGGTTTATAGATCACAACAAAACAGCTTGCAGTCTCTGGCTGGCTGTGGTTAGCTCTGGCAGGCCGAATTTGAGATTAGAGAAATTCCTGGATATTGTCTTTCAAATTAACTCATTGCTAGATGGCTTGCCTAGGGCTGTCATCTGAGTGGAGGCTAAACGCTAGAGATGCAAAAGTGGCCTGTCGAGGGCTTATAGTAGTCCTCTGAATGGGGGCTACCCGCCAGAGATGCAAATCACGTCTTGAGCAGCAAACTCCACTCGCCCGCCGTCTCACTTGCGACATAAGAAACAAACACACACAGTGGAGGTACAGTCTACCTTTGGAAGTATAGCTGCATCACATGTATGAGTAAAGAAAGACTCCCTGAAAGATGATAGCTTTCCAAGTATTCAATACGTCATGAATATAAATAATAATCTGCATACTTCAAATGTCTCTGTAGGTAAAATCAGTGAAAAGTAATATTCTCAATGAGGAAAAGTATCTTCTAATGATTTAATGGGGTTATCAGTAGACTTGAATACAGAAAGTGAAGTATAAAATAGACTAAATGTGGTAATATAAAAAGTGGTTTCTATTATTCAAGTAGCCTTCACATGATATGCCAAGGAGTCAGAGACATGTCTGTTCAGTTTGTCTTTCTATAATGACGATGAGAGAGAGAGAGAGAGAGAGAGAGAGAGAGAGAGAGAGAGAGAGAGAGAGAGAGAGAGAGAGAGAGAGAGAGAGAGAGAGAGAGAGAGAGAGAGAGAGAGAGAGAGAGAGAGAGAGAGAGAGAGAGAGAGAGAGAGAGAGAGAGAGAGAGAGAGAGAGAGAGAGACTGCAGGAACAAATGCAGTGGAGAAACTTTGGTGAGACAGAGAGAGGGAGACTGCAGTGGGTAATTATATCAAATGAATATTTTCACTTGGTTAACAATCCTTCTCTGCTGGGAGCCAGAGTGGCAGCCCGCTTCTCCCTGAGCATGACGGAAATAAATAGATTTTAGCACTTTAAAAAATAGAAGTAGATTGAAATCTACTTTGTGCATCTGAAAAATATTAGTATGCTCCCATCAACCATGAAATACATCCCCTGCTGAAATCATGAAGTGTGGGGCAGGCAGGGTTTGGCTGTTTGGCTTTACTAACCACTTGATAGATAGAAGAAGAACACTCTTATCCTCTCGTGTCAGCTGGAGTTTCTAAAGGTTTGTGTGTCCTCTATTCTAAAATATAGACTTTATGGCTGCACTTTACTTAACAGCCAATGTGGGTTCTTAGAATTGGTTCAGCATGAGGAAGCTTTCTACTTATGTGTGAGAGACTTTGACATTTTCAACTCTTAATTACATTTGACATTTTAGTCATTTAGCAGATGCTCTTATCCAGAGCGACTTACAGTTAGTGAGTGCATAAATTTTTCATACTGGGGCTTGTGTTGTCAAGATTGCGGAGCACACTTAAAGACAGGTTTCAAGTCACGAACGGCCCTTATATTGTAACGTCTCATGTCACCGACAGGGATCAAGGGTGGTGAGTGATGGACCGAGTTAATCATTGGAGTAACAGCCATCACCATCAAGGGATCTCTTGGGTCCACTTAAAGACAGGCTGCGTATGGACTGACAGCACTGTGGAGCCTATCCCAGTCCAACAGTAATACTAGCTAGCTAACTCACCCTCAGAGCACTTAGCTCCAGACAACTCAAACACTGGTCTCTGGCTAGAGGAGGGGCTCAGAGGACTGAAATGAGCGGACCTGAGAGGTCTGGTCTTTGGTTTGTTTGTCTTTTTATTCAGGTGGATTACCTGCCATGAAATGTTCAATAACAAAAAGTACTGTCCGCACCCAGCTAAATCTAATTTTGAAGCCTTAACTCTCTTTTTTGTTTTGTTGATGTTATATACACAGTGGTTCATAGTTACATCCTCTTTTGTCATCCTTTTTGTAACCGTAATGATGTTTCTAACTATTGTACTACTTGGCACTCGACAAAAAGGCATGTTGGATTTTGCTTTATACTCTTCCCTTTCATCTAGTAATTAGTATTATTTAAATGCGTTAGGGGGCTCTGGGTCTCTGTTCTTATCAAATCAAATCAAATCGAAATTCATTTGTCACATGCACCGAATACAACAGCTGTAGACCTTCCAGTGAAATGGTTACTTACAAGCCCTTAACCAACAATGCAGTTTTAAGAAAGAATACCCCCCCAAAAATAAGAAATAAAAGTAACAAATAATTAAAGACCAGAAGCAAAAAAACAATAGTAAAATAACAATAGTGATGCTACAGTGCCTTGCAAAAGTATTCATCCCCCTTGGCGTTTTTCCTATTTTGTTGCATTACAACCTATAATTTAAATGGATTTTCATTTGGATTTCATGTAATGGACATACACAAAATAGTCAAAATTGGTGAAGTGAAATGAAAAAAATAATTTGTTTCAAATAATTCTAAAAAATATATAACGGAAAAGTGGTGTGTGCATATGTATTCACCCCCTTTGCTATGAAGCCCCTAAATAAGATCTGGTGTAACCAATTACCTTCAGAAGTCACATAATTAGTTAAGTAAAATCCACCTGTGTGCAATCTAAGTGTCACATGATCTCAGTGTATATATACACCTGTTCTGAAAGGCCCCAGAGTCTGCAACACCACTAACCAATGGGCACCACCAAGCAAGCGGCACCATGTAGACCAAGGAGCTCTCCAAACAGGTCAGGGACAAAGTTGTGGAGAAGAACAGATCAGGGTTGGGTTATAAAAAAATATCAGAAACTTTGAACATCCCACGGAGCACCATTTAATCGATTATTAAAAAATTGAAAGAATATGGCACCACAACAAACCTGCCAAGAGAGGGCCGCCCACCAAAACTCACGGACCAGGCAAGGAGGGCATTAATCAGAGAGGCAACAAAGACACCAAAGATAACCCTGAAGGAGCTGCAAAGCTCCACAGCGGAGATTGGAGTATCTGTCCATAGGACCACTTTAAGCCGTACACTCCACAGAGCTGGGCTTTACGGAAGAGTGGCCAGAAAAAGCTATTGCTTAAAGAAAAAAAACAGCTAACACATTTGATGTTCGCCAAAGGCATGTGGGAGACTCCCCAAACATATGGAAGAAGGTACTCTGGTCAGATGAGACTAAAATTGAGATTTTTGTCCATCAAGGAAAACGCTATGTCTGGCGCAAAGCCAACAGCTCTCATCACCCCGAGAACACCATCCCCACAGTGAAGCATGGTGGTAGCAGCATCATGGGGCGGCAGGTAGCTTAGTGGTTAAGAGCGTTGTGCCAGTAACCGAAAGGTTGCTGGTTCTAATCCCTGAGCCGACTAGGTGAAAAATCTGTTGATGTGCCCTTGAGCAAGGTACTTAACCCTAATTGCTCCTGTAAGTCGCTCTGGATAAGAGTGTCTGTAAAATGTAATGCAGTGGGGATGTTTTTAATTGGCAGCGACTGGGATAGTGGTAAGGAATGATGGATGGCGCTAAATACAGGGAAATTCTTGAGGGAAACCTGTTTCAGTCTTCCAGAGTATACTGCTAAAGCAACACTCGAGTGGTTTAGGAGGAAACATTCAAATGTCTTGGAATGGCCTAGTCAAAGCCCAAACCTCAATCCAGTTGAGAATCTGTGGTATGACTTAAAGATTGCTGTCACCAGCGGAACCCATTCAACTTGAAGGAGATGCAGCAGTTTTGCCTTGAAGAATGGGCAAAAATCCCAGTGGCTAGATGTGCCAAGCTTATAGAGACATATCCTAAGAGACTTGCAGCTGTAATTGCTGCAAAAGGTGTTGTCGTGTATTGAGATTATGACGTTGTTAATGTTTTAAGTGGAACCAGAGAGGACGTTAATTTTAGTATCAAGAGGGAATGTTTTAGTGTAACGCCACATACAACAGACAGGAAGTGTGTTGTAGACAGGGGATTGGACAGTAGAGGGAGCCACCCACATCTTGGGGAGTTTATATATACTGGGGGAAAAACGAAGAAGGGTCAGGAGCATTCAGATTATTTTGGACGGTGTTCCTCCAGACACCGCGGGACTGTAACTTATGCTGTAACCTCGTGATTTTAATAAAAGCCTCTAACACGGTACAGCCTAAGCGGACTCCTTGATTGACAGCAATAATTGCCAGCATTCACCCGATACGACAAATGGCGCCCAACGTGGGGCTGGTCTGCATCTCTCCTTTGCTCATTCGTAGCCGCCAGGCTAACTCAAGCTAACTCGGTCTGGAGTCATGACCAGACAAGGGTGAGTGTTCCTCACAGCTTAGTTTGGATGCTATGTGATTGTACACTGGAGGGGTGTACCATACGACCGAAATGTGCCTCATGTGGCGTTATTGCTGTCGATTAGGAGGCTGCCTAAAATGTTATTCCATTGGAAACGGCAGATAATTGGAATTTTAGAGCATAAAACGGTAGGAATTAAGTATTGGCAGTGTACAATTAAGGCAGATATGCGCATTCATTAGGGCACTGTACCGCTTAAAGACCCCAGGGGGGCCATTTTAGATAATGGGCCGACAAATCCGCTTACACGATAGAATGTGCAAGACGGTGGGTTTTTTAAAGGAAAACTCGGATTAATGAAATGTATCTGATTGTGATTATTGCTTGACTTTCGTCCGACGGGGGGTTTGCATGGGTGTAATTTCTCGGTGAATTGTCATTAAGTCCACGGTAGCACAAAATGGTAGGAAAATATGTTAAAAAGAAAATGGGCAGTGCAGGATGCTTATTTGTGTGGTAGGCCGCAGTTAGCTAAAGGCTAAGGCTAATGTTAATGCTAAATGCTGGATTGGGTTTCATGCTACATGGTACATAGCGGCTAATGCTAAATGCTAATGCTAAATGCTAATTGTGTTGTGTGCTACATGCTAACGTATCCTTAGAGGTCCTATTGCGATAGGATAAGCCTCTTAAACTTGTTTGTATGTGGGTGGAATTTAGAGTTCTACGCAAATGTGAGTTCTGTTATGTGTAATTGTCTGACTATAAGTGTAAAATAGAGAACTGAGGTAGAACGCTGGCGTTCTATGGTGTGGCAATCATAGGGTTAAGTGGATGTGCGCATGCGCTTGATTTTACGGCGCTAAAACTACGACATGCGGTTATTTGCTAAAACTACAAACACGGCATTGTGGGTAAGGGTCATAGGTCTGTGGGGTTACCCTGCAGGGGGAGAAATAGCCACAGAAGAGGAGAGATTTTAACACGAATCTTATAGTTTTAAAGCGGCTGGTGTTTGAACATGAAACTATTTGTTGGGATGTAGTGAATTTATACATTAAATATATGTTGATGGAGTATAATGAATTAAATTAAATGACGGATTAAAATAAAATAAAAATGTTTTTGAGCAATCTATTTAGTTCTGAGTTTAGTCTTAGAGTGAATAATGGGTGAACGAAGGAATGTTGAATATGGTTGAGAACTCAGTGATTGCATTAACTACTAAAATCTTTTCCTGTGTCTCTGTTCTTTTGTCATATGAGAGGAACAAAGGAGAGAGAGAGAGGAGGGGCTAACGTGTGACTGACGTACACGTCTCGTGACGCGGCAGAGGATCAAGTCAAAAAGGTTTTGAGACTGGTCTGGTTACAAAATATTTGATGTTATGACAATTTCACATAGGCTTGGCAAACTGATTAATTAAAAATTGCATTTTGGAGGCTATGTGCATCACTTGGGTTAATTACAGATGTGTTGGGAATCAAGGACTGACATTATTCTGTAAAATTAAGATAAGGGTTTATGGGAATTGTAGTGTTGAAGGGTTAGAGGCTTTGTTTTTGGGATTGCTTTGAAGTTGACTAACTTACATTTGCATTTATTTATTTTTTGGGTTGTTTGGGTTATATTAATAATTGAAGGGGGGAAGCCATAGGCTATATAGTCTAAAATAAAATAATTCACGATAAAGGAATATAAAAGGGTTGTTACAATGGGGAGAAAGGACAGCAAGGCTATAAAAGTCAGTACACCGGTTGATATAGTACAAAATGGTAATCCTTTAGTTAAGAGTATTGCTAGGTTATCCGGCAAATGAAACAAAAGTTGCCCTTCATTCTCAAACAAAAACTGATAAAAGATTCCAGCGATAAGATAAACAACGGTATAGAGAAGGCGACAGAAAAACTAATGGCAGAAGTTAGTACACCTTTCTCACATACGGATTCAGCGAAAAGACACCCACCTTACGAGAAGGAAGTAGAGCTTAGGGATGTTTATCCTCAGCTTCCAGGGATCATCCAGGAGGGTGATTGTTGCATCAGAGATGAAGATGAATAATAGATAGAGGACAAGCAGAAACGACAATGAAGATGAATCCAAAACTCCAGAAGGAAGAAAAACCGAGATGTCTGGAAACTAAGAGAAGAATGAGGTTCGAGTTCAGATGAAGACAGCGATAAAGAGGAGACTAAAGGTGCTGTGTATTCAAAAGGAGTTTATCCTACAAGGACTGGCACAGAAGAAAAGTAAGAAGATGATGGAAGATGATATTTTGAGGACAGAACTTAGAATATAAGCTTTTGAAGAATCCTGATATGTCAACAGCAAGAAAGAACAGGATCAAGAAACTCTCAAAAAACTCAATCATACAACTGGTGGAGAAGAGAAGCTTTGGTTATGAAGAATCAGAGTGAACCAAATCAACAATCACTGTTACAGCTTCAACTGAACAATCTTCAAATGCAATTGTACCAGCCACTAAGGGGGGTACCAGATGTTTCATATCCACAAACAGTTTCTGGACAGACACAGAATTGAAGAGGAAGAGGACGAGAAGGCTTAGAAGGAGGAGGAAGATTTCAGCTACACTTCCAGCAATCTCCAGAAGACTGTTATAATTATGGACAGATTGGTCACTTTACCTGTGAGTGCAACAAGTCAGGAGGAAACAACAGAGAACATTTTTAAGGAAGATACAGGGGCCAGTCAAGATCACCTGTTCTCCAGGTGAACCCTAAAGATTCTAGAGTGCCTAGAAGATACGAAGGGGGGTGTCAGCTGGTAGCAACAATTAGGAAGAAAATATCTAACAATTGAAGTAAAAACCAGAGGACTATGAGAAGAATGGTGAATAGTGGAAAAACTTATCTGTGTTGAGCCTAAAGAGGGTAAACATCTCACTATGTAAAATTAACTAATTAGGATAGGGATTTGAGGTAGTAAAACAGTTAATTACTCTTAAGATACTAATATTAGAGCATATACCTATTGCATTATTGGGAAGAGATGCATTGTGTAAATTGAACTGTACAATAAGATGTACACTAGACGGCTGTCTGGTAGAAGATTTTAAAAAGTAGGGTTTTTGGGAATCATATTTGCTTCAAAAGATAATATCATAGGAAGGATGATAATCTATTAGACTGCCTATTAGACAATCTGTCTGGAAAATAAAGTTAAAAGGGGTGACTGTTATTCTGGGTTACATTCTTACACCAAGAGATTTCAGGCTAGGCTAAAAGGTGTTTAGTCGTTTGCCAAGTCTGTGTGTAAAGAAGTCAGAAGCAGGTGGGGACTTTCCCAATCACATATTCTAAAATTTGGTGGTAAAGGGATTTTGTGAATAAATCAGTGGGAAAAGGTTTTAAAGGTTAGGAGAAAAGATTAGATTAAAAAGTTAGGGGAACTAGGTTGAAGGAACTCTAAGACAGTAAGCTAAGTTTCAAAGTTAGTAGTAAGAGAGAGAGAACAGTGGTGAAGGACACTTTAGAGTAGGGAGATCAAGGTAATTATAGGTGTATTTTTTATAATCAAAAGTTTGAAAGTCAGGGATTACAGGTAGGACTGAGAGTTGGGAAAAAGTGACACTAGTGGTGATAGATGGAAGTACAAGCAAATACTTCAAATCTTTGGGGAAAATGGATGAAGTAACAATAAGGACATTAACACGTCAGTCTATTATAACAACAGTGAGAAGCAATTTAACTCTTTCAACATTGATAGTTATTAAAGCCATAAATATATCGCATTTGATTATAAGGGAACCAATAGCTCCAGCACCAATTTTAGGGGGAAAAATACTTATTAGGGTTAGGATGGGGACGTTCCTCCCACATGGAGAGATAATTATGGAGAATAAGTATTGTTATCAGGACCAGGAGTAGAAGCTGTTGCACCTAATCAAAGGAGGTCAGGAAGAATATGTTACAGTAGCCACTCCAACAGTAGATAATACACAGAGGATAACGGGAACTTTCCACCATAATTTGCAAATAAATTCATAAAAAATCCTACAATGTGATTTTCTGGATTTTTTTCCCTCATTTTGTCTGTCATAGTTGACGTGTACCTATGATGAAAATTACAGGCCTCTCTCATCTTTTTAAGTGGGAGAACTTGCACAATTGGTGGCTCACTAAATACTTTTTTCCCCCACTGTATCCACATAATTTTCCTTCCTCATGATGCCATCTATTTTGTGAAGTGCACCAGTCCCTCCTGCAGCAAAGCACCCCCACATCATGAAGCTGCCACCCCCATGCTTCACGGTTGGGATGGTGTTCTTCGGCTTGCAAGCCCCCCCTTTTTCCTCCAAACATTATGGCCAAACAGTTATATTTTTGTTTCATCAGACCAGAGGACATTTCTTCAAAAAGTATGATCTTTGTCCCCATGTGCAGTTGCAAACGGTAGTCTGGCTTTTTTATGGCGGTTTTGGAGCAGTGGCTTCTTCCTTGCTGAGTGGCCTTTGAGGTTATGTCGATATCAGACTCGTTTTACTGTGGATATAGATACTTTTGTACCTGTTTCCTCCAGAATCTTCACAAGGTCCTTTGATGTTGTTCTGGGTGTCACACCCTGGCTAATGGACTCTAGTTATTGAGCCAGAGTGTGTTTGTTTCTATGTTTTCTGTTTCTATGTTGGGTGTTCTAGGTTGTTTAGTTCTATGTTTAACTGAGTGACTCCCAATCAGAGGCAACGAGTGTCAGCTGTGTGCTGGTTGTCTCTGATTGGGAGCCATACTTAACTGTCTGTGTTTCACTTTGTGTTTGTGGGTTTTTGTTCCGTGTCGGTATGTTTAACCGTGGACTTCACGAATCGTGTTTTGTTTGTAGTTAGAAACTTTAATTAAATAAAGTCATGTTTCTTTCACACGCTGCGCCTTGGTCTACTACTCCTTACCCAGACGATCGTGACAGAAAAACCCACCGTACAAGGACCAAGCAGCGTGTCCAGGAGCAGGCAGCCTGGTCATGGGAGGAAGCGCCAGGAAAGGAGATGGAGAGGCTGGCGATGGCCCAGGTGGGCAAAGTGTGGTCCTTGGAGGACATGCTCGGGGGCAAGGGAACTTGGGGTAGGATCAAGGCCCTGGCGAGAGAGGAGCAGCGGCGTCAGCAGTGCCATCGTCGGACGGACGAGAGGCACCCCCAATAATTTTTTAGGGGGGGGCACACGGCATGGGCGACTGGGCAGCAGGAGGCTGCCACAGGGCGAAATAGGAGAAGAGGAGAGAAGGCCACCGGGTTACGGGAGCCATTGGCGAGAGGAGGGAAGGAAGTCGTAGAGGCACGGCGAGAGGGACTGAGGTGTATTGCCAGTCCGGTCCGGCCCGTTCCTGATCCCCGTTTAAAGCCAGTGGTGTGTGTTCCCAGTACGGTCCGGCCTGTCCCTGCTCCACGCACCAAACCTACGGTGTGCGTCGCCAGCCCAGCCCGGCCTGTCCCTGCTCCACGCATCAAACCTACGGTGTGCGTCGCCAGCCCTGCCCAGCCTGTCCCTGCTCCACGCACCAAGCCTACGGTGTGCGTCGACAGCCCTGCCCGGCCTGTTCCTGCTCCACGCACCAAGCCTACGGTGTGCGTCGCCAGCCCTGTCCGGCCTGTCCCTGCTCCACGCACCAGGCCTACGGTGTGCGTCGTCAGCCCAGCCCGGCCTGTCCCTGTTCCACGCACCAAGCCTACGGTGTGCGTCGTCAGCCTGGTCCAGCCCGTTCCTGCCACTCGCACCAAGCCAGGGGTGCGAGTCGTCAGCCTGGTTCAGCCCGTTCCTGCTACTCGCACCAAGCCCGGGGTGCGAGTCGTCAGCCTGGTAAGACCGGTCAGCTGCTCCACAACGGCGCGTGAGCAATCCGCTCCGTCAATGTCCAGTCCAGATCCAGCCAGCGGGGTCAGACCGGACCAGGGGCGCTATGGGGGGTTGATTGGAGGGTGGTGGGCAAGGCCGGAGCCAGAACCGCCGCCGAGGAGGTATGCCCACCCAGCCCTCCCTTGTTTAGCCCTTATTGAGGCGCGGTTTTTTCTGAGGTCTTGGCTGATTTCTTTTGATTTTCCCATGATGTCAAGCAAAGAGGCACTGAGTTTGAAGGTAGTCCTTGAAATACATCCACAGGTACACCTCCAATTGACTCAAATTATGTAAATTAGCCTATCAGAAGCTTCTAAAGCCATGACATCATTTTTTGGAATTTTCCAAGCTGTTTAAAGGCACAGTCAACTTAGTGTATGTAAACTTCTGACCCACTGGAATTGTGATACAGCGAATTATAAGTGAAATAATCTGTCTGTAAACAATTACTGGAAAAATTACTTGTCATGCACAAAGTAGATGTCCTAACCGACTTGCCAAAACTGTAGTTTGTTAACAAGAAATTTGTGGAGTGGTTGAAAAACAAGTTTTAATGACTCCAACCTAAGTGTACGTAAACCTCCAACTTCAACTGCAGTTAGATATATATATATATATATATATAGATATATATATATATATAGATAGATAGATAGATAGATAGATAGATAGATAGATAGATAGATAGATAGATAGATAGATAGATAGATAGATAGATAGATAGATAGATAGATAGATAGATAGATAGATAGATAGATAGATATTCATTACCAGTCAAAAGTTGGAACACACCTACTAATTCCTGGGTTTTTCTTTATTTTTACTATTTTCTATATTGTAGAATAATAGCGAAGACATCAAAACTATGAAATAACACATATGGAATCATGTAGTAAGCAAAAAAGTGTTAAACAAATCAAAATATATTATATATTTGAGATTCTTCAAATAGCTACCCTTTGCCTTGATGACAACTTTGCACACTCTTGGCATTCTCTCAACTAGCTTCACCTGGAATGCTTTTCCAACAGTCTTGAAGGAGTTCCCACATATGCTGAGCACTTGTTGGCTGCTTTTCCTTCACTCTTCGATCCGACTCATCCCGAACCATCTCAATTGGGTTGAGGTCGGTGGATTGTGGAGGCCAGGTCATATGATGCAGCACTCCATCACTCTTCTTCTTGGTAAAATAGCCTTTACACAGCCTGGAGGTGTGTTGGGTCATTGTCCTGTTGAAAATCAAATGATAGCCCCACTAAGCCCAAACCAGATGGGATGGCGTATCGCTGCAGAATGCTGTGGTAGCCATGCTGGTTAAGTGTGCCTTGAATTCTAAATAAATCACAGGCAGTGTCACACAGGAAAGCACCCCCACACCATAACACCTCCTCCTCCATGCTTTACGGTGGGAAATACACATGCGGAGATCAACCGTTCACCAACACCGCGTCTCACAAAGCCACGGCGGTTGGAACCAAAAATCTCCAATTCAGACCAAAGAACACATTTCCACCGGTCTAATGTCCATTGCTCGTGTTTCTTGGCCCAAGCAAGTCTTTTCTTATTATTGGAGTCCTTTAGTAGTGGTTTCTTTGCTGCAATTTGACCATGAAGGCCTGACTCACACTGTCTCCTCTGAACAGTTGATGTAGAGATGTGTCTGTTACTTTTATTTGGGCTGCAATTTGATGAACTTATCCTCTGCAGCAGAGGTAACTCTGGGTCTTCCATTCCTGTGGCGGTCCTCATGAGAGACAGTTTCATCATAGCGCTTGATGGTTTTTGCAACTGCACTTGAAGAAACTTTGAAAGTTCTTGAAATGTTCCATATTGACTGACCTTCATGTCTTAAAGTAATGATGAACTGTTGTTTCTCTTTGCTTATTTGAGCTCTTCTTGCCATAATATGGACTTGGTCTTTTACCAAATAAGGCTATCTTCTACCTTGTCACAACACAACTGATTGGCTCAAATGCATTAAGAAGGAAAGAAATTCCACAAATTAACTTTGAAGAAGGCACACCTGTTAATTAAAATGCATTCCAGGTGACTATCTCATGAAGCTGGTTGAGAGAATGTCAAGAGTGTGCAAAGCTGTCATCAAGGCAACGGGTGGCTATTTGAAGAATCTCAAATATAAAATAAATTTTGATTTGTTTAACACTTTCTTGGTTATTACATGATTCCATATGTGTTATTTTATAGTTTTGATGTCTTCACTATTATTCTAAAATGTTAAAGAATAGTAAAAATAAAGAAAAACCCTTGAATGAGCAGGTGTGTCAAAACTTTTGACTGGTACTGTATATATGGGGGATTAGAAATGATGCAGACAATTACATTGATGCAAGCTACAACCTACCTGCAATATTAAAGCTGATCTACCCCCTAAAAAATAACAATAACAAAACATAATTTAAAAAAGCAAAAAAAACAGACACACCGCCCACAGTCAACTCTCTCGCTCTCGCTCTCGCTCTCGCTGTCTCTCAATTCAATTTAAGGGCTTTATTGGCATGGGAAACATATGTTTACATTGCCAAAGCAAGTGAAATAGATAATAAACAAAAGTGAAATAAACAATAAAACATTTACAGTAAACATTACATTCACAAAAGTTCCAAAATAATAAAGGCATTGAGGAAAGTCTATCAGAGGATTCCTAGTCTCTCTAATTGAAACCCATTAAGGCCTTCCAGTGATTGGGTTTAATTTGACTTGAGATTGATGATTAAAGCACAAACAAAAGTCAGTATTTGGATACTACAATAACCTCTGTGTAAACAGACTCTGTCTGTTCTTGTAGCATTAAATCTTTGAGTGGCTCTCTATACGCCACCATAAGCACTACAGAGCACAAACAGTTGTCTCTCTCTCTCCCACTCCCCCCACTTCTTCATGATGTATAATCTCCCAGTTTCAAAACCCAATCCTCCTATAGCCACCCTCCCTCACTGCTGCCCTCCCGCAGTCCCTCGTATTGCCTCCTTGCCTCCCTTTCTCCCTCCCTTCCTTCCCTCCCTGCCTCCCTCCCATAGCTCTCCCTCCCATAGCTCTCCCTCCCACCTTGCCTCCCTCCCTACTCTGCTCTGCCACGTGCTCCTGTGTGTTTGAGTCCGTCTCTGAGGGGAAAGGTTCAGAATCTATTTACCAGGATGTTTTGTAATTAATTTGTAGTAAACACCCAACTCAATTAGGCAGCGAGCCAGATTCTCCACTCTCTCACGCACCAAGATGGTGATGGTATTTGGATCACTCACACCAGCCATACTGTAAGGACCCTCGTTCTTTTTCCTCTCACTGCACAATTATGCTTAATCTCATAGTAATTGTTGTTTCTGTTTAGTTATGAGTAAATACATTATTATTTTTATACTGTAGGACCTAATCTAATGCTAACAGTTTTTGTCTTAATTGTGAATAGGGAGACTGAAGCCACATTGTATTCCAGCACATTGTATTCCCATTAATGCCCTCAAAGATTTTACCAGTGAAATAGGCCTACTTTTGCTATACTGTGAAACTGGTTGTGTTGGTCGTCACATCAAGAAATCCCATCCCATTTTACAGTGTATGAGAACGGACTTTTCGGCACTCAGAAGAACATATAAATGTCAGACGAGATATGTCAAGTGTCATGTATTTTATCTGCCAAGAGATAGGGTTGAATATGTAATCTCATGTCACAATATCCTAGTGGAGATGTAAAGCTATCTGCCAGGGGTTTGGAGGGGAAAACCCTTATAATCTTCCCCTCATTGTGTAAATGTGGCAGATTGTTTTAATGGCAAGATATGACAGAGACAGTTCAGACAGTTGTACCTCCAGGAGTTCCACACACTGCTGTGCATGGAACAAAGTCTAACAGACAGACATACAGACAGACAGACAGACAGACAGCCTGATCCAACACCCAGGTCCATATGGTTACATTAACACACAACACATTGACTGGCTGCTGCTGATTTGATTTAGGATGGACATAAAAAAAAGAACAAAGTGGACTTCTTCTTCAAAAAACTTTTTTTGTTTTACAGCACCAACCATTTGCTTATGGGATATTTAACTTGTTATGATGTTTTCATGTTCTAAGGCTTTCTGGTGTGTGTGGAAGTGTATGAGGCCCCAGTGGGATAAATTATAGTTGAAGTAAATTAGTGTGATTTCATTAGGAACCTCTTCTGTCAGCATTCCCTGGCTCTGGAGCGAGACTGTGGGCAATAAAACAAAAACGCACTCCCTCTACCTCCTATGCCAACTCTGCTTGCTATCATGATAGAGTACAGCCATACATCTCCAACTCACACTAGAGTGGGCACTGGGTGAACAGGCGATGTGCTGCTCTGCCTAGGAAAGACAAAGCCCCAACAAATTATGTTTTGTTGAACAAACTTGGCGCTCATTAAAGAAGAGCAATGTTTGGGGTAAAAACTTTCATCTGTCTTGGATATCGTCCCACTCCTGACTTACATTACCAAATGCTATAGATGGGATGTGTGAGAATAGACGAATTAGGCTTCATTTGAAGCTGCCATTGAAAAATGTATGGTTTGATAAAGTATTGATACATTTTTCAAAGCAGCTTTTGGGATGAATTTTGCAGCAGAGACAGGAGGAATATGTGTAAATTGTTGGAGTGGAATTATTCAGATTCACTCGTTACTAGGCTTCTGCACATTTGATACCACAAAACAAAGAACAAACAAACTAGTTAGAATTAGTGCTGAGCAATTAACCACATTTTCAGGGGGGTTTCGGTTATTTAACAACTAATTGACCGACATCGTTACAGTTACTTGAATTCCATTTAGTTACGTTTTTTTTGTAAGCCCAACGTGCCGTTTCTCTAGAGAGAAATCAAATCAATCACGAGAGAAATTGAGTCAAGAACTACACTGAACAAAAATATAAATGCATGATGTAAAGTGAAATAAAATATCCCAGAAATGTTCCATACGCACAAAAAGCTTATTTCTCTCAAATTTTGTGCACAAATGTCTTTACATCCCTGTTAGTGAGCATTTCTCCTTTGCCAAGATAGTCAATCCACCTGACAGAGGTGACATATCAAGAAGATGGTTAAACGGCATGATCATTACACAGGTGCACTTTGTGCTGGGGACATTAAAAGGCCACTCTAGAATGTGCAGTTTTGTCACACAACACAATGCCATAGATGTCTCAAGTTTTGAGGGAGCCTGCAATTGGCATGCTGACTGCAGGAATGTCCACCATAGTTGTTGCCAGAGAATTTAATGTTAATTTCTCTACTATAAGCTGCCTCCAGCGTTGTTTTAGAGAATTTGTCAGCACATCCAACCGGCCTCACAACCGCAGACCACGTGTCTCTCGTCGTGTGGGCGAGTGGTTTGCTGATGTCAACGTTGTTGTGAACAGAGTGCCCCATGGTGGCGGTGGGGTTATGGTATGGGCAGGCATAAGCTACTGACAACGAACACAATTGCATTTTATCAATGGGCAATTTGAATGCACAGAGATACCGTGACGAGATCCTGAAGCCCATTCATCCGTCGCCATCCCCTCATGTTTCAGCATGATAATGCACGGCCCCATGTCGCAAGTATCTGTACACAATTCCTAGAAGCTGAAAATGTCCCTGATCAACTCTATGCAAAGGAGATGTGTCATGTTGCATGAGGAAAATTGTGGTAACACCAGATACTGACTGCCTTTTCTTTAAGATATCTGTGACCAACAGATGCATATCTAGATTAGGGCCTGATGAATGTATTTAAATTGACTGATTTCCTTATATGAACTGTAACTCAGTAAAATATTTTAAATTGTTGCACGTTGTGTTTATATTTTTGTTCAATATATTGGATGCTGGGCTGAAGGGAGTTGTAGTTTTCATTAAGCAAATATTCAACCTACAGTAGTTCAGCGAAGAAACTTGGTAATTAACTACAATTACCATAATCCATTGCGCCTGTTCTTTTCCGGCTCGGACACAAATGGATAAACCTTTATGCCTGCAATGTTAGGTTAGATATACACAGACCACATACTCTGCCGCATGAGCGAGGAATGTACACAACACAATGATGAGAGAGGGATAGAGAGTTTGTGAAAGTATGCCTTTACCATACACAACTGAAATATTTTATTATTTAACAGTAATTTCCTATTTTTCTGTGTGGACCTGACAGAGACAATGGAATATTTTCAATGTTTTGACAATTGAATGTTCACTATTTTGGGCTTTTGGCATTTCCATTAATAAGCTCTAATTATTTTTATTTCATTATTTCATAATGCATTTAGTTGTTTTTTAAAATAAAATAAAAAATAAAAAATCGAAAACAATTTTTTAATAATCGAACCGAAACCGAACCAACCTCAAAAAGCACTAATCGCTCAGCACTAGTTACAATAGACAGTCTCGTCCGGTTTCCCGAACACAGATTGAGCCTATAGACTCGGACAAAAAATCACTGTCAAGGCAGGTTTCCTGGAGATTCTCTTTTGAAAGTGCTTAGTCTAAGATTTACAGACACTGACATAGTTAGCTAGGTAGAGATGCCAAACCACTAGCATGGGTCCCCGACGATGGCATTAAACCCTTTATCAATACTTTTATCACCCAACATGTCCATTTTGGCCCATACCCGAGCTCTAGACTGGGGTGTTCTCTCTTTGATGCATTGTGTTTCCTGATCTGCTATTCTGTGAGCAGGGGACTTATGGGTGTAGCTTTTTGATTGCCAATTAAAGCCCATTCAAAGAAGTGGAAACAGATGAGAGAGTGACAGAGAGTGATCGAGTGACAGAGAGTGATCGAGTGAGAGAGTGATCGAGTGACAGAGAGAGAGTGATGACACCACTGTTTGTAATCTGTAGTGCTGATGGAGGCGTATAAAGAACCACTCAAGGCTTTAATGCTACAAGAAAAGACAGGGCCTGTTTACACAGAGTGTCACGCCCTGGCTCTGGGGACTTTTATATGTTGAGCCAGGGTGTTAGTTTCTATGTGTTAGTTTCTGGGTGTTAGGTTCTATGTTCTTGTTCTAGTTTATGTGTTTCTATGTTGGCCGGGGTGGTTCCCAATTAGAGACAGCTGTGGCTCGTTGTCTCTGAATGGGAACCATACTTAGGCAGCCTGTTGTGCACTTGTCATTTGTGGGATCTTGTTCCGGAGAGGTTTGTGTTTTGTTAACCTTAGGACTTCACGTATCGTTTTGTTGTTTTGTGTTATTGTGTAGTACTCATTAAAAGATGTACGCATATCACGCTGCGCCTTGGTCCGTTACTTACGACGATCGTGACACAGAGTTTACTGTCGTATCGAATCACAGACTTTTGTTTGTCCTTTCATCATCAATCTCACGGCAAATCAAACCTAATCACTGGAAGGCCTTCCTGTGTTTCAGTTAGAGAGACTATGTTTGCTCTGATATACTTTCCTCACTTCAGATATTATACACTTTTTGTTTTTTTACAGCTCTTTAGCTCATATCCTACTCTACGAAAGTCTGTCTGTCTTCGGGCTTAGTTTTTGCATGCGTGGTGTGGTGTGCATGCCCATGTGTGTGTCAGTGAGTGTGTATGTGTGTCTATGTATTTGTATGTTTACTCAAATCATCATGTGTGCAGTGAGTGAGAGGGAATGTTGACGTTAATGTCCCCATGTAAAGCCTTTATTCTCCTCATTGAATGTATTGATATCTGAGGAGCTTGGTGTGGATGTATCACCGGAGGATCTGGAGCGATGCCATCGGGACCGGCACGAAGCAGAAGAACACTAAATACCCTTGCATGGTAATTGTTAAGCTGTGGAATTATCAGACCAAAGTCAACATTCTGAGGGCACAGTGGGGAAAGGAGATCAAGGTACAGTTGAAGTCGGAAGTTTACGTACAATTACGTTGGAGTCATTAAAACTTGTTTTTCAACCACTCCACAAATTTCTTGTTAACAAACTATAGTTTTGGCAAGTCGGTTAGGACATCTACTTTGTGCATGACACAAGTAATTTTTCCAACAATTGTTTACAGACAGATTATTTCACTTTATAATTCACTGTTACACAATTCCAGTGGGTCAGAAGTTTACATACACTAAGTTGACTGTGCCTTTAAACAGCTTGGAAAATTCCAGAAAATTATGTCATGGCTTTAGAAGCTTCTGATAGGCTAATTGACATAATTTGAGTCAATTGGAGGTGTACCTGTGGATGTATTGCAAGGCCTACCTTCAAACTCAGTGCCTCTTTGCTTGACATCATGGGAAAATCAAAAGAAATCAGCCAAGACCTCCGAAAAAAATGTGTAGACCTCCACAAGTCTGGTTCATCCTTGGGAGCAATTTCCAAACGCCTGAAGGTACCACGTTCATTACGTTTTTACATTTTAGTCATTTAGCAGATGCTCTTATCCAGAGCGACTTACAGTTAGTGAGTGCATGCATTTTCATCTGTACAAACAATAGTACACAAAGTCAAGGTATTGGAGTGGCCATCACAATGCCCTGACCTCAATCCTATAGAACATTTGCGGGCAGAACTGAAAAAACATGTGCGAGCAAGGAGGCCTACAAACCTGACTCAGTTACACCAGCTCTGTCAGGAGAAATGGGCCAAAATTCACCCAACTTATTGTGGGAAGCTTGTGGAAGGCTACCCAAAACATTTGACACAAGTTAAAGGCAATGCTACCAAATACTAATTGAGTGTATGTAAACTTCTGACCCCACTAGGAATGTGATGAAAGAAATAAAAGCTGAAATAAATCATTCTCTCTACTATTATTCTGACATTTCACATTCTTAAAATAAAGTGGTGATCCTAACTGATCTAAGACAGGGAATTTTTACTAGGATTAAATGTCAGGAATTGTGAAAAACTGAGTTTAAATGTATTTGGCTAAGGTGTATGTAAACTTCCGACTTCAACTGTACATGCCCAGTCCATTCGATTCATCCAGGACCTGTCTGCTAGATTGAAAAAAAACGCAAGCAATTCATTCCGATCAGAAAGTCACTGCCCTTACAAAAATGAATTTGTTGCTGCAAACTATCTGCAAGTTTGTGGCAAATTTGCTGCAAACTAAATGGTGTGCCACAAAATATTGCCAGAAGTTTGCAAACGTACCAGTTTCATTCAGTCAGCACCACTGACTGACTGGCTAGCGCTTAGCTGGCTAATGTTAGCTATCATATTTTTGCACAATTCATGTGATAGGTAGCTAGCTAACTAACGTTTCTGTCTTTTAATACCAATATGCATGTCAATATTGTCATGACTTGCCCTCATGGGTTGAGGATCAAACATGCCGGCTAGGCAAAGGTTTGAACACCCCCTTTCCTGGGCGCAGTTTTATGACCGGTCGTAAATACCGTGCAGACTTCCTCTTCCTTGCGATGAAGTATTGGGAGAAAGGACACCTTCATTAACAAAGGAAGTCTTCCCGCCAAGACTCCAACATCCAAAAGTTGATAATGAAACAATATTCCTACTTAAAAGAATGTGGGAAATGGTTGGTGGGGACTTGAAGAACAATCTTGTCAAATTCGTTACTATGTTGTGATGTCATTAAAGACGGTGGAACAACATAACTGTTCTCTGGGGGGGTACACTTCCCAGTTATGAGGTTTGCATCTAATTGTTGTGTAAAACAAATGATTAAGTATAATAATACTTTTGTGAAGATAACAATCTGATTTTAGCATTCTAGATGAGATAATTGTTTTCCATATTGATTTGTTCTCAGTCAGTGGCCACGCCCAGATGAGCACAAACATGATGGAACGCCCCTTTTACCCCAAGTGCATAAAAAGCCTCATGACGAAATTCACCTCAGACCAGCAGACGTGAAGCGTGAGCTAAACGTTGCAAATGGTTGAGTTTCTACCAGACCAGGAAGCCCACGGCTTAAAATGGTTGTCACTCTACAAGACCAGCAGACATTAAGCGTGAGCTAAACGTTACAAAATGGTTTCAAACTAGAACTCCATTACCAAAGGAAGACCAAGCATACTACTGTATAAGCCAGATGTTGCAAATGGTTGAATTTCTATAAGACCAAGAAGCGTGAAGCTGAAGCTACACGTTACAAAATGGTTAGACCAAAAAGACCAGAAAACGTGAGACGTTAGTCCACACGTTTGAAATGGAGAAACTCTCAACCTCTACATGAGGTGAAGAAGAAGAGAATGCACTAGACCTTATAATTTCAGTCTGCAGCTGGCATGTATAGTTGTCTAGAGAACTTTCACTAAAGACACGAGAGGAGAGGACAATCCCTCTCAGACAACCGCTGGTACATCTGAAGTATCCATTCTAACCACAACTACGACCAGAAACTCTACCAAGGACATTGGGATCTCGTGGGCAAACCAGAGTCCTACATCATCAACTCAACTATTGAGGACAGCTACACATAAATACATGTTGCATTTCTAATCCGAATGAGCGTTATTAGGGTGCATAAGTATTATGATTACTGTGAGCATAGTCTCCAAAGTAACCACGATAGTTTGAATCTCTCTCTCCCTTCCACTCTGACCCTCCTTCTACCCAAGCATTCATGCTATTGTTTGTCCAGTCCACTAGGGACCTGTATTCTTTGTATTACGTTAGTAATCAATAACCTGTGTGTGTTTGTATTGTGTTATTATTTAGTTAGTTAGTAAATAAATAATTAAGCCAATTTGTGTATTGCTGATTCATCAATAAGGTTAGGGTTCTTGCAGGTTCAAGGATTATGCAACGTTCAGAATGAGACTAATAAGAGGTAATTATTTAATAAGTGACTGTTATCGATATATATACACTGCTCAAAAAAATAAAGGGAACACTTAAACAACACAATGTAACTCCAAGGCAATCACAC